>NC_138769.1:577845117-578568725 GCF_965119305.1 Pelophylax lessonae | reverse complement strand
GGGAAGGGGGTAGTAGTGAGAGAGGGGGAGGGGGGTAGTAGTGAGAGAGGGGGGGAGGGGGTAGTAGTGAGAGAGGGGGAGGGGGGTAGTAGTGAGAGAGGGGGGTAGTAGTGAGAGAGGGGGGAGGGGGGTAGTGGTGAGAGAGGGGGAGGGGGGTAGTGGTGAGAGAGGGGGGTAGTAGTGAGAGAGGGGGGAGGGGGGTAGTAGTGAGAGAGGGGGGAGGGGGTAGTAGTGAGAGAGGGGGGAGGGGGTAGTGGTGAGAGATGGGGGAGGGGGGTAGTAGTGGGGGAGGGGGGTAGTGGTGAGAGAGGGGGAGGGGGGTAGTAGTGAGAGAGGGGGAGGGGGGTAGTAGTGAGAGAGGGGGAGGGGGGTAGTAGTGAGAGAGGGGGAGGGGGGTAGTAGTGAGAGAGGGGGGAGGGGGTAGTAGTGAGAGAGGGGGAGGGGGGTAGTAGTGAGAGAGGGGGGAGGGGGTAGTAGTGAGAGAGGGGGAGGGGGGTAGTAGTGAGAGAGGGGGGAGGGGGGTAGTAGTGAGAGAGGGGGGAGGGGGGTAGTAGTGAAAGAGGGGGGAGGGGGGTAGTAGTGAGAGAGGGGGAGGGGGGTAGTAGTGAGAGAGGGGGGAGGGGGGTAGTGGTGAGAGATGGGGAGGGGGGGAAGTGGTGAGAGAGGGGGAGGGGGGAAGTGGTGAGAGAGGGGGAGGGGGGTAGTAGTGAGAGAGGGGGGGGTAGTGGTGAGAGAGGGGAGGGGGGAAGTGGTGAGAGAGGGGGAAGGGGGGAAGTAGTGAGAGAGGGGGGAGGGGGTGGTAGTGAGAGGGGAGGGGGGGTATTGAGGGGTAGTGGTGAGAGAGAGGGGGGGCAGAGCCAGCAACACTTACCAAGTCCAGGAACCGGAGCTGACACCATCCATCCATCCATCCCGTGGCTGAATCCTTCCTGCCCCATCCAGCTTCAGTCAGTTTCTCTCTCTGATGGTGGCAGGGAGGTGGGTGGAGCCAATTTCAGGTGCGGAGGATGAAATGAAAATCCTCCTGGCTCTGAATGCTGGGGGAGGATGGGAAGCTCTGTGTGCCCATACAGCAGCTACAATTGGTCCCGCCCCCTGCCCCGACTCCCGCAAACGGCCCCGCCCGCACCCGACATCAATGTCTAAATTTGACAGCTGCAATCACATTGCAGCTGGCCCCCTCCCCCGCCGAATCGACCATTTATCACTTGCTGTGCTAGTGTGCTGCCTGTTAAAGTGTTGATATGTAGCCCCGAGTTCCCGGTCAAACCCCTCCTGCCCTGAGCAGGGTGGCAACAGGGGTGGCAAAGATTTTGTCTGGGGTGGCAATTGACACCCCAGCTAGCCCTCTGGCTCCGCCACTGGGAATAACGCTTGAAGATTCCTGCTTTTCACTTTACACTTTGGACTTTTCCTCTAATTATTTGCAATGTTTAGCCATTATCATCGTTTTATTTGGCTACATCATATGTATGCTTAGTATCTAATTGTCACACAGTCAATCTTAATCATTTTGCACTGTATATGCGTTTTACTTCCTACTAACTTTTAGTGCTGGACTCTTTACATCGTTTCTATATACAGGTTGTCTTCTGTAGTGGTAGCGGCTTCTTTTTATTCACTTTAGTGTGGTGTACCTTTGTTTTTTATCTACTATGTATCAGAAATAGGCTTGGCCCTTAAGGCCCCTTTCACACATACGGAACGTTTGTCCGTTATTCATCCAACCGTTGACGGATGAAAAATAGACAATGCATTCCTATGGAAAAATGATGATCATCCATTTTCATCCTCTTCCGTCAATATCCGTTTTTTTTGAACGGATGAAAGCCCTATTTTTCTTCCGTTAAAAAAATGGATTGGACGAAAAACAGATGTAAACTGACAAACGGTCTGTTTTTCATCCGTTTTTGCATTGGTAGAGGATGCAAAAAGAACAGATGAAAAACGGATGAAAAACTCATGAATACTTAATTCATTTTGATGTGACTGAACTGCGTTTTTTTGCATCCTCTACCAATGCAAAAAAGCGGATGAAAAACGGATAAAAAACTGATGAAAAATGGATGAAAAACTGATGAATACTTCATCCATTTTGATGTGACTGAACTGATGAAATGAATGGTTTGTATGTGTGAAAGGGGCCTAAGTGGTTAAATAAGATGAAATAATAGAGCATTAATAAATTTTCTTGTAGCACATAAGTATTAGTAGCAATAGTTTTGATAATTTTTTTAAATGTATCTCTTGGTATGAGCAATAAGCCCCTGTTCACACTGGGGCGACGCTACTTGCCGGGGCGACCTCATAGGTCGCGGCGCCCTGCTAGCACCGTGACCTCGGAGCGGCCGGCACGGACTTCATAACATTGAAGTCTATGCAGGTCGCTCTAGGTCGCCCCAAAGAAGCTCCGGACCCTTTTTCTAAGTCGGAGCGACTTGTGTCGCTCCTATTAGAACGGGTCCGCAGCTTCCCTATGGAAGGCGACCTGTCAGGCGACCAGGTCGCCTGACAGGTCGCCGCAGTGTGAACGGGGGCTAATAACTTGATATTTTCTCCCCCCTTGTCCTTCCCTAAAGTCATCTAAAATAAAAAAATAAAAACATTTTTTCCTTAACATGCGCTTTACTTGTGTTCAGAGTTTTATGTGTCATCAAACATACATCACATGGTCCCTGTACATTTTTTTTTGCTTTCGAATATTGGAAGTTTTGATTTAATACATTTGTTTGGTGAACATGACATTTGAAATCCCCCTTATTAGGCTCCGTTCAGATGTAGGTGTTTTGGGGCGTTTTTGGGGAGTTTTTCTGCTCTAGGATCAGCTCTCAAAACGCCCAACAAGACAAATCCTATTCATTTCAATGGCCCCTGTTCACATCTGAGCGTTTTGACGCTGTGAGCAAAACGCCCAACGCTCAAAAAAGTACATGAGCTTCTTTTTGGGCATATTACAGGCGTTTTCCATTGGTCTCTATTCAATCTAAAAACGCCTGCACAAAAAACGCCTGTAAATTGCGGTAAAAATCGATGTAAAATCACAGTAACAAAACTAGCGAAAACGCTACGCTCAGGTGTGAATGTAACCTTTGCAGACTGAGCGTCAACAATGTTCCAGCAATATTTTTGATAAATATGCTACCTAGGGCATTATAACTTCTTTAGTCCAGTAAGGGACCATATAAAAACCTTTTCATGGGAGCCCGTTTTCATTGCACTGCAGTGCTCCCCCCCCCCCCCCAGTTGGGTGCTAGGACAGTACTCAGTGTCCATGGATGCTAGAACACTGTTGTCACACAGCAGCATTGGTTGCTAGGAGGCTGGCAGCGCAGTGTCATTGGTTGCCAGAACACCGGTGGTGCACAGTGTTATTTGTTGCTGGGTCACAGGCAGTGCCATTGATTGTTCTAAGCATTAAAGCAGACCTTTCCCTGCTTTTACTATAAATCACATCATGCAGCTCTTCATGCTGAAATAAAATATTTTCACATTTGTCAGTTAAACAGAAATTTTTTGCTATTGATTAAAATGACTGTTTTCTCACACTTCCTGGTTGAGAGAGGCACTGGTGATGTAATCCTTATCTCAACGCTGCATCCTGGAAAGGTTACAACACCAGTGCTTTCCACATCAGTTGATGTGCACTGTTACATGTTGCAGTAGGCAGGCCCAGAGTTCTTGGAAGAAAGGGTAGGTGGATTCATCTGCCCTTGGTAGAAATGTCCACTGTGGGAAGAATGGTAAAGAACAGAAAAATAAGCAAAGAATAAAATGGCTGCAATTTTTTTTTCAATAAGTATCTGTTGATTACCATTACAGTACTAAACATTTCTAAAAGTGTCTTTGTTGTAAATTTTGTGATAAAGAGAAGTTCTTCTTTCACATATGTATAAACAGTGTTTCTGTTGTGCTGCCTAGTTTCCTCCGGGGTGCTGCAAATTTGGGACCCAGTTTGCCTTGGATCGGTGTCATGATTTGCTCAGATGCGGGCAGTTTGGCCACCAGCATCAATATAACCAATGATGATCTAGAGTCAGGATGCACTGTGCTATTTGTTGCTATCGTGATGCCAGCTGGCTTGCCTGCACCATGGCGGCACACAACTCTGAACCAGGGCAGGCAGCATGCAAGGCCATCTCCCCCAGACCCCCTCCTCCTCCCACTCTTGAAGGAGGGACCTCTGATGTGATGGCAGGACCTCTGAGGTGAAGGGGGGACCTCTGGGGTTAAGGGGGACCTCTGATGTGATGGGAGGACCTCTGAGGTGAAGGGGGGAACTCTGAGGTGAAGGGGAATCTCGGGGGTGAAAGAGGACTTCTATTATTATGGGGAGACCTCTAATGTGATGGGGAGACCTCTAATGTGATGGGGGGGACCTCTAATGTGATGGGGGGGACCTCTGAGGTGAAGGGGGACCTCTGATGTGATTGGGGGGACCTCTGGGGTTAAGGGGGACCTCTGATGTGATGGGGGGGACCTCTGGGGTTAAGGGAGACCTCTGATGTGATGGGACGACCTCTGAGGTGAAGGGGGGACCTCTGAGGTGAAGGGGAATGTCTGGGGTGAAAGAGGACTTCTATTATGATGGGGAGACCTCTAATGTGATGGGGAGACCTCTAATGTGATGGGGAGACCTCTAATGTGAAGGGGGGACCTCTGAGGTGAAGGGGGACCTCTGGGGTAAAAGAGGACTTCTATTATGATGGGGAGACCTCTAATGTGATGGGGAGACCTCTAATGTGATGGGGGGACCTCTAATGTGATGGGGGGGGGGGGCCTCTGAGGTGAAGGGGATACCTCTGAGGTGAAGGGGGGACCTCAGAGGTGATAGGGGGATCTCAGAGGTGAAGGGGATCTCTGTTGTTTTTAGAGGACCTCAGATGTGAAGGGGATACCTCGATATGAAGGGGGCCTCTGATGTGATGGGGAGACGTTTGATGTAAAGAAGGGCTTCTGATGTGAAGTTATTTTATCAAGGTGGTTGTGTGCATTGTCCCAGGCTCAGGTTTCCCCATGATAAGTAAGGTTGAGGTTTTTTACATTTTTGATTGGGGTTTTACAAGATTTTGCATACTTTAAAGGGTGCCGTGACTGAAAAAAGGTTGAGAAATGCTGGCAAAAATACATCTGAGCATGGCATAATATCTGCAGGTGCATTCAGTAGTAGTACCTCAAATCCAGTATGTGCATTACTGTATTCAAGACACTTCAAGTCATGACTTTTCACCTAATTTGACTCCAACAAATGCTTTACAACTCTGAACTCCAAAGGTATGAGCATGTGAAAAGGCTTTTCATTCTTTAGAGTTTGTGTATTTGTGATAAATAATCTGCAAAGAATGACTTTGGATAAAACACATTTTGAAGTATTTTATCAAACAAGGAAATGTAAAATCACAAGTTAAAGTATAACTAAAGTCAAACTTTTTTTTTTTTTTTAAGTTTTGGATAGAGTGGAGAGGGATTAGAACACTTGTCTGTTTTTTATTTCTGTCTGTTCTCATCCGATTCCCCCATAGAGGAGAGCGGGGAACCTGATGGGGATTGATTCCCCCGCTGAGCAGAGAACGGACCGCACCGTGTGATAGGACCCTTAGGCTCCATTCACATCTGAGCGTATAGTTTTCAGGTGTTTTTTGGGCATTTTTCAGGCATTTTTTAGGCATTTTTTCAGGCGTTTTTTGCAGGTGTTTGGAGGCAGGCATTGACATCTAACAAAAATGCCTGTAATTTGCCAAAAAAAGAAGCTCATACTTTATTCTGCTTAAGGCATTTTGCTTCAGACGACAAAACGCTCAAATGTGAACAGGGGCCATTGAACTGTATAAGATTTTGCTTGGTTGGTGTTTTGAGACTTCTGAGATGAGCGTTTTACGAGCTAAAAAACGCTCAGGTGTGAACAAGGCCTTAAAGTGGACCTGGCAGTATAATACAAGGGCCACTTATTCTATTTTGGTCCCCTCCTTTTGTAGAAATGGCTGAATAGAGGTAGCTGAAGAATGGACATACTTTTTTTGTGGGAATTCCAAACTATAGTTTCCTAGACATCTTGCCAGAAGTATAGTGATGTCATGCCCTGTAACAAAGAAAACAAAGCGTTAGGCAGACCATATGTTAATAATTTATTTTCATTTAACCCAATGGTTGAAACAAAAACGAAAACGCATGATTCTGCCATCTCGATGTGGTTGTTAATGTTATTGTGTTCCGATAGTGGGGAGACTTCCTGCTTAGAGCAGCCTTTCTCAACCTTTTCAACACAGAGGAACCCTTGAAATAATTTTCAGGTCTCAGGGAACCCCTGCTAAAAATGACTTTATTTACAACTCATGATACATTAGTGTGATGGTCAGTGGGATGAATGTTCCTTACACTTGTGGACATTGGGAAGAATTACCTTCTTCCAGATAGCTAAAAAGATCAATGGTGTCAGGGGGGACTTATCTGAGAGGCAAAAACTGCCCATTGCTCAAGGAACCCATAGCAACCTCTGGAGGAACCCTAGGGTTACACGGAACCCTGCTTGAGAAACATGGCTTAGAGTATGAGAGGGTTATAACCCCTGCCAGGTTTATTTACCTCTGTGTTCCATTGGAGAGATTTCCCTTCACTTCCCATCACAAAGCCAAAACAGGAAGTTAAAGGAAATCCCTCCAAAATGACCAGGTCTTCCGTGAAAAAACCCTACCCGTAAAAAATCCATACCCCCGTCACTTCCGGTGCACCTACGTCAGCACCTACGTCTTAGAACAGCTGAGGAGCTGACCAGTGGCGTAGCGTGGGGGTGCTGGGGGGGCCAGCCGCACCGGGCGCAAAATCTGGGGGGGCGCAACCTGCGGCTGCCCCTGCCATTTAGGAGCCCGCTCAGCCATCTGCTCAGCCATCCTGAACGCCGGGCGGCAGGAGGCTGGTATCAGAGCCAGTACAGCTTTGGATGGAGGGAGGGGCTTCAAGTTAACCCGCAGGTGATTGGTTGCTAGCAACCAATCACAAGCTGGTTACCTGGAAAAGTTGTGCAGATCCCGCCCTCCTTCTGATGTCAGCTTCATGCTTGCTGCCGTCCATGCAGAGCTGTCCAGCTGCTGTCTGCTCTGTGAGTATCGTGGAGGAAGCTGATGGTGCTGTGAAGGGGGAGCTGAGGACAGGAAGCTGAAGATGGGGGGAGGGCTGAGGACAGGAATCTGAAGATGGGGGCTGAGAACAGGAATCTGGAGATGGGGGGGGGGTGAGAACAGGAATCTGAAGATGGGGGCTGAAAACAGGAATCTGGAGATGAGGGGGGGGGGGTGAGAACAGGAATCTGAAGATAGGGGGGGGGGCTGAGGGTAGGAATCTAAAGATGGGGGGGATGAGAACAGGAATCTGAAGATGGGGGGGGGGGTGAGGACTAGAATCTGAAATCTGAAGATGGGGGGGGGGGGTGAGAACTAGAATCTGAAGATGGGGGGGGGGGGCTGAGGACAGGAATCTTAAGATGGGGGGGCGGAGAGCTGAGGACAGGAATCTGAAGATGGGGGGGGGGGCGGAGGTCTGAGGACAGGAATCTGAAGATGGGGGGGGGGGCTGAGGACAGGAATCTGAAGATGGGGGGGGGCGGAGGGCTGAGGACAGGAATCTGAAGATGGGGTAAAGCTGAGGACAGGAATGTAAAGGGGTAGTGGGGGACAGGAATGTAAAGGGGTAGGGGGGGACAGGAATGTAAAGGGGTAGGGGGGGGCAGGACTGTAAAGGGGTACAGGAATGTAAAAGGGTACTGGGGATGAGGACAGGAATGTAAAGGGGTACTGGGGATGAGGAGAGGAAGGTAAAGGGATTGTGGGGGACAGGAATGTAAAGGGGTAGTAAAGGGGTTGTGGGGGACAGGAATGTAAAGGGGTAGTGGGGGACAGGAATGTAAAGGGGTACTGGGGATGAGGACAGGAATGTAAAGGGGTAGTGGGGGACAGGAATGTAAAGGGGTAGTGAAGGGGTAGTGGGGAACAGGAATGTAACAGGGTAGAGAAGGGGTGGGGGGGGGACAGGAATGTAAAGGGGTACTGGGGGACAGGAATGTAAAGGGGTACTGGGGGACAGGAATGTAAAGGGGTAGTGGGGATGAGGACAGGAATGTAAAGGGGTACTGGGCATGATGACAGGAATGTAAAGGGGTACTGGGGATGAGGACAGGAATGTAAAGGGGTACTGGGGATGAGGACAGGAATGTAAAGGGGTAGTGGATGAGGAGAGGAATGTAAAGGGATAGTGGATAAGGACAGGAATGTAAAGGGGTACTGGGGATGAGGACAGGAATGTAAAGGGGTACTGGGGATGAGGACAGGAATGTAAAGGGGTACTGGGGATGAGGACAGGAATATAAAGGCAGAAGGGAGGTGATATAAAGGGGGCTAAGGACAGGAATGCAGAGGGGGGCTGGGGACAGAAATGTGAAGGAGGAGGGGCATGATATAAAGGGGCATAAGGATAGGAATGTAAAGGGGGGGTGATGACAAGGATGCGAGGGGAGGGGGGATAGAAGGGGGACTGAGGACAGTAATGTGAAGGGGGGGGGTTGTGATGTGCAGGGGGGACTGAGAACACTATTGTAATGACAGGATTGTAATGTGAAGGATATGAGGCTAGCTTTATAACATTGCTACCTGTGTTCTGCATGTAGGCAGCCCATTCATTTCATTTTGTACAATTGTCAGTATAGTAATTAGGTTGGCCAGTGTAGTGGTCAGGTAGGTCTGTGTAATGGTCAAGTAGGTCTGTGTAGTGGTGAGGTAGGTCAGTGTAGGTGTCAGTATAGTAATCCGGTAGGTTAGTGTAGGAATCAGGAAGGTCTGTGTAGTGGTGAGGTAGGTCAGTGTAGGTGTCAGTATAGTAATCCGGTAGGTTAGTGTAGGAATCAGGTAGGTCTGTGTAGTGGTGAGGTAGGTCAGTATAGTAATCAGGTAGGCTAGTGCAGGAAACAGGTAGATCTGTGTAATTGTCAGGTAGGTTTGTGTAGTGGTCAGGTAGGTCTGTTTAGTGGTCTGTGTAGTGGTCAGGAAGGTCCGTGTAGGTGTCAGTATAGAAATTAGGTAGGTCAGTGTAGTGATCAGGTTGGTTAGTGCAAGAATAAGGTAGGTTAGTGTAGGAATAAGATAGGTCAGTGTAGGTGTCTGTAGTGGTCAGGTAGGTCTGTGTAGGTGTCAGTATAGTAATCAGGTAGGTCAGTGTAGGAGTAAGGTAGGTCTGTGTAGTGGTCAGCTAGGTCAGTGTAGGTGTCAGTGTAGTGGTCAGTGTAGTGGTCTAGTAGATTTGTGTAGGGGGCGCAAATTACTTACCTTGCCCCGGGCGCTGACAACCCACGCTACGCCGCTGGAGCTGACTAGTGCGCATGCTCGGAGGGTATGGATTTTTCCACGGAAGTGTGTGTAACGTTACACTTGCGGCGTTTACAGTAAAACAGCTCGGCAGCAATATGAGTCATCTCCGCTCCTATCCCTGTCACTTCTCTGATCTCGACTACTAAATATAACAGCGGCGGCGGGTGTATGAAAACATAAATCACGGAGCCCAGATCTCCGTGATTTAGATTTCATACACCCGCCGCCGCTTTTATATTTACTAGCCAAGATCAGGGAAGTGACAGGGATAGCAGCGGAGATGACTCATATTGCTGCCGAGCTGTTTTAATGTAACCGACGCAACAGCTGAGGCGGTGTAACATTACACACACTGCTGTGAAAAATCCATACCCTCCGTACATGCGCACTAGACAGCTCCTCAGCTGTTCAATGACGTATCCTGAGCTTTGGGCATGTGCACTGCTACGCTGCTCAGCTGTTCCTGACAGGAAGTGACGTGGGTATGGATTTCTAACATTACACAGGGTCACCAGAACTAGTATCCCCCATTGGAAGATTTCTCCTCTCTTCCTGTTTTAATGGCAACCCAAAATGTAGTATTTTGTTTCACTTTATTTATAATGCTGAACAGGACAAATGGAGAGAGCGAATCTTCCTAATAGGGGTACAGACAGCAATAAAAACCTAATAGGTGTTCTAAACCATTTCCAGTCTATCCAAAATGAAACAAATGCCTTTTGTTATTTTTTGTTTTGAAATGTACCCCTTAAAAAATATTGCTATATTTAAAAAAATATATATTAGGCAACATATTCATGCCTTTAGTGCCATTGTCCCTTCTAAGGTTGCTCTGGTTCCTTGAAATGGTACAGAGTTACATGTTTAATGCAATAGATTTTAGCAATGCAGACTTCCTTTCTAGAGAATAATTTTTCGTAATTCTGAATTGACCCCACCCAAAGAAATACAATAAAGAGCTTATTACAAATATTGCAAAACTCCTGAAGTACAATTTGGTCTAATTAAATTGCAAAATTGGTAGTTTACTTGCTGTAGGTATTGCAGATATTTTACACACTGACAGAAGTGCATAGCGTGCCTTCCTTTTCCCAACATAGACTTCCTGAGGCTTAGAAAAATGTCAGCTGGTCACTATTAGGCCTATTTAAAAGGCTTTACCGCAACCAGAGGATATTTGTCATAGCCAAAGACTATTGTGGCAGGTATGATCTAGCAATGGAAATGACGATCATCTGCATGAAACCATCACAGTGTGGTTTTCATGTGATGAATAAAGAAAACGAAAAATATAGAAATAGAAAAAATGAAGACTTTCTCTTCCTGCTATGAGCTGGCAAGAAAAATTTAGCAGACAAACAATGCTTGTGTGTAAAGGAATTTAGTTTGCTAGAACTTTTTTTTGTTCTAGCCACTAGTCTAAAATGACAAAATACCAATATAAATGCCACAATGTGTATGGACACACTAGGGTTGATTTACTAAAGGCAAATAGACTGTGCACTTTGCAAAGTGCAGTAGCTCCAGATCTTGGTATATGAGTAGAAACCCTGCTGTGCTGGTCTGCTTTTAAATCCTCTCTGTCGTACATGGAGGTGATGGGGACTGTCCCACCTGAATAGGCTGGACTGCTCCGCATGGCTGGTGGATCCGGGCGCTCTGGGGGGGGGGGAGGAGGGGCTGGGGCGTGCACCTGGGGCGTCTCCTCCCACACCTTTCCTCTTTTCCGCTTTTGTACACTCCCCCTGTCCCTCTCGGACCTTCCCCCCCATTCCATTTCACCACCCGGTCCTCTCCCTCTCCCCCCCCCCTTTTTTTTTTTCTCTCTTCTCCCTGTCTTCCTTTCTTGTTCTTCTTTCCCCTTGCCCTGCTGGTTCTGATGTGTTGGAGAGCCCGACTGTGATCGACCCTATGGGTGAGTCGGGCTGCTCCACTCCTTTATAAGTATGGCTATCAATACTCTGATTATTACCCTAATGGACACTATAAGTGTCCCTTGCTATGGTCTTTTAGGCCCCGTTCACACTGGGGCGATCCGACTTCCCGGGGCAACCTCCGAGGTCGTGGTGCGAGCAGCGCGCCGCGACCTCGGAGCGGCCGGCACGGACTTCATAACATTGAAGTCTATGACGGTCGCTCCGGGTCGCCCCAAAGAAGCTCCGGACCCTTTTTCTAAGTCTTGTGTCTTGTGTCGCTCCTATTAGAACGGGCCTCACAGGTCGCCCCAGTGTGAACGGGGACTTATACTTGACTTGTCAGTATACAACATGTTGCTGGTACATATTTGTAAACCAATAGAGAAAAAAACGAAAAAAGAACATTTTTGTGTTATATTTTCATGCGCTCATTAGAGCAAATGTTTGTAAACTTCCCTTTTGCTTACTCTTTAATAAACTATTTTGATGGAAAAAAAAAAAAAAAAAGAAACCCTGCTGACTTCCATCATCCAATCGTGCGCAAGCAAAAATGCTGTTTTTATTTTCCTTGCACGTGATTGGGTACTCTGCTTTGCAGCGTGAAGCTTTACCTCATTTACTAAGCTCTGGAGAACTGCACTTGCAGAGGGCAACTACACTTTGCAAAGTGCACAGTCTGTTTGTCTTTGGTAAATCACCCCTATTGGCTATTACTGAGCTGTATTTAGAGGCATAAAAAAGCAAAATGCTTCTAAGAGTGGAATTGCCTTTTCTTTCTTCCTTACTCTATCCAAAACAAACCCTAATTGCATTAGGGTGTGCACCCCAGAGCACAAACACACATGTGTATATAAAAGCAGAGCAGTGGACCGTGTCAGAAGAGTAAAGATTGGTGTCAGAAGAGCAGTGGACAGTGGTAGTATTTTTTTATTTTTATTATTTTTTACAATTTTATTTCTTTTTTTATTATTTTTACAATATTATTTATTATTATTTTTTGCAGTTTTTTTTTTTTTGAGCTCCGTTATGAGGTTTTGGTGAAATATCAAAGGTCTAAAAGACCCCTGATGTCTCACTTTTGAGACAGAAAAGAAAACTGAAGACAGAGATTACCCAGTCCTTTTCTCTGCAGCCTGCAGTAAACATAGTTTACTATGCTTCAGTTAACGATGAAGACAGGAGCGATCAGTACAGATCACTCACTGTGTTCATTCGGAAAAGGAAGGGGCCGGGTAATAACATGTTTACCAGCCCCTTCCCCGTCCCTGAGAGTTGAGGAGGGAAGCACTGCAGGGGGGGAGACAGGAAGCAGGGGGAATCGGCACTGCACAGGCTCTGCCCAAGCACACCCGACACACCCTGTGTGCATGCCCTATGAGCTGCCGCCATAACACAGGTAAGTGTCCGAATATTAAAAGTCAGCAGCCTTAGTATTTGTAGCTGCTGACCTATTTCTTTCTGAAGGAGCCGGGAGCTCCACTTTAAAGAGGAACTTCACTTAAAAGAGGAAGTTCCTCTTTTCTGCTTCCTCTACAACTTTGGGGGCATTCATTTTTTTAGGAGATCGGGTACCTAGTTTTAATAGGTACCAGCTCACGACCTGAGCAGAAGTTTTAACGGCCCCAATTGCCTGTGGCCTCTTGGGACACATCACAGGACCCAGAAGGCTGCGGGACCATTTACAAAGCACAGCTGCTCATGTGCAGTGGAAAGCTGGCTGTGAAGCCGAGAGGAGTCACAGCCGGGTTCCCAAAGGACCCAAAGACTGCCAAAAGGCCAGCCCGGGTGAGGACAGTGCTGGTTCCTTGGACAGGTACGTGTCCTTTTATTAAAAGCCAGCAGCTACAGTATTTGTTGCTAGGGTGAAGATGCCCTTTAAAGACTAACAATATAGAACCACACAAGACAATTTTTCTTTGAGCCTGTGGGTTGTAGGTTATATAAAAGGTACTATTTACATTTTATTAACAAATACCATGACTCACTAGGCAAGTTACTTAGTAACAGTGAAATAGCATCTATTAATTATTAATTATTAATCCTTCAAAAAATATGTTAATAATTAATCGCTTTACACACATTGCTGCTGTTATTAGAAAACCTTCTATCTATCTTGTTATGAAATCAAAGTGCTCAGATAAAATTGGCATAATACCAAACTATTGTAGCAGTCACCCCAGATAACCAGCAATAAACCAAAGGTCCTACTTCTCCTGCCAAACTGCTCTGTGCACAGCTGAAACACATACTGTATACTGTGATAATAAAACCAGTACATTATCACTTGTATTAGACAATGGATATATGATGTCATCAGTGGATATATCAAACCTACAGTAATTCGGTTAGGGGCTGATTCAAGCGGATTGAGTCATTACAAGCTTATTTCACTCAGTAGTTATAGCAATGAGGGTGTTATCTCTATGTTTTCAGTTACAGAACATCCAGTTGCCACACCTATCGTGAAGGGGGTGCTCACATTTCTGGGAAGATTATTACAGGCATACCCCACTTTTTAAGTACACAGGGGGACCAGACATATATGTAAAACGAAAATGTACTTAAAGTGAAGCAATACCTTTTTTCACTTCTCAATGCATGTAAATACACTAGCTCTATAGGAAATCTTGGTCAACTTGACACGGCACTACTCCCCAATACAAAGGGGACAAGTAGTGATCGACTGATATTGTTTTTTTAGTGCCGATACTGATATTTTGGTCATCGGATATCGGTATCGGACGATATTTTCGAACATTTAAAAACATTTTTATTTTTCACAGGTGCTATTGTGGAGGGATCTGGGGGTCTAAAAGACCCCAATCCCCTCCTCTGCACTTAAAAGCATTCACAATGCCAAGTTTGGCTGTTTTGAATGCTCGCATTTTTTTAAATTTGCTGCCGAGTACTCGGAAGTGATGTCACTTCCGGGTTTTCTACATGGAGACCTGATCAGACCCGAATGCGGCTTTGATCGGGTCTTCTCTTCGGCGGCCGTGCAGGTAGGATGCCCAGGTCTCCCTGTGCGATGGGAGACCCGGGCGAGCCGCGGCAGGCGGCAGAAGGGGGGAACACATCCCCTCCCTCTCCTTGTAATGACAGCCGAACGGCTTCTCAGCCGCATCAGTTGTCATTACAAGACAGCCGACCGTCGGCTATGGACGCCAGTAGCGGGGTGAGGCCTCTAGCAGCAGGCATCACTCCGGTACAAGCACTTTCCTGAAATATCGGCAATATCGGTAACCTCAGGGGCCGATTCCAATATATCGGGTAAAGTGCATATCGGCCCCCGATATATCGGCATTGCCGATAATCTGTCGATCCCTAGTGACAAGGACACCAAACTTGGGGAGCATATTAAGGGGACCCAGGACTATGACATGGTAAATTACCTAGGCAAGCTGGCCGGCCACAAAATAGGATATGCTGTAGTCCTTGGTCCCCTCTCGGTGCTCCTGGTATCGTTGTCACTTATGGTTTGGGAGCACTGCCATTTCAAGCTGGCCAAGATCTCCCATAAATGCCAATGTTAGACAGGGAGCAGTGCCATGTCAAGCTGGCCAAGATCTCCCATAGATGCCAATGTTAGACAGGGAGCAGTTCCATGTCAAGCTGGCTAAGATTTCCCATAGAAACCAATGTTATACAGGGAGCAGTGCCATGTCAAGCTGACAAAGATTTCCCATAGAGGCCAATGTTAGACAGGGAGCAGTGCCATGTCAAGCTGGCCAAGATTTCCCATAGAAGCCAATGTTAGACAGGGAGCAGTGCCATGTCAAGCTGGCCAAGATCTCCCATAGATGTCAATGTTAGACAGGGAGCAGTGCCATGTCAAACTGGCCAAGATTTCCCATAGACACCAATGTTAGACGGGGAGCAGTGTCATGTCAAGCTGACCAAGATTTCCTATAGAAACCAATGTTAAAAACCAGTAGTGCCATGTCAAGCTGAATAAGCTGTGTCCGTTCTCGCAAGTGTACATAAAGTGAGTGTATTTAACCACTTAAGCCCCGGAGGATTTTCCTGCTAAAAGACCAGGGGGTATTTTGCGATTCGGCACTGCGTGACTTTAACGGACAATTGTCGTGAGACGCTGTACCTTAATGAATTTGATGTCCTTTTTTTCCCACAAACAGAGCTTTCTTTTGGTGGTATTTGATCACCTGTGCGATTTTTTGATCACGCGCTATAAACAAAAAAAGAGAGTCAATTTTGCAAAAATAGCAATATTTTTCACATTTTTTTATATGAAATTCCCCCAAAAAAATGTAAAAATCAAAATTTTTTAACATTTTCGGCCAATTTGTTTTATGCTACCTATGTTTGGTAAAAAAAAAAAAATCGCAAAAAGCGTATTTTGATTGGTTTGCGCAAAAGTTATCGCGTTTACTAACAAAGGGAAAGATTTTTGTCATTTTTGTTGTTTTTTTTTAACGCGTAATGGCGGCGATCTGCGATTTTTTTGCGGTACTGCGACATTGGGGCGGACAGATCGGACCCTTGACTGACATTTTTGACACTTTTGGGGTTACCAGTGACATTTCTACAGTAATCAGTGCTATACATATGCACTGTTACTGTAAAAATACACTGGTAGTGAAGGGGTTAACTTTATTTGGGAGGGAGGGGCTGTGTGTGTCCCTAGGGGCGTGCTTTCTACTGTGATTGGCTGTGGCTTGAGCTGTAAGGACACTGATCAACGGATCTACATAGTAGATCCGTGTGATCAGTGTTTTTACACCGAGGAGAATGACAGGCAGCTTGTTTACACAAGCCGCCTGACTTTCTCCCTCTCCCCCGACGATCGCCGAGTGACCGGCAGACATCGGGTCCGCCAGTCACACGCGCGGGGGGGTCCGTGACCGCGCGGGAGCGCGCCTCCGCGGGCGCGCGCTCGCTCCCCAGACCCAGTTAATTAACGTCACTCTGCCTGGCAGGGGCTGACCGCCGCAGTAAATCTACTTGCGGCGGTCGGCAAGCGGTTAAAATGGGGTATGCCTGTACTTTAATTTAAATTGTGGAGATTGCAGTAGAAAATTTAAAGCAGACCTAAACTTTCTCAATCATCATTACTATTTTTAATCATTATGCTGCTAGCCTTAGTAAATATATAGCAAGGTATAATATATTTTCTTTTTTTCTTTTTTTTTTTACATTTCTTCAGTTGCTTCCTGGTTTCTGACCTAGGCCAAACTGATGCCACACATCACAGGAGTATTCAGGAGGGGAGGAGGAGTTTTCTTAACCACTTCCCGCCCGCCCTATAGGCGGGAAGATGGTTGTATTATCCTGACCCGCCGGGGGGCATGCAGAGCGGCGATCGGTGCTGCGGTGTGTCACTCTGCATCTCTGATCTCGGTAAAGAGCCTACTGACGTAGGCTCTTTACCATGTGACCAGCTGTGACTAATCACAGCTGGTCACATAGTAAATAGGAAGAGCGGTTGATCGGCTTTCCTCATTTCGTGCCTGACAGGCACGAGTAGAGGAGAGCCGAGCTGCGGCTCTCCTGACAGGGGGGGTCTGTGCTGGTAATCAGAGCATTGATTACCAGCGCAGACCCTTGGGGGGGTCCAACAGGGGCCACCAGGGATGGCCACCCATGGCCACCAGGGATGCCCACCCATGACCACCAGGGATGCCCACTATAGCCACCAGGGATGCCAATCAGGGCTCAGGGAGCCTGCCAGTGCCCTCCCCAAAAGTACTGCCCACCATTGCATCTATCAGTGCTGCCCACCAGTGCCCATCATTGCAATCTATCAGTGCCGCCCACAAGTGCTCATTATGGCCCACCAGTGCTGCCTATCAGTGCCCATCAGTGACGCCCATCAGTGCTGATCAGTGCCACCTATCAGTGCCCATCAGTGCCACTGCCACCTATCAGTGCCAACCAATGCTGCATATCAGTGCTACCCATCAGTGCCCATCAGTGCTGCATATCAGTGCGGCCTATCAGTGTCTATCAGTGCTGCATATTAGTGCCACCCCATTATCAGTGCCTGTCAGTGCCTGTCAGTGCGGCCTCATCAGATACATCAGTGTATCTATTTACAAAATTTTATAACATAAACAAACTTTTTTTTTTTTTTCAAACTTTTCGGTCTTTTTTTATTTGTGTAGCAAAAAAGAAAAAACCTTGCGGTGATCAAATACCACCAAAAGAAAGCTCTATTTGTGGGAAAGAAATGACATAAATTTGGTTTAGGTACAGTATTGCATGACCGCAAAATTGTCATTCAAATTGCAACAGCGCTAAAAGCTGATAATTGCCCGGCTTCCATGCCTGAGCTAAGAGCAGATGGATTCTAGGACGTAAAAGCTACATGGCTCATCTGCTCTTAATCAAGATGGCTGTGGCAAGAAATTCCTAGGGGGTTTTTTCAAAGTGATTTGTCATAAAAATAAAGCTTAGAGACATGGATAAATGGGGGAGCTTGCTTTGGTTATAAAAAAAGAATGAACTAACATTTTTAGTTTGTGGTATACTGACCAAATTTCAGCCAGTTCCTAAAGAAGTGGAATACATTTAGTCAGTGGGTGGCCCTATCAGTATCTTTAGGCCTCATGCAAACAGGGCGTTTTTACAGCTGCTTTTAGAAGCGTCAGGTGTTTTTTTGCAGCTTAAAAACGCCCCTCCATGTTATTCTATGGCCTCATGCACACACAGGCTTTTAGGAGCTTTAAGTGGCATAGACATTTTTAACCTGTAAAAAAACCCCAGGGGCAGCAGCGTTAGGCTGTAAAAACGCCTGACGCTGCTAAGGGCCGCATACAGCGTTAGGCCACGTCAGACGTTTTTAAGCTATAGTAGTTGGATTTGAAGTTGGAAAATAGAAGAGGGTAGAGAAAGGCTGCTAAACGCTAACGCTGCTAAGCGTGGCTAAAACGCACAATACAAAACGCTTCTAAAAGCATGTTTTTACAGCTGCTTTTTCCTAGCGTCAGAACTGGCTTTGCAGCTCGTTTTTTTTAAACGCCCTGTGTGCATGAGGAAAGATGGAAGTATCGGGGGTGGAAAGATGTCATCTATCTCCTCACTCACGGGTATACTGACACCGCCCAGTATGGGCATAGCAATACTCAACCTGGGCATTGATTGCTTTCTTTTGCAAGCAAGACAGGTGGTAACTCATGTACTCCTGGTAGCTCGCAACATCATACTCAAACACTGGGGTTCCCAATACTCTCCTAACCTATCCGATGTCAAAACTTTAGTGAATCGCAACTATGCATTTGAACGTTTGCTTGCCATTAATCAAGGGACAAGTAAACCCTTTGATGATAGATGGACCTTGTGGCAGCACATGTACTTTTCTCCCAAATGATTGCTTACTCAACCACTTGCCGTCTGCTCACATTGCTGCTACTGCAGCAATGTGGCTCGTTATCGTCCAGCGACGTAGTACTACGTCGCTGGACTCCTCCCCTTGTGGGCGTCGCGCGGGCGCCGCCGGAGGCTCGCTCCCCCTGTGTTCAGTCACAGCGGGAGTCGGGTCAGGGGAGGAGCAGCGGCGATCGCCGCTGCTCTTCCCCGATCGCCGCTGCTCTTCCCCGATCGTCGGTGAATCGAGTGTGGAGATCCGCCCACTTGTGTAAACAAAGCGGGCGGATCTCCTAAGTGACAGGCAGGGTCAGATTGCAGGGTTCAGCATAGCTGAACATGCGATCTGTCCCTGTGTCACTCAGTCACTTCCCCCCACACACGTCAGTAAGCACCAGGCATACATTAACCCCTCCCTCTCCAATGAAATTAACCCCTTCCCTGCCAGTGTCATTTTTACAGTAACAATGCATATTTATAGCACTGAATCCTGTAGTAATGTCACTGGTACCCCAAAAGTGTCAAAAATGCCAGTCAAGGGTCCGATCTGTCCGCCGCAATGTCGCAGTCCCGCAAAAAAAATCGCAGATCGCCGCCATTACTCGTTAAAAAAAAAACACCAAAAATGACAAAAATCTTTCCCTTAGTTAGTAGACGCAATAACTTTTGCGCAAACCAATTAAAATACACTTATTGTGATTTTTTTTACCAAACATAGGTAGCAGAAAACAAATTGGCCAAAAATTTAAAAAAATTTTGATTTTTACATTTTTTTGGGGGGGAATTTCATATAAAAAAACGTGAAAAATATTGTTATTTTTTCAAAATTTACGCTCTTTTTTTGTTTATAGCGCAAAAAGTAAAAATCGCACAGGTGATCAAATACCACCAAAAGAAAGCTCTGTTTGTGGGAAAAAAAGGCCATAAATTTAGTTTGGGTACAGCGTCGCACGACAGTGCAATTTTCAGTTAAAGTCGCACAGTGACGAATCGCAAGAAGTGGCCTGGACGTAAGACAGCAAAATCCTCCGGTGGTATAGTGGTTAAATGTCTAATGCATACCTTCTACATCCATAACCATCTTTAAAGGACCTGTCGATTCCTCTACCCGCACAGTTTGTGCCCAGTAGGGGTGCGGGGGTGGGACCGGCGGGAACCGGACATGACCTATTCTGTAATGTATGTAAGTGCTACAGATAGGAAGTCATTTGTAAGTAACGGCATCCCCCCCCCCCCCCCCCCAACCTGTGAATTCTCCTTTTGGGCCTTTGCCTGTTGCATTGGCGTTTAATTTTTGTTTATTATCCTTTTTTTGAAAATCAATAAAAATTTATTGCATAAAAAAAAAAAAGAAAGATGTCATCTGAGCACCTGTGCCTGCATCCATTTAAATGCATTGTTTGGATAATCTTCGAGCTTGAAGCTGGAGATTTGTCAATGCTCACTGTTAGCATGGATGGAGGAATCTGTTGGAAGTCTAAATTTGCATGGCTGCCCTCAGTCGCTGTAATTACTGACTGACATGGTTAATCTGATTCAAAAACTGGTAGAACCGCATTCAGTTTAGAATATGAGTAAAAGCCATAAATTGTCAGGTCTGGTAGAGACCTAGGGGTGGATTTTCTAAAGACGAATAGACTGCACCCTGCAAATGCAGTTATTCCAGAGCTTAGTAAATGAGGGGAAGCTCTGCTGACTTTCATCATCCAATCATGCATGCAAGCAAAAATGCTATTTTTTATTATTTTTCCTTGCATGTGATTGGGTGTTGTTTACAAAGTGAAGTTTTAGCTCATTTACTAAGCTCTGGAGCAAATTCCCTTGCAGCGTGCAACTACACTTGGAAATTGCATAGTCAATGTGCCTTTAATAAAGCTGCTTTCACACTGATCCGCAGGAAGAAAAAAACGCATGACCACGAAATCCTACGGGACTCTTCACACGAATAACTCGTGGGTCCGCTGCGTTTTGTTAAAGCCTGCTTGCTGCATTTTTGGTACATGTTTGGTGTAGAAAAAAAAACCCATCAAAAACATGGCAAAAACGCTACTGCGGGTGCGTTTTTTGAGTCACATGTCCTTTTTTTACAGGTGCAAAACACGGTAAAAACGCAGCAAAAATGCATCGGAGCAGTGTGAAAGTAACCTAAATAGACCCCAATATTTTGCTCGGCCTGGTAAGGGTTTGAAGGGCATTATAGTCTTAAAAAGGAGTATTAGGTTGACCATACATGGATTGAAATTTGGCCAGCTCAACTGGCTGAATGTAGGTCTACTTATGGGCACCCTGGTTGTACAGAAGTCGACCTATGGACTTCCGACCCTGTCTTTTTTTTCCGAATGTTTAGTGCCGCTGGCTATAGCTGGCAGCACTGATCATTGTGTTCTGATGGCAGCAAAGGGTCCCCACCATTAAAACACAGTAGCACAGCAGGATGTAATTCCCCCATCCACCTAAAATTAAACTCGTTAGTTGAACAATAAAAAAAAAATTATAATGTATGGGCCAGCCGAAAAGTGGTGGTACAACTCCCCTCTGTGATTTTCTACAGGTAAGTTTATAAAAAAAACAAACAAACTTACCTGTAGAAAAAAACATACACCGGTAAGGAGATATTCCAGTGAGCAGCAGCTGGTGACGTCACCAGTATGTGCGTTCTTAATGAATGGCATATCCATGCCATTCCTTCAAAACTGTGTGCTGCGGCCTGGGACTCCTGCGCACATGCGCAGGAGTGACTTCACAGCGTCACAGGTATGCAAGGGGCCGCAGGCCACCAACCCGGGAAAGAAGACAGGTAAAGACAGAAGCCTCTGCAGCAGTGACAGCGCGCCGCTGTAGGGCCTTTGTTTCAAGGTAAGTCTTTCATAATGTGCTAGTATGCAGTGCATACCAGCATAATATGACTTTACCTTGCAGGGAGGAATTGTTTATTTTTTTTCCCGTAAGTTTGCTACTACTAAGTGTACAATTTCTGTACAATCTCCTTTAGCGTTACCAAAACTATGTAATAAAACCTGAATACCTATTTAATTAATATCAAACCAGGCAGGTCCTTGCACTACACACTTAATAGAAAATCCAATGGGATTGCAGGACACACCCCAACCCTCCCAACCATAGTCCCCAAGTACCACCGAATACCATAAATAAAAGGGGCAAGAAATGGCCGTGGCACTTTATTGGTGTTACGAAGAAAAAACAACCTAAATCATTGAAGCATTTACACAGAATACAGTACACAGGTTACATTAAACTTCCTTGGCTCAGTTGTCAGAACTCGAGCCATAACAAAATTAAAGCGGAGTTCCACCCAAAAGTGGAACTTCCGCTTTAGGTATTCTAACCCCCTGACATGCCACATTTGGCATGTCATTTTTTTGGGGGGGGAGCGGGTACCTAATTTTGTCACAGCCGGGAGCCCACAGCAGTGATGCCGGCGCCGAGGGAGAGGATCGAGGCTTCGGGCGGCCGCATCGCTGGACCGTTGGACAGGTGAGTGAAATGGCTGGAACTCCGCTTTAATGACCTTCAACAAAGACCCCCCCCTGACTACAGGGTGTCAGCACCACATAAACTGCGTGCGACAGTTAGCTGCCATAACCCCGGTATTTTTTTCAACGGCGGGCGATTGCCTTTTAGGTAAGGGTGGTCCCAGCTGCTAATTCGCAGTGGAATCACCCTTACGGTGCGGAGGAAGAGGTGCCCCCCCCCTCCCGCCGCGTCCCGATCCTTTTCCCTGCTTACCGGACCCGCCGGCAGCGGGGAAAAGGTTCCACGTCCTGTTATGGCGCTTTTCCACTGCATAGAACCGTACCGGCTCGGCACGCTTTTGTGCTTTTCCACTGCGGTACCGCATGGTATAGGGTCGGAACGGTTCGGTACGGTACGGTATAGGTTTGCTTTTCCACTGCATGGAACCGAACGGTACGGTACGGTACGGCTCTGAAAAAACAGTACCTACTCGATTGTGGTTCCAACAGGTACCAAACTGGTACCATATCCCACAATCCTTTGCATGCAGTCACTACTAGCCACTGATTGGTCAGAGAATCACACCCACCCCGTTGTTATCCCACCCACTTAACTTTAGTACTACTTTAGTGGAAAAGCAAACCTATACTGTACCGTACCGAACCGTTCCGACACTATACCATGCGGTACCGCAGTGGAAAAGCAAACCGGGCCAAGCAGGGCCGAGTAGAGCCGAGCCGGTACTAGCCGGTACTTGCAGTGGAAAAGTGCCATTAGACAGGAAGTCGAGTGAGGGCAAGATGGCCCTCACTCAACTCTATGGTCTTGGAGGACCGGGGCGACGTCAAACGTCGTTGCCTAGCAACCGGCTTGAAGAGCCGATTTTTTTTTTTTTTTTTACCGTTTTTTTTGTTTCTTTTTTAGTGTGCTTGTGAGATCTTTTTTTGACCCCAGATCAGACATGACTATTTCTATTACAAGCAATGTTTACATTCCTTGTAATAGGAATAAAAAATGATAATTTTTTTTTTTTTAAACTGTGTAAAAATAATAAATAAAATAAATAGAAAAAAAAAAAATTAAAGCGCCCTGTCCCCATTAGCTCACGCGCAGAAGCGAACGCTTACGGAAGCCTCGCCCACATATGTAAATGGTGTTCGAACCACACATATGAGGTATCCCCGCAATCGTTAGATTGAGCGCAATAATTTGAGCCCTAGACCTCCTCTGTAACTCTAAGCTGGTAGCCTGTAGAATTTTTTAAATTGTCACCTATGGGATTTTTAAGCACCAAAGTTTGTCGCCATTTGGCCAGCGTGCAGAATTTTGAAGCATGACATGTTGGGTATCTATTTACTCGGCGTAACATTATCTTTCACATTATGGGAAAAAAAGTGGGCTACCTAACTTTTTTAATTCAAAAAAGTGATTTTTTTCCCCAAAAAATTGCGTTTGGAAGACCGCTGCGCAAATATGGTGTGATAAAAAATATTGCAACGATCTCCATTTTATTCTCTAGGGTCTCTGCTAAAAAAAATATATAATGTTTGGGGTTTCTAAGTAGTTTTCTAGCAAAAAAAAATTATTTTAGCTTCTAAACACCAAGTGTTGAAAATAGGCCCGGTCTTAAAGTGGTTAAATAGCCTTTCCAGACTTCCTGCAGAATTCCTGGAATCTGATTGGTGCATGTAAAACATCGCTCTCCACATCAAATATAGGGAAAGATACAAAAAAGGAGACCACACTGTTGCCATATCTAACCTAAGGGGAGTGGAGGGGGGCGACCGCAATCCAAAGGAGGTGGGCCCAAAGGTTTGAGCCCACCTTGGCCAGGGAATTTGAACAATCAAATTGTATAGTGTATGATCAGCCTTATGTACAACTAAAGGCAAAATGTATTTTTTAGTTTTGGATAGAGTGGAGAGGGGTTAGAACACCTGTCAGTTTTTATTGCACCTGTAAGGCCCCTTTCACACAGGCGTTTTTTTGGCGGATCTGAACGGTCCCCCCATGCATCTCTATGGGGCATCGGATGTCAGCGGAGACATGTCCGCTGACACCCGATCCGATCCGTCAAATCTCGATGGATGGAAACCCTATTGTCCATCCGTCCTGCGGATCGGATTGGATGAGATGTCCAATTCCCCCATAGAGATCTATGGGGCTGTGACAGCTGTGCACTCAGCGCGGAGAACAGCTGTCATTCTCCTGCTCAGCCGGGGATCGGCGGATCGATCCCCCGCTGAGAAAAGCGGAGTCCGTTTGACGGACTTACTGTGTGAAAGGAGCCTTAAGGAGATTCACTCTCTTTATTTGTTCTGTTTACCAATATTAACCACTTAAGCCCCGGAGGATTTGGCTGCTCAAAGACCAGGCCCTATTTTGCAATTCGGCACTGCGTGACTTTAACGGACAATTGCGCAGTCGTGCGACGCTGTACCCAAATAAAATTGCTGTTTTTTTTCCCCACAAACAGAGCTTTCTTTTGGTGGTATTTGATCACCTGTGCGATTTTTATTTTTTGCGCTATAAACAAAAAAAGAGCGACAATTTAGAAAAAATAACAATAATTTTCACATTTTTTTATATGATAAAAAAAAAATGTAAAAATCTAAATTTTTTTGCATTTTATGCCAATTTGTTTTCTGCTACATATGTTTGGTAAAAAAAAAACGCAATAAGCGTATTTTGATTGGTTTGCGCAAAAGATATTGCATTTACTAACTACGGGAAAGATTTATGTCATTTTTATTGTTTTTTTTTTAACTAGTAATGATGGCGATCTGCGATTTTTTTTTGCGGGACTGCGACATTGCGGCGGACAGATCGGACCCCTGACTGACATTTTTGACACTTTTGGGAGTACCAGTGACATTACTAACTGTGGGGGGGGGGGGGGCGTGGCTTGTGATGTAATCACAGAGACATACGATCCTACATAGCAGGATCGTATAGTCTCTGCACTTACATCAGGGAGAATGACAGATGGCTGTGTTTACATCAGCCGTCTGCCTTTCTCCCTCTGCAGCGGTAGATCACGAGTGGCCGGCGGACATCAGAGCGGCCGGTCACTCGCGCAGGGATCTCAGTGAACGAGCAGGGGCGGGAGCGCGCCTCTGGCGGCGCGTGCTCGCCCCCCACAGGATGCTGAGCGAGTGACGTACCCCTACGTCATGTTGCCCAGCAGCGGCTGCCTGCCGCAGTATATCTGCGGTGGGCAGTTGTTATGTGGTTAATGAAAGTGAAAGGAAAAGAAAATCCCAATTTTTGTAATGTAATTACATGTGAGATTGTAAGTAAGTAATGTGGGAGATATTTTCCAATGGGGACAGTAGCTCTGGTGACTTGGGGGTCCCTAAGGAATTCCTTTAATTTGCAGGGATTTCCTCTCACTTCCTGTTTGGCTATGGGACAGGAAGTGAAGGGAAATCTCTGCACTGAAACTGAGATGGTGAAAAACGGAATTTTTGTAAAATCTTACCTGTAAAATTCCTTTCTCTGAGTCCTCCGACAGTCGCCGCCTCTTCATATTCGTCACATATGGGGTATTAGACTTTGCTCCGAAGGAGTAGCTAGGCAACAGAATATGTTAACAATAAAGCTTTAACATATCCCACCCTCAAGGGGTGGTCCCCTCAGTCAATACCCTCCTACTTCCTGCAACCATATCTCAGTTTTAGTGGAATAGCAGTAGAGTATACATTCAAACCCCAAAAGAGGGGCGGGGGCGGCGACTGTCGGAGGACTCAGAGAAAGGAATTTTACAGGTAAGATTTTACAAAAATTCCGTTTTCTCTTACGTCCTCCGACAGTCGCCGCCTCTTCATATTCGTCACATATGGGGACGTCCCAAAGCAGTGCAAACATGAGGGGTGGGAAACGCATCCGCGCCGAAAGGCAACGCAGTCTCCACATCAAAGAAAGGAACCTTACCAAAGGAAGGAAACCAGCTGGGCAACAGCAAAAATAAGTGCTCAACAGGAGCAACAACCCAGGAAAAGACAAAAAACCAGGGGATACAAAACTTATCCCAACAGCCAGGAGTCCCCAACAAGGGACCCTAGGGAACAGCCGCACTAAGAACCTTGCGGCCAAAGGAAGCATCCGCCGATGCCTGAACATCTACTTTGTAGAATTTTGTGAAAGTGTGTACGGTCGACCAAGTCGCCGCCTTACACACCTGGGCTACAGAAGCCCCATGACGACAGGCCCAAGACGTACTCAGAGATCTAGTAGAGTGCGCCTTCACAGGCACAGGGGGAACCTTCCCCTGCAAGGCATAGGCCTGTTCAATGGTCTGCCTGATCCATTTGGCAATGGTAGAGGCGGAAGCCGCCATGCCCTTCCGAGGACCCTCTGGAAGAACAAACAAGGAGTCCGTCTTTCGAAAAGACTCAGTCGATTTAAGGTAAACCCTAATCGCCCGAACAACATCCAGAGAATGCAATCTCACCTCCTTTGGATGTTTAGGCTTCGAAGGCAAAACAATATCCTCGTTAAGATGGAATTCCGAAACTCGTTTCGGCAGAAAAGAAGGATTAGGTCGCAAGACCACCTTATCCAAATGAACAACCAGGTACGGAGACTTGCAGGACAAAGCCGCCAGTTCCGACACTCTGCGAGCCGAAGTGATCGCCACCAAAAAGGCGACCTTTTTGGACAACATAGACAACGAGATCTCCCTGATCTGTGCAAAAGGAGCACGTTGTAACATAGATAGGACTAGATTCAAGTCCCAAGGGGGCAAAGGATCCCTCCTAGGAGGAACCAGATGCCGCACACCCTGAATAAAAGTGCCAACCAAGGAGTTGGAAGCCACGGGACGTTGAAACAGAACGGCCAGCGCAGACACCTGACCCTTTATCGTAGCCAGCGCCAAACGCTGATCGACACCCGTCTGAAGGAAAGACAGCACACGGGAAACCGAGTACGTGCGGGGTGAAAACCCCCTGGACTCACACCAGGCAAAATAAGCCTTCCAAGTACGGTAATAAACCTTTCCCGAGGAAGACTTCCTCGCGTTGATCAAGGTATGAACAACCTCTGGAGAGAGACCCTTCTCCTTCAGGACCTCGGTCTCAACAGCCAGGCCGTCAAAGCCAGCGACTGTAAAGCAGGATGGTAAATCGGTCCTTGAGACAGTAGATCGTCCCGAAGAGGCAGACGCCAGGGGGCGTCGACCGCCAGATTCACGAGGTCTGCGTACCAGGACCGGCGAGGCCAGTCCGGTGCCACAAGAATCACCGTGCTGCGTTCCGAGTGTAACCTGCGAAGGAACCGGGACAGCAACTGAATCGGTGGAAACGCGTACATCAGCCTGTACTGATGCCACGGGGCCACTAACGCGTCCGACGCGTCTGCCCGAGGGTCGCGCGTCCTTGCCACGAACCTCTTCACCTTGTAGTTGAGGCGAGACGCGAACAGGTCCACATCTGGAAGACCCCACTTCGCGCACAACATCTGGAAGACAGCCGGATGGAGAGATCATTCCCCCTGATCCAGGGTCTGGCGACTCAGATAGTCCGCCTGCCAGTTCTCCACTCCCGGAATGTGAACCGCCGTTATCGCCGGGACATGAGTCTCGGCCCAAGACAGAATGTCGGCCACTTCTCGAGCCGCTCGGGCACTCCTGGTGCCCCCTTGGTGGTTGATGTAGGCCACCGCCGTGGCATTGTCCGTCTGCACCCGAACCGGGCAGCCCTGCAGCCGGTCCGTCCAGCGATGAAGACAGAGCCTTATCGCACGCAATTCCAGAATGTTGATCGGGAGGGAAGACTCCCCCTCCGACCAGGTCCCCTGGGCGGACAGAACGCCCAGAACACCACCCCAGCCCGACAGGCTGGCATCCGTGGTGATTATCGTCCACGAGATCGGACGAAACGACTTGCCCCCGGACACCAACGGGGACTGGAGCCACCACAGAAGGTTTTCCCTGGTGCGATGACTCAACGAGATCTGAAGATCCAGAGATTGAGGTCGCCCGTCCCACTTGGACAAGATCTCCGCCTGGAGACCCCGCGTGTGAAACTGCGCGAAAGGAATCGCCTCGAAAGCCGAGACCATCAATCCCAGACATCTCATACACGTCCGCAGAGACGAGTTCGGAACGTCCCTGAGGGACCTGACTTCCTCCTGAAGAGTCCTGAGTTTGTCTTCCGGCAGGAAGACCTTCGCCTGCACCGAGTCCAGTATCATTCCCAGATAGGGAAGACGAACCGACGGACTCAGTGTCGACTTTGGAACATTTATCGTCCAACCGAACTCCTGCAGAGTTTGCATCGTGACAGACAGGTCCTTCTCCAGACCCTGACTGGTCGCAGACCGAATCAGAATGTCGTCCAGATACCCCAGGACAGAAATGCCCTGGGCCCTCAATAATGCCAGAACCGGTGCAAGCACCTTGGTGAAGACCCGCGGCGCCGAGGCGAGCCCAAAGGGCAACGCCACGAACTGGTAGTGATCCTCCGCAATGGCAAATCGAAGGTATCTCTGATGACCCTCGAATATGGGGATGTGAAGATACGCATCCTTCAAATCGATGGAGGCCATGAATTCCCCCGGAACCAGGGCAGCCACCACCGAGCGCAGGGATTCCATGCGGAACTTGCGAACCCGCACAGAGCGGTTCAGAGCTTTCAAGTCCAGAATTGGACGAACCTTGCCCTCCTTTCTGGGCACGGTGAACAGATTGGAATAAAACCCCCGAAATCTGTCCCGATGAGGCACCGGAACCACCACTCCCTGAGCCCTCAGGTCCCGCACCGCCAGGTGCAGATCCCGCAGGCGCTCTGGAGACAGTTGTAGATTTGAGGGAAAAAATCTGCTCTCTGGCCGAGAGAGAAACTCGATCTTGTAACCAGATCGAACGATTTCCAGAACCCATCTGTCCCGCACACGGGCCAACCAGGGCTGAAGAAAACCGAGCAAGCGTCCCCCCACCCCAAAACTGGGTGAGGGCGCCCCTTCAGGCCGAACTGTTATGGGCCGCAGGTCCGGATTGGCCGGACTTCTGTTTCCCAGACCAGGGTTTCTTCTGAGAGCCCTGGCCTTTGAACGGTTTGCCCTTGTAGTGTGGCCGAAAGGCACGAAAGGACCCCTGAGGGGGCCGAAAATTCGCATGCTTCTTCCCAGAAGCCCCCTTAGCCTTGGGGAAATGGGGCAAGAGAGTGCTCTTACCCCCGGTGATCCCCTTAATCAACACATCCAGGGACTCCCCAAAAAGGCGAGACCCATCATAAGGCAGATTGGCTAAGGTTTTACGTGAAGATTGGTCCACCGACCAACATTTCAACCAAACCAGGCGGCGAGACAACACCGCCACGCTGTGCACACGTGCAGCCAACGGAATCAGGTCCAGGTCCGCATCACACAGATACATGACACCCTGGTGGATCTGATCCACCATGTCCAGGGTCGCCGCCGAGGCCGAATCGGCCACTAGGACGCGCCTAAGCATCTGCGTCCAACTTGCGATCGCCTGGGCCGCCATGAGAGAAGCAAATAGAGCCTTAAGCATAGAACCCGTAACAGAATAAGTATGACGGGCAAGAGACTCCAGTCTCCTATCCGTGGCATCACGGAAAACAGGGGATCCCTCTGCAGGAATCGCAGTGGCTTTGTTCAAAACCGCAATTGCATGATCCACTGGTGGAGGCACACACCACCGTTCATCAGTGGCAGGGGAGAAAGGATAACGCAGCTTGAATTTACTTGGTACCGCAAAAGGTTTGCGCAGATCGCGCCATTGATCCTTTACAGCGCGCTGAAAATCAGCATTGCAGGGAAAAACCTGCGGCGTCCTGCGTTTTCTCTGCGTCCCATAAGCCGCCAAGGCAGCGGGGGGACACACTTCGTCCTGCAAACGTAGCGTCTGCTTAATGGAAGCAATCAACTCATCCATGATTGCAAGCTCTTCAGGCGAGCCAGGGGGAGAATTATCAACCCCCTCAACCTCAGCCTCTACCTCAGACCCCACTAGATCAAGAGAGGAGCGGGACCCCGATAGGGGGGTCCCTGCCAGAACAGCCCCATCACCTTCACCCTCAGAATCGGAGGACAGAGTAACTCTGGGCCGTTTAGTAGATTGAGCAGCCACCAGCATTTGCACCTGGGCAGCAAGGCCAGCCACAATAGTGGCTAAATCCCCCCCTGGGGGGGAAACAGCGGTCCCCTGGCTTTCCACCAATACTGTGGGAAACTTGCCCTCCTGAGAATCCATTGCCCCTGTACGCCAGACAACCAAGGGTTAACTGCCCCCTTTCAGCAAGCGCGGTAAGCGCAGCCCACCGCACACACTCAGGCACAATGAGACCCCCACAGGGAATATACAGACTGAATACAGGCAATGGACAACAGGAATAGAAGGATAAAACCTGAGGAGACCCCGCTGCTGCTGCTGCCTCGACCGGTGTTCCAGGAAAAAGGAAGTGATGCTGCCAGGGTGCTCTATGTAAGCCTATGGAGGCTACAAGAAAATGGCCGCCGTGCATGTAAACCATGCGGCCGGAGCGGGCGCCGGTAAAATGGCGTCGTTTGGCGCCGAAACCGCCGCTCCACAGTGCATAAAAACACACACAATTTCATCCCAGTATATGGATACATGTTAGATCGCCGCAGCGATCGCCGTATATGCCCCAACATGCCATTAAAAACATGCCCCACAGCACACAGCTTCCCACACTGCCCAGCCTGACACACACAGTGTCATACAGCTCCCCCCCCCCCCTTGCAGCCCACAGCATGCAGCCGAGAGATAGGGAGACAAGCAGTGTGATTTAAAGGCAGGTTACACAGTCCCAGACTGAGACCTCCCCCAGACAGACAGGTCCCCACATAGACACACTTACCTCATATGGCGTGGGGAACCCGCACAGGCGAACAAGCCGCTGCACATGAGGCAGGGAGAGTCGCAATTCAAGACGCACACAATGGCGGTTAAGAAACCGCACAGCGTCCGGTGAGGTAGCCACCTCACCAAACATCCCTGCACCGAACAGGGATGGGTCGTTCACCGTGCCAGGAGCGTTACCTGGCTGAACGCTCGATGGCAGACTGGGAAGCCACTGACCCACGACCTGCGATCAGGGGGATCAGCCCGAGACCCAGTCCGCATGATCCTCTTCGTCCGAAGAACTAACTAATGCTGACAAAAACAACAGCTAAGTAAAGGTAGAGAAAAAACTCAAATAAAATATTAAAAAGAAGAAAGAGTCTGGGACAAAAAGTCCCAGCACAGAGAGAGCCAGCCACTCCTGACAAGCTAGACATTAAAACTGAGATATGGTTGCAGGAAGTAGGAGGGTATTGACTGAGGGGACCACCCCTTGAGGGTGGGATATGTTAAAGCTTTATTGTTAACATATTCTGTTGCCTAGCTACTCCTTCGGAGCAAAGTCTAATACCCCATATGTGACGAATATGAAGAGGCGGCGACTGTCGGAGGACGTAAGAGAAAAATATCTGACAGGGATGATATCCCTATCCAAAATGAAAAAAAAAAAAAAACATTTTTCCTATAGTTCTACTTTAAGAAAATAGTCATTGATTTTACTAAAGGATTTCAACAGATCCTAACTGTAACTTGTAATTAGTTCTTTCAATCATGCATATAATGTCGCTTCATCAGTTCTTTTGTGCCTCAGAAACTCAGTATTTAGAAAAAGGTTAAGAAAAAAATAAAAAAGTTACAGCCTATTGGACCTAACATCCAGGCGTATAGATATCCAATCAAACGGTGTGTTGTGTTCCATTTTCAATGGCATAGTAATTAAAACATTAAAAGCTATCGGATCACGACAGCCAGTTGTGCTAATTGTTTCATTTGGTAAACCATAAACCTTACGGGCATGTCTATACATGATGTGTTTTCCAAAGCCAAGCGCAGCCCACGCTGCTATGATACCCACAGTTAGTAAGCCTATGAGTGTGTTTCCATAGAATTAATTCCTAACGCTTCTAATAAATGCAAATCACTGTCTACCCTCTGTACTGCGCCCAAACATGACCTGACATGTCACACTATGGGGGTGGGGGGTGGGCGCCTTGAATTTCCTGGAGCTCAGAAGATAGTTAAACAACATATGATTTCTAGAGAAACGTATAGAACGTACACTATATTACCAAAAGTATTGGGATGCCTGCCTTTACATGAACTTTAATGGCATCCTGGTCTTAGTCTGTAGGGTTCAATATTGAGTTTGCCCACCCTTTGCAGCTATAACCTCTTCAGTTCTTCTGGGAAGGTTGTCCACAAGGTTTAGGAGTGTGTCTATGGGTATGTTTGACCATTCTTCCAGATGCACATTTGTGAGGTCAGGCTCGCAGTCTTCGCTTTAACTCATCCCAAAGGTGTTCTATCGGGTTTAGGTCAGGACTCTGTGCAGGCCAGTCAAGTTCCTCCACCCCAAACTCATTCATCCATGTCTTTATGGAGCTTGCTTTGTGCACTGGTGCGCAGTCATGTTGGAACAGGAAGGGCCATCCCTCTCTCAAAGTTGGGAGCATGAAATTGTCTAAAATGTCTTGGTATGGTGACACCTTAAGAGTTCCCTTCACTGGAACTAAGGGGATAAACCCAACCCCTGAAACACAACCCCGCACCATAATCCCCCCCTCCACCAAATGATTTGGACCAGTGCACAAAGCAAGGTTCATAAAGGCATGGATGAGCAAATTTGGGGTGGAGGAACTTGACTGGCCTGCAGAGTCCGGACCCCTAAGATTGGGATTCCATTAAAGTTCATGTGCATGTAAATGCAGGCGCCCCAATATTTTTGGTAAAATAGTGTATTTTATTTTCTTCATAAAGAGGGCAACTGTAGGACAACCAGCTGTATGATATTACATGTGACCCTCTTTTTCAATTGGCACAATTACCCTGCAAGAACGTTCTACCTTGGGGTGTACATTATTTATAAAAAAAATAAAATCACAATGCTATTCATCTGGTGAAACTGCATATTCTGTGTGAATGTGGGCAAAATTGAATGTTACTAGACTATTTTCTCTCCAGGTCAAATGTGTCTCATTTGTAGCGAGTCAGAAAATATGCATTATGGCCACTCGATGGAGCAGATGAATATAGGAAATTAATACTTCTTTTCCGTGATCATCAGATCTATCTAGTCCATGATACAGTTTTTTCACAAACCATTTGGAAAAACCATTTGACCTGGAAAAAAAAAAAAACCTAGCAACATTCAATTTTGTACCGATTCACAGAGAAATGTACATGGAGTTTTTGCAGTAGGGATAGCTCTGCACATTTTTATAAATATTTTCTTATGTGTTACTGTATTCTATTGGACTAAATAAACCCTAAAGTGTTAATAAACCCAGGAGCCTGCATTCACTACCCTATATCTGGTCTCCTACAATACACAGAACATGGAAATGCAATTATTTTAGTAAATATAAACTGCTAAATACCTTTTCTCATCAGCAGTATATAGCAGTCTTGTGTCTGGTTAACCTCCTTGGCGGTATGATTGGCGGTATGATTATTTCAGATTTTATGTGCTGAAAGCGGAACCATTATTTAAGTTAAAGTATATATATATATATATATACAGTGGGTACGGAAAGTATTCAGACCCCCTTAAATTTTTCACTCTTTGTTATATTGCAGCCATTTGCTAAAATCATTTAAGTTCATTCTTCTTCCTCATGAATGTACACATAGCACCCCATACTGACAGAAAAACACAGAATTGTTGACATTGTTGCAGATTTATTAAAAAAGAAAAACTGAAATATCACATGGTCCTAAGTATTCAGACCCTTTGCTCAGTATTTAGTAGAAGCCCCCTTTTGATCTAATACAGCCAGGAGTCTTTTTGGAAAAGATGCAACAAGTCTTTCACACCTGGATTTGGGGATCCTCTGCCATTCCTCCTTGCAGATCCTCTCCAGTTCTGTCAGGTTGGATGGTAAACGTTGGTGGACAGCCATTTTTAGGTCTCGCCAGAGATGCTCAATTGGGTTTAAGTCAGGGCTCTGGCTGGGCCATTCAAGAACAGTCAGGGAGTTGTTGTGAAGCCACTCCTTCGTTATTTTAGCTGTGTGCTTAGGGTCATTGTCTTGTTGGAAGGTAAACCTTCGGCCCAGTCTGAGGTCCAGAGCACTCTGGAGAAGGTTTTTGTCCAGGATATCCCTGTACTTGGCCGCATTCATGTTTCCCTCGATTGCAACCCGTCGTCCTGTCCCTGCAGCTGAAAAACACCCCCACAGCATGATGCTGCCACCACCATGCTTCACTGTTGGGACTGTATTGGACAGGTGATGAGCAGTGCCTGCTTTTCTCCACACATACCGCTTAGAATTAAGGCCAAAAAGTTCTATTTTGGTCTCATCAGACCAGAGAATCTTATTTCTCACCATCTTGGAGTCCTTCAGGTGTTTTTTAGCAAACTCCATGCGGGCTTTCATGTGTCTTACATTGAGGAGAGGCTTCCGTTGGGCCACTCTGCCATAAAGCCCTGACTGGTGGAGGGCTGCAGTGATGGTTGACTTTCTACAACTTTCTCCCATCTCCTGACTGCATCTCTGGAGCTCAGCCACAGTGATCTTTGGGTTCTTCTTTACCTCTCTCACCAAGGCTCTTCTCCCCCGATAGCTCAGTTTGGCCGGACGGCCAGCTCTAGGAAGGGTTCTGGTCTTCCCAAACGTCTTCCATTTGAGGATTATGGAGGCCACTGTGCTCTTAGGAACCTTAAGTGCAGCAGAAATCTTTTTGTAACCTTGGCCAGATCTGTGCATTGCCACAATTCTGTCTCTGAGCTCTTCAGGCAGTTCCTTTGACCTCATGATTCTCATTTGCTCTGACATGCATTGTGATCTGGATGGTCTTATATAGACAGGTGTGTGGCTTTCCTAATCAAGTCCAATCAGTATAATCAAACACAGCTGGACTCAAATGAAGGTGTAGAACCATCTCAAGGATGATCAGAAGAAATGGAAAGCACCTGAGTTAAATATATGAGTGTCACAGCAAAGGGTCTGAATACTTAGGACCATGTGATATTTCAGTTTTTCTTTTTTAATAAATCTGCAACAATGTCAACAATTCTGTGTTTTTCTGTCAGTATGGGGTGCTATGTGTACATTCATGAGGAAGAAGAATGAACTTAAATGATTTTAGCAAATGGCTGCAATATAACAAAGAGTGAAAAATTTAAGGGGGTCTGAATACTTTCCGTACCCACTGTATATGTGTATATATATGTATGTATATATGTGTATATATATATATATATATATGTGTGTGTGTGTAAATACAGTATGTGTGTGTATATATATATATATATATATATATATATATATATGTGTGTGTATATATATATATATATATGTGTATCTGTGTGTGTGTATATATATATATATATATATATATATATATATATATATATATATATATATATATATATATATATATATATATATATATATAGTAAAACTGCAGGCAAGGGCACTGCGGGGGCAAACTAATGTCAATTTATTTTATTTAGTAATGTAATCCAATAGGATTACAATATATCAGTGTGTTTGTATGATTTACTTTTTGAATTTGCCACCGGTTCCACCCCCCTGTGACGCGACGCTCGCAGGGAACAGAAGCCGGGGCACACAGCATCAGGTGAAAGATCCGGCCGCCGTAAACTACCGGAATACATCGCGGGATCCTAGGGACAAAGGTAAGTAACCTCTTCCAGGATCCAGCGATTTCTCCCTGGCAGTACCCCGAGTGTGGCTCGGAGTTACCACTAATGGCACTGAAATTCCACCCCGAGCCACACTCGGGAATACCGCCAGGGAGGAGGAGTTTTCATTCTCCTCTGACTGTCCTATGAGGTATTTATTGGAAAATCGTTAAAACCACATCATACATTATACTCACAAGAGTATGCTATGTAAAAGCATAAAACCAAAGGATTCCTTCGGCTAACCAGAGACCGCAGGACCATATTCCTTAATGATGACAAGCGAACTTGAAGGTGTCTATATAGATAGGGCTAACTTGTTTCGAGGGAGAACCCTCTTCCTCAGCGCCGTCTCTGGATACCCGAAGGAACCCTTTGGTTTTATGCTTTTACATAGCATACTCTTGTGAGTATAATGTATGACGTGGTTTTAACAATTTTCCAATAAATGTTTTATGGTATTGCACTAGGTCGGTGCGCCCTTCTCTTGTTTTCTATTCTTTCAGTTTGGGTGGATACCCATCATTCTGAGAGGGCAGCAAGACTTCAGATGCCAACAATTTAGCCACTGCCTCTTTGGTTTTCACGCAACATTTGAGCGCGGGAGACATTTACTTGTCTTTTTTGTCCTATGAGGCTGCATGACCCCTGACCCTCTGTCTGGACAGTGTTGATTGGCCCTGTGCTGATCACGTGCACCCTCCCCAAAAAAAAAAAAAATATCTAGCAATGCACACATAACTGAGCATGTGCAGCCTGCCCCCAAGGCTCTATTCTATCAGGAGATGGTTTGGGGACTGTGGAAGAAGACAGAATCAAACACCCATAGTACAGAGAATTAACCCCTTAGGTTCCCTAGTGAGTATAACCAGCAGGCTTTACTGCATATACTGACTGATTTTACTGTTGTGTTAAACACTTTAAATTGTACTTAAATTAAATATCTATATATTTATTTTGATATAGTCAGTGCATTAGTTTTCTTTTTTAATCCTATTTTCCATTCCTCGAATGTGCACATTCTGTGTACATTGGAGGAATGTCCTCGCTATTGATGAAGGAGCGCCGCTGCATACGTCATCGCAGCCAGCCAGCTCGGAAAAGCGTCACGCATAGTGACGTCACTTCCTCCTCCAGGACTGTGTTTGCGATCCAGGCCTCGATATTGCCACGGCTTTCTAAAAGCCAACATCTATTGGGAAGTCCCTGCTACTGATTCAGCTGGCGGTTCTGTCACGGAGCACGGACTCCCTCCCTCATCCTCCAACAGTGCCTGAGGAAATCTGACGGTTCACACTGGACATCTATTACAGGCTTACTTACACCTCTACATTTGTGAGTGGTTTTATGTTTATTTTCTAATAAATCTTGTAATACTACACTTAGAGGCGCCTCCTCTCTCCCCTTTTTTTCCCCTCTATCATGTAATTTCTGCAGAAAGTACCTTTTTGTTTTTAGTTGTCTTCTCCGTGGCTTCCAGTCGTGGCCACCTAGGCGATTACATCACCAGCCCCGGCACATTGACTCCTGGGATATCTATTTTATTGATCCCAGGAGTCTTTGGGCAATCCGCGCCATCTTAGAGGACTTGCCATAGCAACTTGTAATTAAACTGTGCCCTGCATTGCCAATAATGCACAGGCAAGAGATCAGGAGGTGCATGCTGGGTGTTTAGAAATACACACGAGCGGGCTTCAGATGCCCACATCCTCGATGGCCCCTGCCTGCTTCTGAGATCATGTAAGTTATTACAGATTTAAACATAACAAGCATGAAGACACTTAGGCTCCATTCACACCTGAGCGTATAGTTTTCAGGCATTTTTTTGGGCTTTTTTTCTGGCGTTTTTTCTGGCTTTTTTCTGGCGTTTTTTTTCTGGCTTTTTTCAGGTGTTTTTTGCAGGTGCTTGGAGGAAGGCATTGACATCTAACAAAAACGCTTGTAATCAGCCAAAAAGCTCATGTACTTTTTTGAGCTTCAGGCATTTTTCTTCTGGAGACAAAACGCTCATATGTGAACAGGGGCCATTGAAATTAATGGGTTTTTGCTCGTTGAGCGTTTTGAGACTTCAGAGATGAGCGTTTTACAAGCTGAAATACGCTCAGGTGCAATAAAAATGTACTTGTACTAACAATCGTGGGGGGGAGCTTTTAAAAAAAATTGATTATGGGGACTGGAGCTCCGCTTTAAATTCTGACTTGTGTTGCAATTGTATACGCTATATTATTTTTTTCCCACAAAAGTGGAGATCCCCTTTAAAGATGTGTTACTGGGCTGCATTCATTTGTCCTTTATATCTTGCTGGAGTTCAGCTTTTTATCACCTGTCAGATAGTACCATTGTTTCTGCTCTGTTACCTCCAGCACAGAGGCATCCTATTAACTAAAGTGATACGTCTCTGTTTGAGTAGTAACTGCCGCGTTCCCTTTTATAGCCCCACCTGTCTACAAATCTTTTGTTTTCCTTTTTTTTATATATCTCCTGAAGCAATTATCAAAAAGAGAACCTGCTCCAAACGTTCACACATCTGCACTTCCTTCTTAGGGATTGCTATTGTCACATGAATGTCATATAGAAGCTTCAGTTTTCTCTTAGTATGTACATGATGATCTTTCACTGAATGTTTACACTGGCGTCACCCTATCAAGAGCGATCTGCAGTGAATAGTTTTTCAGAAGGCAACTGACAGGTGGTGATGAGGCCTTTGTGTCACCTTCTTACTGCCTGTTTTAACCCTTTAAAACTCGCACCATTGTGCCGCAGCCCTGGTTGTTGCTAGGCCCCATTCAGTTCAGTACCACACATCGAATGCAACATGGGATCATTTTTTGCCGCCACGTGTGCATAGCTCCCAACTGTCCCTGGTTTCGAGGGACTGTCCCTGATTTGGAACAAAGTCCCTCTGTCCCTCTTTCCTCCTGGTTTGTCCCTCATTTTGGTCTGATCTATATAGTTATAAATAAAATGCACTTTTTATCTTTCAAAAAGAGTTTCCAATTGCTAAACATTTCATGCAATTTCTAAATTCCTGCATTTGTAAATGTCAAAAGCCAGTAAAAGGGAATAGTAGTGGTAAAAAAGCACCTGTGGGTTTAACCTTCTTAGCGGTATTCCCGAGTGTGGCTCGGGGTTAAATTTCAGAGCCAAAAGCGGTAACTCCGAGCCACACTCGGGGTACCGCTAGAAGCATCGCTGGATCCTGTAAAAGAGGTTACTTGCCTTGTCACCGGGATCCAGCGATGTATGCGAGCGGTATGCGGCGGCGGATCTTCCTCCCGATCCTCTCCGTGCCTCGGCTTCCGTCTCCTGCGACGTGGCGTTGGCAGGGGGGTGGAACCGGCGGCAAATTCAAATGTAAAACACACCAAACACACTGATACCATTCAAAATAAAATAAATTCACATCACATTGCCCCCCAGTGCCCTTTCCTGCAGTTTTACTGTACTTTTTATGTATATATATATATATATATATATATATGTGTGTGTGTATATATATATATATATATATATATATATGTGTGTGTGTGTGTGTGTGTGTGTGTGTGTGTATATATATATATATATATATATATATATATATATATATATATATATATATATATATATATACATACATACATACTTTAACTTATTTATAGTTTTTTATTGTATTATAATTTATGATTTTGTGTTTCAAACTTTATCATACCCAAGATGTTATAAAGAAGAACGCACAGTAAAAAAAAAAAAAAATATGTAAATAGTTGGTTTGGGCTGCTCTTTCTCAAGAATTACATGCAAAATAATGGTACCGCTTTCAGCACCTAAAATCCAAAAGAATCATACTGCCAGGGAGGTTAACCGAACCGAACATTTTTTGTGTGTAATTCTCCTTTAAGAGGGTGTGGCAGGGGGTGTGTCCTATGCCTACATACTTTTGGTATTAGATGTCCCTTGTTCCCATCTCAAAAAGTTGGGAGGTATGCGTTTGTATTAGTGATCGACCGATATCTTTTTTTCGTTGCCGATACAGATATTTTGCCGATCGGTATCGGCCGATATTGTCCGATATTTTCACACATGTAAAAATGACCCAAAAAAACACAAATTTCGACACAAGTCTCTTAACAAACATGTTAATCTTTATTTATTAACATTTTTAACATTAAGTGCTCGTTCTTCACACCTTAACTGCATAAAAACTGATAGGAAAACTTAAATTACAAGGAGTTGGACATTAGCATTTCCCATCATCTGATTGTGCATTAATGTATAATAAAGTGCAGCAGTGCAGTCAGCGCAAAACTGCTAGGAAAAAAAAAAACTAGGCAACAAGAACAGCTACACAATAAAATACGCACTGCACAACTACTATAAAAAGAGCAAGGCAATAGCTACATAATAAAATACACATTACACACTGCACAACTGCTATAAAAAGAGCAAGGCAACAGCTACACCTGTTATAGTGGATTGGACTGGACTGGGCTCTGATACAGTGGAGGACTATCTGCACTGCAGTATGGCACTCACTGCAACTACTGCAGTCAGTGCAATACTGCTAGAAGAAAAGCAAGGCAAGTAGGCAACAGCTACACATGTCACAGTGGATTGGACTGGAGTCAGTGGAGGACTATCCTGCACTGCAGTATGACACTCACTGCAACTACTGCAGTCAGTGCAATACCGCTAGAAGAAAAGCAAGGCAACAGCTACACAGTGGATTGGACTGTGTGTACTACCGCTGCAGTAGGGCACTCATTGGAATCATTTTAAATCACTACTGCACTAGTAATTGTGGTGATTTTAACATGATGTTGAGTACTAACATGCATGGCATTAAAATAGATCTCCAGCTTATAGTGAAGTTGAACCAACCTGGTGCAAATAAACTAAAACCTTTAGGCCCCTTTCACACATGTGGACCGTTCAGACCCGCTTGTCAGTTTTTCAGGCGGTTCTAAACGGATGCCCCATGGAGCTCTATGGGGCAGCAGATGTCAGCGTAGACATGTCCGCTGACATCCGATCCGATCCTGTCTGTCAAATCCAGACGGATGGAAACCTTATGCCTCGTACACACGTACCGATCGTCGGCCGAACGATCGGCCGTCTTTTGTCCAGGGCTGTCATGTCTGTTGAAAAGTGCAAAAGACTGCACACGAATTTTGTCGGCCAACAACAGCTGACTGCAGAAGTGATGTCATGTGATGGTTAACTTTCCCTGTGTTTTTTCTTTTCTGAGCATGCCCAGTCTTGCAAATCTGCTGATTGTCGGACGAATTCTGTACTGACTGGCGAACAATCGGCCGTTCTGGTGTTGGCCAACAAAAATTTTAATGCCTACACGACAGATTCTTTTCGGCTGAAAGTGCGCTGTCGGCTGTCGGAAACATCATACTAACAAGCCTACAATGGGCCGATCGGTCGTCGGCCGAATATTTACGGCCGACAATCGGTACGTGTGTACGGGGCATTATTCTCCATCCGTCTGGCAGATCGTTCTCATCCGATCTCCCCATAGAGGACAGCGGGGATCTGACACCACCTGTCATCCGCCTGCTCAGTGGGGATCGGCGAATTGATCCCCCGCTGAGCAGAACGGCTCAGTCGACGGAATGGAGCCTTGTTACTCTTAGATGTATGTACCTGCTGTGTGTGCCATGTAAACTGCTTGTAGCCTCAGCTACATACGTTATACGGCATGTTCCGACAGCTGTCCCCGCTTCCAGAACAAAATTGAGTCAGGCTGAGCACTGCTCAGTATTCGGTGAATGAATTCAAAGCTTCATCTGATTGGTTGAGGCAGAAAGGCAGGCAGGTCATTTTTAGTCCTGGTGACAGTGGTTGCCTGGACAAATAACAAAGACAATTATCCACAGCAGGGACACAGACAGCAATAAAAACCTGACAGAGGTTCTAACCCTTCTGTAAAAAAAAAAAAAAGAAAACCTCACTTGACACAGGTATATGCTTATTTTCTGCATGGAACACAGGTACTTGCTGGCAGAGCTAGCAGAAGATCATGTGTAAAGTACTCACATGTAGACAAATACAATGTTTAGGTGTGTACAATTTTTCAAATGACTTTACACACTTGCATGTGTTTCATTTGCACATGTACGCATGTAAAATCTGTAGATAGGTGCAGGCCCGGACGTGGCTGTGTCCTACTTTTTTTTTTTTCATGCAGCTAATAGCAGCTTACATTTTCACTTGTAGACACAGCTGTGTGCATTGCTCCATTAATTCATTTCAGGAGTGAACAGGACAGATGTCAGTTTTGGACAATCATACAGTTCAGTTTGTACTGTATAGCTCTATGGGCATCCAAAAAAAACCAGACTTGTGTATGTTTGCTTTAAGCTTCCTCTCCAAGGAAGGTCAAAGCCAAGAAAGAGAAAAAGAAGGCATAGGAAAAATAGCAAAAGGGATAAGTATTCAGAATCAGGAGCGGAAGCAATCCAGGATAAAGCCATCTACTTCCCAGAGTAACTACAAGGAATCAGAGAAAGGAGAACTAAATGTCGTTAATTTAACTGAACATGTCCTCAATCAGGATCATTTATCCCTGCTTAAGTGGGGTCTTGGCTTCTCGCCGTGTAATAGAGGAAGTATGTTTGATATATATAAGGACATCTGTCAGTTTTTGAGACATTCTAACTTCAAACTTATGTACTTCGGTAAGGAATTGAACAAGGACACGGTGAGGGGATCAACCCCACTGTTAGCAGAATTGGGGAACAGGGAATTTATTGATTACATGGATCGACTCTGATCTCCTAGACCAGAGGTGTCCAAACTTTTTTCAAAGAGGGCCAGACTTGATGAAGTGAACATGCGTGAGCGCCGACCATTTTGCCTGACATTTGAACCATTAAAATTAAATACAAATTAACTATTTTATGCAAACTTTATTGCAAACGATTTGAATGACAAATCTAAACTGTAGTAAAATCACTCTGCCTTATCTGAAGGCCATATGAAAAAAAAAAATTACTAGAAAAGATACAAAAATTTTAAAAAAAGCGCAGCGCAATAAAAAACGTTTCTATCACACATCAAATAAATATAGCAGTAAAGCCCAAAAGTCCCTAGAAACAGGTAGGGTCCAATGAAAGAGGGAGGGTACCAGAAAACCAGATCCAGATCCACTTCAGATGACAAACTGTAAGACCCCTGTATTACCAGCGGGTCATACACCACTTTATTCCACCAAAAAAAAGGTTGAAGGGAAGAGTGGAAGATGATCCTCAGCTTTCCACCTGCTCACAGCTTTGTGAATGGCAATCCCCTGTATGCAAGGACCAGTCGTGTCTCCCATTTAATAATGTCACCCAGCCAGCACATGAAGGTGTATATATAGGAATAAATATATATAGGTATATATATTGGAAATAAAAAGCATCAGTGCTCTATGAATAAAATCACACTTACAGAAACAGGCAGTAGAATAGTAGAAATGAATGCGATCCTTGGTCAGCTCCACAAAATCCTCGGTTGGCTCCTACAGGTGGCTGTGTGCGATAAAGGAGAGAAGTAACGCAATTTTCATTCCGCACTCCTGCGCAAGTCGTGGGCGGTGCCGGGCAGATAGAGCCGAGCTGGGGGGGGGGGGGAGTGGGACTCGGGAGCGGCCGAGCCGAGCTGCAGAGGGAGGCCAGAGGTGGCAAGACCCGCCCCTGAGCCATCGCATCGGGGCGGCATCGAGGCAGGGATGTGATGAGTTTCAGATAGAGACATTGAGAAAAGTCAGCGGTGTCCCTAGGGCCGTATGAAACGAAAGGACGGGCCGCAAATGGCCTGCGGGCCGGACTTTGGACATGACTGTCCTAGACCCACCACCAGTGTCTAGTTTGGTTAAAAAATCGACATCATTCCCCAACTTTGGAAACAACAGATATCTTCAAATGTTTCGAGAGGCCGTCACGAGGGACCTGCTCTCCATTCTCTATTAATTTGGAACAAACTGACTCAATTAAGGACAATCTAACATTGGGTGAACGTAAGGCCTTGACGGAACTCATGGAACTTCCTGTGTAATAAAAGCAAGTGAAAAGGGGGGGGATGTTGTTTTTGGCAGGAAAAGGACTACCTAGAGGAAGTCTACAGACAATTAGATGACCCCAACTGCTATGAGAAATGAGCAAATAATCTAGCATATACAAATCTATATCTCCCTTCTGAGTCACTTTTGAACTGGATACATTCCCATTGAACGGATCGATGTATTAGTAGCGAGACACCTCTTGAATATGAAGTATGGCATTAGTGAGCTTCCAAATTGAACCCATGTTCTCTTTAAATACCTAAATTGATCCCTAGTTAAATGGTTTTCTTGTAGACATTCTACTTTGGCCTGTGTCTTGTTTATTGTAGAAAAGACTTGTGAACGTTTTACTACTGTTCCTAGGCCTCTAACATTCCATGATAGGAAAATACATTGATCACTCATTCTTTATATGCTTATTTACTTTTCTAATCCAAGTGGAGTTCCACCCATCATTTTTTAATTTTCTATCATTCAATCTATTGTGGCTACAGTCTGTGTACATTTCTGGTAATCCATATTTATTTAGTGTAAACTGTATTCCAAAAAAGAAAACAAAAAGTATACATCCCTATCTAAATTGGGTCATTACCTGCGTATTTAAATCCTATACGCAGGCAATACATTGTGCTTCCGCAACCCCTTGCTCCCCCCCCCCCCCCCCCCGATCCTGCCGTTTTTATGTATATGTGGAAAAAAAGAGAGAGAAAATAAAAGAGAGGAGAAAAGAAAGAAAGAAAAAAAAAAAAAAAGGGGGGGTTCACATTTATTTGCATTCTATCAATTTGTGCTAAAGTCAAGTCCAGTCTTTTAGTGAAAAATAAAGGGTTCACATTCATTTGCAATATGTCAATTTATATTTTATTGAAATCTTTGCAAATTTAATAAAAATAATAAAATGAAGAAATCACATGTAGCTAAGTATTCACAGCCTTTGCCATGACATTCAAAATTGAGCTCAGGTGCATCCCGTTTCCTCTGATCGTCCTTGAGATGTTTCTTCAACTTGATTGGAGACCACCTGTGGTAAATTCAGTTGATTAGACATGATTTGGAAAGGCACACACCTGTCTATATAAGGTCCCAAAGTTTACAGTGCACATCAGATCACAAAGCCAAACTGAGCGAGTGGGAAAGAAGGGCCTTAGTCAGGGAGGTGACCCAACCCAATGGACACTCTGACAGAACTCCAGCGTTTCTCTGTGGAGAGAAGAGAACCTTCCAGAAGAACAACCATCTCTGCAGCACTCCACCAATTAGGCCTATATGGTAGAGTGGCCAGACGGAAACCACTCCACAGTAAAACACATATGACAGCCCGCCTGGAGTTTGCCAAAAGGCACCTGAAGGACTCTCAGACCATAAGAAACAAAATTCTCTGGCAAGCGTCCTGTCTAGGGGAAATAAGGCACCGCTCATCACCTTGCCAAAACCATCCCCACAGTAAAGCATAGTGGTTGTAGTTTCATGCTGTGGGGATGTTTTTCAGCGGCAGGAACTGGAAGACTAGTCAGGATCGAGGGAAAGATGAATGCAGCAATGTAAAGAGACATGCTTGATGAAAACCTGCTCCAGAGCGCTCTGAACCTCAGACTGGGACAAAGGTTCATCTTCCAACAGGACCATAGCTACCAACTGTTCCTTTTTTGACAGGAGAGTCCCACCAAGTAGGACCTTGTCCCGGCTAACTTTCTCTGCCTTGACTTGTCCCGGCCAGTGGGGGGAGAGTGGGGGAGGCTGGAGGGTCCGTCTGACCTTTATATCCCCTAACAGTGTCTCCCTGCGCTCCAGCCGCCATCTTCAGGCTCAGGATGGCCGGCGGGCGCCCTGTGATTGGACGAACATGGCGGGGGCTGGCGTGTGCCTGTCCAGTGGCGTAGCGTGGGTGGCACTTGCGCAGGTGGTGGTTTCTTCTGGAGTCAGGCCCCGCCCTCGCAGTCTCAGAGCAGCGCGCTCAGCACACCAGCTTTTTCAGCCGCCTGCTGCTCAGCTCCAGACCCGACCATTCTTCCTGTTACTGTAAGTGAGTGCTGGTGGCTAATTAAATTCACTGTCACTAAAGGATCATGATGTATGCCAAAAGGGGGGACAATGAGTTTGGGAGAGGGCAAGAGAAGAATAGAAAGTTAACAGTTACAGAAGTAACTGCTAGAGGAAGAGAGCAGAATGCTGTTTATTAGAGAAGAGTGGGGCTTCCTCTCTAACTTCCCAGGCATCCCCTCATTGTCTCCAATATCTCTCTTTTGTTCCTCACTCTTCTCTAATAAACAGCACTCTGCTCTCTTCCTCTAGCAGTCACTTCTGTAACTTGATACTTTCTATTCTTCTCTTGCCCTCTCCCCAACTCCTTGTCCCCCCTTTTTCTCTGTTCCCACCAGTGCTGACTGGTGCTCCTAGGGTCGGGGGGGGGGCATCAGATGTACCTGACCACGGACCACACCAGCTCCAATCCGCAGCGCCCCTCCCCCCCCCCCTGGTCGCCAGCTCACTCACCCTGTGCTGCCCCTGGACTGACATGTGGAGGCGGTGGTGGCGGCTTCCCCCTCAGTCTCCTTGGTGTCCCCCTTCGTTGGTCGGGCTTCCCCTGCGTCTCCTCCCTCCTCCTCCTCCTTCGCCAATAGGATGGCTTCTCCTTTAGGCTAATCGGGAAACGGGTCTCAGGACCCGCTTCCTGATTGACCAGGAGGATAATCCGTGTGACAATAGCGAATATTCCTGTAATTCTCTCTTTATTGAGTAGACCCTATAATCTGATAAGTAGGTGGGGATTATGCGGAGTGGGTGGGGCTTCAGGGAAGTGGGTGTGGTAAGTAATTGATAGCTGTACTGCAAAGTGTCCCTGGAAAATTTTTTCAAATGTTGGCAACTATGCAGGACAAGGACCCTAAGCACACAGCCAAGATTACAAAGGAGTGGCTACAGGACAACTCTGTGAATGTCCTCGAGTGGCCCAGCCAGAGCCCAGACTTGAACCCAATAGAACATCTCTGGAGAGATCTGAAAATGGCTGTGCACCAACGTGCCCCATTCATACTGATGGAACTTGAGAGGCCCTGCAAAGAAGAATGGGAGAAACTGCCCAAAAATAGGTGTGCCAAGCTTGTAGCATTATACTCAAAAGGCTGTAATTGGTGCCGAAGATGCGTCAACTAAGAATTGAGCAAAGGATTTATGTACATGGTATTTATTTTTGTTTTTTATTTTTATTAAATTTGCAAAGATTTCTAACAAACTTCTTTCACGTTGTCATTATGGGGTATTGTTTGTAGAATTTTTAGGAAAATAGTGAATTTACTGCATTTCGGAATAAGTCTGTAACATAACACAATGTGGAAAAAGTGAAGCGCTGTGAATATTTTCAGGATGCACTGTATGTTTTGTATCCCTTACCGTATTGTTATCTGGATTCATTGGTTACCACATCCATATACACAAAACAAACCCCCCTTCTGCCTGCTCCAATCTGTCTTATCCGGCATTGCCTCATCACCACCAGAACATTGTCTCTTAATTGTTATGGTTTACTCACGTTACATTGTGCTTGGGAGTTGTGCGTTACGGAGAAAACTGACCCGCAAGAACACCTTTCTGGGAATTTTTTACTGGAACTTTGGGCTATGAGCTGTTTACAGGTTCCAGGCTCTGTAGCTCATTCAAGTATTTCAAGGATGTAGAGCAAGAAACATATTGGAAGAAACAGGAAAACCCTGTGGGAGCAGTAAATGCCAAAACCAACATTGAAACAAAACTCAATGTACTACAATGCATGCGGAAAGTATTCACAGCGCTTCACTCTTTCCACATTTTGTTATGTTACAGCCTTATTACAGCCTAAGGATCCTTATTTTGATGTGTTAGATTTAATAATTGAGCCTAAAGTATAGCTTATTTACTAAAGTATTGGGAATGATTTCAATTATCCAGTCATGTAAAAAGCAGTTGCTGTTTATTCATTTATTCATTTCATCTGCACATGATTATGTACTCGGAATGAACACTGCTACAATTTATTGAATGAAGATTCTTCAATCAGGCTGTCACTCCTGAAAATATCTTCCTCTGATATGCCCCTCCCCATCCCACTTCAACAATTGGAAAAAAAGATTCTAACGGTGAAACATTAAATACATTTTTTTTTTTCATTTTTGCTTTCCATGAATGCTTACCCAGGAGATGATGACGTTGTATGGCCTCCTGGGATCATCACAGGAGACAACATTGCAGTGTTTCAATTACAATATCCCAGGTGTGCACAGACACACCTTGGGTCTCTTCCAAAGAGATCCCTGAGATTTTCTGTGCATGAGCGGGCATAGACCTGGCAGAGACCTTCAGTGTGTTTGCGCATGCACAGGATCTCTTTTTAAAAAGGTGAGGTATGAGCAGAGAATTTTTGATGCAACGGAGAAAGCATCGGACTTTGTGCACCAGTACATTTTTTGATTTTATTTCATTTTTAATTTTAGGTGGGTTCAGGATATCAGCCTCACTTTCTCTTCTAATGGAAATGTATGTAAGATCTATATTTGAAAAAAAAAAAGGTTACAATAGATTGTTTATTAGCGCACACAAACACAACACAAATGACAAAATGAATACTGAATATGAAACACGCAGACAAAATATTGGAAAAAAGTGGGGCTTTGGATGCTCAGATGAGGTGGTCAGAAGACTTAAACGCCACACAAAATATATTTAAAAATGCATTTTATTAAGTATCAATTAAAAAAAAGGGCTAAAACCGTGCCTAAAGACACACATATATAATGAACACATATATTAAAAATCAGAACACTACGTAGGTAATTGGTGCAGATCAACGATCCGGACACGATGTATAGAAGATAATAATATGTCTAAATAGACATGGACCATATATCCAAATTATATTATAAGATGTATCGGTATCGTTGCTCTGCACCAATTCGGAACACTAGCTGGTTCTCTGGTCTCTGCCCTAAGCCCTGAAGAAGCGAAGTCAAGTGAAACGCGTTGGATAACACAGGGACTATATCCAACTTTTTTGAGACTTGTACCATCTGGTTACCTACGTAGTGTTCTGATTTTTAATATATGTGTTCATTATATATGTGTGTCTTTAGGCATGGTTTTTGCCCTTTTTTTAATTGATACTTAATAAAATGCATTTTTAACCACTTGCCGACCGCCGCATGACTATCTACGTCGGCGGTCAACCCCTCACAGGCAAACTAACGTAGGGCTACGTTGCTTGCTTGTGAGGGTCTAGGGAGCGAGCGCGCGCCCCCGGAGGCGCGCTCCCACGTGGTCACGGACCCCCCCGCGCGTGTGACCAGCGGACCCGATGTCCGCCGGCCACTCGGCAATCGGCGGGGGAGAGGGAGAATGTCAGGCAGCTTGTGTAAACAAGCGACCTGTCATTCTCCTCGCTGTAAAGACACTGATCACATGGATCTACTATGTAGATCCGTTGATCAGTGTCCTTACAGCTCAAGCCACAGCCAATCACAGTAGAAAGCACGCCCCTAGGGACACACACAGCCCCTCCCTCCCAAATAAAGTTAACCCCTTCACTACCAGTGTATTTTTACAGTAACAGTGCATATATATAGCACTGATTACTGTAGAAATGTCACTGGTAACCCCAAAAGTGTCAAAAATGTCAGTCAAGGGTCCGATCTGTCCGCCGCAATGTCGCAGTACCGCAAAAAAAATCGCAGATCGCCGCCATTACGCGTTAAAAAAAAAACAACAAAAATGACAAAAATCTTTCCCTTTGTTAGTAAACGCAATAACTTTTGCGCAAACCAATCAAAATACGCTTTTTGCGATTTTTTTTACCAAACATAGGTAGCATAAAACAAATTGGCCGAAAATGTTAAAAAATTTAGATTTTTACATTTTTTTGGGGGGGAATTTCATATAAAAAAATGTGAAAAATATTGCTATTTTTGCAAAATTGACGCTCTTTTTTTGTTTATAGCGCGTGATCAAAAAATCGCACAGGTGATCAAATACCACCAAAATTCAGAAAAAAAGTTTGTTGGGCGCTTCTTACCAGGCAAGAAAGAAAGGAGTCCACCACTGTAGGAGGGGCGCGGGGGATGCTCCAGATTCTTATTTCGGGACTGTCCCAAATGGCTGGATACAAGGCAGCACTGACAGGAAAACTCCGAAGAATCCGCTGGCAGAAGTGAAGAAAAAGGACAGGCGCCAATGTAGTTAGCCAGAAAGGTTTATTGCACAATATACATAATAACTTACACATAGGTAAGCTCCAGTCCGTATGGCAGCGTCTCCAGCGCACGATCCGGCCGTCCACCGGCCCGGAGGTGACGTCACAGGAAGCTGGTCAAAGAACTTGGTTACACCGGAAGCCGCAAGTGGAACGCAGGCTCCCGGAAATGACGCAACGCGTTTCGGAGCATGCGCACTCGGCTCCTTCCTCAAGCGTAAGTGACTGCCACCTGGTGCCAGGTTTAAATACAGCAGTCTACAATCAATTAACATGGAAATCAATACAAGGGGCGGCGCAATACTCTGCAGGACCAGCTACACCGCCAGCACTTCTGGAGAGTACGCACAATACTATATGAATAATACAATGGATTTCGTACTGGGGCTTATTCATGTACAACAGCTTTAGACAAACAATATACACTAAAAATATTAAAACTATTGAAAAGTCCTCAACGATAGATATATTGAAACATGACTTACATGCCACAAAACTAGGAGGGAAAATAAAATAATAATATATACACATATATCTCTCTGTACCCAGAGGACTTTTCAATAGTTTTAATATTTTTAGTGTATATTGTTTGTCTAAAGCTGTTGTACATGAATAAGCCCCAGTACGAAATCCATTGTATTATTCATATAGTATTGTGCGTACTCTCCAGAAGTGCTGGCGGTGTAGCTGGTCCTGCAGAGTATTGCGCCGCCCCTTGTATTGATTTCCATGTTAATTGATTGTAGACTGCTGTATTTAAACCTGGCACCAGGTGGCAGTCACTTACGCTTGAGGAAGGAGCCGAGTGCGCATGCTCCGAAACGCGTTGCGTCATTTCCGGGAGCCTGCGTTCCACTTGCGGCTTCCGGTGTAACCAAGTTCTTTGACCAGCTTCCTGTTACGTCACCTCCGGGCCGGTGGACGGCCGGATCGTGCGCTGGAGACGCTGCCATACGGACTGGAGCTTACCTATGTGTAAGTTATTATGTATATTGTGCAATAAACCTTTCTGGCTAACTACATTGGCGCCTGTCCTTTTTCTTCACAAATACCACCAAAAGAAAGCTCTGTTTGTGGGAAAAAAAGGACGCCAAATTCGTTTAGGTACAGCGTCGCACGACCACGCAATTGTCCGTTAAAGTCACGCAGTGCCGAATCGCAAAATACCCCCTGGTCGGAATGGGGGTAAAATCTTCCGGGGCTTAAGTGGTTAAATATATTTTGTGTGGCGTTTAAGTCTTCTGACCACCTCATCTGAGCCTCCAAAGCCCCACTTTTTTCCTATATTTTGTCTGCAGTCTATAGGGGTGTGGCTCATATCTTACGGCAATATTTCTTAATAGAATATGAAACACAAGACTTATAAAATAACACATTTAAATAATGCGGGCTTGCGTGTAGGAAAGTATAACATGTTTGTTATTTTAAAAGAAAAAAAAAACACCTTTACAATTCAGAGCCAGTTCACATAGGGACGACCCGACTTGCCGGGGCGACCTGTGAAGTCGCGGTGCACAGCGCGCACCCCGACCTCGGAGCGGCATGCACGGACTTCATATCATTGAAGTCAATGCAGGTCGCTCCAGGTCGCCCCAAAGTAGTACAGGACCCTTTTTCTAAGTCGGAGCGACTTGTGTCGCTCCTATTAGAACGGGTCCTGTGCTAATCTATGGCAGGCGACCCACGGCGACTTGTCAGATGACCAGGTCGCCTGACAAGTCGCCCCAGTGTGAACCGGCTCTCACTTTAAGTTGCCGAAACAGAAAAACAATTGAAAAATGCTGGTTTAGTTTATTGACCCATTCCGATAGTTTGTTTAACTGTTGTGAGCAATGACAAGGGATTACTGTTCTGGGCACATAGAGAAGTGTCTAAGGATTCCTTTTTTGAATAGGTCCTTGTAACACAGATGACAGGACAATTTGAAAAGTGTTAGGAACTGTGATAACAGTGGCTTTAGGAAAAAGTATATACATTTTGTCCCAGAATTCATTTTGTGGGTACAAGACCATCAGGTATGGGTGATGGTTCATGGATGAGTTCAATATCGCCATCATTGTTTGGGAACTAAGAATTTGTGAAGGACTTTGGGACATCTATACCACCAAGTAGGAATCCTAAAGCTGGTCTGGTGGGCTTTTCTGGCCAAGTATGTTTTAATATGTTAAGGTAAAGGCCAGTCCTCTCCTGAGAAAGAGGTGATGATTTCTGTTGACCATTGGTCCATATATTTAGGAAGTGAAGAAGGGGTATATAACAAGAGTATAGCACATAACTGACATGTGTTGGGGGATCTTGGAGGAACAGGGGCTCAAATGGCAGGGGCTCAAATTTATCTGTTATTGAGTTTATGAAGAAAAAGAAATCTGCTGGTATGACAGACATTGAAATGGAGTGGGAAAACCATGGGTTGGGATAGACTGAAGGGGTTGTCAGGGCACCATGATGCAAATGTACTGAAAGGGTGTCAGGGCCAATGTTGCCTGTCCCCTGCCAGCAGTAGCAGAGTGGGTCCCTTTTTCTCTGTGGAAAACTCTGGTCATTATAGAAGTCTGACATTTCCGCTCTGAGTTATTGAGTCAGTACTCTATCTCTGCATCTAGCAAAGCCCATGCTCTCTGATTGAAGAGCTCTAGCTCTGACTGAGCAGGAGGCATGGCAGACCTCTGCAAAGAGATCACTACTTCCCCACAGAGAGTTAGAGTCCCACTTTGCAACATGTGGAACAGGCTGGGGACAGGCTTTTCTACTCAGGCTGTGGCTACTTTCTAAAGGCACCTGCTATGTATTTGGTGAATTTAAATTAAAAGTACAGTTCAGCTTTAAAATTGTTGAAAACCTTCATTTTTTTTAATAAAATAAAAAATAAATTATACTTACCTGCGCTGTGCAAAAGTATTGCAGAGAGCAGCCCCAATTCTCCTCTTCTAAGGTCCCCCACTGGCACTTTACGCTCCTCCTCTTCTTCATGTGCTCCAATAGCAAGCTGTGTGCTAAGGGGGCTCATGTGCAGGCACTCTACAAAGCTGGGCTGTGTACATCCATAGACACACACAGTGCAGCTTGGCCATGCCCCCTGCTCCCTCCTCCCTCCTCCCAGGATTTGACTGACAGCAGCAGGAGCCAGTGAGAGCAGGGAGAGGGGGGAGCAATTGGGCACAGCACTTCAGCTTAGTGTTTAGGGAGGGGAGTGGAGGAGAATAGGCTGTGTTGTAAACCTTAACATGCAATATCCAGTGAGGTGACAAGCCTCAGGTGATACACAAAGAATAAACAAATCCTCCTACATATGTTGTACCTGTTTATTTGCAGCCTTCTCGTCTCTACTGTCAATTAAAGTGCAGCATTTATACAGCTTGTCTGAGCTTTCAGAAGGCTGGGTTCACACTAGCTGTGGCTGCGGCTCACAGCAAGGGGTCCGGTGCGTCCCTATTCTCCGGTTCAGGTGCAAATCAGGTCCGAATTTTTGGCTGCACAGGACCCTTTTCCAGTTCGGACCAGGGCCTCCCCAGAGGTGTGTGCACCGGCTCCATTGAGAACTGGTCACACCCCCGTCATATGAATTGGATGCGGGGAAAACCCACATCCAATTCACATCAGTGTGAACCCAGCCTCAGAGTTTAAAACCATTTTAACCACTTGCCGACTGCAATACATATATATATATATATATATATATATATATATATATATATATACCTTGCAGTTTGCAAACAGTTTACCAAGATTATGGCTGAAGATATCAGCTATAACCCTGGTGTTGTTTTTTCAGCCGGCGACTGGCTTTCTCTTTAACGCATTCCGAACTGCTCATGAGCTGCTGGAACACATTCAGAAGTGGCAGAGGGGACGTCCCCCAACAGTGTGGCCAGCTGGTCACAGAGACGATAAAAGACTAGATCCATCTTCGATCGCCTCTATGGACCGGAGCTACATCATGATGTCACTTCCAGGGTGGAAAAAAACTTCTCTTTTTTTTTTTTTAAGCAAAAGATCAAAATGTATTTATTTTAAAGGTATAGAAGAGATCTTTTTGACCCCAGATCTCTCCATAAAGAGGACTTGCCATCCTTATTTCTATTACAAGGGATGTTTACACTCCTTGTAATAGGGATAAAAGTGATAAAAAAATAAATAAATTCAAGGGACAGTGTAAAAATACAACATAAAATAAATGCTCTTGCACAGAAGCAAATGCATATCGCGCACGCATATGTAAACAGTGTTTGCACCACCCATGTGAGGTATCTCCACAAATGTTAGAACGAGAGCAATAATTCTAGCACTAGACCTCCTCTGTAACTCTAAACTGTGTTTAACCACTTTACCACCGGAGGATTTTGCTCTCTTACGTCTGGGCCAATTTTTGCAATTCGGCACTGTGCGACTTTAACTGACAATTGCGCAGTCATGCAATGCCGTACCAAAACGAAATTTACGTCCTTTTTTTCCCACAAACAGAGCTTTCTTTTGGTGGTATTTGATCACCTGTGCGATTTTTACTTTTTGTGCTATAAACAAAAAAATAGCGTACATTTTGAAAAAATAACAATATTTTTCACATTTTTTATATGAAATTCCCCCAAAAAAATGTAAAAATCAAAATTTTTTTAAATTTTTGGCCTATTTGTTTTCCGCTACCTATGTTTGGTAAGAAAATCACAAGCGTATTTTGATTGGTTTGCGCAAAAGTTATTACGTTTACTAACTAAGAGAAAGATTTATGTCATTTTTGGTATATTTTTTTTTTTAACGAGTAATGGCGGCGATCTGCGATTTTTTTTTTTTTGCGGGACTGCGACATTGCGGTGGACAGATCGGACCCTTGACTGACATTTTTGACACTTTTGGGGGTACCAGTGACATTACTACAGTAATTAGTGCTATACATATGCACTGTTACTGTAAAAATGACACTGGCAGGGGATGGGTTAATTTTATTGGAGAGGGAGGGGTTAATGTATGCCTGGTGCTTACTGACATGTGTGGGGGGAGGTGACTGAGTGACACAAGGACAGATCGCAGGTTCAGCTATGCTGAACCCTGCAATCTGACCGTGTTTGTCACTTAGGAGAACCGCCCGCTCTGTTTACACAAGCGGTGGATCTCCAGACTCGATTCCCCGACGATCAGGGAAGAGCAGCTCCTCCCCTGGCCCGACTCCCGCTGTGTGAAAGGGGAGTGTCTGGCGACGTAGGTCTACGTCGCCAGACGATAACTATCCACTTTGCCGCAGTAGAGCTCTAGTGAGCAGACGGCAAGTGGTTAAAGTGTCACCTTTGGAGATTTTTAAGTACCGTAGTTTGTTGCCATTCCACGAGCGTGCACAATTTTAAAGCATAAAATGTTAGGTATCTATTTACTCGGCATAACATAATCTTTCATATTATACAAAATAATTGAGGCATATTTTCTTTTTTTTCTTGAATTTAATAGATTTATTTTTTCCCAAAAAATCGCACTTGAAAAACCACAGCGCAAATACCGTGCGAAATAAAAAATTGCCATACGATCACCATTTTATTCCCTAGGGTCCCTGCTAAAAAAAAATATATATACAGTAAAACCTTGGATTGTGAGCATTATTCGTTCTGGAAACATGCTTGTAATCCAAAGCACTCTTATATCAAAGCGGATTTCCCCATAAGAAATAATGGAAACTCAGTCTTGTCCTGACACCCCCCTCCCACCCCCGCACAGCCATTCACTGGAAAGACCAGTGTACTTCTGTTTCTTCTTCCCCAGCTCTCTGAACTTCTTATGCAGCTAAGAACAGAGGGTAAGTGATCACTTATAAAAAAAGGGGAAAGGAGGTATTTATAATGTTTCTATATACACACAAATGTGTTGGTTTTCATTTATATTTTATAGTGAATGGGTTCTTTTACAAGGTGAGCCGTCATGTATACTTTCATTGAACAAGTTAAGGTTAGAAGCTAATTGGCTACCATGCATGGCTGCACCAGATTTTGCACTCTGTGGGTTTAGTAAATCAACCTCATTGCGTCACTGTCTTTGCACCAGTATATTGTGAATAAAAGGCGTTGTGGTGACACCCCATCAGGTGGCAGGACCATGACACCTTGCATTAACAATGTTAAGTTCTCAGTCTTGCAGTTTGAGTGACGCTAGCTGTCATTGATCCCGAAAGACTGGGGACATCTTGTTGCCAAAAAAGAAGTGTGTGGAAGAAAATTTAGGATTAAGGTCCGGGCACACTTATGCGATGCGGGAAGGCTGCGATTTCGCAGCCTGTTCCCGCATCGCAAACGCACCCCTGGCAGTTCACACTGCCATATGCGATACGCTGGGGGTGTCAATGAAATGTTAATGACACCCCCAGTTTGATCGCATATCGCAGTGCGATCTTTACAGTTCGCACAGGATCGGATCGCACAAGTGTGAACCACTGTGTGATCCGATCCTGATGCGGCTGAAAAAAGGGTCCTGTGCGTCTTTGCTGTGGGTGCAGTGCGAATTTAGCCATACAAAGTGTATGGCTGAATTCGCACCGCACAGCCGATCGCATGTAATGAAGGAGCAGTGCGCTCTGATATTACATGCGATCGCCGCAGCCGCAAGAATGTGAACCGGCACTAAGGGTGAGTATTGCAGCCTGCACTGAGTTTTTTTTCTTTTTTTGGATATTTATTTTAAAAAAATAACCTGCAGTAGCCTTTAAATAATTCTGTGATTCAGCCTGTCCTGTGTAAAAGAAATCTGCCACATTCAGTTTGAATCTCGAGCCTGATGACCCATTTTTCACATCTTGGCCTACGGTGAAATTGACTAACCACTTAACTGTAGACTTCCACAGCAAATATAACAAAATGATAACAGATTACATGACAAAAAGAGTTTAAAAAATGCCACTGAGGAATGTTGTGGGTTTTTGCAAATCCAATCCATTAGCGTTCTTGAACATCTTAACAGTGGGATTCTCTCATTAAATGAATTGCGGCATTGTAAAGGCAGAAGCCGTTTTCCTGAGCAGGCTGCAGCACAGAGGAACATTTATATTCTCAGCCCACATCAGTAAACCAGAGGAAGTAATGAGAGGAGATGCTTTGCATACAATGATAGATCATACTCACCATACATCCAACACTGGAGAGCAGGGCTGCTGTTAGAAATCACAGGCCCCATACAGCCTACCTGACAGGGCACCCCCCAGCTGAAAGTAACCGAGGACATAGATTTATCACTTATCAGTCCCTTTCTCTAAAGCCTCCGCTGCACAGATAAATGAATAGGAAGCGCTGTGAGTCTTCCCGCTCATTCACAAACTAAAGCATAGTAAACACAGTTTACTATGCTTCGGTGATGAATTGACACAGAGGGGTGGTTGGTACCCATCGCTCACTGTGTTCAGGAAAGGAAGGGGCCAGTAAATAGCATCCACCTGTGTACAAGCGGTCCTCGGGTTACAAACATCTGACCTACAAACGACTCCTACTTACAAATGGAGGGAGACAACAGGAAGTGAGGAGAAATCTCCCCCTAGGAAGGGAAATTCACTCCTGGAAGAGTTCTCATGGGATAAAGGTGTCTCCACTGAAGCCTTATTACCACAGTAACCCAACATTTCCAAAATAGAGTTGTCATAGGGACAGAAAGTGAAGTGAAATCTTTTGAATAGGGCCACAAACCACAAAAAAATGGTACAGGAGTGTTAACCCTTCCCTATGCTATCCAAAAAAACTGAATAATATTTTGGCTGGAGCTAAACCTAAAAAATGTACCTGTTCCGACTTACAAACAAATTCGACTTAAGAACAAACCTACAGTCCCTATCTTGTTTGTAGCCCGGGGACTGCCTGTACCTGCAGCAGCTGCTGGCGGGGGAGGAGGGAAGCCAAACTGCTGTGGGGGAAAGGGGCACAGAGGAGGGCCCAGACAGCAGATGGAAGGGGCACATCTGGCAGCGCTGCAATGGGAGACAGAAGAGGATCGGTGTCTGCAATAAGACAGTACAGCTAAACCTCCTGCTCAAGTGGTGCCCGGACCCCCTTTTGAGCTGATGGGGCCTGGGCCCAGTACAGCAGGGCTGGCTGTACTGCCTTATCAGTGGCCCTGCTGGAGACAAAAGAGGAACAAACAATAGTTATGTGAATTTATAATGACTGTTTAGAGATGTATGGATATTAAAAATGCATTTGTATACATTAGATATAACAGTAAATGCATAAAAACCTTAATCACAGCTTGTAGCTACAAGAGAGGTGAAAAGGGATGCAAGGGGCTACATTTATATATTAAGCCATTGACAATGTTCATTTATATAGATAAATAGATATTCCTAACGTACCTGTATAATGTTATATGTACTTGAAATAAACCTGTATGCTGGAAAAAAAAAGAAGGAAAAAAACCTATTTACTGTGTGTGTGTGTATGTGTATATATATATATATATATATATATATTTATATATATATATATATATACATATACTGTATATATATATATATATATATATATATATATATACACACACATATACTCTATATTACCAAAAGTATTGGGGCGCCTGCCTTTACATGCACTGCGCTCTAATTCATCCCAAAGGTGTTCTATCGGGTTGAAGTCAGGACTCCAGGCAGGCCAGTCAAGTTCCTCCACCCCAAAGTCGCTCATCCATGTCTTTATTAACCTTCTTTTGTGCACTGGTCCAAATCATTTGGTGGAGGTAGGGTTATGGTGTGGGGTTGTTTTTCAGAGGTTGGGCTTGGCTGTGAAGTTCCAGTGAAAAGAACTCTTAAGGTGTCAGCATACCAAGACATTTTGGACAATTTCATGCTCCCAACTTTCTGGGGACAGTTTGGGTTGGCCCTTTCCTGTTCCAACATGATTGCGCACCAGTGCACAAAGCAAGGTCCATTAACCGCTTGCCGACCGCCGCACGACTATTTACTGCGGCGGTCAGCCCCTTAACAGGCAGAGCGATGTAGTACTACGTTGCTAGCCTGTGAGGGTCTAGGGAGCGAGCGCGCGCCCCCGCTCCCGCGCGGTCACGTACCCCCCCGTGTGTGTGACCGGCGGACTCGATGTCCGCCGGTCGCTCGGCGATCGTCGGTGCAGAGGGAGGAGGGCAGGCGGCTAATTTAAACAAGCCCCCTGTCATTCTCCCCTGTGTAGGAATGGTGATCATACGGTTCTACTATGTAGGGCTGTTGATCACTGTTCCTACACCTCAAGCCACAGCCAATCACAGTTAGAATCACGCCCCTAGGGACACACATAACCCCTCCCTCTCAAAAAAAGTTAACTCCTTCACTGCCAGTGTATTTTTTACAGTAACAGTGCATATGTATAGCACTGATTACTGTAGAAATGTCATTGGTAACCCCAAAAGTGTCAAAAATGTCAGTCAAGGGTCTGATCTGTCCGCTGCAATGTCGCAGTACCGCAAAAAAAATCACAGATCGCCGCCATTACTCGTTAAAAAAAAAAACAACAAAAATCTTTCCCTTTGTTAGTAAACGCGATAACTTTTGCGCAAACCAATCAAAATACACTTTTTGCGATTTCTTTTTTTTTTTTTTTACCAAACATATGTAGCATAAAACAAATTGGCCGAAAATGTTAAAAAATTTTGATTTTTACATTTTTTTTGGGGAATTTCATATAAAAAAATGTGAAAAATATTGTTATTTTTGCAAAATTGTCGCTCTTTTTTTGTTTATAGCGCGTGATCAAAAAATCGCACAGGTGATCAAATACCACCAAAAGAAAGCTCTGTTTGTGGGAAAAAAAGGACGTCAAATTAGTTTAGGTACAGCGTCGCACGACTGCGCAATTATCCGTTAAAGTCACGCAGTGCCGAATCGCAAAATAGGCCCTGGTCAGGAAGGGGGTAAAATCTTCCGGGGCTTAAGTGGTTAAAGTGTAAATATTTGTAATATATCACCATTATGCACATAAATATACTAACATGTTTTTCTTGTTTTCTTTTTAGAATGCGATCCAACAGAAAGTTGTGCTTTTTGCTGGTAGTGCTGGTTCCATTAAGCTTCTTCTGCTTCCATGTGATGACCAAGTCTGACAAAGTGGTGGCCGTGTGGAACAGAGAAGCCCCTGAGGACATTCTGGATAATAGTATACTACAGCCTGCAGACAAATATGCTCACATATCCCTGAAATGGAAAGAAGAGGTTTTAGAGTATGTACAACTGCTATATTTTAAGCAGCTTCTGTTTTTCCAGATATGACTAATGTATGTTGTTAAATGTTCAGTTACCTTCAAATTCTATACCCTCTATATTCTTGCTGCCGTGCTGCAGCATGTAAAATATTTATTGCTGCTTTTGAGGTCTAGTTCTAGACTGTCTTCTGCCATCCCCTGTGTCTTCCTGTTTGCCAGGAAGGATGTTTTTTTGCAATTAGTTGCCAATAGGAAGGTTTGGGAAATGGGAGATAGCAGGCCAGAGGTCAGTGATGAAAGCTGTGGTTGACATTTGCATCATAGAGATAATGAACATAGAGCTGCCAGTTTTACAGACTTGGGGTTAAGGTTCATATTAAATATTAACAAGATATTGTGGCAATATAAGCATATATATATATATACAGTATATATGTGTGTGTGTGTATTCCAAGGTGCAGCAGCACCACCACAGCAAAGCAGGTCATGGACTTTCAACATCAAAATGTAGACAGGTAGATTGGTATCACACTGGTCATCATCATCCAAAAGCCAGTATGAGGCAGACCCACTTACCTGTAAACATCATTTGGACTCATATGGGTAATTGACTTGGTCTTAGCAGCACCATGGGAGGCTATGAAAAAAAATGCACTTGGCTCACACAGTGGGGTTGATTTACTAAAGCCAAATAGACTGTGCACTTTGTAAAGTGCAATTACGCTCTGCAAGTGCACTTGCTCCAGAATTTGGTAAATGAGGTAAAGCTCTACTTAGCAAAGAATACCCAATCACATTCTAGGAAAATACAAAAAACAGCATTTTTGCTTGCACATGTTTGGATGATAGAAGTCAGCAGAGATTCTGATCATTTATTAGGCTTTGGAGCAACTGCACTTGCAAAGTACACAGTCTATTTGCCTTTAGTAATTCAATCCCACTGTATTAAGGCTATTCAGGGGGTCAATGGGTACCAGTTCCTTGCTTATCAGGCAGCCAGCTTTTGTCTACCTGGGCTGGGTGTATTTAATGTCAGTAAAACTTTAAAGCCTAACGCTGAATACATACTAGAGCTGCACGATTCTGGATAAAATGAGAATCACAATTTTTTTTGCTTAGAATAAAGATCACGATTCTCGGCGTAACATCATCTTTCACATTATACAGAAAAATTAGGCTAACTTTACTGTTTAGTTTTTTTAATTCATTGTAGTGTATTTTTTCCCCAAAAATGTAGTTTGAAAGACCACTGTGCAAAACAGTGTGATATAAAATATTGCAATGACTGGCATTTTATTCTCTGCTAAAAAATATATATAATGTTTGGGGGTTCTAAGTCATTTTTTAGCAAAAAATCCTGATTTAACTTGGAAGCAACAAGTGTCAGAAAAAGGCTTAGTCTTTAAGTGGTTAAACTAACCTCATTTAGTGCCGCTTCACTTTGTTCCGACTTGTCAGGCGACTTGGTCGCCTGACAAGTCGTGCTCCATTCTGTGCAATTGGAACCGTTCTAATAGGAGCGACTCAAGTCGCTCCTACTTATAAAAAGGTTCCTGCACTACTTTTGGGCGAAGTCGGAGCGACTTGCATTGACTTCCATTATGTGAAGTCGGTGCAGGCCGCGCCGAAGTTGCGGTGCACGGCGACTTCATTAAGTCGCCCCAAAGTCGTGTCGCCATAGTGTGAACCGACACTTATGGACCGACATTCATCACTTTGATCTCTAAAAGAACAAAAGGATACAATGTTTATTTTTATCTCTCTTTCAAAGCTCAGCAATGTTATTGATAAACATTGCTGGGCTTCTTTTTTTTTTTTTTTTGGCAGCTGTGAGCAGGAAAACTGCTCTGCACCGTTTACATGAATCTTGGAAATACTGGATTAAAGTGGAGTTCCACCCTAATTTTATACTTACCTCCATCTTCTCGCTCCGGGTCACCTGAAAAACAAATGGCTAATCACATTTTTTTTTTACTTACCTCGTAGCGAAGAAAATATACTTACCTTACTTCCTTCTTCCTCCTTCCTCGGCCGCGGCCCGTCATCACTTCCTGGCTGTGCAATGATTCCTGGGATCTGAACGTCATAGCTCCCAGGAATCATTGCACCTGCACCGGCCCCGACGTCAGTTCCGGGGCGCGCGCGTCATCCCCTTCTAAACAGCTTCTGGGCATGCCCAGAAGCTGTGGAGGGATGACGCGCGCGCCCAGAAGTGACGGCGGGGCCGGCGCAGGGCATCGTGGGATCAAAGAAGGCGGAAGAGGACTCCGAAGAGGTTCGCGCTGGCTTCAAGCTGCCCACATCTGAGATGGCAGCGCTGGACAATACTTTTTCAAGGTAAGTATTTGTCCTAACAGGTAAGTGCAACCCGGGACAGATCAGAGGCTAGCCATTGTGGAATGCACTAGCCCTGACTGTCCTGGGGGTATTTAAAAAAAAAAAAAATTCCAGGGTGGAACTCCGCTTTAAGATCGTGAGGGGGGTTGAATCGAGATTGCAATTTTTTAATGATTAATCATGCAGCTCTAGTACATACTGCTGTAACATACTACTCATCACATTTTGAGAGTGAAATGGAGGAGAGGAGGTGGTGATAACGAATGATTATACGGTCATATGCCTGATTTGGATACGACTAACAGCCAAACACCAATATGTGGAAGGAGTGGAGGAAGGAGCATATAATCAAAGCCTGCTTTATACACACAGCTGGTAAATGGGGGCACATAGGAGGGGAGCACGCCACATTGGTTTTACATTGCAGCAAGACTCACCTAAAGTTTATGGACTTTTTTCATGTTTATGGACTATTTGATTTGACACTGCACTCAGCACTTTTATTATTAGCACTTTTTAACACTGTTAGCACTTTATCTTTAGCACTTTACCTCATGTTTAGTTGGTATCAATATAAATGAATGTTTTGCTCATTTTTTGAATGCACTTTATTAGGGCAGCTCTGTATTCACTACACACTACCACTTTTTTTTTTTGTTTCTGTCATTCAAGATCAGTGCATCAACACAAGCAATGTTGATGAAACAATCTCTTCTGCTAAGACATTGTATATTGTATTCAAAACCCCCCCCCCCCCCCCATTGGCTGCAAGTACTAATTGAATGCTTGTTTTCACCATGACTGTTCGACAGCAGCTGATTGTTAGACTGGCTTCTGTAAAACAGACAGCTGTACACATGGTCTGAAAGTGGGCCCGGTTCCTGCCAAACTGGCCTGCGTGTACTGTGTCACTAAAGGCAAAACTTTTTTTTTGGTTTTGGATAGTGTGAGGAAGGCCTATAACCGTGTCCCATTGGGAAGATTTCTCTTCACTTCCTGTTCCATGACCAAAACAGGAAGCGAGAGAAAATCCTTCCAAAGTGAAGAAATCTTGGTGTGTCACCATGATCACCAGAACTAGTCACCCCATTGGAAGATTTCCCCTCTGTTTTTGTTCCCATATCAACCTAAACTTTGGGATTGTCTTTTACTTTCACTTTTGATGATGGTGGTAAACAGGACAAATAGGGAGGATGAATCTGACTGAAGAGGGCTCCTGACAGGTGTTCTAATGCCTCTAAAATCTACTACTAAAAAAAAAAGTATTTTGCCTTTAATGACAATTTAAGTTTAAATAGACCATGAAAAAATATCAGCACAAGGGACAATACTTACAGTCAATATAAAGGTTTGCAGGCTGCAGATAATTGAACTCTTCTGCCCTCTGAACCCTCTATCTACCTACACCTACCTACCTACAGTGGTACATCTACCTACAGTGGTACTCTTCTGGTGTTGCGGGGGTAATAGAGCCAAGGGACCTATCATATGCACTTATCAAGAGTGCTACATCCACCCTTTCTACCATCTTCTCCATTGATAGCTTCCATTAATGAAAAGAGCTTTATGAATGGAGAACGGGTGGATGAATGAAAGGTCTGCCTTCTCCATTCATACTTCACTTTTCATTAATAGAACCTTTAGTACAGCTTCTGTGAATGGAGGAGGTAAGCAGAAAGAGTGGGCTTACTTGGCATTCTTGCATTGGACAATTACTTTGGCTCCATTAACCCCCGCAGCTCCAGCAGATTAAGTTTGCGGGTGGAGGGGGGGATGGGATCCCAGAAGTGAAAAATTCAACTACGGTAAATCTGCAGCCAGCAGCACAAGAGATTACTAGAATAATTTGTTCCGGAAACATGCTTGTAATTCAAAGCACTCATATATCAAAGTGAATTTCCCTATAAGAGAAAATGGAAACTCAAATGATTCCTTCCACCACCATTTATTCAGAAGTCCTTCAGTTTATAGTCCACATAAAAAGATTATAACAATGTGATAGGTAGTGTAACCATAAAATGTCCATCCACAAATGGCGCCTCCGCAAGGGGATTAGAAGCAAAATGCAGCAGGAGCTACAGAGTATAAAAGAGAAGAAAGGTGCCTCAAAGTGTAGCAATATGGTTACATTTAATGAAGGTTCAACATTTAGCAACTCACATGGTGGATGATTAAAAGAGGCGCCTATAAGTATGCAGGCATCCGGGGTAAAGCTGTCTACATAGACCATCCTTCGCACGGCCGGCTCTCACCGCTGTCAGTCTGCAGTCGTGACCGGGAAGACTACCCTGCAGTGGAGCGATCTGAAAGCGAGGCTTGAAGCACTTGTGGAGCTCAGCGTAGAAGGGATGACTTCTATATCGGTGAGGAGGATGGTCTATGTGGACAACTTTACCCCGGATACCTGCATACTTAGATGTGCCTCTTTTAACCTCCCTGGCGGTATGATTCTTTCGGATTTTAGGTGCTGAAAGCGGTACCATTATTTTGTATGTATGAGCAGCCCAAACCAACTATGTACATATGATTTTTTTTACTGTGTGTTCTTCTTTATAACATCCCGGGTATGATAAAGTTTGAAACACAAAATCATAAATTATAATATAATAAAAAACTATAAATAAGTTAAAGTATATATGTATGTATACATATATACATAAAAAGTACGGTAAAACTGCAGGAAAGGGCACTGGGGGGCAAACTAATTTTTTATTTTGCATTGTATCAGTGTGTTTGGTGTGTTTTAAATTTGAATTTGCCGCCGGTTCCACCCCCCTGCGAACGTCACATCGCAGGAGATGGAAGCCGGGGCACGGAGAGGATCGGGAGGAAGATCAGCCGCCAGACACCGCCGAGATGAATCGCTGGATCCCAGTGACAAGGTAAGTAACCCCAGCAATCTTCCTAGCGGTACCCCGAGTGTGGCTCGGGGTACCACTTTTGGCTCTGAAATTTAACCCGGAGCTACGCTCGGAAATACCGCCAGGAAGGTTAATCATCAACCATGTGAGTTGCTAAATATTGTACCTTCATTAAATGTAACCATATTGCTACACTAAGAGGCGCCTCTCTTCTCTTTTATACTCAGTTGTGACATGACGCTACTTGTATATCAAGACATCGCTCGTTTATTAAGTCTAAGTTTATAAAAAAAAAATGTTTGTCTTGCAAAACGCTCTCAAACCAAGTTAATTAATCCAAGGTTTTACTGTACTTTTCTTGTAAGTAATGTGCCCTGTTTTGTACAAAAGTCTTTACTTGCTATATGCAAAGAAGAAAGTAATGGAATCAGGACTAGCTGCTCAGAAAAAAAAGGAGTAATGCTGGGCAAATGGGTAGGAAGGGGAATTTAAAGCTATAGGCACAGTATATATATTTTTTTTACTTCTGTGTCTCTTTGGGTTATCATAGATGTGAGATGATGGTTACCCAATTCCATGATCTGTGGGTGGCACTAAAGCTGGTTGTTATAAAGAGACGCTGATCTGCAGTACATGATTACAATTGTTCTAGCTTCACCTTCTACCCTCACCATATAATGCACTTATATTAGGCAGCAGAGTTTTTTTTTTTTTAGCACATGGTCCCTTCAGTATTCTGAGGAAAATCAGTTTGTGCTTTGTAATTTCTGTGGCCAGCTTTTAATTAAAGGGAAATTTTAACGTAACCCTCTAAAGTATTTGGCACGTAAGTAAACCAGCCAGTTTTTCCTGCTGTTCCATTTCAGTAGTACACTTCCTGTAATTCAATCCCATGGTATTGTAATAAAAAATAAATCATATTTAGAGTATAAGAGCTTTTTTGTTGGATTAATAAGATTGTATCTCTCCACAGACTTTTGCCGAGGAACAGTTGCAAATGTGAAGCTGAGGCCACTCTAGACATTCCTTTTAGACAAGAGCTCTTTGGAAAACCGTATGCGGTTGACTTTACTTCAGCTGTAGAGCCTTCATTATTTGAGGATACCTATAGACGAAGAGAACTGGAATATAGTAACTTCAAAATGAGGTACAGCCACAAACCATGCATTAATGTAGACTATTGTTGTGAAAAAAGAAAGCCAATATTGCTAAGAACTTCTAACGATACCATGCAATATCTTTTTGTACCACTCTAGGTGTTCTAGTAACATACAAGCATAGGCGTGCGCACAGGGTGTGCCAGGTGTGCCTGGGCACACCCTAATCACCACATGTACATTAACATTATCACTTTTTGTGCTGGCAGGAAGATGGCAAAAATCTCTCTCTCACTGGCTCTGCCATAATAGAAGCCATTAGGCACTTGCCTTTCAATGTGCCGGCAGGGAGATAAATGTGTTGGGGTCATATACATGTAGACAATTAATAGGCTGCGCACACCTATGCATACAAGTCCGGTGTCTCACAGTATTAGATGTGTGCAGGCTGTCAAGTACTTAATTCAGGCAGCATTGGAACATATAGAGCCCAGAAGACACCACACGCCGCCAGCTCATTTAGTGAAGGGAGATGCGAACGACCTGTAACTCTTGCCAAGCCACGTTCCTGCCACGTTTCACTCCGCCCACCCGGGCTTAATTGTAGGGCCTCTACAATTAAGCCCCGATGAGCACCAAAAGAACTGACATCTTCTCGTCCCTAATTATCAAGAACTAAAAGCATTTTTCATTTGTGACTGATTGTAATTAGATATGTCTTGCACCCACTAAAATTCAGGGGTCTTCAAACTATGGCCCTCCAGTTGTTCAGGAACTACAATTCCCATCATACCTAGTTTTGTCTGTCAATGTCAGAGTTTTACAATGCCTCATGGTATGTGTAGTTCCGCAACAGCTGGAGGGCCAAAGTTTGAGGATCCCTGGGTTAGATGAATATACCAAAGGCATTATACCCTTGTTCTTTGATTTCTTAAAAGTTTAACTCTAGGTTCACATTATAGTGGATGCGGTAGTGCTCGCAAATCGCAAGCAATTCCTGTACCCATAGGCACCCGCAGCCAATACATGCTGCTCTTTAACAAATGCATTAAAGTGGTTGCAAACCCTCACATATTTCCAGTGAAGTAAACAGCCTCAGATGGTACACAGAGATTAAACAAATCCTCCTACAAAGGTTTTGCTTGTTTATCTGCAGTCTTCTCTTCCCTACACCCTTTCATATGGGCACAAAAGTGTTAAAACCTTTCTTCATCTGTCAGAAATATAGAGGAGGGGGCGGAGGGCTGCAGTTGCAGTGTGTGGAAGCTGATTGGAGGAAAGGGACACTCAGCAGAAGAACTGTGTTGTGAAAAGACAAGCTCCATCCCTCCCGACACAAATTTATCTCATGTGTCGGGAAGACTTCTCAGAATTGACTCTGTTATGCTGATAACAGAGGAATGATGCACCAAAGAGAAACGATACTTAGAGCTTTGGAGAGAGATAAGTAAACACTACAGATTTACACTATATTACCAAAAGTATTGGGACGCATGCCTTTACACACCCTTAAACTTTACTGGCATCCCAGTCTTAGTTCGTAGGGTTCAATATTGAGTTGGCCTACCCTTTGCAGCTATAACAGCTTCAACTCTTCTGGGAAGGCTGTCTGCAAGGTTGAGGAGTGTTTCTTAGGGAATGTTTGACTATTCTTCCAAAAGCACATTTGTGAGGTCAGGCATTGATGTTGGACAAGAATGCCTAGTTCACAGTCTCCGCTCTAATTAATACCAAAGGTGTTCTATCGGGTTGAGGTCAGTAATCTGCGCAGGCCAGTCAAGTTCCTCCAACCCAAACCCACTCATCCATGTCTTTATGGACCTTGCTTTGTGCACTGGTGCCCAGTCATGCTGGAACAGGAAGGGGCCACCCCCAAACTGTTCAAACAAAGTTGAGAGCATGAAATTGTCCAAAAGGTCTTGATCTGCTGACACCTTAAGAGTTCCCTTCACTGGAACTAAGGGGCCAAGCCCAACCACTGAAAAACAACCCCACACCTTAACCCCCCCCCCCCTTCCACCAAATGATTTGGACCATTGCACAAAGAAAGGTCCATAAAGACATAGATGAGTGAGTTTGGGGTGTTGGAACCTGACTGGTCTGCACAGAGTCCTGACCTCAACCCGATAGAACACCTTTGGGATAAATTAGAGCGGAGATTCCAAGCCAACATCAGTGCCTGACCTCACAAATGCACTTCTGGAAGAATGGTGAAACATTCCCATAGACACACTCCTAAACCTTGTGGACAGCCTTCCCAGAAGAGTTGAAGCTGTTATAGCTGCAAAGGGTGGGCCAACTCAATATTGAACCCTACAGACTAAGACTGGGATGCCATTAATGTTCATGTGCGTGTCTAACCACAGATTCATACAGTTCAAATTTATTCACCATCTGCATTACATGCCTCACAAATTGGTCCGTATGGGTGTTGCCCCGGGACCTGCCTGTCCTAGATGTGGTTGTCCAGCAGCAGACCTCCTCCACATGTTCTGGTCCTGCCCCCATATTAAGTGTTACTGGACGTCTATGTTCGCTTTTTTTAATGATAAATTACACCTGCCGGTCCCACGTACGCCGGAGGTAGGCCTGTTGGGCGTCTTGAATTATTTTGTACACCGTGTACATGCCCGGGCCCTGATCAGCATACTATTGTTCTATGCTAGGAAACTTATTTTGTTACATTGGAAAAGTGTTGAACCGCCTACAGTACAGCAGTTCTATGTTACTGTGCGAGGGGATGTACCACTTTATAAACTGATCTATAAGAGTAGAGGATGTCCTGGCAAGTTCTCTAAGGTTTGGCAACCTTGGCTTGATGTGGATGATTCGATCTGGGCGGATACCCCTCTGCCTTCCAGCTTGTCTGCTGAATGAGACCGTGGAGGTTCCATGAGAGTTAAGGATTATATGACCTGAATGTAGTGTACTGACTGTTCCCCCCTCGGGGGCTGGACTGTTGAGGGTAGGGGAAGGTGTGTGCGTGTGATTGTGTAGGTGGGATTGTGAGTGTGTGTGTGTGTCTTTGTCTGTGTCAGCCATGTCTGGCTAGTTGTCTCCCCCATCTACCTTAGGGTTGGGACCACTTATGATGCCCTACTGGGCTTGTCCCACTGTTGCCATTACGACTCCTATGCAACCCAGTCTTTGAGGTCCCTTCCTTCCCCGATAGGCCCTGTTGGCCTGTTGTTGAATTATCTATGCTGCAATGTTTTCCACTGATTCGTTGTATATAACCTGATATGTTTTATTGACATTGCTTTGAGTTTTTGTTCTGTATTGTTCTTGGAAATTATAAATAAACACCTTTCAAAAAAAAAAAAAGTTCATGTGCGTGCAAAGGCAGGCGTCCCAATACTTGTGACAAATATAGTGTATGTACTTTGTTCAGATTCCATGACTGAGGTTTACAACCACTTCCCTATGCATCTGAAAACACAGCATGTTATCGGGTGCGTGAAAGCGCATAATGACGCAGCACCTTTCGGTTTTGTGCAGCTGCTCTGCAGGTGCTTTTTAGAAAAAGGGTAGGGGATCTTTTCCCTGCATTTCCCGCAGGTCCAGTGGCCCATTTAAATGATTTCTTTATAATAGCGTCACCAGAAGTGATAAGAAATCTCTCTAGCGGGGATGCAGATAACAAAAAACAGCACGGGGCTAGAAATTCAGAAAATGTTTTTTTATTGCTGTCAATGCCTTTTGCCTGGTGAAAACTGCTTCCCCCATTTCTTGTTTGGGCATCACAGGAACAGGGAGAATAGCCTAAATAACACTTGCTTTGGTTCAGTTGACACACATTGAATGTACATGTAGATTTGCTGATCAAATGGCTATGCAACACACAAGAATTCTGAGAAGTCCCATTTATAAATAAAGTTCAGTTGCAGGAAAGAGTAAGCTGTTTAACCACTTGCCGACTGCTCACAGTATATTTACTGCGGCAGTCAGCCCCTCACAGGCAGAGCGACGTAGGTTTACGTCGCTAGCCTGTCAGGGTCACAGGAGCGAGCGCGCTCCCGCGTGGTCACGGACCCCCCCGCGCGTGTGACCGGTGGACCCGATCGTCGGTGGAGAGGGAGAAAGGCAGGCGGCTAATGTAAACAAGCCGCCTGTCATTCTCCCCTGTGTAGGAATAGTGATCATACAGTTCTACCATGTAGAACCGTTGATCACTGTTCCTACACCTCAAGCCACAGCCAATCACAGTTAGAATCACGCCCCTAGGGACACACATAACCCCTCCCTCTCAAAAAAAAAGTTAACCCCTTCACTGCCAGTGTAATTTTACAGTAACAGTGCATATGTATAGCACTGATTACTGTAGAAATGTCACTGGTAACCCAAAAAGTGGCAAAAATGTCAGTCAAGGGTCCGATCTGTCCGCCGCAATGTCGCAGTACTGCAAAAAAAATTGCAGATCGCCGCCATTACGGGTTAAAAAAAAAACAACAAAAATGACAAAAATCTTTCCCTTTGTTAGTATAATTTTTGCGCAAACCAATCAAAATACGCTTTTTACGATTTTTTTTTTTTTTTACCAAACATATGTAGCATAAAACAAATTGGCCGAAAATGTTAAAAAATTTTGATTTTTACATTTTTTTGGGGAATTTCATATAAAAAATGTGAAAAATATTATTTTTGCAAAATTTACGCTCTTTTTTTGTTTATAGCGCATGATCAAAAAATCGCACAGGTGATCAAATACCACCAAAAGAAAGCTCTGTTTGTGGGGGAAAAAAAGATGCCAAATTAGTTTAGGTACAGCGTTGCACGACCGCGCAATTGTCCGTTAAATTCACGCAGTGCCGAATCGCAAAATAGGCCCTGGGCAGGAAGGGGGTAAAATCTTCCGGGGCTTAAGTGGTTAAAACAAAATGAAGGCTATCTGTAGATCATGATAAGGGTGCTTTTTATTATTGCTAAATAAAATAAAATTGTCTAGAAGTTGTTTATTGTGTTACTGAAGTTTTCCATTAACTCTCCAGCCCTACAGATGCTCTTTATGCAGTTTCTCTTTAGCCCATAATGCAATCAACAGCCAATTATGATATATGATTCATGTTCCAGTAACTTGTCATAAATGCCTGCTGGGGATTAATTACTGATTTCGCACTGCCAAGCATTTGCTGAGAACATATTGCTGGCTGTACCTGGGAATACTGCACACTTAGTGACTCCTATTACCGGTATTTGCAAGCTGTGATTACGAGTTTAAATTGGAAGAACTGCCATGGATTAAATAGCAATACATCTGCAATACAAATACTCATTGATCTTTGTTTTTCTAATGCAGAGTTTACTATTCATTTTAACTGCATTGCCTCTTAAAATGAATGGTAAGAAGATCAGTATAATGCATAGTACTGATCCTTTGACAAGACTGACAGTAGAAAAGTTTATTTATTTTTTTTCCAATTTATGTGCTAATGGAAGTTTAGCTTTTACTCAAGTGATAAAGTATAACTAAAGGCAAACTTTTTTTTTTTTGGAGTGAGAAAGAATTAAAACACCTGTCAATTTTTTTTATTGCCATCTGTGTCCCTGCAAGGCAGATTCACCCTCTCAGTTTGTCATGTTTACTGTTAACATTGAAAGTAAAAGTAGAGGACAATCCCCAAGTTTGAGTTGTCCCCCCAAAAATAATAGAGGGGGAATCTTTCAATGGGAACACTAGTTCTGTTGGCCTGGGGGGCCCCAAGGGATTACCTCAATTTGCAAAGATTTCTTCTCACTTCCTGTTTGGTTATGGGACAGGAAGTGAAGGGTAATCTCCCCAGTGGGATACAGATGGCAAAAAAAAAAAACATCCGACAGGGGGTTATAACTTTCACTTGCTCTATCCCAAATTAACAAAAAAAAGTTGTGCCTATAGTTCTACTTTACCGCCACTGTTGGTCCTGGTGACCATTTTCTCCAGCGATGGGAAAACCTTTTTGGGTTTCCACAAGAAACCGGATGTGAAAGGAAACCTGGTGAAAACGGTCTGAAAGGGGACAGCCTCTTTCTCTGGAGAGAACTCTTCTTACGTACTGACTTACTGCTGTGTCTCTGAAACAGGAAGTGAAGGGAAATCTCCCCAATAAGACATAACAAAAAAAAAAGAACCTGACAGAGGTCTTAACCATTCCTTACTCTATCCAAAACAAAAAACAAAGCTTTGGCTATATATACACCTTAGGCTTCATTCACATCTGAGCGTATCGTTTTCAGGTGTTTTTTGGATGTTTTTCAGGCGTTTTTAAGGCATTTTTTCAGGCGTTTTTTGCAGGTGTTTTGAGGCTTGCTTTGAGAGTGGTTCCTAAAAAAAAATAAGATACTCTAGAATCCTAAAAGCCTTTCATCTTTATAATTTTAGATGTTAAAATCATACTGAGCAAAATGACTAGTATCATAATTAAAAGTGACCAAACGAGCTTCATACTTGGTAGGACAGCCAAGATTAATATCAAGAGACTCTTCATAAAGTTACAGACTAGACATACCTATGTTGGAATTAGGCTGATCATTTCCCTTGATACCTGTCATACTTGATGTTGGTAATAACTACATTTGGCTTTGGCACTTAGTTTATAAAGTAGGTAATGCTATTATTTAGGGATGCACCCATACTATTTTTTTAACACTGAATACAAGTGTTCGCCAATACCAGTTAATGATACCTATCACCTAGGAGGAGTAGGCAGAGGAGTGGTTTGGGAGGTGGGGGGTTATTAGGCAGTTGGGTGAGGCTGAGGTGATGGCAGGGTGGGAGGAGGGGAGTAGAGGGGTAAGTAAGTGCAAAGTAGTTGAGGGTGGGGTGAAATAGGAGTTTTCAGGTGAGAGAGTTGGGATGGAAGAGGCTGTGATCGCGGGGTGGGGGGGGGGAAGAGGATGGGGATGGGAGGGTCATGAGGGCAGAGGTGACAGCTGGTGGAGGGAAAGAGGAGGCAAACAGGCAGAAGTGACAGCAGTGAATGCAGGCATGGTACAGGAGATGCTCAGAGACTGCAGACATGGTACAGGAGATTGTCAGAGACTGCAGGCATGGTACAGGAGAATGTCAGAGACTGCGGGCATGGTACAGGAGACAGTCAGAGACTGCAGGCATTATACAGGAGACAGTCAGAGACTGCAGGCATGGTACAGGAGACAGTCAGAGACTGCAGGCATTATACAGGAGACAGTCAGAGACTGCAGGCATTGTACAGGAGACAGCCACAAACTGCAGGCATGGTACAGGAAAATATCAGAGACTGCAGGTATGATTCATGTACTGTGGATGGTGTAGTGATGTTGCAGTCAGTGTTCACAGCTCTGGGGAAGCCTGTCCTCCCTTCCTCTAGAACAGTGGTCTCCAAACTGTGGCCCGGGGGCCATATGTGGCCCTTTCCTTGCCTTTAGCGGCACTTTTCCTCCCACTGATATACTGATACAAGACGCTGACACCAACAATGGAACGTAATTCCTGCTACTGACATCAACAATCGGGTATTTCTCCTATTGGCGCCAATGATGGGGCACTATTTTTCCCACTGACACCAACAATGGGGCTCTATTCCTCCCCGTAGTACCAAAGATGCATTGTTTACTCCCACTGATGCCACGACAATTTCTTCTCCCACTGGCCACAGTCCGGCCCCTCTAAAGTCTGAAGGATAGTAAACTGGCCCTTTGTTTTGAAAGTTTGAAGAACCCTGCTCTAGAACAGTGGTTCTCAAATCCGGTCCTCGGGACCCACCAACAGGCCAGGTTTGCAAGATAACTAAATTACATCACAGGTGATCTCATTTGCTTCTCAGTGATTGCAGTATTCTAGTCTGCATCCCCCAAGGTAATACTTAAAATCTGGCCTGTTAGTGGGTCCCGAGGACCGGATTTGAGAACCACTGCTCTAGAATACACTTTTATGATCCCTGCTCCCTGCCGGGACGTTACATCTTCTTCCTCTGAATGCTGGGGGCCTCCATGCACTTGATTGACTGCTAGGATGCTAGGCGGGCCAGAAATCATTTTGACAGGTGGGACTTGGATGAGCTGGGAATTCTGCCACTGGTGCAGGCTTTTACCCCAAGTTAAAGATGGCCCTGGGTGTCACCGCACCCCCCTAGCGACACTACTGGGAGGAGGAGATAAGGATGGCACCAGCCAGAGGAGACAGCTGTCTGGATGGGAGGAGGAGGCGTTCCACTCCCAAGCTGACGTCACTTTCGGAACCGGATTCGGTTATCGGAGCATTTTCGTGAGTACCGGTACTTGTGAAAATGCCTAGTATTGACACCGGTACTGATCTCGGTGCAACCCTACTATTATACACTCTCAGACATTTACTCATATGAATATTTAGACAGTGAGGACTAGACAAGAGCTCTTTGGAAAAGCTCTGCTGTTGCCACTGAGCCATTCACTGAATTCATTCATACCTCTCCTTATACCTATAGGAAGTTTCAAGGTGAAAGACATACAACAATTCTAGAGTCAAGCAAGTAGCTTTTAAGGCCTTTCCTTGTAAACTGCAAAAATTGGTCAAAACAACTCCCCACCCTTACTTTATATCGACCTTAAAGTATCAGTAAATTCATTGCAACTTGTTTGCATCTATCATAAGGAAAATAATCAATTTACCCAACAGTCTGTAAATCACATTCCAGTATTAGTTTCAAACAATTTATTTTTTATTCTTTATAACGAGATCACAGAACACTCTTGTACTTGCTCCACTCCGTACTGTGAGATCCATGGATGAGCCAAGCACTAAATCTGTGACACATCTTGAGGAAGTCACTGCAGAAAGTTACTTTATTTTCCTGTGGTAATGAGTATGTGAATCATGCCTGCTGGAGTCACCCCGCAGTTCGATGCCGAGTGTATTGTTGGGTGGAGAGCAGGGCAGAAGCAGATATCAGTCAACCTGCTATAGCTGTGCCACAAGCTGATGGAAAGAGTCAGATGTGGTGGCTTCGAAGGCATAAATATGGAAGTCAACGTCTTCCTCATAGGCATATAGAAGAGCATGTACAGAATGGCTTTGGAGGACATCCAGGATCGGCCAATATTGTGTTGCCACTCAGAATAGGGAAGCCCAGTGAAAAGTCAGGATTTACTAACAATTTACTTACAGTAAAAAACATGAATGATAGAAAAGTTATGCAGCCAGGAAGTTATGCATTTTACATGTAATGACACAAAAAAATGGGTTTGAGTTACTAATACTTTAAGTGAATCTGAATGGGGCATATAGTTATTCTTTTGATAAATGGATGTAGTGTAGATCAGGCATGTCCAACCTGCGTCCCACTGCCCCCTGACAATTTTTTTGAGGAAGAAAGTCGGGTCGGGGGCACGGCCACAGCAGCTTCCAACTGTAGGCAGAGGCTGCCTCGGAGGGGAGGGGGGAGGCGAGCATTTGCAGTGTTTCTGACTCCTACCACCATGACCACTTCAAATCACTGAGGTGGTCATGATGGTTAGAGTGTTCCTTTATTATCTCTCAGAAGAAGTAAACCTCCGTATACTGATTCCATTTCATTTGACCATCCTCTAGTTGTTAAGTTAGTGCGGGGGTGGGGGGGGGGCGGTTTTGCGGGAAGGGTGCGGCGGCATTTTATTACTTATATACCTTAACTATAGTATATATTTTACATGCGGCCCAAGAAAATTTCTCTACACTCATTGTGGCCCAGAGAAGCCAAAAGGTTGGACACCCATGTTGTAGATAAATCAGCTTACTGCATATAACCTCGTTGGTGTGTGTTAAGCCGGCCATACACTAGTAGATTTTAGAACAAGTGCGTTTGTATAAACATTCCTCTTTAAATTCTCCGTACATTCGATAACCTGACAAATGTTATTTAAAAGTGCTTCAAAATTTCCTTTGCTTTTAACATTCGGTTTTGGAATGAATGAAAAACACACACAATGTAAGAAATGAATTTGTTCGAAGAAAAATGTCCTTCCTGCTTCTTTGAATTTTCTTATCTTTGAGGTTACAAATGAGCATCAATTTGACTCCAAAAACATTTAGAAAATCAAATGAACCCTCCTAAATTGGAAGTCTATTAGTGTGTGGCCAATTTTAGTATTATGGTTATTAAACATTTATGTCTGTGTTAAGAATTCAGTTAAATTTGTACATGAGGGCAGCCATATTTGCCTTTTGTTTTGTACTACCCCAAATGTTGTAGAGTTAAGCCCTGCACACAAAGACTGAATATCGTCCAAAATTAGCCAGTACAGTAGATACCAGTAGTTACTGGTCGTCATTCGGCCCGTGTGAACAGGTCCTTGTTTAACAGAAGTCGATCTCAAGACTGGCTTCTCTTGAAACGAGCATGCTGGACAACCATCATCTGATCAGCCAATGGCTGCCAGCTCTAACCACTGTGTTCTGGTGGATAGGGGGCGGCCCCATCCCCGGGAGGACCCACAGCCCTCCCCCTGTCAGAACACAATAGCACAGCAGGGAGATCACTGCACTAACATCGAATAATTAGTACAGAGACCTCCTTGCGAGCTGGTCAATTTTTTTTTTTGTTCAACCCACGTACAAGGCTTTAGTCTGTATTCATGTTAAACACTCATAATCCTAGCAGTAGCCAGAAGTAATTAAAGACACTGGAACAATTTTTTAAAAAGTTGTAGCACTTAAAGAGGAACAGCAGTCTGCTCACATGATTCGTAATAAAAACATCTGTGCCATTCTGAAGCTTCCCTCCAACCACTTTGTATAATATTTTATATATAATGTAAATCTGTACTTGCCAAATATGCTGCAGAAATCTCCCTCCACCAAGTCTGGCTGCAGCCATTTTAACTGTGGGCAGCTGAAGCTGCTGCCTGTTCACTTCCTGGATTTACACAGACACACAGAGGCACCCAGAGACAAGCACACACATACAGTGCCTTGCGAAAGTATTCGGCCCCCTTGAACTTTTCAACCTTTTGCCACATTTCAGGCTTCAAACATAAAGATATAAAACTGTAATTTTTTGTGAAGAATCAACAACAAGTGGGACACAATCATGAAGTGGAACGCAATTTATTGGATATTTCAAACTTTTTTAACAAATAAAAAACTGAAAAATTGGGCGTGCAAAATTATTCAGCCCCCTTAAGTTAATACTTTGTAGCGCCACCTTTTGCTGCGATTACAGCTGTAAGTCGCTTGGTGTATGTCTCTATCAGTTTTGCACATCGAGAGACTGAAATTTTTGCCCATTCCTCCTTGCAAAACAGCTCCAAGCTCAGTGAGGTTGGATGGAGAGCGTTTGTGAACAGCAGTTTTCAGTTCTTTCCACAGATTCTCGATTGGATTCAGGTCTGGACTTTGACTTGGCCATTCTAACACCTGGATATGTTTATTTGTGAACCATTCCATTGTAGATTTTGCTTTATGTTTTGGATCATTGTCTTGTTGGAAGACAAATCTCCGTCCCAGTCTCAGGTCTTTTGCAGACTCCATCAGGTTTTCTTCCAGAATGGTCCTGTATTTGGCTCCATCCATCTTCCCATCAATTTTAACCATCTTCTCTGTCCCTGCTGAAGAAAAGCAGGCCCAAACCATGATGCTGCCGCCACCATGTTTGACAGTGGGGATGGTGTGTTCAGGGTGATGAGCTGTGTTGCTTTTACGCCAAACATAACGTTTTGCATTGTTGCCAAAAAGTTTGATTTTTGTTTCATCTGACCAGAGCACCTTCTTCCACATGTTTGGTGTGTCTCCCAGGTGGCTTGTGGCCAACTTTAAATGACACTTTTTATGGATATCTTTTAAGAAATGGCTTTCTTTTTGCCACTCTTCCATAAAGGCCAAATTTGTGCAGTATACGACTGATTGTTGTCCTATGGACAGAGTCTCCCACCTCAGCTGTAGATCTCTTCAATTCATCCAGAGTGATCATGGGCCTCTTGGCTGCATCTCTGATCAGTCTTTTCCTTGTATGATCTGAAAGTTTAGAGGGACGGCTTTAAACTTCTCCACAACAGTATCTCGGACCTGCCTGGTGTGTTCCTTGTTCTTCATGATGCTCTCTGCACTTTAAACGGACCTCTGAGACTATCACAGTGCAGGTGCATTTATACGGAGACTTTATTACACACAGGTGGATTCTATTAATCATCATTAGTCATTTAGGTCAACATTGGATCATTAAGTCCCGGTTCACACTAGGGCGACCTGTGAGGCGACCTGGTCGCCTCACAGGTCTCCGCCGGTCGCCTCCCATAGGGAAGCTGCGGACCCGTTTTAATAGGAGCGACACAAGTCGCTCCGACCTAGAAAAAGGGTCCGGAGCTTCTTTGGGGCGACCAGGAGGCAGCCGCCATAGACTTCAATGTTATGAAGTCCGTGGCGGCCGCTCCGAGGTCGCGGCACGCTGCTCGCACCGCGACCTCGGAGGTCGCGGTGCGAAGCAGCGTCGCCCCCTATGTGAACGGGGCCTCAGAGATCCTCACTGAACTTCTGGAGAGAGTTTGCTGCACTGAAAGTAAAGTGGCTGAATAATGTTGCATGCCCAATTTTTCAGTTTTTTATTTGTTAACAAAGTTTGAAATATCCAATAAATTTTGTTCCACTTCACTTTGACTGTGTCCCACTTGTTGTTGGTTCTTCACAAAAAATTACAGTTTTATATCTTTATGTTTGAAGCCTGAAATGTGGCTACACATATATACAGACACATATTTACAGACAGACACACTCACACCACTGCTTGCTTGCACATTTCTCCTCTGTTGATGAATTCACATGGATCTCTGCAGTCTCCTCCTATCTCTGCCCTCATCCAGCCCCCTCCAGCTCTGCAGTTCTTGTTGGCCTGTGACTCATCCCTCCTCGACTCTCCTGCCCCCCCCCCCTTTTGCTGGCAAACTCTTACAAGAGTTAGAGAGAAATCTGTGCATGATGTCATTAGCCTAGGCTTATGACCAGACACGAAAGAGGAAGTGGGCTGTATTTACTGGAAGAAAAAATGTTTTACTATCAAAAGTTAAAACAGCAAGGGCATAGGATTTAATAGATGGAAAGCTGAAAAAATGGCTGAAGGTCCACTCAAAAATCACACTTCTTGTTACTCAATAAATTTAAATTACCATCACTATTTTGCTTCATAACTACGATGAGCGATGCCATTTCTGGGTCCATTCGGAGCATTTTTTAATTATATAGCACATTACCATAATGTCTCTTCAACAAGTTGTCATTTAGGTTTAATTCCAATGAGTGAAATTCCCTTGAACTGCCTTGTTGGCTCCAAAATGCATAGACTTAAGCCTCGTACACATGCAACGATTGTTGGCCGTGAATTTTTGGCCAACGTCCGATCGGCCGATAGATGACAGAATATGGTTCTGATAAACACCAGCACTTTTGTGATTTGTATCTAATGGAGATAGTTTAATTAGAACAGGTTATTATATATTTAAATTGAATCCTGTTTAAAAAAAGTTTACCCACAGTAGGTTCAATCGTGGGTGGTCTTCGACATGTGTGACTGAGAACCACTGGTCTGAACATGGTGCAATGGTTGCAGATCCATTGCTTGTTGGGGTCATTTCCTTTCCAAATATTTTTTCTTTAAACTAAAATAAGAAAATCAGTTTGAAAAAAAGACCTGATTTTTTAAATTGTATTTATTTTTTTAACAAGAGCAGTTTGAACTTGCTTGTAATGAAAATTTGTTAACTGCCTATCAAGCTTGCAGCCTCTAAAAAGACGCCTGCTAAATTATCTAAAGTGGTGGTTTTAACCACTTGCCGACCGGTCACGTTGACCGTACTGCGGCAAAGTGGCTCGATATTGTCCAGCGAAGTAGACTTACGTCGCTGGACTCCTCCACTTGTGGGCGGCGCGCGCGTGCCGCCGGATGCTCGCTCCCGCTGTATTCAGTCACAGCGGGAGTCGGGCCAGGGGAAGAGAGGTGGTGATCACCGCCGCTCTTCCCCGATCGTCGGGGATCGAGTGTGGAAATCCGCCCGCTTGTGTAAACAAAGCGGGCGGATCTCCTAAGTGACAGGCAGGGACAGATTGCAGGGTTCAGCATAGCTGAACCTGCGATCTGTGCCTGTGTCACACAGTCCCCTCCCCCCACACACGTTAGTAAGCACCAGGCATACATTAACCCCTTGATCACCAATAAAAGTTAACCCCTTCCCTGCCAGTGTCATTTTTACAGTAACAGTGCATATATATAGCACTGATTACTGTAGTAATGTCACTGGTACCCCCAAAAGTGTCAAAAATGTCAGTCAAGGGTCCGATCTGTCCGCCACAATGTCGCAGTCCCGCAAAAAAAAAAATTGCAGATGGCCGCCATTGCTAGTTAAAAAAAAAAACAATAAAAATGACATAAATTTCCCATACTTAGTAAACTCAATAACTTTTGCGCAAACCAATCAAAATACGCTTATTGCGATTTTTTTTTACCAAAAATATGTAGCAGAAAACAAATCGGCCTAAAATGTTAAAAAATTTAGATTTTTACATTTTTTTGGGGGGAATTTCATATAAAAAAATGGGAAAAATATTGTTTTTTTTTCAAAATTGTCACTCTTTTTTTGTTTATAGCGCAAAAAGAAAAATCGCACAGGTGATTAAATACCACCAAAAGAAAGCTCTATTTGTGGGTAAAAAAAGGACATACGTTTAATTTGGGTACAGCATCGCACAACCGCGCAATTGTCCATTAAAGTAACACAGTGCCGAATCGCAAAATATGGCCTGGTCAGGAATGGGGTAAAATCTTCCGGTCTTAAAGCTGTTAAAAATACGCTCATTGAGAATTTTTTTGTCAAAGACATGTAGCTAAATACATTTTGGCCTAAATATATGACAACAATTGAATATATTGGATATTTTTTAACTGTCAAAGTAGAAAAATATTGTTATTTTTTCAAAATTTTCGCATTTTTTTATTAATATCGCAAAAAATAAAAAGCGCATAGGTGATCAAATACCACCAAAAGAAAGCTCTGTTTGTGGGAAAAAAGGACGTAAATTTTGTTTGGGTACGGTGTTGCATGACCGCGCAATTGTCAGTTAAATTCGCACAGTGCAGAATCGCAAAAAGTGGCCTGGACGTAGGACAGCAAAATCCTCCGGTGGTAAATTGGTTAAAGCCCTGCCAGCTACCATAACTAGAGATCGACCGATTATCGGCAACACCGATATGTCGGGGGGCGATATGCACTTTCCCCGATATATCTGTATCGGCCTTTGGATTTATCGATATTGCCGATATTTCTGGAAAGTGCTGTACCGGGGGGAATGCCTGCATCTAGAGGCATCACCATGGTACCGGTGTCCATAGCCGACGGTCGGCTGACTTGTAATGACAACCGATGCGGCTGAGAAGCCGCACGGCTGTCATTACAAGGAGTGGGAGGGGACGCCCCCTCCCGCCGCCTTCCACGGCTTGCCTGGGTCTCACATCCTACCTCCACCGCCGCCATATAGAAGACCAAGGTCTCCATGTAAAAAACCCGGAAGTGATGTCATGACATCACTTCCAGGTACTCGGAACCAAATTAAAAAAAACTGACAGCATTCAAAACAGCCAAACTTGGCGTTTTTAATGCTTTTCAGTGCTGAGGAGGGGTTTGGGGTCTTGTAGACCCCCAGATCCCCACACAAGAAGTACCTTTAGAAAAAAAAATAATTTTTTTACATGTCCGAAAATATCGGCTGATACCGATATCCGATGACTAAAATATCGGTATCGGCATTAAAAAAACGATATCGGTCGATCACTAACCAAAACCAACATTTCAATCCAACAGATGAAGAAGACCATTACAATGAACCAGGCAACTACAATCCTGAAATAACAGGGGTCTCTCACAACCCATTTCATGCATGTTGCACTGCAGTAGACAGTGTCAGTATTACAGCAGCAGCATGTAGAAGAGCTCTGACAGTCGCAGAGGGCCTGTTCACACCACAATGCACAGGTTTTAATGCATTCAGGCGCGTTTCAGTGGCAACCAATTCATCCTAAAATTTTTTTGCACACAGGCCTGCTGAGCACATTTACTGTAATTGCTAGCATATTTTCTCTACCCAGCCAGGTGCAGCGTACAGCCTACCATTGACATGAATGGCTGTGAGCTGCTGTACACATCTATACAGTTTTCCATTATACATGATGCAGCATATGAATGCAGTTCACTATATATGGGCATTGGGGTGCAATTAGCAATAAATAGCAAGGCACCACAACATGTACAGTGTGTTAAGGCACTTTTTATACCATGTGCTTTGGTGTGAACAAGCTCTGAAAGCGTTAGATTAGACCAAAAAAAGAAATCTGACCTTTGAAAGCTGATTTCTAAATTGTTTACCTTTACTGTGCAAATACTTAATTCTGAGTTGCGATATGGGCATGCTTTTGTTAGTAAGTTCTAGACATATGCCGGTTTTCGGTAATTCGATATATCGCGGTATTGCATAGCCACGGTATTGTTATTGTGGCATTTTTAAAATACGAGTTTCTCTGCTCCTGGGTCTGACTTGTGAATTGATACATTTCAGTGAGCTGGATGACTCATTCACTCACACAGCTAACGCCTTTCAGCATTAAGTCTCCTAACTATAAACAAAAATGATTACATTGTATCTTTTCCTTCCCTCTGCCAGGGAGAAAGGAAGTTTAACCTCTTAAAGACTGGACCTTTTTCTGACACTTGTTGCTTGCAAGTTAAAATCAGTTTTTTTTTTGCTAGAAAAGTACTTAGAACCCCCAAACATTTTATATATTTTTTTAGCAGAGACCCTACAGAAAAAAATGGCGATTGTTGTAATATTTTATGTCACACTGTATTTGCACAGCAGTCTTTCAAACGCAATTAATAGACTTTAATGAATAAAAAAAAAAAAAAAAACGTAACAGTAAAGTTATCCCATTTTTTTTTTTTTTTACACAGAGAATCGTGAGAGAATCGTGATCTTTATTCCAAGCTAAAAAATCGTGATTCTCATTTTGGCCAGAATCGTGCAGCTCTAATATATATATATACACACACGCATAGCAGCCCACATTACATTATTATATAGCCATCAAGCAGTGTCTGGCCTACCTGGTGATGACTGGTCCTGGTGCTCTGATCCGATGGCCTGGTCTTTAAAGGGGCAAATCCTTGCGATCCAGAAGTGGTTAAACCTGCAGGAGGACCGGTGTTTTTATCTATTAATGACTTTACTATTGCTTTAGGCCTGGTTCACATGTATGCCGGTTGGTGGTTCACATGTGTGCTGGTTGGCGGTTCACATGTATGCGGGTTGGCGGCCCACATTTGCACAGGCATAGCAGCCCATTGATTTGAACGGGCTGCTATGCCCTCATTTCCTGCAGAAAAAAGGTGCATGCAGCATTTTTTTAAAATTCAGTGGCCTTGAAATCCATCCTGCTTTTGCACCATGCGACTAACCTGCAGTTCCTGCTCTGGCAAGCTTTCTGCATTTTTTGTATACGTGGGCACTTCATTTAAAAACAGTTTGCGTGTGCAGCAACGGCAGGTAAGTCGCATGGTGCAAAAGAAGGATGGATTTCATGGCCACTGCATTTTTTTAAATTCTGCATGCACCTTTTTTCAGCTGAAAACGCAGGCATAGCAGCTCAAGCCCATTCAAATCAATGGGCTGCTATGCCTGTGCAAATGTGGGCCTCCAACCCGCATACATGTGAACCAGGCCTAAAGCAATAGTAAAGTCATTAATAGATAAAAACACCGGTCCTCCTGCAGGTTTAACCAATTAATGACTTTACTATTGCTTTAGGCCTGGTTCACATGTATGCGGGTTGGGGGCCCACATTTGCACAGGCATATCAGCCCATTGATGTGAATGGGCTTGAGCTGCTATGCCTGCGTTTTCAGCTGAAAAAAGGTGCATGCAGAATTTAAAAAAATGCAGTGGCCATGAAATCCATCCTTCTTTTGCACCATGCGACTTACCTGCCGTTGCTGCACACGCAAACTGTTTTTAAATGCCGTGCCCACGTATACAAAAAATGCAGAAAGCTTGCCAGAGCAGGAACTGCAGGTTAGTCGCATGGTGCAAAAGCAGGATGGATTTCAAGGCCACTGAATTTTAAAAAAATGCTGCATGCACCTTTTTTCTGCGGAAAATGAGGGCATAGCAGCCCGTTCAAATCAATGGGCTGCTATGCCTGTGCAAATGTGGGCCGCCAACCCGCATACATGTGAACCGCCAACCCGCATACATGTGAACCACCAACCCGCATACATGTGAACCGCCAACCTGCATACATGTGAACCAGGCCTAAAGCAATAGTAAAGTAATTTATAAACAACACCTCCTTCAGGTTTAACCACTTCTTGACCACAAGGATTTGCCCTCTTAATGACCAGGCCATCGGATCGGAGCCGAGCGCCAGGACCAGTTATCACCAGTTAGGCCAGACACTGCTTGATGACCTATTTTAGGCCTGGTTCACAGAGTCTGTACTGACTGACTATATAATAATGTGCATAAGTGAACCAAAGCCCCTAAATTCAGCAATGAAATTGAAGTGAGGTGGAAATGTAATAATTTAAATTTAATAATAGAATACCGTGATAATACCGTATACCGTGGCAAAACCTTAATCAATTAATCGCAGCATGAAAATCTGATACCGTCACAAGCCTAGTAAGTTCAAGTGTTACTAAACCCACAACAGTAAAATCAGTCTGTATATGCAGTAAAGCATGCTTGTTATACTCACTGTAGAGCCTAAGGGGTTAATCCTCTGTATTGTGTAAAAAGGCTGTCTTCCACTGTCTCCTGGTAGAACAGAGCTTTGGGGGCAAGCTACACATGTTCAGTGTTGGTGTGTATTGCTAGAGAGTTGTTTTTTTTTTTTTTTGAGAGAGTGCATATGATCAGCACAGGGCCAATCAGCATTGTCCAAACAGAGTGTCAGGAGTCCTGCAGCCTTATAGGACAATCAGGGGAGAATGAAAACTCCTCCCACAAGCTTTAACTAGACACTGATAGAAGTCACAAGACTGCTTTATACTGCTGATGAAACGGTATTTAGCAGTTTATATTTACTAAAATTATTGCATTTCCATGTTCTGTGTACTGTGGGAGACCAGATATAGTGAATGCAGGGTCCTGGGTTAAGTAACACTTTAAGTGAGATTCCTTACAAATGTAGGTGACAGATGTTAATCATTCGAATATTACTGTAAGATAGAATTTAAGTAGGTAACCACATAAAGAAAAAAATGAGGAAAACTAAGCTACTGTGACATCCTGTGAAAAGTCAAAAAAGTAACCAGAATAGTGGTGTCACTTTGATCTTTTTTTTTTTTTTTTCTAGACTGCATGCTGTCATGATATTTTTATCTGTAGAATTAATGGTTAGAGAAAAACTAAAAATGAGTGAAAAAACAGGTGAATTCAATTGAAATTATTTTACTGACCTATTTCAAGTAGGCCTTCCCACTCAAAGTTAACCTTGCCCCCCTCCTCTGAAACATGAAAATCCCTCCTTTTTTTGGTTTATTTACCTTATTTTTAAAAAAAAATCAGGAACCCACTCCATCATCCTCCATTCTTGCCTAGGTGAGAATGGCATGCTCTGCTCCTGGTGCACCCAACGAAATGCACATCATATATCCCAGGAGGCATCGACTTCCGCTGGTTTGGGTGAATACGTATTGAGGACAACCCATGAGCGAATTTAAATCTAACAATCTCTTCTAGAGAAAAATACGCTGTTTTATACTGTTGTAGTGCATTTCATGCAATTGTCAAGTTTTTCTTTTCTAGATTTAGATAGAATAAGGATGGGTTAGAAGTTCTGTCAGTTTTGTATTACTGTCACCCTCTTGTGGAGCACCTACAGTGCCTTGAAAAAGTATTCATACCCCTTGAAATTTTCAACATTTTTTTCATGTTACAACCAAAAACGTAAATGCATTTTATTGGGATTTCTATGTGCTAGACCAACACAAAGTGGTACATAATTGTGAATTAGAAGAAACATGATAAATAGTTTTCAAAATTTTTAATAAATAATAAATATCTCAAAAGTGTGGCATGCATTTGTATTCTGCTCCCTTCACTTTGATACCTAAATAAAATCTAGTGGAACCATTGCCTTCACCTAATTAGTAAATAGAGCCCACCTGTGTGTAATTTAATCTGATTATAAATACAGCTGTTCTATGAAGCCCTCATAGGTTTATTAGAGAACCTTAGTGAACGAACAGCATCATGGAGGCCAAGGAACACACCAGATAGGTCAGAGAAAAAGTTGTGGAGAAGTTTTAAAATAGGTTTAGGTTTTTAAAATAATATCCCAAGCTTTGAACATCTCAAGGAGCACTGTTCAATCCATCATTCGAAAATGGAAAGAGTTAAGCCCCGTACACACGCACAGATTGTTGGCCAACTGATCGGCCAACTTTTGTCCAGTGTTGTTTGTTGGTTGAAATGTGCTCTAGACTTGCACTGGACTTTTGTTGGCCAACAAAAACCAACTTCAGAAGTGATGTCATGTTTTGGTTGACTTTCAGTGTGTTTTTTCTTCTCTGAGCATGCCCAGTCTTGCTCATCTGATTTTTGTCTGCCGAAATCTGTACTGACTGAGGAACAATCGGCCGTTCTTTGTTGGCCAACAAAAATTTTATAGCATGCACACCAGATTTTTTTCGGCCGAAAATTTGCAGTTGGTTGTCGGAAGCATCATACTAACACGCCAACAATCGGCAGATCGGACGTTGGCCAACAATTTACAGCCAACAATCTGTGCGTGTGTACGGGGCTTAAGGCACAACTGAAAACCTACCAAGACATGGCCGTCCACCTAAACTGACCGGCCGAGCAAGGTGAGGATTAATCAGAGAAGCAGCCAAGAGGCCCATGGTAACTCTGGAGGAGCTGCAGAGATCCACAGCTCAGGTGGGAGAATCTGTCCACAGACAAACTATTAGTCCTGCACTCCACAAATCTGGCCTTTATGGAAGAGTGGGAAGAAGAAAGCCATTGTTGAAAAAAAGCCATAAGAAGTCCCGTTTGCAGGTTGCTAGAAGCCATGTGGGGACAAAGCAAAGGTAGAAAGACGGTGCTCCGGTCAAATGAGACTAAAATTGAACTTTTTGGCCTAAAAGAAAAATTCTGTATGTGGTGGAAAACTAATACTGAACATCACCCTGAACACATCATCCCAACCATGAAACAAGGTGGTGGAAGCATGTTGAGGGGATGCTTTTCTTTAGCATTGACAGGGAAGCTGGTGAGAGTTGATGGGAGGATGGATGGAGCCAAATACAGAGCAATTTTAGAAGAAAACCTGTTAGAGTCATCAAAAGACTTGAGACTTGGGCAGAGGTTCACCTTACAGCAGGACAATGACCCTAAACATACACCCAGAGCTGCAATGGAATGGTTTAGATCAAAGCATATTCATCTGTTAGAATGGCCCAGTCAAAGTCCAGACCTAAATCCAATTGAGAATCTGTAAAAAAATGTGAAAACCATTTTTCATTTGACTTCCACTTCACAATTATGTGCCACATTGTGTTGATTTATTACACAAAATCCCAATAAAATACATTTACGTTTTTGGTTGTAACATGACAAAATGTGAAAAATGTCAAGAGGTATGAACACTTCTTTAAGGCACTGTATCGTTAACCGGTTATGGACTGCCCCACGCAGATATACAGCAGCAGGGTGGCCCTCCTGCGCGAAATCACTTGTACATGATTTCCTGCACTGTGTCTGGCGATCTGCTCCCGCTATAATTGTACATCAACGATCAACGGGTTCGGTGGATGCGATGTCTGCTTGGACACATCTATCATTGTCAGGAGAGGCAGAACGTCGGTCTGCCTAAGTAAACAAGGCAGACCTCCATTCTGTGAGAGGGAAAGATGGAGATCTTGTGATCCTGCTAAGCAGGAACAGGGATCTCTGTCTTCCCCCAGTCAAAGTGTCCCCCACACAGTTAGAAAGCGCTCCCTAGGAGCGCATTTAACACTTTGATTGCCCCTGATGTTAACCCCATCCTTGCCAGGACCATTAGTACAGTGACAGTGCATTTTTTTTAGCATCAATCACTGTTTTAGTGTCGCTGGTCCTCAAAAAGTGTCAGTTTTGTCTGCCGCATTGTCGCAGTCCCGCTAAAAATCACAGATCGCCGCCATTACTAGTAAAAAAATAAAAATAAATAAAAATTCAATAAATATATCACATGGTTTGTAGAGGCTATAATTTTTGCGCAAACCAATCAATGTACACTGATTGGGATTTTTTTTATGTAAAAATATGTAGCAGAATACATATTGGCCTAAATTGATGAAGAAATTAGATTTTTTTTTTTTTTTTGGGTATGTTTTATAGCATAAAGAAACAAATATTGTTTATTTTGTTTTCTTTGTTTCTAGCGCAAAAAATAAAAACCGCTGAGGTGATCAAATACCACCAAAAGAAAGCTCTATTTGTGGGAAAAAAAAGGACATCTATTTTATTTAAGTACACCGTTGCATGGCCCAATTGTCAGTTAAAGTAATGCAGTGCCGCATCGCAAAAAAAATGGCCTGGTCATGAAGGGGGGTGAACCTTCCAGGGCTGAAGTGGTTAAAGTTAATGTATTGCATACAAAGAGATCGACTGTATTACGCCCGTATGCTGTAGTCATGTTTATGACAGCACTGCCGTAGACACAAAAGTACAGCGGCACACAGCCATTCATGTCAATGACAGGCTGTATGCTGCACCTGGGCTGCCGAGGCGAAGGAAATTCACAGGGAAGTACGCTGAACTTGCTTGATTACTGCATATAAAACTTCAGATAATTCTGTAAGAAAAAAAACAAAAAACATTTAACAGCACTGGAAATCTGACCATATCAGGGAAAAGAATCCTTCCAAAGCCATAAATCACCAAACTTTTTTCCATAGCAGTGTACTCTGCCCTTTTCACATCAGCTCCCCCCCCCCCCCCCCACAGCAGTGTTCTCTGGCCCTCTCACATCACCTCCCCCCCCCCCACCTTCACATTACCTCCCCCCAACAGTAGTGTCTGCTGCCCATCTCACATCATCCCCCCCACAGCAGTGCCCTAGTGTCCTCCTCTGCCCCCACAGTAGTGCTCTCTGTCCCTTTACACCCCCTCCTCACACAGTAGGCATCCCTGCCATAGTAGTGTCCTCCTCTGCCCCCACAGTAGTGCTCTCTGTCCCTTTACACCCCCCTCCTCACACAGTAGGCATCCCTGCCATAGTAGTGTCCTCCTCTGCCCCCACAGTAGTGCTCTCTGTCCCTTTACACCCCCCTCCTCACACAGTAGGCATCCCTGCCATAGTAGTGTCCTCCTCTGCCCCCACAGTAGTGCTCTTTGTCCCTTTACACCCCCCTCCTCACACAGTAGGCATCCCTGCCATAGTAGTGTCCTCCTCTGCCCCCACAGTTGTGCTCTCTGTCCCTTTACACCCCCCTCCTCACACAGTAGGCATCCCTGCCATAGTAGTGTCCTCCTCTGCCAAAGTCGTGTACTCAGCCCTCTTACACATCACCCCCCCCCCCCCAACAGCACTGCCCTCCCACACCCCCCAAACAGTGCTCTCTGTCCCTTTACACCCCCCTCCTCACACAGTAGGCATCCCTGCCATAGTAGTGTCCTCCTCTGCCCCCACAGTAGTGCTCTTTGTCCCTTTACACCCCCCTCCTCACACAGTAGGCATCCCTGCCATAGTAGTGTCCTCCTCTGCCCCCACAGTAGTGCTCTCTGTCCCTTTACACCCCCCTCCTCACACAGTAGGCATCCCTGCCATAGTAGTGTCCTCCTCTGCCAAAGTCGTGTACTCAGCCCTCTTACACATCACCCCCCCCCCAACAGCACTGCCCTCCCACACCCCCCAAACAGTGCTCTCTGTCCCTTTACACCCCCCTCTTCACATAGTAGACATCCCTGCCCCTTTACATCACCACATCAACCCCCAACCCCCCCCCCCCAGGTAGTCATTTCTGTTCCATCACATCAACCCCCCCCCCCCCCCTTACACATACACACACACAGTAGTGCGCTCTGTCCCTTTTTACATCCCCCCACCCCTTTCCCCTCCAAAGTAGAGCTCTCTGTACGTTGAAATCAAGCAGTGTCGCCAACCTACCAGATTGAAATTTACTGACACGCCACCCAAAATTTACTGGCATAGCCAAGTTTTTACTGGCATTCCTGTAATTGAGTAACTGGCGTTACACAATTACAGTTTTAGGTGCAACATTTTGTATTTAGGCTACAGACTATTAGCAATGTGATTGTGATATTAAGGCAAACATGAATATATTATTTTGTTCAAGATAGTAAGAAAGTAGCTCAGGGACAGGACTCAGAAAAGCAATAAATTAGAATGGGCAGGCGCGCACACATGAAATTTACTCTCATAGTGACACTGACAGCAGTGTTCAGCAGCACAGATGATGATGACACCTCACCGACATGACACCTTCCCATCCTGAGTCACAGTAACAGTCTCTCTCCATGCCAGGTGGTCTCTTCAGTCTACTCCAAACCCAACCGCACTGACAGTCCTGCTCCTGACTTGCAGATCCGCATACGAGGACCCAGCCGCGCCGCTCCCTTGCACCATGACATCACACAACACGCTCAGGCACCTCCCTCCGCCAGACCTGTCACCCGCTGGCGCCGCCTGAACACACTGTAGCAGGCACTCGTATAGTCTCGGCTGCCTCCAGACTGGGACTGCACATGCACAGTTCCGAGCCAAGCATCACAGTCCTATTTATTACTGGCAACTGCTAGTAAAAATCCTGACGGCTGGCAAGACTAATATCAAGCATCCCCCGCTCCCCCATCCATCAGTGCCCCCTTCTCTCCACTATCTGACAGGTACACAGAGTAGAGAGCAGGAGGCAGGACAGAGCGAGAGGCACAGTAGCACTGCATGGAGGGCGGGAAGTTAATTTTGCAAGTTAGCAAGCTGGTGATTGTTTGCTAGGACCTCTCTGTGGACCTCTCTGTGTGCTGGCAACCAATCACATGCTAGTTAATCTGCAAAGTTATCTTGGGCAGTTTTGGCTCCCACCCTCCATGCAGTACTACTGTGCCTCTCACTCTTGATCTATCCTGCCTCCTTCTCTCCTCTCTGCTGTGATAATGACATCGGTGGAGGCAGGGGGACAGAACGAGTCCCTAAATTTGCACGACCATGGGTCCAATAGGACAGTGACTGTGTCCTGATATGGACATCGGTCCACCATTTAGTGATGCCTGTCATATACAGTATATTACTGCTGGTTCCTTTTACAATTATCTGGATGTAGCTAATTGTACCTTATAGAGGGGACATGTTCTGTTATAATAATTTCTTACACTTATATGGAAGATTATCAAATGAAATCTTCAACCGTTGTGTATATCCATTGAAAGGTTCATAAGGGAAAGTCACAACACTCTTCAGACTTTGTATTTGCGGGACTATTTTCCCTGCTCTAGCCCATCTTTGCTAGTGGAATAGTAGTTTTGGTGTGTGTTGCCAACTTGCCATAGGCATTTAGCAATCTGAATGCAGAACACTCCCGGAGAAGTTAGGGCTCAAGAGCACATGAAACATTCATCTGCTTATTTTATGCCCTCCTTTGTTCTTTCTTTCCAGCCTCATCAATATGATAATAAATCCTAAAAAATCGAAAATCCTTTCTGTTTTCAAGAAATACCCTATTTTAGATATCATTGCAGGCTCTCTGTGCTTTTCTATGCAATGCAGGCAGATCATTGCTAGTGGAAGGGACCAGCAGAGTGCTGTACATAGCTTCTGTAAAACATCATAGAATCCTGCCTTAGTACTAAAGAGCCCTCGGCCTCGATGCAAACAACGGGCTGGTTTTAGGAAGAAGTTATGCAAATATTAAAATGCCTTTATGAGTGGGTGTTTGGAGAAGTGAGCATTCCTAGGCAAACTTCATTTGCATGCAGACCTACCCTAGTTAAAGCTTATATTTAATGCTGAGTCTCCATAATTGAAAGAACTGAAAACCAATGAATGAAACAAGTGTGCCAGGGATAGCAAGACTGCAAAGGAAGGAGCTGTATGATAGTGGACATTCTCCAACCAAAATGTGTGGTGGGCTCCATCTGACTTGCTGCAGGTTCTAATGCACACTGTGAGAAGCTTGCAGTGTTAGTGAAAACAGAGTAAGCCATTTCAGTACAGGTGAGAAGCCTATAGAACTGAAGGTAGGGCTGAAGTTCCACTTTAATCACTTATTAGCATTTCTTTAGGGCTCTTTCACACGGGCGATCCGATCAGATCCGCCTGTCAGTTTTTTAGGCGGATCTGATCGGATCCTCCATGCAGCTCTATGGGGCATCGGGTGTCAGCGGAGACACCTCCGCTGATACCCGCTGCCATCCGCATCCGATCCTGTCCGTGAAATCTGGACGGATGGAAACCCTATTTTTCCATCCGTTCAGTAATCGGAGCGGATAGGATCGGATGGTCCGCTCTCATCCGATCCCCCAGCGGAGACGGAGTTGTCATCCGCCCGGCTCAGCGGGGATCGCGGATCGATCCCTGCTGAGCAACACGGATCCGCCGACGGAGCGGACCGTGTGAAAGAGCCCTTATCTCTTTTTGACAGGTCCTCATTTACAATACTTTATACTCTTAGATTATGAAGGTTAGCCCTTCAGGGGATGAAAGTTGTAAAAGTGTTTTCTTCTTTATTAGTCATTGATGTAACAGTTGATTTATGTAAATGGTATAATAGTGAACAGTTGTTTTGTTTTATTATTAGGTTATACAATCCAGCTGACAAGTTTATTGTTGCTGAAGCAAACTCTCCATTGCAATATCCAGTACAAGGCTTAGAGGTCCGACCACTGAAAACAATACTTATACCAGGTAAGTGACACATCACTAGCCAATTAACCTGGCCATGCATCTTAGTTCTAGATATGGTTCTACAGGCTTACAAACCCTGAAGTCCAATGCATGCAATTTTACCAGGTTTTGGTTCTTTGCTGGCTTTTGTTACCTATTGTCAATGAGAGCGGCCATTCCTTCAGAGCGCATGCGCCAGTGATGTCACTGGCTGCATGCAAAGTAAATATCTCCTAAATGGTGCATGTTTAGGAGATATTTACTGTACCTATAGGTAAGCCTTAATATAGGCTTACCTATAGGTACAATTTGTAGAGGAGGGTTTACTTCCTCTTTAACCACTTAAGCCCCGGAGGATTTGGCTGCTAAACGACCAGGGGGTATTTTGCGATTCGGCACTGCGTGACTTTAACGGACAATTGCGCGGTCGTGCGACGCTGTACCTAAACGAATTTGACGTCCTTTTTTCCCACAAACAGAGCTTTCTTTTGGTGGTATTTGATCACCTGTGCGCTTTTTACTTTTTGCGCTATAAACAAAAAAAGAGCGTAAATTTTGCAAAAATAACAATATTTTTCACATTTTTTTATATGAAATTCCCCCCAAAAAAAATGTAAAAATCAAAATTTTTTAACATTTTCGGCCAATTTGTTTTATGCTACCTATGTTTGGTAAAAAAAATTGCAAAAAGCGTATTTTTATTGGTTTGCGCAAAAGTTATCGCGTTTACTAACAAAGGGAAAGATTTTTGTCATTTTTGTTGTTTTTTTTTTTTAAACGCGTAATGGCGGCGATCTGCGATTGTTTTGCGGTACTGCGACATTGTGGCGGACAGATCGGACCCTTGACTGACATTTTTGACACTTTTGGGGTTACCAGTGACATTTCTACAGTAATCAGTGCTATACATATTCACTGTTACTGTAAAAATACACTGGTAGTGAAGGGGTTAACTTTATTTGAGAGGGAGGGGCTGTGTGTGTCCCTAGGGGCGTGATTCTTACTGTGATTGGCTGTGGCTTGAGGTGTAAGGACACTGATCAATGGTTCTACATAGTAGAACGTGTGATCAGTGTTTTTACACTGAGGAGAATGACAGGTGGCTTGTTTACACAAGCCGCCTGACTTTCTCCCTCTCCCAGACGATCGCCGAGTGACCGGCGGACATCGGGTCCGCCGGTCACACGCGCGGGGGGGGGTCCGTGACCGCGCGGGAGCGCGCCTCCGCGGGCGCGCACTCGCTCCCCAGACCCTCCCAGGCTAGTGACGTTAATTAACGTCACTCTGCCTTGGCGGGGCTGACCGCCGCAGTAAATTTACTTGCGGCGGTCGGCAAGCGGTTAAAGTACAAAGTAAATAAAGTGCAGCGCTAAATAATAATGACTGAACACACTAGTCCATGTGCATAAGGGTTCACCAAAGATGGTGAATACATAAATAAAGTCCCATGTGAATGGTGCAGAAAATCATCCAAATTGGTAAATGTGGTTACAGTGGCAGCCAGACCCCAACCCCATTAGAGGAGAAATGATAATGCGCTCACTGGAGACTTTGGACCCAAACTACCATATGGCAAAAGGGTCAAATAGGCTGGTATCATGGAATTCTTGGTATCTCCAAATGCCCGCTGTACCCTCGGATGTTCCAAACAGAAGATGGATTCAGAGGAGAAGAAGTCTCAACCCACAGATGACATGAGGAATAAAACCAGAGGGAACAAACATAGTGTAAATCCGCAAAACAAATTTATTAAAAAAGGGGAAGTACACATGCAGACATCCAGAGGTACAAGCATATAATAAGCAAGCAAATCAGGCTGTCCTTGGTATCGTCTGATGCGTTTCGTTAGAGATAACTTTCTCAAAGTCGTCCTAAGTCGGTCCTTAGGAGGTTCTGTCATCAAGGTTTTTTCTGTTGTTGCAAGCCCGCACTTATGAAGTGCAGGGGAATGTAAGTGTATTTTCACCTTTGATTTATAATAAAGCGTTTAAAAACAGTGAGCACTAGATCCCCTCTCCCCTTTATTTTTCTGCTGAGTTCTGCTGAGATCCTATCGCACTCGGAGGGCAGCTGAAGTGGAAGGAGAGGAGATAACAGGCTGTTGGTCCATACGATTTCTATGCGTGTATGACTCCTTGGAGTCTATCCCTAAGGTGAGCTGCTAATCTGGCACTAGTCACCAGGAGCACCTGTGTGGAGTGTGGAGCACTGTGGCACTTTAAATATTGATTACAGATGAAGATTGAGAGCTTTATTTGATTAGATTTTTTGGCTATTTATTTTTCACTGAGCCTTTGGGACTTTAAGGTCCGGTTCACACTTATGCGATGCGGGAAGACTGCGAATCCGCAGCCTGTTCCCGCATCGCACACGCACCCCCGGCAGTTCACACTGCCATATGCGATACGCTGGGGGTGTCAATGTAATCTTAACGACACCCCCAGTTTGATCGCATATCGCAGTGCGATCTTGCAGTTCCCACAGGATCGGATCGCACAAGTGTGAACCGCTGTGCGATCCGATCCTGATGCGGCTGCAAAAAAGGGTCCTGTGCGTGTTTGCTGCGGGTGCGGTGCGAATTTAGCCATACAAAGTGTATGGCTAAACTCGCACCACACAGCCGATCGCATGTAATGAAGCAGCAGTGCGCTCCGACATTACATGCGAACCCCGCACTCGCATAAGTGTGAACCGGGGCTCATTTATTATTATTTATTATTCACTTGGTCACTAACACTGGGACTTTTTAAGAGTTTTGCACTTTATTACACTTGGTATTAGCATTGATTTTCTTTTACAATAATTTATTATCGTTTATCTAGTATATGTGCATAAATTATCACTTTGATTAATTTTTCACTTGGCGCAGCAATATTATTTATGTATTTGTAGTCACTGGTGTTTTGTGTATTGCACTGATTATTTGCAGCCTTGTGCGTTTATTCATTTATTGCATCTATTTTATTTTATTCACGTATATGGTTTGCGCTGATTATATTACCAATTTCTAACTTTATGTAATATATTTGTTTATTTGTACATTATATATTTTTTGAACGCTGCACAATATTATTTGATTGGTCATATTATTTGTTTATCTGTAGGTGATACGCAATAACAAAGTGTGCTGCTTGCTATTTATGTTTCATTGTTGCGCGGGCACAATTTTTTTATTTTTTATTTAGCGCGTGTAAAAACGCAGATATCTTCTGCATTGGCGCTAACTCACACATGCGTGTATGGCATATTTGCGCAAACATGAAATTTACCTGTGTGGGGAAATATGCAAAAGTGATCGCTGTTTACCCAAGTACAGCTGTGTACAGCCATTCATTTGTATTGGTAGCTGTATGCTGCCCAAGGTTGGGAAAGCACTGAAGATTTTGTGCTAAGAGTTGTCAACATGTTTGTGTGCATATGGATATAGTTTACCAATGAGAAAACATTCTCTGAATGGAAATCTCCACTACCTTGTGCCTCCTTGTTATTATTGCATGTTAGTTGACTCATTCGTTACTTGAGTTGACAGTGCCAGTGCTTTTGAGAACAGCATGTGAAATCAGGAAAATTTAGGCACCCTTTTCCCCCTACTCATTCATGAACACTTTGTTCACAATCTATGGAAACATATTCTTGTTACTTAATCTCATGCTGATGAATACTCACAAAAAAATGCAGTGTCCCCACTCACTCAACCACCCGACACACCTCATGACATCATATTGTTCTGCGAACCAGCAGCAAAGACAAATTCCTCACAGTGCTAGATTGTGACTCACCCCACCATTAACTACTTGTTAGCTGCTTTCCATACATATACGGTTCTCAGTTCACAAGGAGTCATTTCATCCACAATTTTAGGACTGCTCTGGTTACCAGGCATAAACAAACTAAAAATAACTTTCATTTTAAAACCTCAAAATTAGGAATCGTATGTAAAGTGAAATGCTATTTCTTTTTCGTTCATTGACAGACACAGCTCCTCTTCTCTTAACCATTAGGTTATACTGCCCCCTACAGGAGTAGGACACTAGGCAGAAAAAAAGTCTGGCTACGCCTACGGGCAGTCCCAGGGGGTATACTCCCTCTCTCTGCTATAGGTATTCAGTACCTAGTCAGGAGTAAGGATGTAGTTCCTTGCTGGGATCTCTGGTCCTGTCAATTTTTTCTTTTTAGGTAGATTTTTTTTCTCCTTTTTTTTTTCCTGTGAGATTTTTTCTCCTTGTTTTTTCCTGTGAAACCTACAATCAACTGCCGGACTGGGAGACGGACTAGATAATCTAGATCCAGTGGTCACCCCAGTCTGGCCAGCGCGTGCACGCATACCTTAGCTCCACGCTAGGTCGGCCTCGACATAGCCCCATCGGACGGAGGCTGGCTTGCGAGTTAAACGCCTAGCGAGGTCACATACCACCGGGTCGTTCCTTCTGGCTGACAGCCCCCCATTTTGATTGCGAGGGGTTCTGTCTGGAGCTGTGCCTGTCTGGTTCTTGGTATGGTGAGTAGCTGTCCCCCCTCTCCCCCTGGAGGGTTTTGGGGTGGATGTGGGCCCCTCCTTGGGATGGTTGGATCCCCAGGTTCCCCTCCTTCCCATCAGGCACCCCCCTTCATCTGTCCCCCATCCTACCCCCCCCATCCATTTATGCTGTGGCTGTGTGGGTGGTCTGGTCCACCTCCTGGGGTGGGGGCAGGGCGCTATGCAGGCAAAGGGGGAGGAGGTGTGGCCAACTGGACAATCGGCTGTGTGGGGGGGTTTGTGCCTGATGGGGGCTCCTGCCTGGGCCTGTCCTTGAAGCCTGGGATCCCTCCTGGGTCCCTGGGAGCCTTGTGGTGCCGCGTGGGGCTGCCATTTTGTTGTAGCCTGTGTGCTCAATGCACGGCGGCCATGTTTGTGTAATCTGGCAGCCATTTTGCGCGGGTTTGCCATTGAAAATAGCTGTGTCCATGACAGTGGAGCCCTATGGGCAGCGATTTCGGCAGTGGGAGCCCCTCCTAATCCCCTGGTGCTGACTCCTGGATCCTTTCATTTCCTGATCGCCGCTTGTGCAGTACAGATTCTCCTGGTGGCTGCAGTGCCTGGTTTCTGCGGGGTGGTGAGTCTGGTGGGGTCCTCTCCTTCTCTGCTGAGGATCGATAGGTGCTCTGTGACTGGCTACTGGGTGGTGCTGCCAGAGCGGTGGGGGTTGTCCCTTAGCAGTAGAAAATAAAGATAATCAGCGCAATCCCTGTCTAAACAATACAAGTGATGTGCACAAAGCTGCAAGCAATCAGTGCCAAACACAAAACACCTGAGATAATGTATAAATAATATTGCTGCGCTAAGTGAGTAAAAATCAATAAATGGCAAATAATCGCTTAGTGAAAAATAATACTAAATAATGTGACCATAATCTCAAATAATACGATTAAACAATATGAATATTAAATCAAAAAAATCAGTGATATTGAAAGTCCCAATACACAGTGCAAATAAAGTGACACAATATTACTGTGATAAATAAGTCCCAATGCACAGTGCAACTCAAGTGACACAATAATAAATAAATCTTCATCTTTGATTAAAGTGCTGCATGCTTCACTCCAAGTGATCCAAGTGTCAATGGTAAGATTAGCAGCTCACCTCAAAGTAAGACTCATGAGAGCCAAAATGCGCATAGGGTAAAATCACAGTCGCCTGGTAAGCCCTCCTGCCACCGCCTCCAAAACAATCATTCAGGTTGTATATGGCATCGGTGAAGAAATAAAAAGGAGATCTAGTGCTCTCTGTCTCAGTAAAAGGCTATTTATTACATATACTGAAATGGCACTTACATTGTACAGCACTTGAGCAGTGCAAGCTATCTTGGCATTCAAACACTTCCTGGTACCTCCGGGACCGGTGTGATGATGTGCAGGCTCCTCCCCCGTACGCGTTGCGTCATCGACTGAACTCAACTGCCTGCAAATGACTGTAAACGACCCTGTGTACATGGACAGATAAGATAAAATGTAGATGGGTTCAGGGGCTTCTGAAAAAAACGCCCAACTGCTCCTAAACGGCCATTTACAACGTCCCGTGTACATGGAGCCTTACTGTAAAATCCATTTCTCTGATGTTCATTGATGGACACAGCACCAACCCTTCTGTGGAGTTGTAATTCTTCCGACACTGCTTGTAACAAAACTGAGTACCTATAGCAGAGAGAAGGAGTATACCCCCTGGGACTGCCCATAGGCGTAGCCAGACTTTTTTTTCTGTCTTGTGTCCTACTCCTGTAGGGACAGTATAACCCAATAGTTAAGAAGATCAGGGGCTGTGTCTGTCAGTGAACATCAGAGAAATGGATTTTACGGTATGTTAAAAATCCCATTTTTTTTCTGTATCTGATTCTTAATTTCAGATCCACCCACTGCAAAAAAAAAAGTCAAAAAGTCCTTTATTAAAATAGGGACATTGATCAAATGTTTGGTCAATGACCTTATCTGTGTGACCTCTCCCTTTTGTTTACTTTAGCTGTGGGGATCTAGTGATGTCATTCGACACAAAGGAAACAATGGGATCGGGCATGTCTCAGTGGGCATGGGATTTTCTTCATGGCGAGACGTGTCTCAATGGGCATCGTTCATCGTGATTGACCTGGACCCATGTTTGACCTGGACCAGTGTTTGATTTCTATGAACCTGTCTTCAGTTGCTCTTGCAGAGCTAACTGTGCAGCACGTGATCTGGATGGGTTTTCACCCTCACCTTGGCTTCTAGTGAGTAATGGAACAAGTATTAAGCCAACAAAATTGGAAATACTAGACAGTAAAATCCAGGGCCAGAGAAAGCCCAGGGCCTGTTTCTTCAATATCTAAGTCAGATATGGCCGCATTATTTCCTGCTGTAAATGTAGTTTTTACTATTTCTGTGCCATGAAAATAATCCCACCAGACATTAATAATCTGTGTTTTTCTTGCAGGTTTACGTTTACTTGATCTCAATAAAAAAAACTATTATGAGGTAAGAATATTTTGTTAGAAACCACTTGTATGATCATGCCATTGTGTGCATGTGGACCTAAATGCAGCTGTGATTTGTGTTTTAAAGTGATTGTAAAGTCTTGTTTTTTTTTTTTTTTCTATTAAAATTACAAACATGTTGTACTTACCACCTCTGTGCAGTGGTTTTGCACAGGGCAGCCCAGATCCTCTTCTTTTCGTGTCGCTCTTCAGTGCTCCTGGCCCCTCCCTCCTGTTGAGTGCCCCCACAGCAAGCAGCTTGAGCCTGAGTTTGATTGACAGCAGTGGGAGCCAATGGCGTCGCTGCTGTGTCTTAGCCATTTAGGAGAGAGAGTTCCAGTTGTCTGAGGCACTTGTGGACATCGCTGGATAGAAATGGGGCTCAGGTAAGTATGAGGGGGGCTGCTGCACACAGAAGGCTTTTTATCATAATGCATAAAATGGATTCAGATAAAAAAAAAACCTTCTGCCTTATAATCACTTTAAGTTATGCCCTTTCTTGTTATCTTGAGGTATTTCTTGTAGAAGTTTTTGAATGCAAAACGTAAAATATTAAAGGCGAAACATAGAGGTTTTGACAAGGCACATCTTTTGCTGAAGCATGGCTCGCAGTCTCTGCTCTAATTCATCACAAAGGTGTCATATCGGGTTGAGGTCAGGACCAGTCAAGTTCCTCCAGCCCAAACTCACTCATCCATGTCTTTATGGACCTTGCTTTGTGCAATGGTGCACAGTCATGTTGGAACAGGAAAGGGGGGCCATCCCCAAACTATTCCCAGAAAGTTGGGAGCATGAAATTGTCTTGGTATGCTGACGCCTTAAGAGTTCCCTTCACTGGAGCTAAGGGGCCAAGCCCAACGCCTAAAAAACAACCCCACACCATATCCCCCCTCCACCAAATGATTTGAAGCAGTGCACAAAGCAAGGTCCATAAAGACATGGATGAGCGAGCTTGGGGTGGAGAAACTTGACTGGCCTGTACAGAGTCCTGACCTCGACCAGATAGAACACCTTTGGGATGAATTTGAGCGGAGACTGTGAGCCAGGCCTTCTTGTCCACATCAGTGCCTGACCTCACAAATGCACTTCTGGAAGAATGGTCAAACATTCCCATAGACACATTTGTAAACCACCCAGATAAGTTGAAGCTGTTATAGCTGCAAAGGGTGAGCCAACTCAATATTGAACCCTACGGACTAAGACTGGGATGCCATTAAAGTTCATACGTGTGTGTAAAGGCAGATGTCCTAATGCGTTTGGTAATATAGTGTATATATTGTACATTCACATAAGTCCCTGTCGTCAAGGAGCTTACAATTTAAGGTCCCTAACTCACAATCATACATACACATACTATGGCCATTTTAGACTGGAGCCAATTAACCTACCACTATGTCTTTGGATCATGAGGGAACATGTCAACCCCTTGCTGTAGTTAAGCAAACTCGGGGATGGACCTCCCTACACGTGCCACATCCCTAAATCTATAGACCATAGAGAATTCCCCATTGGGTGGGATTTTTTAGGCAATGAATATCTCATAACATTGTTTTAGTAAAAGACAATTTATTTATGTTACCACAATAAAACCATTGTCGAAAAATGTACATGAAATGCAAATCTCCAATAACACCAATGTATACAATATATAAAGACTGGCGTCCCCCACCTGACGCATTTTGGGGCTTTCACAGCTCCTTCTTTAGGGGTGTGGTAGGCATCAACTTTACATATTACAACGATGTAGAGAGCATTTTCATGTCACGATTAAAAACATAATCTCAGGAGCTCTGCCAATTTTGCCTAAAGGTGCATTTGGTATACATAATGTGCATAGCTGTAGAATGGACAAAAATGGTGGAAATCCTCTACCAGACAGATTCAGTTTAAGGCCACTGAGGCCTGAAAGACAGGTCCTGTATGGGAACGTTCTGAAAAGATATGTCCACTTTAGTAGTTTATGTGAACATTTTCAAGAAAGTTACCAAGTGCCAGTGCAAACGAAGTGACATATCTCTTCTGGAGCAAGGCGTTAACCACTTGCCGACCGCCGCAAGTACATATACTGTGGCAGTCTGGTGCTCCTGGGCAAAGCGATGTACCGGTACGTCGCTCGCCCCTGAGCCTCTAGGGGGCGAGCACGCGCCGCCAGAGGCGCTCTCCCGTCCCCGCTCGTTCCCTGACATCCCCGTGCGAGTGACCGGCGGCTCCGATGTCCGCCGGGCACTCGTGATCTCCCGCTGGAGAGGGAGAAAGGCAGGCGGCTAATGTAAACACAGCCGCCTGTCATTCTCCCTGGTGTAAAAGCAGAGACTATACGATCCTGCTATGTAGGATCATATGTCTCTGTGGTTACATCACTAGCCACGGCCCTTGACAGTTAGAATCACGTCCCTAGGGACACACTTAACCCCTTGATCACTAATAAAGTTAACCCCTTCCCTGCCAGTGTAATTTTTACAGTAACAGTGCATATGTATAGCACTGATTACTGTAGTAATGTCACTGGTACCCTCAAAAGTGTCAAAAATGTCAGTCAGGGGTCCAATCTGTCCACTGCAATGTCGCAGTACCGCAAAAAAAATCGCAGATCGCCGCCATTACTAGTTAAAAAAAAAAAAACAATAAAAATGATATAAATCTTTCCCGCAGTTAGTAAACGCAATAACTTTTGTGCAAACCAATCAAAATCCGCTTATTGTTGTTTTGTTTTACCAAAAATATGTAGCAGAAAACAAATTGGCCTAAAATGTTAAAAAATTTTGATTTTTACATTTTTTTTTGAAAATTTCCTATAAAAAAATGTGAAAAATATTACTTTTTCAAAATTGTCGCTCTTTTTTTGTTTATAGCAAAAAAAGTAAAAATCACACAGGTGATCAAATACCACCAAAAGAAAGCTCTGTTTGTGGGAAAAAAAGGACGTCAATTTCATTTGGGTACAGCGTCGCACGACCGCGCAATTGTCCGTTAAAGTCACGCAGTGCCGAATCACAAAATATGGCCTGGTCTTTGAGCAGCCAAATCCTCCGGGGCTTAAGTGGTTAAAAAAATTAAATAAATGCAGAGGTTAGGATTTGAACCAGCACCCCTAATGTTGCCTAGCAGAACTGCTAACCCCTTAGCCACAGTGCCCTTTTTACTTTGTTCTCTATAGTGTTATCTCTTACCTGAGTCATGACTACGCTTAATTGGTTAGTCTAAGGCATGCTAAAGAGCAATGCCAAGTAATAAAAAAAAAAAAAAGTATTTTATGCAGAATCCTTCTCCATTAAATTAGCTCAAATCAAGATTTCCAGACAATAAATTTGACAATTGATGATACGGATTATGTGTAGTTTATGTGCTACCCTTTCCACTGATTAGGTAGTTGGGCATTGGAGGGCCCTATCCTTCCTAAAGTTATTGTAAAGTCTTGATTTATTTATTTTTTTAAATAACAAGCATGTTATACTTACCTGCTCTGTTGTAGTGGATTTGTACAGAGTAGCCCAGATCCTCCTCTTCTCGGATCACTCTTTGCAGCTTCTGGTTCCTCCCTTGAGTCGAGTGCCCCCATAGCAAGCAGCTTGCTATGGGGGCACCCGAGGCGAGCTACAGCTCTGTCTGTCCATTCAGACACAGAGCTGCCGTTCAGCCCCGTCCCCCTCTCCCGATTGGCTGACTGACTTTGAGTGACAGCCGCGGGAGCCCATGGCGCCACTGCTGTGCCTCAGCCAATGAGGAGGGAGAGTCCCGGATGGCTGAGGAAATTGTGGACATCGCTGGACAGAAATGGGGCTCAGGTAAGTATTAGGGGGTGCTGAGGAGACTGCTACACACAGAAGGTTTTTTACCTTAATACATAGAATGCATTAAGAATAAAGAAAACCTTCTGGCTTTACAACTCCTTTAAGTAAAGAGGAAAACGTATCTTAGCCTACCAAATATAGAAAATGTTAACATTTCAACATAAGTAAGTATGCAAACAACCCCTTGTAAGATTCAGTATGGCCATTAATTATTATTTACATTGGCATGGAATAATTAGTCCTTCCTTAACCACGCTAGCGGTAAACCCGAGCGTGACTTGGGGTAGGAATTTCCTGCTATTATCGGTATCCCCGAGTCACGCTCGGGGTGAATGGGCAGAGCTATGCAGACAGCACAGCGGAGTGTCTTACCTTATCCTGGCGATCCAGCGATGAGCTCTCATTGCTGTGACCGCCAGTGAGATCTCCGCCGCTCGTCTGTCGGTAGGAGGACTTCCTAGTTCCGTTCCCTGCAGCAGCAATGCTGCATGGGAGCGGAACTAGGGAGGGAAATTTAAAAAAAAAAGAAAACGTTGCACAAAACACAAACACATTTTATATTTTATATATATATGCATATATATATATATATATATATATATGTGTGTGTGTGTGTGTGTGTGTGTGTGTGTATATATATATATATATATATATATATACCTATATACACACATATATATATATAAAAAATTATATTATTGATTTGATTATAATTCATGCGTTATATATATATATATATATATATATATATATATATACACACACACACACACACACACACACACATATATATATATATATATATACACACACACACACACACACACACACACATATATATATATATATATATATATATATACACACATATATATATATATATATATATATATATATACACACATATATATATATATATATATAATATATAACGCATGAATTATAATCTAATCAATAATATAATTTTATTATATATATTATATAATAAAATTATATTATTGATTTGATTATAATTCATGCGTTTGTGTTTCAAATTTATCACATCTGGGATGTCTACTAGAGTCTTGTTTTGGTCAGGTTTAAGTCAGTAATTACTAAGAATTGTAGGCCTATAATACATAACGCCAAATTTCCATGCAAAAAAATTGTACCGCTTTTGGTACAGAATTCCTGACAGAATCATACCGCCAGGGAGGTTAATGATCTATGCATTAGTGCTAATAAAAACAACATATTAGACTATCTGAATAAATGATGATCTGCTACTAACAAGAAGAGATTTCTGGAGGCATCCCTTCCTATACTGTAAATCAGAATGACTTTATTTGGAATTCTTTCAATACCAGAGAAGGTCTATCATAAAATAATTAGCTAATGTTTTTGAAATATTACAATATTGTAAAGTAGGGAAAGATTAGAATTGCTGGCAACATTTTATTTCTGTTTTTGTCCCCTCTAGGAAGAGTCACTCCTATAATTGAATTGGCAATGAGACAGGAAGTGATAAGAAATGCGTTGTCACCAGGATAAGAGATAAAAATAAATCTTCCAATGGGGAAATCTTTTCTGCTGACAACGTGCCCTTATTTTTCTCACTTTCTGTGTATTTTATGTGTATTGAGGTTACTCATTACTTTGGAGCACGCTGGGTAACCCATGCTTGTCTCCTGTCCAGATGCAGCTTTATATTTAAAGGTTGAGTGATAGAAGTTCTTCTGGTAATTCTAAAGTGGAATTGATCTAAATCCTGTATAATAACATTAATAATAATAAAACCACTTGCCAACTGTAGGACTTTCATGGATGTTCTTAGGTTGCAGTGGATATACCAGGATGATGCCTGCAACTTGCAGCCGAGGTTTCTGTGGGTGGCAGGAGTGGGGTGTCACCCCCCCCGCACCCTTCCCGAGCTCTGACGTCTGATCACTGATCATGGGAGCGATGCAACTGGTGGCAATGGCAGCATTACAGAGAGAGAGAGGATCTGCCGTGCTCCCTCCCTTTCTGTGACCCCAGTAACCGGAAGCGACGAGGACAGTGTAAAAATAAAGTTTAAAATAAAGGATAGTGTAAAAACAAAGAGTTAGTGTAAAAAAAAAAGTTTTGGATAAAATAAAAAATAAGAATAAAATGTAAAGCGGCGCTGTCCCCCCGTGCTTATGCGCAAATATGAATGCATACATAAGTCCCTCACACGTATGTAAACGGTGATCGCACTACACATGTGAGGTATTGTCACAAATGTCAGAGTGCGAGCAATAGTTCTAGCACCAGACTTCTTATGTAACTCTCAATTAGTAACCTGTAAATGCATTTAAAGTGTCGCCTATGGAGAATTTTAAGCACCGTAGTTTTACACCATTCCAGGGGCAGACACAAGTGTGACATGCTAGGTATCTATTTACTAGGCGTAGTATTATCTTTTATAGTTTACAAAAAATTGGGTATTATATTGTGTTTGTGTGCAAAAAAATGTATTAGTGTATTTTTTTCCCCAAAATACGCATTTACCGTGTGACATAAAAAAATGCAACACCCATCATTTTATTCTATAGTGTATATATATATATATATATATATATATATATATATATATATATATATATAGAGTAGTGTCAGAAATGGTTTGGTAAGCAAGTGGTTAAATATACCCAGACAAGTTATGGTGAGGTAGACACCATGTAAACAACTGTCCATTAAACCAGTGCAAAACACGAAAACCTTGCTAAAACACTGACATCTGTTTGCGTCATGTCCATTAGAAGTCCAAAAAATGTGGGGGTTGATTCCCAATGTTAGGATAGTGGGCAGAGTTAAATAGTTGCTCTATGCTCTTGAACAGACTGTACATCCATACATGTTGGTTTACAGCACATATGCAGCCTCATTTTCTAGAACTAAAAAGCAACATTTGCATGGCTTTACCAACTCTTCTAAAATTAAGGCATAACACCCTATTGTTTTAGATTTGGGATGGAAGTTAGACATGTAGATACCTACTGATGTAAGAATCTTCTCCTCTGTGTGCGTCCAGCAGCGATCAATGCAGGTAATCTCTACCTGTGCGGATAGCCGTGAATAGCTGCGTTCACCTGTCATTATAGTGAAGAGGCTCAGCGGCCGCAGCTAGCTGCTCGCAGCAGGAGACAGAGGATTGCTGCCGCTGCAATTCCCATCAGGCCACATTGCCTGTAAGAATGCTGCTGTAATCTGTATCTGTATCTGTACAGTATAATATTAAGAAAGCACGGGGCAGCTACATTTCGCAACTCTGGCGCTTAGTGCGGGGGGGCTTTGAAATTCCTGCTACACTGCTGGCATTGGGAACAGTTACATTGCCAAAATAAATACATTCTTTTGACTGCAGAGAAATGAGAACCAAGTTTTTGCTGCCTGTATGCTACTTTATATATATTATTAGAGAAGATCACAATGAGAGCTTGTACATGGACAGTGCACACCTTATTGCTCAGTGCTTTTGCTTATGACCACACTAGTAAGATTTACCCAACAGATGCTGCCAGATAGTTGGTCTGTGTATCAGACATGGGAGTAAAGGCCCGTACACACGTACCGATCGTCGGCATACAAACGTCGGCGGACGAAAGATCTGCCGATTGTACGCGTGTTAGTATGGTGCCTCCGACAGATGTCTGCGCACAATCCGCGGACAAAAGTCTTTCGTGCAAACATGAAAATTTTTTTTCTGCGGACACCAGAACGGACGATTGTTCGCCTGTCAGTACAGAATTCGGCCGACAGACCGCAGATTTGCAAGACTGGGCATGCTCAGAAAATTAAAAACACAGGGAAAGTTAACCATTACATGACATCACTTCTGCAGTCAGCTGAAGTCTGCAGACAAAATTCTTGTGCTGTCCTTGTGCTGTCTTTGCACTTTTCAACAGACACCGACATCCCGGGGAGAAAAGACGAACATTTGTATGCCGACCATCGGTACGTGTGTACGGGGCTTTAGTCACACATGTGCAAGTCACAAGCAAGTCTCAAGTCTTAACCTTCAAGTCTGAAGTTACTGTGGCGAAAAGCAAACAAGTCAAGTCGAGTCCCTGCTAGAAGTCAAGCAAGTCAAGTCATTTATTCTGGTCAATTCACAAATCAAGTCAAAATACTGATCTACCCCAATTTTCACCTTTAAATCAGTTAAAAGTCAGTGGTCAGGAAAGGTTTTGTTTTATTTTCAACATTAACAAAACTGCTTGGTGCTTTTTTCTTGGCATATTAAAGAAACACTTTGAATGCCCAAACAGCTCAAAATCCTTCATCCGGTCATGTTTCAACACCACAGTCACTACAGTCACTAAAAACATGTTAACCACTTAAGCCCCGGAAGATTTTAACCCCCTTCCTGACCAGGGTTTTTTTTGCAATTTTTTTTACTGCGTGAATTTAACGGACAATTGCGCGGTCGTGCGACGCTGTACCTAAACAAATTTGATGTCCTTTTTTTCCCACAAACAGGGCTTTCTTTTGGTGGTATTTGATCACCTGTGCGATTTTATGATCATGCGCTATAAACAAAAAAAGAGCGTCAATTTTGCAAAAATAACAATATTTTTCACATTTTTTTTATATGAAATTCCCCAAAAAAAATTTAAAAATCAAAATTTTCGGCCAATTTGTTATATGCTTCATATGTTTGGTAAAAAAAAAATCGCAAAAAGCGTATTTTGATTGGTTGCGCAAAAGTTATCGCGTTTATTAACAAAGGGAAAGATTTTTGTCATTTTTGGTGTTTTTTTAACTAGTAATGGCGGCGATCTGCGTTTTTTTTTTTTTTTTTTTGCGGGACTGCGACATTGCGGCGGACAGATCGGACTCTTGACTGACATTTTGACACTTTTGGGGGTACCAGTGACATTTCTACAGTAATCAGTGCTATACATATGCACTGTTACTGTAAAATTACACTGGCAGGGAAGGGGATAACTTTATTGGAGAGGGAGGGGTTAAGTGTGTCCTAGGGGCGTGTTTCTAACTGTGATGGGACATAGCTACTAGTGTAAAAACAGAGATCAACGGTCCTACATAGTAGAACCGTCTGATCTCCATTTTTACACAGGGGAGAATAACAGGCGGCTTGTTTACATTAGCCGCCTGCCTTTCTCCCTTCCCGGCAAACGATCTCGAGTGACCGGCGGACATCGGGTCCGCCTGTCACACGCACTGACTTGTTAGGGAACGAGCCGGGGCGGGCGCACGCTCGCCCGCTATTGACTCACAAGCCGGTGACAGGCTAGTAAATGTACCAGTACATCACTTTGCCTGGCCGGGGCTGACCGCCGCAGTATATGTACTTGCGGCGGTCGGCAAGTGGTTAAGTATTTCTATTGTTAAACAGCCAGTGTCCTAAAAATCAGAACACACTGAGGTGTTTTAAGTGACTGTGGTGTCAGAAACATAACAAGGCACATTCATTTTGCTTTAACACAGCTTGAGAAAATGCAAATATGTAATAACTTAAAGTAAAGTCATTTTGAGTCATATGTCTCAAATCAAGTCTCAAGTCATGAATACCAAGTCAAAGTCAAGTCGAGTCTTTTCTTAATTTTAGTCAAGCAAGTCTCAAGTCCTCAAACTGGTGACTTAAGTCTGACTCAAGTCAAGTCATGTGACTCAAGTCCCCCACCTCTGCTGTGTATTAAATACAAGTTAAAACTAACCAGAATGTACTGTTGGTTGAATAAGTTTTAGCATTCATTAAAACAATTTCAGTTCCCGGCAGTGCATGTTTGTAAACTGAAACTTGAAACTAGTTCTTCAACTGCAGACATGCCAAAAAAGTAGTAACACATTGTGGGTATTTTTCTTGGTGTATATAATCCTCTATGAGATATAACTTTCTAAAAAGACAAAGAAAACAGTTCAACAGGATAAGGATCCATACCAGGCTTAGAAAGGATATAAGCGAATGGTATAAAAAATGCTCTTTATTAATTCACAAAAAAATGTTTCTTTCCTATCTGTAAATCCCCCAAGTACAAAAATATCTTTCTGTGTCACGCAATGGCACAAAGTGATATTTTTGTACTAGGGGATTTACAGTCAAGAAAAAACATTCTATTGTATGACAAAGAGATCTTTATACCAATATCTTAATGGGTTACTAAACCCACAACAGTAGAATTAGACTGTATATGCAGTAAAGAATGCTTGTTATACTCACTGTGGAACCTAAGGGATTAATCCTCTGCATTGTGTAAAACGTCTGTTTGATCCTGTCTTCTGTGATCCTGCAATTCTTCTTTTTTTGGGAGGGTGCATGTGATCAGCACAGGGCCAATGAGCACTGTCCAGACAGAGGCTCAGGGGTCCTGCAGCCTCATAGGACAGTCAGAGCAGAATAAAAACGTCTCCTACAAGTCTTAACCAGGCACTGATAGAAGTCAGAAGACTGCTCTAACTGCTGATTAAAAAAGGTATTCAGCAGTTTATATTTACTAAAGCTATTGCATTTCCATTCTCTGTACTGTGGGAGACCAGATATAGTGAATGCAGGGTCCTGGGTGTAGTAACACTGTAAGCCTCGTTCACACTACTACTATCACAGCTCAGGTCAGAGCTTCTGTACTAACAATCCGATGTTAGTACAGCGATCTCCCCTGCTGTGCTTTTGTGTTATGACCCCCAACCAGAACACTCCGGTCAGCTCTTTTAGCCACTGACCTTTGACAGAAGCCAGCCGAACGGCCGGCTTCTGTCCAACTGGCTGCCCTGCACACGGGCCGAATGTCCACCGCTTTCTATTGATCCGGCGGATGCCACCTGTCATTTGGCCGAGTACTAGGCTTTAAACCTTTCTTATGCTATGTTTTGCTTGTGATTATGGTTTGGGAATTGTGGTATTTATATACAGTATTTCACACATTATGTTTGTATTGCCTTGAATGTGTATTGTAGATTTTAAAAAGTTTTTCTAATTGGCAACACCAGTTAACCACTTAAGCCCCGGAAGATTTTACCCCCTTCCTGACAAGGGGGTATTTTGTGATTCGTCACTGCGTGACTTTAACGGACAATTGCGCGGTCGTGCGACGCTGTACCTAAACGAATTTGAGGTCCTTTTTTTCCCACAAACAGAGCTTTCTTTTGGTGGTATTTGATCACCTGTAAAAAAAAAAAACGCAAAAAGCGTATTTTGATTGGTTTGCGCAAAAGTTATCACGTTTACTAACAAAGGGAAAGATTTTTGTTGTTTTTTTTTTTTAAACGCATAATGGCGGCGATCTACGTTTTTTTTTTTTTGCGGTACTGCAACATTGCGGTGGACAGATCGGACCTTGACTGACATTTTTGACACTTTTGGGGTTACCAGTGACATTACTACAGTAATCAGTGCTATACATATGCACTGTTACTGTAAAAATGACACTGGTAGTGAAGTGGCTAACTTTATTTGAGAGGGAGGGGTGGTGTGTGTCCCTAGGGGCGTGATTCTTACTGTGATTGGCTGTGGCTTGAAGTGTAGGAACAGTGATCAACGGTCCTACATAGTAGAACCGTATGATCACTTTTTTTACACAGGGGAGAATGACAGGCGGCTTGTTTACAGCAGCCGCCTGCCTTTCTCCCGCTGTCACGGACGATCGCGAGTGCCCGGCGGACATCGGGTCTGCCGGGCACACACGCGGGGGGGGGGGGTCCGTGACCGAGCGGGAGCGCGCCTCTGGAGGCGCGCGCTCGCTCCCCAGAGCCTCACAGGCTAGTGATGTGCCCATACGTCACTTTGCCTGTGAGGGGCAGTATATGTACTTGCGGCGGTTGGCAAGTGGTTAAGAATAAACCTTTGACAGTGACACGCAGTGTGAGTATGAAGTGCAATTTCCCAATAGTCATACAACAATGCAGCATATATCACGCAAATATAAACACAAATAAATAAATATTATAACAAATTGAAAAAAAGGTAAATAAAGTCCCAAATGTCCATGTAATATTAGTTCCATGGTATTGTTCTTATAATCATGCAATAATAAAGATGCCAAAAGAACATCAGTTAATCGATGCATTTATATTTCTTAAAGCCGAGTTCCACCCATATGGAAAATGGATTTCAGTCCATGGCCACGTATTGTGTTGTCAATGGTTTGTTTGGTGACTGTGGTCCCAACTGCCTTGAGATCATTCACAAGCTCCTCCCGTGTAGTTCTGGGCTGATCCCTCAGTTTTCTCATAAACCTTCTCACCCCATGAGGCGAAATCTTGCATGGAGCTCCAGACTGAGGGTGATTGATGGTTATTCTGTATTTCTTCAATCTCTGAATAATTGTTCCAACAGTTGTTTCCTTCTCACCAAGCTGATGGTCTTGTAGCCAATTCCAGCCTTGTGCAGGTCTACAATCTTGTCCCTGGCATCCTTTGACAGCTCTTTGATCTTACCCATCGTGGTGAATTTTTAATGGAAGAAAGAGATTGTGTGGACAGGGGTCTTTTATACACATAACGAGTTGTCATTAGGAGCACCTTCCTAAATTGACAGGACTTATCTGTGTACCACACGAGCACATACTGTAGTCAGTCTGTGGGAGCCAGAATAATTGTTGGTTGGTAGGGGATCAAATACTTATTTTACTCACTGAACTGCAACTCAATTTATACCATTTGTATCATGTGTTTTTTTCTGGATTTTTGGTTGATATTCTGTCTCTATCACTTAAAATACACCTATGACAACAAATATAGACCCTTCATTTCTTTGCAAGTGGGCAAACTTACAAAATCTGCAGGGGATTAAATAATTATTTTCCTCACTGTATAACCTCCAATAAAATGGCCGCCTGCATACATTTGGGTTAGCAGGGTGACGTCACCGGCTCCTAACAACGCATTGCATCATCAACTCACATGATTTCATAGGGGATTTCTCCTTCAATATTTGAATATTTGTTGGCTCCGGAAGGTCTTTGAGTATAGCCCCAGGAGGGGGCAAACAGCACATTTGACCTTAACTAGCCATTGATGTCAAATGTTGAAGGTGAGCATTCACATTTTCCATTAGGTGCAGCATGTGGAGCATGGGTAAAATGTGATGAACAGGAAGAAATTTGCCTACATTGAGCACGTTGGTGGCTGGAACACTATTTATGGACCATTAATATTGTGTGGACTTTTTTTTTTAAATTGAGGACATTGCGCTACATCTTAACCACTTCCGGAGCGCTTACTGTATATTTACTGCGGCAGGCTGGGTCGTACAGGCAAATGACGTAGATCTACGTCACTCGCCTGGGGGCAGCTAGGGGGCAAGCCCCCACCCCCGATCGTCAATCGGGAAGCCGATGCGGTTGTCCGGCAGCTCCGATTGCCGCCTGACACCCGTGATCGTTCCCTGCTGAGAGAGAAGGACGGTTGGCTGTTGTAAACACAACCGACCGTCCTTCTCCCTGGGATGATCACAGAGCTCATATGATCCTTCTATATAGGATCACATGTCTCTATGATCATTTCACAAGACACACCCCCCCCCCCACAGTTAGAATCACTCCCCTAAGCTCAAACTTAACCCCATGATCCCCCACACCCCTTCCCTGCCAATGGCATTATTACAGTAACAGTGCATATCTTTAGCACTGATTACTGTAGTAATGTCACTGGTACCCCCAAAAGTGTCAAAAATGTCAGGGGTCCAATCTGTCCGCCGTAATGTTGCAGTCCCGCAAAAAATTGCAGATCGCCGCCATTACTAGTATAAAAAAAAAAACGATAGAAATTACAAAAATGTTTCCCGTAGTTAGTAGACGCGATAACTTTTGCGCAAACCAATCAAAATACGCTTATTGCAATTTGTTTTTTTTTTACCAAAAATATGTAGCAGAAAGCAAATTGGCCTAAAATGTTAAAAAATTTTGATTTTTAAATTTCTTTTTTTGAGAATGTCCTATAGCAGAATGTGAAAAGTATTGTTTTTTTTTTTCACAATTGTCGCTATTTTTTTGTTTTTAGCGCAGAAAATAAAAATTGCACAGTTGATTAAATACCATCAAAGGAAAGCTCTATTTGTCGAGAAAAAAAGGATATAAATTTTGTTTGGGTACAGCGTCGCATGACCACGCAATTCTCAGTTAAAGTAACAGAGTGCTGAATCGCAAAATAGGGCCTGGTCATTAAGGGGGCAAATCTTTCCGGTCTTAACCACTTAAGCCCCGGAAGATTTTACCCCCTTCCTGACCAGGGCCAATTTTGCGATTCGGCCCTGCGTGACTTTAACGGACAATTGTGCGGTCGTGCGACGCTGTACCTAAACAAATTTGACGTCCTTTTTTCCCACAAACAGAGCTTTTTTTTGGTGGTATTTGATCACCTGTGCGATTTTTTGATAATGCGCTATAAACAAAAAAAGAGCACCAATTTTGCAAAAATAACAATATTTTTCACATTTTTTTATATGAAATTCCCCAAAAAAAATGTAAAATCAAAATTTTTTAACATTTTAGACCAACCTATTACAGGAAGTGGTAAGATCACCAGAATAAAAAAAAAAAAAAAACTAGTGCAGGCACCACATCTAAGGACTGGTGAGCTGCAATATATTACATTTTTGTTCTAGGATTTACATCCACTTCACGGTAAACCCTAAAATATTCTCAAAATATGTGCTCATTAGAAAACTGCAATATCCCTTTCCAAAACTGCAAAATGAATTAAAATGAATTCAACATGTACCCATGCTGCACTTGGGATGGAAGTAGTGCCAATACTCACATCTTTCACCAAGATGACCGGACATGTTTTATATCTTAGTGTTGATTTTTACTTCCAATTCTATGAATGCAAATGTATGTCTCAGTAATACTGAGTTGTATCCTGCAGAGTACACTTATCAGAATTACAGTACTTGCTGAGTAGTTAAAGTGTTACTGAACCCAGGAGCCTGCAATCACTATATCTGGTCTCCCACAGTACACAGAACATGGAAATTCAATTATTTTAGTAAATATAAACTGCTAAATACCTTTTCTCATCAGCAGTATATAGCAGTCTTGTAACTTCTATCAGTGTCTGTTTAAAACTTGTAGAAGTCCTATGAGGACTTCTGACTGTCCTATAAGGCTGCATGACCCCTGACCCTCGGTCTGGACAGTGTTGATTGGCCCTGTGCTGATTGGATGCACCCTCCCCCCCAAAAAAAAAACTCTCTAGCAATACACACCATATTGAGCATGTGCAGAGTGCCTCTAAGGCTCTGTACTATGAGCAGATGGATTGGGGACAGTAAAAGAAGGGGAGGATCAGAGAAGACGGGATCAAACAGCCTTTTTACACAATGCAAAGGATTAACCCCTTAGGTTCCACAGTGAGTATAACAAGCATGCTTCACTGCATATACAGACTGATTTTACTATTGTTGGTTTAGTAACACTTTTGTTCTACAGACATACAATAATTGAATTTTGGGAAAGATTTTACATTTGATCTTGTTTTTCTTGGAACAACTTTGGCTCTTGAAAGAATTTTAGACACAGTGTTATATTTATTGTGTGTGGGGGAGAGTCTTGTATAAATAAAGGCTTGTTTCTCTTTAAACTTGGCTGTGCCATTAGAAAGAAACTGAGGCCATGTCTTAGAGAGCAGGCCTTGCAACAGAGCCAACCGGTTTATGACTGTAACAGTCAGGAACTGTGGTTAGCAAATTCTTACGACACCAAGTATTTAATGTGTGCAGAGTGTATATGTAAGATGTTGGCACAGTAAGCCTGGCACTGTGCCACAAAAATCTACAATGCTGTAGATCGCAACAAAAAGATGTTTACATAAATATGGATACATCAGCCATTTATTCTTCTATAAAATGAATTGCTCAGATGTATTGTATTCGTCCTTTCAAAGTGAACATGTTCCCAGACTATGCACAAACATTTTCAATTCTGTAGGTATAGGCATTGGAGAAATCAAAGGCACCAGAATTTTAGCTCCTATTCTATTACTTTGTTAGTGCAGAATGTTTGCATCCTGCCAACTATTGAAGCTAACATATAGCAAGTGTTTCTTAGTTTTTATAAAAACAAATCTACATGGCTAGCTTATACTTGTGGCAGAAAAAAAGGCGGTTGATCCCCAGTTTTACCATCCTTCTTAGAGCCGGTTCACATAGAGGCGACATGACTCCTTACTACTTCGGGGGCTACTTGTGCATTACCGTGCACCACGACTTCGGAGCGACTTGCAGGGACTTCACATAATGGAAGTCTATGCAAGTCGCTCCGAGGTCGCCCCGAAGTAGTACAGGACCCTTTTTCTAAGTCGGAGCGACTTGTGTCGTTCCTATTAGAACGGGTCCTGTGGCGGTCAATGGACCGCGAGGGAGCGCGACTTGTCAGGCTGACAAGTCCCCTGACAAGTCGCGCTAGTGTGAATGGGCTCTTAGCCTTGCACAAGTGGCCAGAGGTGGCTGTATACATGCTGCAGTAAAGCTTTAGAGCCACTGCAAAAATGATACCCCCCTATCAGATTTGTTGGGCAGTACTCCTGCTAAACACAACTCACTCAAAGCCATGCCACATGTCACCCTGTGATTGCATGCAATACACGTGGTTGTGCCTTGGTATTGCGGACTTTACAGGGTTAAACAGGTGGTGAGGCGGCAACATATCACCTCCCAAACACCTGTCAGTTACCCTCTGAAAGCTGATTGATTTTCATAGGGTCACTGGCTGCCACCAGTGTAAACAAGTCCTAAGCCCCCATTTACATTACTGCTCCACGCATTTTCCATTGTGTTTTGTATTACATTATTGTTGTATTTTTTTTTTTTTAATGCAATTTTATGTTTCTTTTGGCCAATGCCAAACTGTGACATCAGGACAAAGAAACCTATTGTCAGCCTTTACAGGCAAACAACCATACGACCTGGCATTCTATGAGTTTAGCATTCCAGTCAAATCCTAATTCTACCTAAAGGCCCCCCATTCTAAGCCTATTCTAACTACCCTGTAAAGGAAAGATGTCTATATTTACCTATTTTGAGGGCACTTCAATACGGTCACATGATCGGCTCCCAGCTCCAGCTTCAGGGTAGAGAAGGAACAGCCGACAGTGGATGCCCCATAGTAAGCCTGATGTCATAGTAAGTGTGACATCATCAGCCAGGCTCTGCAGCTGTTGTTGCCGATTTCTCCTCTGAAGCTGGCCCCTAGAAAGATCATGTGACTGGACCAGAGCACCCTGAGAATAGGTAATTACCCCTTACAGCAGGGGTGTCAAACTCAACTTCATCGAGGGCCGCATCAGCATTATGATTGCCCTCAAAGGGCCGGTTGTATCTGTAATACTAGATGTCTAGAGTATCCCAACCCCCTTACATCAGATGTCAAGAGTCCCCCCCACCCTCCCTTACAACAAAGTGTACCCCTTGCCTTGTGTCACTGCTGGGAAGACCCTGGGGGCAGAGCTGGGAAGCAGAAAGTGCAGGGTCTGGAGAGGCCCAAAAGAGGGGTGGAGTTCTACTGCAGCTCTGGGAGAGGTGCGAGGGCCACATGAAATGGCCTGGAGAGCCGGATTTGGCCCGCGGGCCTAGTGTTTGACATATGTGCCTTACAGGGTAGTTAGAATAGGCTTAGAATGGGGATGGGGGCAGGTTTAAGTATAGTCGGTATTTGCCTGGAATTCTACTTTAAGCTCCTGGCTGTACTGTAGAGTAGGTGAAGTATCAGCAAACTCTCAGGAAAGAAACTGTATTTTAGTTGAGGTCCCAGCTATCCCAGCCAAAGTTCCTTCGTGGTGTTCAGGCACAGGGTCACTCCCCCCCCCCCCCCCAGGAAGACCACATCCAGCAGGACAGTGTGAGCCTAGGACTTGGCCTAATCAAATGAACACATGGCTGCTATGAGCACATGGCTGCTATGGTGTGGGGTTGTTTTTCATTGGTTGGGCTTGGCCCCTTAGTTCCAGTGAAGGCAACTCCTAAGGCGTCAGCATACCAAGACATTTTGAATAATTTCATGCTCCCAACTTTGTGGGACTAGTTTGGGGATGGAGCCTTCCTTGTTCCAACATGACTGCACACCAGTGCACAAACAAGGTGCATGGAGGAACTTGACTGGCCTTTGCAGAGTCCTGACCACAACCCGACAGAACACCTTTGGGATGAATTAAAGCGGAGACTGCAAGCCAGGCCCCCTCGTCCAACATCAGTGCATGACCTTCCTGAAATGCGCTTCTGGAAGAATGGTCAAACTTTTCCTTAGACACGCTCCTAAACCTTGTGGACAGCCTTTCCAGAAGAGTTGACGCTGTTATAGTTTTAAAGGGTGGGCCAACTTAACATTGAACCCTACGGACTAAGACTGGGATGCCATTAAAAGTTCATGTGCGTGTAAAGGCAGGCGCCCCAATACTTTTGGCAATATAGTGTATGTTTAGGCTGATTACAGCAAGCAACAGTAAATGTATATAGTCACTCCTGCTTAGGACAAGGTGGCTACACATATACAGTGCCTTGCGAAAGTATTCGGCCCCCTTGAACTTTTTGACCTTTTGCCACATTTCAGGCTTCAAACATAAAGATATAAAACTGTAATTTTTTGTGAAGAATCAACAAGTGGGACACAATCATGAAGTGGAACGAAATTTACTGAAAAAGTGGGCGTGCAAAATTATTCAGCCCCTTTACTTTCAGTGCAGCAAACTCTCTCCAGAAGTTCAGTCAGGATCTCTGAATGATCCAATGTTGACCTGTGTGTAATCAAGTCTCCGTATAAATGCACCTGCACTGCGATAGTCTCAGAGGTCCGTTTAAAGCGCAGAGAGCATCATGAAGAACAAGGAACACACCAGGAAGGTCCAAGATACTGTTGTGGAGAAGTTTAAAGCCGGATTTGGATACAAAAAGATTTCCCAAGCTTTAAACATCCCAAGGAGCACTGTGCAAGCGATAATATTGAAATGGAAGAGAACAAAACAGTATCTTGTCACTCAGTGCCCAGTGTCAGTGGCCATCATCCCTGTAAATTGTAAACAAGAAAAGATTCCCCTATGTATGGGACTGTAAATGCCACTGAACACTGTGTTATGCATAAAATATCTTTATTATTACAAAATACATACAAAATAATAACATAAATCAATAACATCACAGGGCATAAAAATATGCATGCATATGCCAGACCAATTACCGAACACAATAGGGGCGCTTAGGTGTACAAGGTGATCGTGGAACCGGAACCGACCCGGGTCGGTTCCGGTTCCACGATCACCTTGTACACCTAAGCGCCCCTATTGTGTTCGGTAATTGGTCTGGCATATGCATGCATATTTTTATGCCCTGTGATGTTATTGATTTATGTTATTATTTTGTATGTATTTTGTAATAATAAAGATATTTTATGCATAACACAGTGTTCAGTGGCATTTACAGTCCCATACATAGGGGAATCTTTTCTTGTTTACATATTGAAATGGAAGGAGTATCAGACCACTGCAAATCTACGAAGACCTGGCCGTCCCTCTAAACTTTCAGCTCATACAAGGAGAAGACTGATCAGAGATGCAGCCAACAGGCCCATGATCACTCTGGATGGACTGCAGAGATCTACAGCTGAGGTGGGAGACTCTGTCCATAGGACAACAATCAGTCGTATACTGCACAAATCTGGCCTTTATGGAAGAGTGGCAAGAAGAAAGCAATTTCTTAAAAATATGCATAAAAAGTGTCGTTTAAAGTTTGCCGCAAGCCACCTGGGAGACACACCAAACATGTGGAAGAAGGTGCTCTGGTCAGATGAAACCAAAATCAAACTTTTTGGCAACAATGCAAAACGTTATGTTTGGCGTAAAAGCAACACAGCTCATCACCCTGAATACACCATCCCCACTGTCAAACATGGTGGTGGCAGCATCATGGTTTGGGCCTGCTTTTCTTCAGCAGGGACAGGGAAGATGGTTAAAATTGATGGGAAGATGGATGGAGCCAAATACAGGACCATTCTTGGAAAGAAAACCTGATGGAGTCTGCAAAAGACCTGAGACTGGGACGGAGATTTGTCTTCCAAAAAGACAATGATCCAAAACATAAAGCAAAATCTACAATGGAATGGTTCACAAATAAACATATCCAGGTGTTAGAATGGCCAAGTCAAAGTCCGGACCTGAATCCAATCGAGAATCTGTGGAAATAACTGAAAACTGCTGTTCACAAACGCTCTCCATCCAACCTCACTGAGCTTGAACTGTTTTGCAAGGAGGAATGGGCAAAAATGTCAGTCTCTCGATGTGCCAAACTGATAGAGACATACCCCAATCGACTTGCAGCTGTAACGCAGCAAAAGGTGGCGCTACAAAGTATTAACTTAAGGGGGCTGAATAATTTTGCACGCCCAATTTTTCAGTTTTTTATTTGTTAAAAAAGTTTGAAATATCCAATAAATTTTGTTCCACTTCATGATTGTGTCCCACTTGTTGATTCTTCACAAAAAATTACAGTTTTATATCTTTATGTTTGAAGCCTGAAATGTGGCAAAAGTTTGAAAAGTTCAAGGGAGCCGAATACTTTCGCAAGGCACTGTATATTTCATGATAGCTGTAAAATATTGAACAGTGCTGTCTGTAATTAACTAAAGAACCTAGAAAAGGAGAAACAAAGATATTTATATTGGCAGTTTATGCCAGTTAGCACAAAACACAAATGAACTTTACAATTCTAAACCAAGACAGTTTTTTTAAGAAAGGGTTAGAACTTCTGTTTCTTTTTGTAATTTCTGCTTTATACTTCTTGAGAATACCTCCCCATGCTCCCTGTCACAGTGACCACACAGGAAGAGAGGGTGAGATTGATAAGTGTATGGTAACAATTGTTAGAACTGCAATACTACAAGATTACTACAGGATGTTTTTGCTGATGGCCAGTAGGGTTGCGTGATTAGAACTTCGTGACAGGATTTGCATGATAATATGACAATACAATGATGTAAAAAACGTGTAATTAGAAAAATTTTAATCCTTCAAGGCACTTCTGAAAGTTATCAATTTGTCATCTAAATAACTGTCTTATAATAAGTTTATGATAATAACCACCTATAACTGCAAATTACAGTTAATGTAGAGCTATAGGCAAAAGTTTTCTTTTCATTTTATATAGAGTAAGGGCTCTTTCACTCGGTCCGCCTCCGTAGGCGGATCCGTGCTGCTCAGCTGGGATCGATCCGCCGATCCCCGCTGAGCCGGCGGATGACAGCTCCGTCTCCGCTTGCAGTGCGGAGAGGGAGGTGTCACAGCTCCCGCTGCTCCCTATGGGGGATCGGATGAGAGCGGACCGCTTGTCCGCTCTCATCCGATCCGATCCCCAGGACGGATGGAAAATAGGGTTTCCATCCGTCCGGATTTCACGGAGAGGATCGGATGCGGATGGCAGCGGGTGTCAGCGGAGGTGTCTCCGCTGACATCCGCTGCTCCAAAGGGGTGAATGGGCATCCGATCAGATCCGCCTAAAAAACTGACAGGCGGATCTGATCGGATCGCCCGTGTGAAAGAGCCCTAAGGCCCCTTTCACACATACGGTCCGTTCAGTTCTTCAGTTCAGTCACGTCAAATGTATCAGTTTTCCATCAGTTTTTCATCCTTTTTTCGTCAGTTGTCATCCGTTCTTCATCTGTTGTCATCCGTTTTCATCCGTTGTCATCCGTTTTTTATCCGATCCGTTTTATTGACGGATAAAAAATAGGGCATTCATCCGTTCAAAAAAACGGACATTGACGGAAGCGGATGAAAACGGATGTTAACGGATGATCATCCGTTTTTACACAGAGATACATTGATGTCTGTTTTTCATCCGTCAACGGATGGATGAAAAACTGACAAACGGACAGCATGTGTGAAAGGCCCCTTTCACACAGGCGGACCGTTCAGATCCGCCTGTCCGTTTTTTTGGCGGATCTGAACGGTCCCCCTATGCATTCCTATGGGGCAGCGGAGACATGTCAGCTGACATCCGACCTGATCTGATCCGTCAAATCTGGACGGATGGAAACCCTATTTTCCATCCGTCCAACAGATCGGATGGGATCGGATAAGAACGGACCGACGGTCCGTTCCTATCCGATTTCCCCCATAGAGATGCATGGGGAACTGACAGCTGTGTATCTGCACAAAGCGCGGAGACACAGCTGTCATCCTTCTGCTCAGCGTGGGATCAGGGGCTTGATCACCCGCTGAGAAAAACGGAATCCGTCCGACGGACGGATAGTGTGAAAGGGGCCGAAGGGCTGTTATAACCGCTGTCAGATTTGTTTTCACCAGCTGTGTCTCATTGCGGAGTTCCTTTCACTTCCTGTCCTATAGCCAAACAGGAAGTTAGAGGAAATGCCTGCAAATTAAGGGAATTCCTTGGGGACCCCCAGGTCACTAGAACTAGTGTACGCATTAGAAGAATTCCCCTCTATTACTTTTCTGGGGGCAACCCAAAGTTTGGGATTTTCTTTTACTTTCACTTTCAATGATAATAGTAAACAGGACAAATAGAGAGGGGGAATCTTCCTAACGGGGGGCACAGACAGCAATAAAAACTGACAAGGCTTCTAATCCATCTCCACTCTATCCACTATGTTGGCTTTAGTTATAATTTAAGGCTACGTTCACATCTTGGCGTTGCTTTTATGGGCGTTTTTTCAGGCGTTTTTATGGGCATTTTTGCAGGCGATTTACAGGCGTTTTTTGTGCAGGCGTTTTTAGATTGAATAGAGACCAATGGAAAACGCCTGTAATCTGCCCAAAAAGAAGCTCATGTACTTTTTTGAGCATTGTGAGCAGATGTGAACAGGGGCCATTGAAATGAATAGGATTTGTCTTGTTGGGCGTTTTGAGAGCTGATCCTAGAGCAGAAAAACGCCCCCAAAACGCCTACATGTGAACGGAGCCTAAATTCTACTTCATGATCAGAGGCGGCTCTCTAATTAGGCCGGTAAGGCGGCCGCCGAAGGCCTCGCAGTTAAAGGGGCCTCGCATGATCTTTCCCAATTTTTTTTTTTTTTATTGAATAGATCCGGGGTCCTCAATAGGCGGACTCTGGACCCACACGGATTAAAATCTGGACCGCCGAAGCGGTCTGCTTCCTTCTGTCTCAGCGGGGGACAGAATGTAGAGGATCGGATTCGGGAGGATCGGAGTGGCTGTGTTTACCGCTGCAAGTTCTTCTTACCCGGCGGAGAGACTGTCCTACAAAGTCCCGCCTCCTGGGCCGGCTCTTACCTATGATAGACAGAACACTGATGACGTCTATCATAGGAGCCGGTGTCCAGGAGGCGGGACTTTGTAGGACATCCTCTCCGCCGGGTAAGAAGAACTTGTACTCTGCTTTTTGTAATCATGCAGCGGTAAACACAGCCACTCTGATCCTCTCAATTCTAACCCCCCCCCGCTGATGACAGAAGGAAGCAGACCGCTTCGGCGGTCCAGATTAATGGGGGCACACACACTGGTCACTGCATTATTGGGGGCACACACTGGTCACTGCATTATTGGGGGCACACACTGGTCACTGCATTATTGGGGGCACACACACTGGTCAATCTGCAATATTGGGGGCACACACACTGGTCACTGCATTATTGGGCACACACACTGGTCACTGCATTATTGGGGGCACACACTGGTCACTGCATTATTGGGGGCACACACACTGGTCACTGCATTATTGGGGGCACACACTGGTCACTGCATTATTGGGGGCACACACTGGTCACTGCATTATTGGGGGCACACACTGGTCACTGCATTATTGTGGGCACACACTGGTCACTGCATTATTGGGGGCACACACACTGGTCACTGCATTATTAGGGGCACACACTGGTCACTGCATTATTGGGGGCACACACACTGGTCACTGCATTATTAGGGGCACACACTGGTCAATCTGCATTATTGGGGGCACACACTGGTCACTGCATTATTGGGGGCACACACTGGTCAATCTGCATTATTGGGGGCACACACACTGGTCACTGCATTATTGGGGGCACACACTGGTCAATCTGCATTATTGGGGGCACACACACTGGTCACTGCATTATTGGGGGCACACACACTGGTCACTGCATTATTGGGGGCACACACTGGTCAATCTGCATTATTGGGGGCACACACACTGGTCACTGCATTATTGGGGGCACACACACTGGTCACTGCATTATTGGGAGCACACACACTGGTCAATCTGCATTATTGGGGGCACACACTGGTCACTGCATTATTGGGGGCACACACTGGTCAATCTGCATTATTGGGGGCACACACTGGTCACTGCATTATTGGGGGCACACACACTGGTCACTGCATTATTGGGGGCACACACTGGTCACTGCATTATTGGGGGCACACACTGGTCACTGCATTATTGGGGGCACACACACTGGTCACTGCATTATTGGGGGCACACACTGGTCAATCTGCATTATTGGGGGCACACACTGGTCACTGCATTATTGGGGGCATACACTGGTCACTGCATTATTGGGGGCATACACTGGTCACTGCATTATTGGGGGCACACACTGGTCACTGCATTATTGGGGGCATACACTGGTCACTGCATTATTGGGGGCATACACTGGTCACTGCATTATTGGGGGCACACACACTGGTCACTGCATTATTGGGGGCACACACTGGTCACTGCATTATTGGGGGCACACACTGGTCAATCTGCATTATTGGGGGCACACACTGGTCACTGCATTATTGGGGGCACACACACTGGTCACTGCATTATTGGGGGCACACACATGGTCGCTCTGCATTAATGGGGGCACGCACACTGGTTGCTCTGCATTAATAGGGGCACACACATGGTCGCTCTGCATTAATGGGGGCACGCACACTGGTTGCTCTGCATTAATAGGGGCACACACATGGTCGCTCTGCATTAATGGGGGCACGCACACTGGTTGCTCTGCATTAATAGGGGCACGCACACTGGTTGCTCTGCATTAATGGGGGCACGCACACTGGTTGCTCTGCATTAATAGGGGCACGCACATGGTCGCTCTGCATTAATGGGGGCACGCACATGGTCGCTCTGCATTAATGGGGACACGCTCTGCATTAATAGGGGCACACACATGGTCACTCTGCATTAACGGGGGCACGCACAATGGTCGCTCTGCATTGGATGAGGGCAAGTTTTGGGGGAATGCCTTTTTTTGTTATTGGCGTTCTGTATAGCACATGGTCGCTCTGCATTAATGGGGGCACGCACACTGGTTGCTCTGCATTAATAGGGGCACACACATGGTCGAAATTTTTTATCGCGCAAGGGGGGCCTCATATTTTAATTTTGCCTAAGGCCTCAAAAAGTCTAGAGCCGCCTCTATTCATGATACATGAGTTAAATAAATATTTAGGTTTATTTAAATGAGTATATGTTTACATCTATTTTGCTTTTCTTAATTCAAGTCAGTGTAAGTGCCGGTTCACATTTGTGCGATGCGGGAACGCTGTGAATATACAGAGTGATCCCGCATTGCATCCGCACCTCTGGCAGTTCACACTGCCATATGCGATACGCTGGGGTTGTCAATTAAAAGTTAATGACACCCCCAGTTGCTATCACATATCGCAGTGCGATCTGCAAGTTCGCAAAGAATTGGATCGCACTAGTGTGAACCACTATGCGATCCGATTCTACTGCGGACCAAAAAAAGGGTCCTGTGCGTGTTTGGTGAGATTGCGATGTCAGTGCAATATGAGAATATGTTATCCATGATGAGTTTGCCGTGAGGAACATGGTGCCAATTTCTGAGTGGACCCTATCCGGTTTGATGGTGTTTCTATCCGGTTTGATGGTGTTTGAATCTATGCCCATTTGACCTTCCTTCATCGGGGGTCTAATGTTCCGGTAAGGGAATTACTATTCTTGAGCACTGGGTTCTTCCAGGATTTGGGCCTTCACTATGGTGTTGGGATTTTCATTTCATTCCTGACCCTCAGCACCTGATTTCACGGACTCTATATGGACTTTTACTAGTTTTTCTATTTACTGGTGTATTGATGCAAATTGATGTACTGCCATATTGATGTAAATCCAATGTTTTGGCGCTGTACCTTTTTTACTATTCTTTCCTGGTTTGATAACACCTTTGTATGAGCAGCCTCTTCTCTTTGTTTATCAAGCGCGGCTATCTTCCCTTTGTTGTTTGCTATGAATAACTGCCTATGTTTAATGTTGTTTTTGTACATCAGGCCCAGTATTTATCCATGCATCTTAAATGGAAAGAGTATGTAATGTTTTTATGCTTGGCCCTCAATTCACAGACACTTGCTGAGATGATTCATAATTCAATAGGGAAAAAAAAACAACATGGCAGCTTTATTTACACAGGCAGAGTTCCAAAAGTCTCATTTCGTTCTTTGTTCCATGTATTATGTGATGTACAGCAAGCCTGGAAAATTAGACAGTGTTTTCTTTGTGTCCGCAGGTGAGTCTTTCAGGTACAATTGGGACATTTAACGTGGCTGCAGAGGTAGATGGTGTAACAATAAAAGGAGTGAGTGAAAAACGGATCACGCTATCAAGCCCTTTTCTAGACAATTTGAATCGCCAGCTTCAGCTTATTTCATATACCAACACCATTTTTCATCCAGATACAGCAGACATTGGTAAGTAAATCCCATGGCCATTTGGAACTTGTATTGTTACTCGAAATACAAGAATGAAATTCAGAGTTTGGTCTTAACACGGTAGTATTTGGATTGGTCATTTTACCAATTGTCATCATTAATATAATGTATTTTAGGGGTCATATGTAATATGAGGGCTTTGTTGTTTTTATTGTGTGTGGTCGTCATACTTTGAAGCAGCTGAGGACTCAGCACAGCATGATTTTGGTATGGGACCTGCCTGTAAAGGATAACTTTTTGTTAAAAAAAATAAAGTTTTGGCTTTTTGGGGCGTTTTTGGGGAGTTTTTCTGCTCTAGGATCAGCTCTCAAAACGCCCAACAAGACAAATCCTATTCATTTTAATGGCCCCTGTTCACATCTGAGCGTTTTGACGCTGTGAGCAAAACGCCCAACGCTCAAAAAAGTACATGAGCTTCTTTTTGGGCAGATTACAGGCATTTTCAATTGGTCTCTATTCAATCTAAAAACGCCTGCACAAAAAATGCCTGTAAATCGCGGTAAAATTGCGGTAAAAATCGCGCGAAAACGCTACGCTCAGGTGTGAATGTAGCCTTAGATCATATGAAATATTAGGGTTATGGAAAAGGGAGCATAGGATTAAGCCCTCATTTCTTTTTTTTTTTTTAACTCTTTTTATTAATGGTGAAAAAGCACAAAGTACATACAACAAGGCACTCAACAGGAATGCCAACATATCAGAGAAAAAATAAACAGAAACGGTACATCAAGTTATGTAAGCATACAATAAAGATAGTTTCCATGATAAACATTGTATCTCAATCATGTGAATTTAGAAATCAAAGAGCACACAGCAGTCCAACACGGCATAAAGTAAAACCATCAAACATAACATAAGAGCAATGTAGAGAACGGCAAAAAAGGGACCAGCTCCACAAGGCCAAAGCTAAACAGCAGAGTTGGTAAGATCAGAGGCGCACCATGCCCCCCAGACCTTATCATACCAAGCCGGGCATCCTCTATGTTCAAACACCAGTTTTTCATATGGCAACACTTGATTAACCAATTGCAACCACATACGCACTGAAGGAGGAGCAGGTTGAATCCAGCTAAGGGCAACAGCCTTACGTGCCATAAACAGAGACTCCTGTAACAGCGTCCTAGCATGTCTTGGCCACTGCTCCTCATCCAGCACTCCCAACAGGCACACCATAGGCGTGCACGGCACCGTATCAGACAGGACCGAGGAGAGGACCTCAGTCACCCTCCGCCAATACCGCTCAATGACCGGGCACTGCCACATGACGTGCACAAATCCCGCACGCCGGTGCAGCCCTCATTTCTAACCACTTCTCCTGGAAGCTAACATAAATCTACTGCCCTGTCACATCAATGTCTGAGATACTGTATCATCAATGTCATTGGCACCATGACTTCACCTTCTCTATGCTATGTAAGAGGTAAGATGAAGAGTATCAGAGTTCAGATCAGCTGATCCTAGTCACCTATTACAGTTTGTCAGGCCCCTTTCACACAGACAGTTTGATTGGGTCCACTTGTAAGTTTTTTATGCGGAACCGATGGGACCATCCAGTGCTCTCTATGGAACAGAGGATGTCAACAGAATGGATTACAGCCAATCCTGTCGGCTAAAAACAGATGGATGGGGATCTATTCCCCATCTGCCTGGCGGATCAGAAGACAGTCAGATGGAAACGGACAGGCGGTCCCTTACCATCTGACAGCCTTTAGAGGATATCGGTTGTGTCCGTGTCCACTCTGCATCAGTGGAGCGGACACGGACTTATCATTCATTAGTGCAGCAGGGATCAGCAGAGAGTTTCCCCTGCTGAGCTGGTGGCAGACTCCACCAGTGTGAAAGGGACCTCATAGTGAAATTCCATTCAGATTAAACGTTTCTAATAAGTACGTCAGGTTGTATGTACTCTGTGATTCTTGTTCTAATTGCAGGCTGCAGTAGGATATGCACCAATCGAGCTGCACCTCCAGTAAAGTGGTGTACCTCATTTAACCACTTAAGCCCCTGAAGATTTTGCCCCCATTCCGACCAGGGTTTTTTTTTGCGTTTTCGGCACTGCGTGACTTTAACGGACAATTGCGCGGTCGTGCGATGCTGTACCTAAACGAATTTGACGTCCTTTTTTTCCCACAAACAGTTTTCTTTTGGTGGTATTTGATCACCTGTGCGATTTTTTGATCATGCGCTATAAACAAAAAAAGAGCGTCAATTTTGCAAAAATAACAATATTTTTCACATTTTTTTTATATGAAATTCCCCCCAAAAAAATGTAAAAATCAAAATGTTTTAACATTTTCGGCCAATTTGTTTTATGCTACATATGTTTGGTAAAAAAAAAATCGCAAAAAGCGTATTTTGATTGGTTTGCGCAAAAGTTATCGCGTTTACTAACAAAGGGAAAGATTTTTGTTGGTTTTTTTTTAACGCGTAATGGCAATTTTTTTTTGCGGTACTGCGACATTGCGGCGGACAGATCGGACCCTTGACTGACATTTTTGACACTTTTGGGGTTACTAGTGACATTTCTACAGTAATCAGTGCTATACATATGCACTGTTACTGTAAAATGACACTGGCAGTGAAGGGGTTAACTTTTTTTGAGAGGGAGGGGTCATGTGTGTCCCTAGGGGCGCGATTCTAACTGTGATTGGCTGTGGCTTGAGGTGTAGGAACAGTGATCAACGGTCCTACATAGTAGAACCTTATAATCACTATTCCTACACAGGGGAGAATGACAGGCGGCTTGTTTACATCAGCCGCCTGCCTTTCTCCCTCTGCACCAACGATTGCCGAGTGACCGGCGGACATCGGGTCCACCGGTCACACGCGCGGGGGGGGGTCCTTGACCGCGCGAGAGCGCACCTCCGGGGGCGCGCGCGCTCACTCCCTAGACCCTCACAGGCTAGCGACGTAGTACTACATAGCTCTGCCTGTGAGGGGCTGACCACCGCAGTAAATAGTCGTGCGGCGGTCAGCAAGCGATTAAGTACAGCCAGGTATACTACATTGGTCAGACAGGGTGTAAATTACAAAAACCAATAACTATACATAGACACACAGGAAGAGGATTGCTGCAAACCTGTAAGACATAATTTCTTACAACCAGACCATTCCATGGAAGACATGAATGTCAACACAGGGATCACTGCTTGCAGGCAGCAAGGTACCATGGGATATGTAGTCTTTAGAAATTAAAAGTAAACAGCAGAGGAGAGGCTGCCAAGCAGGCAGGGAATGCATAAAGTTGTGGATGGAGATGGCCAGCAGACAGGCAGAACAAGAAAGGAGATTTTTCAAGTAAGCTTTATGTTGGATTGTCAAAATTAATTATTGTTTGAATTTGTTATATATACTGATGTTAGAAAATGAAAATGAATGATGTGACCATATAACTCCTTTAAATTAATTTCCCGTCATTGTGTCTTTCCTATTACTACTTCACACAGCTTGCTATAAACCCTCTAAGAGATTTTTATGTTTTTACTTTTCAGTTCAGTTCCAGACAAGCGGACACACTGCATCGTTTACCATCAAGGTCCGCCATCCCGTAGTTCCTAAACTGTACGACGCAGGATCTAGTAACTGTAAGTACCTACATATATGAAAGCTAATGCTACATAAGCATTATCTGTTGTTGAGTAACAATATAGATAGATTTGTGAGATGTCATCTTCATCCGGTCATTACTGCATGGCTTTTAATGCATAAGATATTCTGCAAAGCTTTATTTTATAGATAATTTGGAATGCAAACATTTCAACAGATGACTTGATTTGGTTGCAGACATTTCAAAAGAGATTTTACAAAGCCAATAATTTAGTGCCTGTACTTTCATTGCACAGGGCTTTTTTTTTAGCAGGAACTTGGGGGAACGCATTAGTGTCTATTAATGCTGGCTGCTGGGAGAGGTATTGTTGCTGGGAGGGATCTATTGTTGCAGGAGGGTCTATTGTTGTTGGGGGACCAATCGTTTCTGGGAGGGATCTACTGTTGAAGGAGAAGTCTACTGTCGCTGGCTGCCAGAGGGGCTACTGATGCTGGCTGCTGGGGGGTCTATTGTTGCTGGCTGGAGTCTATTGTTGCTGAGGGGATATTTTGTTGTGGCAGGACCTGTTGTTGCTGGGAAAATCTATTGTGGCTGGGATGATCTTTTATTGCTGGGGGGGGGGGGTCTAGTTTTGCTTGCTGCAGGGGATCTATTTTACTACTTTTCCTATTATCATCAACAAATCGATACAAATTTCTTGACGCCATAAAATGGTTCTATATTCTCTAAAAAGGCAGATACTGAATGTTGGGTAGGGGTGGAACCGAGGCATGGTGCGCGGAGGCGGGTAGGGGGGCAGAGAAAAAGAGTTACTTGAAAGGGGGCGTACCTGCACCTATTCTCTGAGAAAAAAAACCCTGGTCTTGGTGCATTACACTATCAGTCTACTAGTATTTTCACTGCTAATGTCAAATGTATTAATGGGACAGTATTATTTACAATGAAAGTGAATCTTCAGCCAAGCAAATATAAACAGTTCAAATACATGTATGGGATCTGTTCAACTATTTAAATAATTTTTTAGCTTCACGCAGAAAGAACTACTAGACCAACACAGATGAAAGAGTCAAAAATAATTGTATTTGTTAGTAAAAAGTCATATACAAATAAAAAAAAAAAAAAATAATTTTACCATCAATAAAATTTACGTGTTTCGGTGGGTTGAGTTACTGTTGGTTGCCTATTGAGGGAAACCTTACTGTGTTGGAGGCACTCTGCTAGAGCTTTTGAGCTTATTTCAAATATTCCTTCATCCAACCCCACATGCAAGTTTAAAAGTTACCAGCACCTCTTTGAGTATGTGATTCTGGAGTTTTATCATTTAGGCATCCCTGCCAGACAGCACAGCCAGATCCTCAACCTACACTGCAGTAGCAGCACAACCTATTAAAATAAACACAAATCAGGAACAGACCCCCAGCCTGCTGATAGGGCACTGATGGAGCAGCAGATCAACGATTAGGTAGTCCCTCTGCTCCTAGTCCCTTTATTAGCTTTGCTGGTGCCCAGAACTGGACAGCATTCTTAAGATGCAGCCGGACCAGAGTCTTGAAGAGTGGGAGAATTCTCATTTTATCTCTGAAGTGAATCCCCTTTTTGTATATATATTGTTACAAAATAGAAAAGTAATGCAGTATACAATGATACTTTTTTATTGTACTAACCTAACACTTAAAAGACAAGCTTTCAAGAGTTTTCATTTCTTCCTCAGGTATTGCTTCAGACCTGAGAAAGAGGAAAACTCTCAAAAGCCTTTCTTTATGTTTAAAGCAATTTCAGCTGTTTGCGCAGTAATAGCCCCTAGTATTAGTGCCAGCTTGCTCAGTAATAGCTCCTAGTATTGGTGCCAGTTTACACAGTAATAGCTCCTAGTATTGGTGCCAGTTTAAGCAGTAATAGCCTCTAGTATGGTGCCAGTTTACACAAAAATAGCCCCTAGTATTGGTGCCAGTTTATGCAGTAATAACCCATAGTAATGGTACCAGTTTATGCAGTAATAACAGCTAGTAATGGTGTCAGTTTATGCAGTAATAGCCCCTAATATTGGTGTCAGTTTACACAAAAATAACCCCTAGTATTGGTGTGCAGTTTACGCAGTAATATCCCCTAGTATTAGTGCCAGTTTACGCAGTAATAACCCCTAGTATTGGTGCCAGTTTACGCAGTAATAATGCCTAGTATTGGTGCCAGTTTACACAGTAATAACCCCTAGTATTGGTGCCAGTTTTTGCAGTAATAACCCCTAGTATTGGTGACAGTTTTTGCAGTAATATCCCCTAGTATTGGTGACAGTTTACGCAGTAATAATCCCTAGTATTGGTGCCAGTTTATGCAGTAATAAAGCCTGGTATTGATGCCAGGTTATGCAGTAATAAAGCCTAGTATAAGTTTCAGTTTACGCAGTAATAACACCTAGTAATGATGCCAGTTTATGCAGTAATAACCTCTAGTATTAGTACTAGTTTATGCAGTAATAGCCCCTAGTATTGGTGCCAGATTATGCAGTAATAACTCCTAGTATTGGCGCCAGTTTATGCAGTAATAACCCCTAGTATTGGTGCCAGTTTTTGCAGTAATAAAGCCTAGTATTGGTGCCAGTTTACACAGTAATAAAGCCTAGTATTGGTGCGAGTTTACGCAGTAATAAATCTTAGTATTGGTGCCATGCTCTTAGCGCGTTGGAGGTAAGGAAGAATAGTGAGACCTGCCAACCACAGTGATGAAAGTGTTTAGGCCAGACGCACAGTGGTGTCAGTCCTAAAACTTTTATCAACTTCATGGGAGAGCTTTATGATTTCCCCATGGGTCTCCTGATGCGCTACAGTACAGCGCATCTCTCCATCTGGAACTCCTTCCCTCCACCACACACGAAACTAAGGGGGAAGGCTGCTACAGTGCACCTCTCCATACTGGACTCATACCCCTACAGCAGGGTTGCCCAACCTTTTGAGGAGCGGGGGCCACTTAAACGACTTGGTAACCGGTCACGGGCCACAATGAGCGAAGTGGGCAGATGACACAGCCACTCTACTCTATGGGCCCTCTGATCCACCCAGACAGAAGCGGGTGGACCCCCTTCTGTTTTTTTTAAGTGGATCGGATAGGAGATAGGCGGGTGTAAACGGACACAAGTCAATTTACATCTGCAGCTCTATAGAGGTGAAGGGAGGATCCAATTGGATCCACCTGGAAAACAGACAGGTGGACCCGATTAGACAGATTGTGTGAAAGGGGCCTAAGGCTGATTTCACACTGATACACTGCAGTTACACCCGCACCTCTACTGACCTCAATCTTCACTTCTTCCTCAGGACTCCTGCAGGTATCGCTGGCTGCTGCTGTCCCGAGGTGGGTATAGCTGGTGGCTGCTGCAGGCTGTCCTCCAGGGCTGGAACTGCTGGCTTTATTGCTGGTGGGTACTGCTATCTGTCACTGCTGACGGGTACTGCTGGCAGTTACTGCTGGCGGGTACTGCTGGCGGTTACTGCTGGTGGTTACCGCTGGCTGGTACTGCTGGTGGTTACTGCTGGCTGGTACTGCTGGTGGGTACTGCTGGCCGGTACTGTTGGTGGGTACTGCTGGCCGGTACTGTTGGTGGGTACTGCTGGCGGGTAATGCTGGCTGGTACTTCGACTGGGTACTGCTGGTTGGTACTGCTGACATGTACTGCTGGGGGTTACTGCTGATGGCTACTGCTGGCTGGTACTGCTGGTGGATACTGCTGGTGGGTACTGCTGGCTGGTACTGCTGGTGGGTACTGATAGCTGGTACTGTTGGTGGGTACTGCTGGCTGGTACTGCTGGGGGCTACTGCTGGCCCCTCTGAGACACCAGCGGAGTGTGACAGGAGCAGCAGTGGAGAAAGCATGCGGCTGCAGTAGAGAGTATAGCTGATGCTTCCTGTATCACTGCTGTCACAAGTGGAGTGCATTTGATATCACTCCACCAGTGACAGGAGCTGGAATTACACCAGAAGCTTCGGTTCCACTTCCTCTAGTGCTGGCTCCGTTTGCCACAAAAATGCTCAGGGATGGCGGTCGGGATCCTACATTCTGGGATCCTGTTGGGAGTCACATGGGGAGGCACAGCATAATGCTGGGGGGGGGGGGCAGTGATGCCCCTGTTTATCACCACCCTTTGGACACGCCCCTGTAACCAATTTTCTATCCAGGTTACCCTGTTGTCCTTTCCAACAGACCTCAGTTTGAAAAGGTTTATGAACATATACCAAAGCAGTACTATAGATCTTGCAGGTACTGTGCAAAAAAATGCAATGTGGGACAGCAAAAAATGTGCAATATGAAACAGCAAACTATAAAAAGCAATGTGAAACAACAAATATTTAAACATGCATGTTCCAATATAAAACAGCAAATAAAGTGCCAAAAAGTGCAACATTCAATAAATTGTGGATAAACATCCAACACTTATTTGTTGCCTGTAAAGTAACAACTCGTGTTCAAACAGACATGGTGCATAAGTAAATGTCCTTATATCATGCATAAAAAGGAAATTGTGAAGTCCATAGCGGAAAAAAGGAGACCATTAGCATGTGTTCTTCCAGATGGGCCAAAGATTAGAATGGCCAAAAGCACATAAGATGTTATCACAGGCTGGGCGATCAGCAGGGAAAACGATGGGCATCACTCCACAATCAACCTCCTCCTCACTAGTGACAGTATCCAGCCTCAAAACCTTTTTTGCACATGATTTGTTACTTTACATGCACGGATAAGTGTTGGATGTGTATCCGCAATTTATTGAATGCTGTTACATATTGCACTTATTGTCACTTTATTTGCTGTTTCATATTGGAACATGCATGTTTAAATATTTGTTGTTTCACGTTGCACTTTATAGTTTGCTGTTTCATATTGCACTTTATTTGCTGGCTCACATTGCAGTTTTTTGTGCAGTGCCTGGTAGATCTACAGCTCTGTTTTGGTATATGTTTGTTATGAGAATTGGTATCACAATTTTGTAGCAAGCTGCGTTTAGATCTTTATTCACCTAGTGTCGATATTTTTACAATGTTTTTTTGTAACTGTTTATGGTGTGTATATCACAATGTCTCATGTAGCAGTTATAAATGTTATATTACTTTTTCAACAAATGTGTCACTATAAATTAGACGGAAAGCTGTTGCATCAGCACAAGGCGGGGTGAATCCAAATGTAGGTAGATTTGTACCGTATTAACCAATCAATCATTTTAATAGTCATCATTTTGTCATCTATACAGTCTATAGTTATTAGGAATGTTGCAGGAAATGATGAGTGCATAGTGGGAAGAACTGGGGATGGGTGACTCGGAATGGATTAGAAAATCTCTTGTCAATTAAATGTAATGTAAGGGCTGTAATCCATTTTGTATCCTAAGTAGAAAATTGCTTTTAATTCCCCTGACTAGTGACATACACAAAGCTATGAGCAGGGAGTATGCATTCTACCAGTTTTTTCCTAAACTACAGTACCACTGAGAAAGCATAACAGCATTATTGGTCCCAGTTCCTGTAGAACTGCTTACATCACCACTCTTGTGATCATTAAACACTTAGACACTGGCATCCGGAGTGTCAGCACTTCAACCACAAAAACATATTTATTCAACTAGGATTGCAACATTCCATTTATCTTAAACCTAGAGATTCAATGTTTAAATTCTCTGTAGAAGTAATGTTCTTATACTTATACCCAACTCTCTATCAATTTTTTTTTTTTTTTTAAGCTCAAAAAATATTATACTGTAAATGGTTGTTATAGTGTAGTGTTTGTCCCTTTATTTTTGTGCATATTTTAATGCCCACATAAAACTGCTCACCCTTCACAAGTTTTTTTTCTTTTTTTGCATCCTTCAAACACTTGACCTCCGGAAGATTTCCCCATGACCAGGCCATTTTTTGTGATACAGCACTGCGTTATTTTAACTCACAATTACGCAGTCGTGTGACGCTGTACCCAAATAAAGTTTGTCCTTTTTTTCCCCACAAATAGAGCTTTTGGTGGTATTTCCAACAACCAAATTGCCCCAAGTGCTGACAACTGTGGCAATGTACTGTGTGATATCCCAAACAAAACCAGTGCTGCCGTCAGAAAAAGTACAAAATGACCATCCAGCAGGCAACTAGTAAAGACAGTGCTACACGTGTTTGTATATTCTTGGTGGTCTTGGAGGATTTGATAAAGTGCATGTGCGTGAAACGCGTTGTCATGCGTTCCAGGCTGGTTCTTCCTAGTTTCGGTTACCAGCACGTCACTTCTGCCCCAGGGCGGATCCAGGTCACGTTGCGTCACTGCAGGTTCGGCGTTGGCTCTCGTCTGCTATGGTTCCCTTGGCAACATCCACCTATCAGCAGCTTTGTTCCCTGACGCCCAACAGACCCAGCAGCCCTTCACTGGTCTTCACCACACTGGAAACACCTGGTATCGCATTTTATTGACTTGTGTCCATTATACTGTTTGCACAATAAACTGATACCCTGGACATCGCTTTTGGCAATAACTGTTAACCACCAAGATTATACAAACCCGTGTAGCTCTGCCTTTCCTGGTTGCCTTTTGGTGGTATTTGATCACCTCTGTGGTTTTTATTTTTTGCGCTATAAACAAAAAAGAATGACAATTTTGAAAAATTTTGCTCTAAAACATATCAAATAAAAAAAATGTAAAAAATCAAAATAAAAAAATGTAAAAAATCCAATTTCTTCATCAATTTAGGCCAATGTGTATTCTGCTATATATTTTTGGTGAAAAAAATCCCAATAAGCGTATATTGATTGGTTTGCGCAGAAGTTATAGCGTGTACAAACCATGGGATACAGTGGATATAAAAAGTCTACACACCCCTGTTAAAATGTCAGGTTTCTGTGATGTAAAAAAAATGAGACAAAGATAAATCATTTCAGAACTTTTCCCACCTTATTGATTTGTGTCTTTTATATCTGCCCAGAACTCATGGCAATCTGTGTCTAAGATTTATAATAAAAGGAATTGAAATCTAAAAACATACTGTACTGTAGTTAATGTTTGTAATAGGGAAAATGCACAGTGTTTGCAAACATTCAGCTGTCCTATTGCCAGAAGGTTCATCAAGAAGTTCTCATCCGATTCCCCCCATAGAGGACAGCGGGCATCTGGCACCTCCGTCTCTGCACACAGAGCGTAGACGGAGCTGTCACCCGCCTACTCAGCGGGGATCGGCGGATCGATCCCCCGCTGAGCAGAAAACGGAACGGACAGGTGTGAAAGGGGCCTAAGTGGTTAGCACCTTCGCCTATCAGAACTTGGGTTGTTGGTTCAAATCACAATCACGACACCTGTGTGTCTGTGGCTGTGTGGGTTTCCTCCCACACTCCAAAGACAATGGCCCTAGGTATGTGTATGTATGTGATTTAGGGACCTGACTGTAAGCTCCTTGTGCACAGGGACTGATGTGAATGTACAATATATATGTAAAGCACTGTGTAAATTGATGGTGCTATATTAAATACCTGTAATCTATAAATAATAACCTTCCAGGGACAGTGGCCAGGTATGATATAGCCTTAGAGTCCTTTAACATGGGCTTTCCACCCGGCGGACTCCGTTTTGCTCAGCGGGGATCGATCCGCTGAGCTGGCAAATGACAGCTCCATCTACACTTACTTTGCAGAGACCGCGCTGTCCGATCCCCGCTCTCCCCTATGGGAGATCGGATGAAAATGGACCGCCTGTCCGTTTTCATGCAATCCAATTCTCCAGACGGATGGAAAATAGGGTTTCCATCCCTCTGGATTTCACGCACCACATCCGATTAGGTGTCAGCGGAGATCTCACCGCCCCATAGGGGTGCATGGAGCATCCGATCAGTTCCCCCGCAAAAATTGACAGGTGGACCTGATCAGAAAGCCCGTGTGAAAGGGGCCTTAGATAGTTACAGTACGTTGGTTCAGTGTAGCTATGTAGAAATTTACCATGCCTGGAATTTCTCTTTTAAAATGCATGCTTGTCCCAGCTGAGTGTCTTTATCTGGACTATGCAAACATCTCAATTTGCAGCTCTATCCCAGGAAAAATTAAGCCTGGAAATCCATTCCAGCAGGTCTAAGATTGATTCCCCATAGATGTAGGATTGTTTTCTTATATGTTACTAGGTGGATGAGACTTCAATCATCTCCTTTCTATAGTACATAGGTAGGTCTATGTGTACTTAGGTATAGGTAGCTTGTGTGGACAGGCGTTTGTATCAAATGCAGCTTTTCCCATTCAGTCGCAAAAGCTTGCATTCAAATGTAAAATACAATGTTTTACAAGGCTGTATGTGAAGTGCTTTGCAATCCAAATGCACCTAAATAGGACCTACTACAACTAAAGAAACGCAACACAAAGTAGGTCAAAGGCAATCTCTGCACTGTTAATCTGCTCTAATAACCTGTGTTTGAAGAACATTTAAAGTGGTTGTAAAGGCAGAAGTTTTTTTTTTTTTTTACCTTCAGTAAGGTAAAACACCTTCTGCATGCAGCTCACCCCGCAGCCCTCCCCATATACATACCTGAGCCTGATCTCAATCCAGGGATGTGTATGAAAGCCGAGGCTCTCTCCTCTCTCTCCCTCCTTATTGGCTCCTGATTCCTGATACGGCTGTATGATCGCACCCACACACATACTCCCAAACACACAGTGAAAGCTGCATGTTTAACCTTCTTAGCGGTATTCCCGAGTGTGGCTCGGGTTAAATTTCAGAGCCAAAAGCCGTAACCCCGAGCCACACTCAGGGTACCGCCAGAAGCATCGCTGGATCCTGTAAAAGAGGTTACTTACCTTGTCATCGGGATCCAGCGATGTATCTCAGCGGTATGCGGCAGCGGATCTTCCTCCCAATCCTCTCCGTGCCCCGGCTTCCGTCTCCTGCGACGTGACGTTCGCAGGGGGATGGAACCGGTGGCAAATTCAAATGTAAAACACACCAAACACACTAATACCATTCAAAATAAAATAAATTCACATTACATTGCCCCCAGTGCCCTTTCCTGCAGTTTTACTGTACTATATATATATATATATATACATACATACATACTTTAACTTATTTATAGTTTTTCATTATGTTATAATTTATGATTTTGTGTCTCAAACTTTATCATAGCCGAGATGTTATAAAGAAGAACGCACAGTAAAAAAAAAAAAATATGTAAATAGTTGGTTTGGGCTGCTCATTCTCAAGAATTACATGCAAAATAATGGTACCGCTTTCAGCACCTAAAATCCGAAAGAATCATACCGCCAGGGAGGTTAAGGAGGTTCTGTGATTGGCCATTAACTCATTTAGAAGCAATCAATTTCTTTTATAATTGATCCCTCCTTATGTAAAAACTTGATCTAGAGACGACAACCCACTCGATTGATATGACACACACAGGGAAGTGGATTTCAATCAATTATTGGATATTATGATTATAAGTTATCATCTCTTAGCATCTCTGTTTTGACCAAGCAGTCTCATAATCTGATGGATCAAAATACAATCACATTCATTAACAAAGTTTCTCAGTGCAGCACCATCAATAACTTTCTGCCCTGGACGATCAACTCAGTTTGATCGAATCTGATCCAAAAAGAGTTTAGATTGATTGCAGGGGAAGTAATAGCTATTCGTTTGCTGATTCGATCATTTTGATGGATCACAGATTGATTGAATAATATAATCGAAGCCTACATGGCCACATTTAGACATTGGTTGATGTACTTAAACTGGAGAGTGCAAAATCTGGTCAGCTTCTAACATCAGCTTGTTCGATTAAGCCTTGACAAAAAAATGTGGAAGCTGATTGGTTTCTGTGCAGAGCTTCTACAGATTTTGTACTTTCCAGTTTTAGTAAATCAACCCCATTAGCTGCTGAATTTATATTTGCAAAGTTGGACTTTTCTTGTAAAGGTTTAAGTGGTTGTAAACAGTTACCTATACCCAGTGAAGTGACTGGTCTCGAGTGATACACAGAGGGGAAATAAATCCTCCTACATAGCACTTAGTGCTTTGTAGAGAGAAAGGTAAACACTATAAAAAATATATGCGTTGTTCATATTTTATGCTAACTACATTAAGCTTGGTCCTGCTCCTCCCACTTTCCCCTGGCCAGCTGTTCCTTTTCCTGTTTTACACCAATTCTTGTTCAAAGGACAAAGTACTTTTGAAGGAGGTAGAACATACGTCCTTTATTGAATGCGTCCTTTAATATATGTCCTAAAGGACAAATATTGTCCATTAACCTCCTTAGCGGTATTCCCGAGTGTGGCTCGGGGTGAATTTTCAGAGCCATTAGCGGTAACCCCAAGCCACACTCGGGGTACCGCTAGGGAGATCGATGGATCCTGTAAGAGAGGTTACTTACCGTATATACTCGAGTATAAGCCGACTTTTTCAGCACATTTTTTGTGCTGAAAAAGCACCCCCTCGGCTTATACTCGAGTGAGCAAAAAAACGAAAGTGGAGAAATGCCAGGAACGTTTAGGAATGACCGGGAATAACTGTGTATCTCACCCCGACCCTCCCGGCCCGCATCCGCCGCCGTTAATATGATAATACTGTATGCTGGAATGACATGACCCGCCGCTTGACTCCTCTGTAGCAGAGGAGTGGAGGAGACAGTCAGTGGAGAGTCAGTGGATGAGCTGCGCCCGCACGTCACACTGTGGGAGGAGCCAGTGCTGGCAGCCGCGCTGCTGAAGAAGAAGTGAAGAAGCTGCCCGGGCCGGGAGCGGGAGGCACTGAGGGAACCGTTACCCACACCTGCCAACATCTGCAGATCAGCAGCATCCAGCACCCCAAGGTTCCTCAATAATTATATTTAATAGTTTATTTTACAGTATATATTTTTATTTATTTATTACCGGTACTTATGGTTGACCTGGGTTGAGGGGGGGGGAGGCCTAATGTGCTGTAATGTACAGTGTAATGTGCTGTAATGTACTTTGTAATGTGCTGTAATGTACAGTGTAATGTGCCAGTAGCTGCTGCATTTCCCACCCTAGGCTTATACTCGAGTCAATCATTTTTCCCATTTTTTTGTGGTAAAATTAGGGGCCTCGGCTTATATTCGGGTCGGCTTATACTCGAGTATATACGGTACCTTGTCACCGGGATCCCGCAATGTGTCCCTGAAGCATACTGCGGCCGGATCTTCCGCCCGATGCCCGATGTGAGCCCCGGCTTCCGTCTCCTGCGACGTGACGCTCGCAGGGGGTGGAACCGGCAACAAATTCAAATAGTAAAACACACAAACACACTGATACATTACAAAATAAAATAAATTCACAGTAGTTTGCCCCCCAGTGCCCTTTCCTGCAGTTTTACTGTACTTTATATATATATATATATGTATACATATATATATATGTGTGTGTGTATACATATATATATATATGCACACACACACACACACATATATATATATAATATGTATACCTATATATATATATATATATATATATATATATATATATATATATATATATATATATATATATATATGTGTGTGTGTGTATATATATATATATATATATATATATATATATATATATATATATATATACATACATACATACATACTTTAACTTATTTATAGTTATTTATTATATTATAATTTATGATTTGGTGTTTCAAACTTTATCATACCTGAGATGTTATAAAGAAGAACGCACAGTAAAAAAAAAAAAAATCATATGTAAACAGTTGGTTTGGGCTGCTCGTTCTTAAGAATTACATGCAAAATAATGGTACCGCTTTCAGTACCTAAAATCGGAAACAATCATACCGCCAGGGAGGTTAATGAATGTGTACAGCAAACCTGCTCTGATACTCACCTTTGCTGTCAATCCAGCATTCTTCACTGTGTTAGGTGCTACAAAGCCTTGCTTCTTATTATGTCCCCACCAGTTTCTCTTCAGCCTGCGCACTGTGGCCTTATCAATTCCTATAGGTAGTTGTACTTTTCCTTCCTGGAGTCCTGCAGAGTACGGCTCTCCCCATAGGACTAAATGGAGGTGCTGCATGCACGTGCTATATGAATAGGACCCATCCAGAAAATCGCTGGATCAAGGAACAAGGTGAGCATTGGACTCAGCAAACAGCTGCATTTATTAAAAAGACAACCTATACCAAAGGTACAGTTGTCCTCTAGGAACAACTCAAGAACAAGAATGTGATCAGTGGTTGCTTATGGCTTTTGGCCTCCATAGTATTTTGCCGAGTTACTCAAAAATGGTGTGTCCAGTCTTTGGGGTCTAAATTCTCAAATCTGCACAAATGCATATTTCAAACCATTCCCCTGATCAACAAGTCACTTTAAGGGCCGGTTCACACCACATGCGGTCCAGTGTGCTTTTCTCTTCATCAGAAACGCATGGACAGTAGGTGATTTGGTTTGCAATGGCATCGTTCACACCAGTGCAGTCAGCTGCAGTGCATTCCAGTTCCAGAAAAAAAGAGGATGCTGCATTTTTGCTGCACTGAACTGTACTGGAATGCGGTAAAACGCACCAAAAACTCACTGAATTGCACCTAAATACACCAAAAAAACACACATGTCCCTATTTAAGGTGAACAAAAAAAAAAGAAAGGGAAAAATGTACTGGATAGCATCCACACATCTGAAATGCATTCAGACTGAGTTTCTATGGTGTGAAATGGCCCTAAGGGCGGATCATACATGCACTTCCCACAGTGCAAACTCCCAATCCCAATATACTCAAAGATGAAAATTCTTTCTATTCTCCGGAGCAATGTCTGAAAAACAAAAAAACGGTTGTGTTCACGCTCTGGGTCCTGGCTGGTTTCTTGGCTCCCCCTAGGATACATGGCATAGTTGGCATCGCTCCCAGAATAACAGGAAGGGCACTTCCTCCTCGTGTGCTTATGCCCGCCTGATTGGAAGTTCCGCAGGAGGTAGGACACAATTTTCAATGTCAGAAAATTTCCCTGAGCATCTTCAGGGTCAATCCAAAACTATTACAGGCAAAATGAGAAAAAGTTGGAGATTATCAGAGATTAAAAGGGTTGATTTTATTAGAATATTCAGATGTAATAACAATGCCTGGCTAGAAATATTCAATAGTTAGAATTTTTAAACGGAGCTTTCAATTGTGTTATTTTTTTCCACAGCAAAATACAACATTAGTGCCCTCGTCACCATAGCAACCAAAACGTTTCTTCGATATGACAAGCTGCAGAATCTAATGGACAGCATCAGGAGTTTTTACCCTACTGTAAACATCATTATAGCCGATGACAGTGAAACACCCCAGAAAGTTGAAGGTGCCCATGTGGAACAGTACATCATGCCGTTTGGAAAGGTACACCATTTATTTATTTATTTATTTATTACAGGTACATATATAGCACTTTACATATATGTATATTGTACATTCACATCAGTCCCTGACCTTAAGGAGTTTACAATCTAAGGTCCCTAACTCACATTCATACATACAGTACCTTTAAAAAGTATTCATTCCCCTTGACATTTTGCACATTTTGTCATGGTAAAATCAAAAATGCAAATGTATTTTATTGGAATTTTTATGTGATAGACTGATACAAAGGGCCTAATTCAGTATAAGTTTGGAGTAGAGCTGCTCACTTCTCCAGAAATAACTCCAGCCTAAACTCATTAGCATCCTAATTAGGTAAGTGGCTTGAGTTAAACCTTCAACTAGGTGCTTTAGTGAATTCGGAGTTGGAGTTAACTTAGGCTGATTTCGAGTTTGGAGTTAACCAAAATCCCTTTGTGTTTTTCATAAAAGGAAATTTGTCTATTCTGAATCACTATTACACAGCAATGTCATCTATTATGGTTTATTTTAATTTTAAGGTATAGTTATGTATCTTATGTGTTTTAACCTTTAGATTTACTAATAGCAGACTACACAGCTGTCTAATTAGCAATCTTCATTCTTTATTCATCTGAAACTTTCAGGCATATCTGATTGTATTCAGCACTTTGGTGTAGTGGGCTAAGCTCATAGACAAAGATTGCTAGGTCATGAGTTCAAGGCCCAACCATGTTAACACCTTAAGTGTCATTATTTTTTTTGGCCATATAGTAATACATTGGCTACATCACCTAAAATTGCATGTCAATGGCCATGTATATTCAAGAAACAAACATGCATATGTGCAGGGTGCAATTGCCAAGTTTCAGTATTTATTTACAGCTGTCTAAAATTTAAGGAGGTGATGGCACACTTGGGATTTGAACTCATGCTCTCAGTGTTTATAGACAGGAACACTAACCACTAAACCATTGAGCTGAGCATGATTACCCCTGGAATATTTATTCCCATGTTTCAATAGTTAACCACTTCCTTACAGGGCAGTTACACCCCCTTCCTGCCCAGGCCAATTTTCAGCTTTTTATACTGTTGCATTTTGAATGACAATTTCGCGGTCATGCAACCTTGTACCTAACACAAATGTATGACATTATTTTCACACAAATATTGCTTTCTTTTGGTGGTATTTGATCACTGCAAGGTTTTTTTTTTTTTATTGGCAAAAAGAAGACCTAAATGTTTGACCCCTAAAAAAATGTGTTTTTGTTTATGTAATAAAATTTGGTAAATCAATATGTTTTTGGTTGCACTGACGAGCATTGATGAGGCTGCGCTGGCAGGCACTGATGAGACACTAATATGCAGCACTGATCGACACTGATAGGCGGCACTGATATGCAGCATTGATGGGCATTGATAGGTGGCAATGATTGGCACTGGTGGGCAGCACTAATAGATGGTAATGATGGGCAGCACTGATGAGGAGGGCACTAACAGGTTCCCTGAGCACTGATTGGCATCAGTGGTGGCATGGGTGGGCATCCCTGGTGGCTCTAGTGGCATGCCCCAAGGGTCTGCACTGGTAATCAATGCTCTGATTACAAGCACAGACCCCCACACACACACTTACTTTGCATATGAATGCCATTTCTTCACAGCTGAAAGTGGCCCTCACCATGATTAGCCAGTTGATTGTGACCACTTGCTGGAAAGTGTGCAAGCCAATTCGGTGTCATTTCTGGTCCAGGGCAAACGCCAATGTGCCATTTGCAATTTATTGTAAAGAGATTTTGCTTTATTTTAAAAATGGCGCACACAGACAACTAAAATGTATTGGAAATGTTTTACCTAAGCCAGTGATGGTAACCCTTAACCCCCCCCCCCCCTAGATGTTTTTGCCCTACATTTCCCATAATGCTCATGTACTGTGCAGTGTAGGTGAGCATCATGGAAAATGTTACAAAACACCTGTGCTGCCAAGGTTCATCATCACTGACCTAGGCCAACTAAAAAGGTGAGTGAGCGCTGCAGCAATCTTTTATTTAGTAATCATTTTTAGTGATTTTTTATTAAATGTTTTAGTTACATTCATCCACAGAGGCTGAATGGAAATTTTGTATTATTCCTTAATTTATATATATTTTTAGCTAAATATATACATACACACTTTAATTATTTCTTACAATTTAGCCCCCCCACACACTCCCCCCCCCACACCCACACACACTCCTCCCCCCCCCACACACACACACACACACACTCCCTCCCCACACCCACACACACTCCTCCCCCCCACACACACACTCCCCCCCCCCACACACACACACACTCCCCCCCACACACACACGCTCCTCCCCCCCACACACACACACTCCTCCCCCCCACACACACTCCTCCCCCCCCACACACACACACACACTCCTCCCCCACACACACACACACACACTCCTCCCCCCCCACACACACACACACACACACACTCCTCCCCCCCACACATACACACACACTCCTCCCCCCACACACTCCTCCCCCCCACCCCCACAAACTCCTCCCACACACACAAACTCCTCCCCCACATACACACACAAACCCCTTCCCCCCCACACACACACACACCTCCCCCCCACACACACACACACCTCCCCCCACACACACACGCCCCCCCCCCCCCCACACACACACTCCTCCCCCCCCCACACACACTCCCCCCCACACACACACACACACTCCCCCCCCCCACACACACACACACACCCCCACACACACACCCCCACACACACACACACACACACTCCTCCCCACCACATACACGCATTCCTCCCCCCCACACACACACACACTCCTCCCACCCCACACATACACACACCCCACACACACACTCCTCCCCCCCCACACACACACACACTAATCCCCCCCCACACACACACACACACACACACTCCTCCCCCCCACACACACACACACACACACCTCCCCCCCCCCAAACACACACCCCACCCCCCCATACACACCCATACACACTTCACTGGAGTACAGGGAGAAACCCTACCCATGTTCATACTGTACTGCCATTGCACACACACAAAAAATATAAGAAATGGATTACATTCAATAGACACAAAAGATATCTGAATTACATCCAGACAAATATGAAGAAAAGAAAACAAAAAAACAGGAGCTGTGTACAAATGAATAAGCTTTATTGAACATGTATAAAACATCAGTAATCACTCAAGCAGGCATGTGAAATGTCCCCCCCCCCCCAAAACCCCCAAATCAAGTATTTTTTATTCAAATTACAGTGCAAAGATACAACATATGATGGATAGATAGAGCTTACAATATCCAAAAGTCAAGCAAAATAAGTTGTAGACACCTTAGTATTAAGCATAAAACATACCCAACATACTTTTATGTTTATTGTTTGCATGAGCCTGCCTTTCCATTTAAATACAATCAAATCAGTAGAACATACAGCTACACAGAGGCATGAAAATAAAACAAAAACACATGTATAGAGTACATAAAGACACACTTTGCAAAAACTATACAAAACATTTAGAGCATGAAAAGTATTCATCCACCAAAATACACTTACTGCAATATAGGTCCTTAGGCATGCCAGCAAACCCCCCCCCACCCCCAAAAGCAAATTCGGACATAAAGACACGTGGCTCTGCTGCCAGAAGCCAAATGAGCTGCTCTTATACATCCCTTTATATAACCTTGGTTAAACTACACCCACCCAGTATAGGAAATGCCCAGCAAAGTAATTAATTGGGTCTGTTGGGTCCTAAACCAAAATCACCAGTTCACTAATGAATGAGTGTTTGGCTGGCCATACTTGATCCAAGTTTCGTACAAGTCAACACACATAAGAAATGCTTTCAATAATCTTAGCATGAGCACAAAGTGGCTTTTTCATTTAGACTAATGGGCCATACACACTATAAGATTTTCTGAAGACTTTTTCCTTTAGATTTACCAAAACCAGATAATATGAGGTCAAACCTAAACACTTTCAATTTGTATGCAATCTGGCAGGCCCTTGCACTACATAGAAAAGGTAAATCTGAAGGAAAAAGTCTTCAGAAAATCTTCTAGCGTGTATGGCCCTTTAGGCTGGCCATACATGTTCAATTGTTGTTGTACAAATTTCTAAAAGATTAACCAAAAACCACATAGCCATATTAAAGCCAGAGAAAAACCTACACAGGCGCAGGGAAAACATGCAAACTCCAGGCAGGTAGTGTTGTGGTTGGGATTCCAACCAGCGACCCATGCTTACATATATTTTTTTTTTCCTTGGCATGTTTTCAGCTTTAGTATTTTCATAGATCCAATGTACTTCATTGTGTTTGGCCAAGAATGTGTTTTGTAGAAGTATAAATGTTAGAGAAAAATACTGTTGGATTTCTGGATTTTATTTTAAGTATCTGGCACAACTTTAAAGAGACACCGGGGTTATATACTGAAGGCAGATAGACTGTTTACTTTGCGAGGGAAGTTGCACTTTGCAAGGAAATTTCCCCCAGAGCTTAGTGAATGAGGTGAAGCTCTGCTCACTTCCATTATCTAATCATGGCCAATCAAGACACTATTTGTTTTTTTTTGTTTTTTTTTTTTAATTTTCCTTGCATGTGTTTGGGTATTTGCAAAGTAAACTTTCACCATATTCACTAAACGTTGGGGAAAATTAATTTGAAAAGTGAAACTTCCCTTGAAAAGTAAACAGCCTATTTTCCCTTTAAAAAAGCAACCCAACTGTTACCGTGCCCATGCAGGCAATATGACAGTGTCTCTGGAATGGGCTCAACCAAACTTACCTTACCAATGATTACCTTGTCAGCAGTCCATGGAAGTGGTGACGCCAGTCCTCCAGTCATGTGACAGTGTGCAGGCCAAACTAATGACTGCTAGTCCCAGGCACTATCATGTGAAGGAGGTCATATGCTTCTCCATAAACTGAAACTGAAGTGCTGGATGATGTGACAATATTAGGACAGCTGCAAAGGAAGGAACAGCTGAAAAATACCTATAAAGGGACTATGGAGAGGGGGTCTTTTCCAGTGACACTATCATTTCAAAGTGTCCATTTAAAATGGAACTTTACCCATAACAACTTTATAGAAAAGAAATAAAATAATGTTCTTTAGCAAGGAGCACACATTCCACAATATTTTATATAGCTATACATATATTGCAAAAGGGTCTAGCCTGAAATAATCTAGCAGGACATCATTTTTGTTTTACTAAAGTTCCAATTTAAAGTGGTTGTAAAGCCACATTGTTTTCTTAATGGAATCCTCTGTGTTCCATTAGGTTATGTGCCCCACTGTATGTGCTTTATAAAAAATATGTAGATGTATACTTTATTTCAGAGCGCCGCTCAGCGCTCACGTGACCGCCCGCCGCTGTCTTCTCCGATCTGAGAACCACAGCGGGAGGGGCTGAGAGACCCCGCTGATGTCAGCCGGAGGAGAGCGGCAGGCGGTCACCTGAGCGCCGAGGGGCGCCCTGAAATAAGGTATGAATTACATATTTTTTACAAAGCACATACAGTGGGGAACATAACTTAATGGAACAAAGGGCATTCCATTAAGTAAAAAGGGGGCTTTCCACATTAAAGTCAAAAAATTAAGTTCTAGATCACTTCAGGCTGGCCCATTTTGCAGGTATATACAGTGAGGAACATAAGTTAATGGAACAAAGGGCATTCCATTAAGTAAAAAAGTGGCTTTCCACTTTAAAGTAAAAAAATTAAGTTCTAGATCACTTCAGGCTGGCCCATGTTGCAGGTATATACAGTGAGGAACATAAGTTAATGGAACACAGGGTATTCCATTAACAAAGCACAGTAATTATAGCAGCAGGAGGGGAGGGGTGGGCAGGGAGAGGTGGAGAGAGGAGAGACAGCAGGCTAACAGAGGCACGTAATCTGACCACGGTATCAGGGGCTCAGCAGCCATGATAAACCGTGGTCAGTTTACAGAGGAGAGAGCAGCAACAAACAGGATCAACCAGGTATTTTAGATTATACAAAGGGACAAATTACATAGCACAAGCACTGTGCTGTTATTCATGCTATAAAGGAACAGGATCATTTTTTCTTTTTAGGGCTACAACCACTTTAAGTAAAAATAGTGTGAAGAAAATTTCAGACATCAGAATGGAGGGAGAAGGATAGAGAAAAGCTAAGGCATCAAAAGCTTTAGATCATCTTTATTGGCTCCCCAAAAAGAAACAGCAAAGAAAAAAAAAATAACTGAAAGAGGTTTTACCAATTCTCTTCTGACCATAAAATAAAGTTGGAAAATACAGTGCCCCCTGAAAATAAGACAATAAATATTAACCTTTAGTGCTTTACTAACCTCTGCAGTAGTGAGAAAGACCCGCCAGCAGAAGAAACTTCTGGCCCTGTCAATTTATTGGTTCTCCTCTATGCTCTGAGGTTTCTCCTATCAGCCCCAAATTAATACAGGACATAGTGGTGGCATAAAGGACAGTGGAGTGCAGTAGAGGGGCAGGAATTCAACACTCCTGCAAATTTTGGATCTTCAGCCCCTAGTTTTTTTTTTTTTTATACTACATATATCAGTGGCCCTGGTAGCAAGACATGTGAGTATTCAGTTTCTTCTTTGATGGGGGGACTGTATTTCACACCTTTATTTTAGTCAGAGAAGTGTGTTTTTTTTTTTTTTTCAAAGATCTTTTTATTGAGAAGTGTGTTTTTTAAAGAACATTTGTACCTTTAACTTGCATCTTCACTAGGTGACTTCTCTGTGCAGTTCTATGCATTCAGATGCATGTAAAGTGCATTTTTACATGTATTTGAATTGAGCTTACATTCATCCTGAAAGGCGGGCTTTCCAGAAACTGCCATTAAATTGCAGTTTTAAAAACTCATCATACAAAAACACATAGATAAAAACTGCAGAAAAGAAAACACCAAACTCTCCATGTGTTTCAATGCTGTTTATAGCAAGCCTAAAAATCTGAGGTGTATATGGTCTTGAAGGACTAACTGTTTGTTTAGGCTGTTCTCTTTTATGTCCGAACTGCCCAGCTATTGCATGCTGGTCACACATAACAACAATAACTAAAACGTGTGACATTTCGAGGCATGCAAAGCTATAAAGTGCTAGTGTTGGTGGAATAAATGTTTATAGAGTTCATATGTAACAGCATAAGGCTAACAGTAGTGCTATTTTCTCTCCATAAACACAGCACAACAAACTGCTGGTATGTCATGATTGCTGGATGTAAAGCTTATCATATTTCTTTGTACTTTATAGCCATTCAATATTTAAAGTGGTTGTAAACCTCAGATATGAAATATGAACAAAGCATATCCCTCTATAGTGAGTACTTTTAAGTGATTGTAAACTCTAATTTTTTCTATTTTAAAATAACAAACATGTTATACTTACCTTCCCTGTGTAGTGGTTTTGTACAGAGCAGCCTGGATCCTCCTCTTTTGGGTCCCTTTTTGGTGCTCTTGGACCCTCCTGCTGAGTGCCCCCACAGCAAGCAGCTTGCTATGGCGGCACCCCGAGCAGAGCTGCAGCTCTGTGTGTCCATTCAGACAGGGACGTCCCAGCCCTGCCACCTCTCTCTCCTCATTGGCTCACTGAGTGATTGATTGACAGCAGCGGGTGCCAATGGTGCCCCACTGCTGTCTCAGCCAATCAGGAGGGAGAGTCCCGTACAGCCGAGTCTCTCATGCAGCATCGCTGGATTGAGATTGGCGCAGGTAAGTATTAAAGGCGCTGATGGGGACTGCTGCTCACAGACGGTTTTTTATCCTAATGCAAAGAATGCATTAAGATAAAAAGCCTTCTGCATTTATAACCTCTTTAAGAGCAGTGAGTGTAATTTCTGTCTGATGTTTATTTCCTCTGCTTTCAGCATAAATCATTTCTGACAACTTTCCCTGGTGACAGAGAAGGGACCTCCAGCTCATTGATAGCCTCAAATCTGTTCCTGTGTGCTGTGTCAAGGGGGGGGGTGTCCCTTCCCTTTCTTCCCTTCCCTTTCTTCCCTTCCCTTTCTTCCCTCCCCTTCCCTTTCCTCCTCTCCTCTCCTGTTCCCTCCCGTTCCCTTGCCTCCCCTCCCATTCCCTTCCCTCCCCTCCCTCCCCTCCAATCAGCTCTCAGAGCTCTCCTCACTGAGCTCTGCAGTGTGTAACATTAGCTCTCCACCCCCTTTTTTCTAAACTCTCAGACAAGCTTTAAGGTGTAGCACTTTCAACAGATGTAGAGAAAATAAGACTGCAGATAGACAGGTACAACCTTATTTCATCTCTGTGTACCACACGAGGCCAGTCACTTTACTGAGTATAGGTAAGGGTTACAACCACTTTAAGTAAAAGGAGGAAAGTAGAGAGTCCGCAACACCAGTAAAAAACAATGGCTTCAAAATAGATTTTTCTAGACCAGCTTCATAAATGTGTTTGTCCTTAATTTGTTTTATACCAAGCATACAGCTTGTAGAGAAAAATGTGGTACTTAGATGTGGTATAGTAATACATAGATCATGCAACAAAAGCAGATCTTTGACCAGTTTGTAATGTCTGCTGTACTCTCCTATTATTCGTTTACATATCCCCTCAATTAGTCATACGTTGGCAAAAGAGTGAAAATTTGATTCTGCAATGTCTTCCGCTTTGCTGTCCATTATGTTATATTTCATGGCGCCACCTTGTGTATATTATCATAACTGCAATCATACAATGCAAAAGTCAGATTTTACATTTTGCTAGTGGTTAATATGTTTCCTTACTATGATATTTTATTATGTGTATATACAAAGAATGTGAATCTGGCCTGTTTGCACAGAACATATCCATCATATACATCTTTTAAAGTAATACACTACGTTATGGTGGGTAACTGCTCTTTTCTCAATAAAAGCCTTTGGACAACACAGGCTGCAGATGAAAAAATTCCAGTCAACAAGAAAAATTAATCACTAAACTGCCAATGCTGTCTTGGAATTCTTGCCACTCAGCTCAAAGTGGATCTATCATTATAATTACCAGATAAGCTTAATTTTTGTATTTGAGAATGCATGCTCTTTTTCTTTTTTCTTGTTGTAAATTTTGAAAAAAAAATTTCAGTAAATACAGAATTGAAAAAAAAAAAAAACCCAGATAAGTAGAGCACCTCTCATATATAAAACATTCAAGGACAACTGCTCCCATTTAAGTGAGAAAGTGAAAATTTTCCAAAAACTGTATTTGACTAAAATGGTGCAGTTGAAATGTATTCCGTTCACACATGTGGGGATACAGGCCCTTGCCACGTGAGGTGGCAGTGGGTAGTTCTTATACCAAAAACCAAATGGGATGCATTTTTATTGACTTGATTAATGATTATTCAGGAAATATCGATATGAAAAATTATTGTAGATTGTGCCCTTTGAGTCAGGTCAAGGGACATACATTTTATGTGTTTGTTTCTCAATGATTACCAAGTTCTAACAATGTATTTTGACTGTATTTTAAACTCTGACCACTTTTAGAATATACATACTTGCTGTGGTTATTAAAACCAGCCTCATGCAGTTTAAAGGAGAAGTATAGTCAAAGCTCATTTGGCTGTACTTCTCCCATGGATCACAGGAGTGCACTTATTTTGGCTGAGGTGACAGAGCCGGTTCAGGATCTAAAAAGTATCCTGACCATATGATTGGGAACCATTCCTCGACTGGCAGCAAACGTCTGAGCGCCTGAGCCAGCTGCTCTCCTCCACAGTGAGCGCGGGGGGGGGGGGGGGGGCGAGGGGGGAGCAGAGAGCTGGAGAACACTGACAGTCCCCTGCTTTCTGCTCACAGAATACTGAGGACTGAGTGATCAGCGGCCTTTAACCACTCAGTTCTCAATACAGAGCCGCCGGTGAACAGATGCAGCATTGGATTGATGCGGCATCCACCTAGGTGAGTATATTTTTTATCTAAATCCCGAACTTCTCTTTCAAGTCATTTGCTTACTTTACGTCTTATTATTTTAGAATGTATCTCTAATAGGAATCAGATCTCTTCAGACGAATAGCATTCTTATACTGATTTTTATTGTTTCAAGGGTTGGTTTGCTGGTAGAAATCTGGCCATCTCGCAAGTGTCCACAAAGTACGTCCTGTGGGTTGATGATGATTTTATATTTTGTTCACAAACCAAGATTGAGAAACTGGTTGAAGTTCTAGAGAAGACAAGCCTGGATGTAGTGAGTAGCCTCAATACTTTGCATGCCTTATGTTGATATATTGGTACAATCAATATCTTATATTGTATAATAATGTCTTATTATGAAAATTATAGTAAAATTAGAGTTTTAGATACATGCCTTCACATGCCTTCACACAAAAAGCATGATTATCTAATTATCTAATTTGTTCTTATACGTTAGCCAAGAGTTATGTGATTGATGACATGAATATCAGCCTGGGGCAGTATCGGCTTCATGCATGACAACTTGAGAAACATGATTGTGCTGCCTATAGCAATCAATTATATATAATTGAAATTTGAATGTAAATGGTTACTCTGGACACTAATCCCCTCTGTCACTCTTTCCTGTACCAGGTTGGTGGTGCTGTGAGGGAAATTACAGGATATACTACAACATATCGACAGAAGATTAATATCGAAACAGGTGGCAAAGAAGGTGACTGCCTTAAGATGAATCAGGGTTTTCACCATGTCATTGAGGGATTTCCCAACTGCGTGGTGGCCGATGGAGTAGTGAACTTCTTCTTGGGACGAACAGAAAAATTGAGGAAAGCTGGTTTCGACCCACGGTTGTCAAGAGTTGCTCATTTAGGTAAGATGAAGTACCTCAGTTAATAGGCAACCAACAAATGAAGTTCACATTCAGATTTGCTCATCACACATACACACTGAAAACAAAGTGTTGGGTGGAGTTCAAGTATCCTAGCAGAATAGTTGTCTAGTTACTAATATGCAATGAGGGAGATTTAATAAAGCTGGTGCACTCAGAATCTGGTGCAGCTGTGCATGGTAGCCAATCCGCTTCTAATTTCAGCTTGTTCACTTAAAGTTGGAGCAGACTCTTTTTTTTTTTTGGCACTTGTACCTACAGGTAACCATATAATAGGGCTTACCTGTAGGTACAGTGAATATCTCCTAAATCTGCACGGTTTAGGAGATATTCACACTGCATGCAGACGGTGATATCACCGACCCAAGAACTCTGAAGGGACGGTATACCCGTTCCGTCCCTTCAGAGCTCCGTGCAATGGTCCATTACTTCCACGCGATGAGTGACGTCATCGCAACGCAGCCAATCAGACAACCGGAGGACGTTAACCCAGAAGGTAGACTGGGTGAAGATGGAAGCGCCTGTCAGCAGTGAAAGCGCAGCACTTTAGGGCTTCGTTCTAAGGTAAGTGTTTCATAATGTGCTAGTATGCGATGCATACTAGCACATCATGCCTTTACCTTGCAGGGTTTAAAAAAAAAAGTTGGTGCGGTTTACTATCGCTTCAAGCTATGGCAATAAAACCTAGAAGCTGATTGGTTTCTATGCAGAGTTGTAACTTATTTTTCACTCACCAGCTTTAGTAAATAACCCCCCAATGAGTACCTCCTTGTTACCTACTTTAAGCGGTAATTCATGTGTATGCATTGGGAAATACTTGATGCCAATGTCAGGATGCTGCAGTAGATCTAAACCAAATCTTTTAAAACCCACAAGCTTAACATGTTAATGTTATTTCAAAACATGCTTTCAATCTTTATAAAGATTGATGTTGTCATAAAGGTCCTTGTTATTAGGGGACTCCTGGTAAAAAATTATCAACTTTATCTCAGTTGCGCCCTTGCACTGTCACCCTGCCACTTAGGGGCTGAGTTACCAAAATTTATCACTGTCAGAAAGACGGATCATAGCAATGATGTGCAGCTGGCACTAAAGCAAGTGCATGTAGACCGGAAATGGCTGAAAGAGACTGGAGGAAATCTGCAGCACCAATATGTAAAAGAAAAAGATGAAACAAAATAAAAACAGTATTTTATTATTACAAAAGCAGGGCAATTGTTTATAAGGGTTAACTTCTACATCTTAAAATGAGTCACTGGGATCAAAAGTCTAACAGGATAGACTCTTGTAGATTTGATAACACTTTGGCTTGTTATAACTTCTGGACCTCCGTCAGGAAAGTCTTTCACCAACCCTCACAGCTATAGTACACTTAAGGGCCCATTTTCACCACTTGCAATACAGGAAACAAGTGTTTTCCACATCGCATCAGAACGTGTCTGCCTTCTATAGACAAGCGTGGGTGCCATTCATTTTTAATGGCAACCCATGCACCTAGTAAATGTACATGTGTTTGCAGTCACTAAAACACATGATGTTGCAGTACCATGTTGTTTGGTACAGCGTGATTTCAAAAATCGTGCCTGCCATACTTTTTGCGTGTTTCTGTTTGTTTTGCAGCCCATGGAAATGAATGGTAAGGCACAAAAAACATGCTCATTATAGTATGAATGTAGTGGTTTCACCATTAGAGAGTCAGTTGTCAATCTGCCAACATCCCCAAATCAGGTTAAACCGAAAATTCCCCCATAGGAGTGGGGATTTTTCAGGCAGGCATAACACCGATATAAAGAGTAAAAAATATACAATTTTATTTGCATCATATTAAAATTGCTAGCATTGATATATAAAAATTTGAATAAAGCTGCACTAACAAAAATATATATAAAAATGAGCAGCTAACACCACAACTGACATAAATTGTTATAGATAAAGTGCATTACAAAGTGCAGCGCTGTGTGGGAAAATAAATAAATAATTATCTTAACACCAATAAATATACTCTTGTGTTACTGATGAGTGTGAAAATGTCCATACAGAGAGACATGAACTGAGATAATACAAAAAGATGGATATGATGAAGAAGTCCAATTAGTGAACTGTAAGTCCTCCAAAATTCTGCAAAACATCCAGTGAAACTGAGTGAAGAGCCAACACCCACAGGGAAGGGATAAAGATGTGTGCTCACCAGATTCTGTGGACCCAGGTGCCTTACAGCAAGAGGGTCAAACATGCATGATACTAATCCACATCTCCCACATTCTGGGGGGATCCAGATGACAGGTGTCACATAAATGATGATAAATCACTAAGGACAGATGACTGGGATTTCCAGACAATCCACATTCCATGTAAAAAATGGAGACACCCACATAGTGTAATGCTGCTTAATAAAAATGCCATTTATTGATAGTGGAGGTACTTACAAACATCCAAAAAGCAAAGGTAGTACATAGGTGCCGTGGAAAACGATGGCGGTTGACAGAAATGTAAGCCCCTTGACCGGTTTCTTTTGAGTAGACTTTCTCAAAAGGGAATAGCCAGCCATGGAATTGTGGATGCTAAAAATGGTAGAAAAAATTAATTGAATAAGCAAGAGTGTATTGAGCAGACAATCTATTGTCATATATCATATAGATACATGATTCTCCAAGTGAGCAAAATTACCTTATCGTATTGGTAATAGATCTCAGGGGGAAGTAAAGAAAGATGCAGAGGGAATGTATCTGCCCACAGTATTGTAAAGCTCTTAAATTGAATCCGGTCCCATATGTCCCCGATAGACAGTCCCCCGTGAGCAACTAGAAATGGGCCAGAGGAAAATTAAATAACGGTAAATCCTGTCTAAGTTGAGCCAACAAAGGATCAACCTATAAAAAAGTATTTACCCCGTCTTCCTCTGACCGTGATGTTCACTCTCCTCTTGCCCGATGCCCGCGCATGCGCTCACCACATGGCCGCACAGTGCAGGCGCGGAAGTACATCCAATGGGATCAGTAGTGTTGTTCATTTCATTGTATTTGCCTTGGTTTTACTGATTATATATCAATACTAGCTATTTTAATATGATACAAATAAAATTTTACTCTCTTTATATGCCTGCCTGAAAAATCCCCACTTTTATGGGGCAATTTTTGGTTTAACCTTATCGTGAATGTGAATTGGAATCACTGCTGTCAGATGCCACCAGTTGTAGACTCTGATCAAGGAGAAATTGAGGGGGCTGCAGGGCTTGTGAATATACTATCGGAGTGCTCATCAGCGCCCTCACAGTTCATTCAGAACTACAAGCTGGAAGCTTCAGTGGCTGATGATAGTTGTAGTCTATTTATTCACAGGAAACTGAATGAATGACGGAGTCATGTTGGCGGAGCCCTGCATGGCCACATTGTTTTTGAATTGTGACAGCAGGTGCGGGGGAAAGATTGCCCTCCTGCTGTCACACTGAGGGGGATCAGGGGCAGAGGCTGCAGAAACTGCAACATGTTACATGTTCCACCCTAAATACTTGTGGAATATGTGGAACGCTGTACCCAAATAAATTGAAGTTACTTTAGCTGACAATTGCGTGGTCATGCAACGTTGTACCCAAACAAATTAATGTCCTTTTTTCCCACAAATAGAGCTTTTGGTGGTATTTGATCACTTCTTTTATTTTTTGCGCTAAAAACAAAAAAAAGAGCGTTAATTCTGGAAAAAATAGGGGGGGGGGGGCGCCGATACAGTTTCTAGCCAAGGGTGCTGGAGACCCTAGGTACGCCTCTGCAGATGAACACCTAGGGGAGATTTACTAATGCCGAAATGTGCAGAATCTGGTGCAGCTTTGCATAGAAACCAATCAGCTTCCTGGTTTTATTTTAAAAGCTTGATTAAACAAGCTAAAGATAGAAGCTGGTGGGCTTCCATGCACAGCTGCACCAGTATCTGAGTACTCCAGTTTAAGTAAATCTCCACCTATAGGAACTTTTTGATGTAATTTAACAATGCTGTAAGGCAGCTTTTTTCAATCAGGGTGCCTCGAGGTTTCTTTAGGGGTGCCTTGGCGAAATGCCTTTAAAATTGCCCAACAATTGTATACAAGCCAGCTGATGGATGAAGCCTGCCTTTTAGTTACACAAAGTCACAGGTTTTCATTGTGCACCATTACAAAATTCTATCTGCCAACCTCCTAACGACCAATGGCGTCATCAGTTGATAAAGTGGATGTCAGTCCCCTTCATAGCATCCTTGTTTGACCCTCCCCTGCACCTCTCCATCAACGTTGGGGGGGTCACATTAGCTGAGTGATGGAGGAAAACTGAGGGAGAAGAGAAAATTTGGAATACTAGTCAGTACCAGTTTGCAAAAGTGTATTTGTTTTAGAAGAATAAAAAGAATAAATCCCCTTCAACCTTGGGTGTCCTACTTGGACTTGTGGATGTTGCTGCATTATGTAAAACTATTAGTATCGTTTTTACATTTTAGAATGGGGTGCCTCCAGACTGTTCATAATTCTTAAAGGGTGCCTCAAGATTGTCCATAATTCTTAAATGGTGCCTCAAGATTGTCCATAATTCTTAAATGGTGCCTCAAGATTGTCCATAATTCTTGAAGGGTGCCTCAAGATTGTCCATAATTCTTAAAGGGTGCCTCAAGATTGTCCATAATTCTTAAAGGGTGCCTCAAGATTGTCCATAATTCTTAAATGGTGCCTCAAGATTGTCCATAATTCTTGAAGGGTGCCTCAAGATTGTCCATAATTCTTAAAGGGTGCCTTGACTGAAAAAATGTTGAGAAACACTGCTGTAAGGGATGAAATAAGCCCCCCCAAAAAATTGTATTTATCCATAAATCTGTTTGCCTGTTTAACTTCTGTGAATTATTTATTTTAGTTCTGTTAAGATAAAAAAAAAATCTTATGTCTGTTTAATTTTATGCAGAATTCTTTATCGACGGACTACGAGAATTACACGTTGGCTCGTGCGATGACGTCATTGTAGACCATGCTTCAAAAATTCACCTTCCTTGGTCTCAAACACAAACAGATAAGGAATATTTGAAATTCCGTTATCCCAAAACTTCCAATAGGAATAATATCCAACATGAGTTGTTTTACTTTAAAAATCGCTTCAAGTGCATGACTGGAAACTGAAAGAAAGATCCAAGTGCTGTCCAATGATCAAAAACAAGGAAATAATATGGAAGAAATTCTTTTTTTTTTTTTTTTTTTTTTATGGGCTGTGACTAGAGAAAACAGCTTTTCCTCAAATTACAATTGGGGGTGCTGCTTTCAAAATCATCCATCCTGGCTGTAGATTTTGTCACTACAGTCACATCAGTTAGGGGTAAAAAGTGAAAAAGAGGAATAATATTCTGCAAAGTTTAGGCAATAACATTTCATTTTGCAGATCATTTCAATTACACTGAAGATTCCAGTGTATCCTTGGCTGTATACCTCTTGGGAGTAGTGATAAAAAAAAGACTTGAATAATACCGTCTCAAGGTATCAAGTGATTTTTTTTTTTTAAACCATCATCTGTATCGCTTTTTGGAAGTGCAGTGGCAGATCACATGACATGTGACTGCTAAAGATGCTGCTGAATACATTAACAGGTGGATCACTGAAGAAGAAATAAGTGTAAAACATAACCTGCCTTGTCAGTGTACTTCTAAACAGCACACCACCTGCATGGAGTCTATATGCTTGTGTTTCTATTTGGACTATTTTTTTAGGACCAAAAAAAAAAAACTTTTTTACACCTCAGCAATACATGAACATTTCCCCATGTTATATCTGTTAAAACATGCTGCAAGTACAAAACAATGCCCGTTGATCTGTCAAAAATCCAGTGAGCTCCTAATCCTCTTTGGATTGCCTGAACATTGCTTCCTGCGTTCAGCTATTGCCACAGTGATACTACTTGGTTTAACGAACAGGCAAAAGCATGGGAACATCTCCGACAAAGAATCTTCTTTCTTTTTTTTTTTTTTTTACATAAAAAAAGGAATTTTTTTAATTTAGTTTATTTATTTTTCCCAGTACCCAAGTCAGGGACAATCGTTGTATCGAGGCCAATGGTACAGCAATCCCAGAATTACAAGCAGATTTTTCACTGCTGATTGTTGTAGATATAAAGACTTACCTGATTAATATCAGTCTAATTGCAAGTGTTTAAGAAGAAATTGCAGCTTTACGCCTGATAGGTAGGTAGTACAACAGCTTCAGAAACACTTTTCTGTTTGGTGCAAATTGATTCCTGTACAGAAATTGCAGTCGAGGCAATAGACTGTAAGATCTAGCAAAATACAAGGGTAAGGGATCAGTGTTCATTGCAAAGTGTTGCAGATTTTAGTAATCTTAACTGTTCAGCTAGTGCACTGACTTTCTCTGATATTTATACTTGACAAGTCCACATTTGAAGGTTTAAGTGTAATTATAGGGTACATCGAATTACTTTTTATTCCATTCACACACACCAGTTTCATGCACAAGTGCACAAGTAACCTGTTAAACCTCAAAAATAGTTTTGTTTTAGATGTTTTTGATTACATGTATGATAGCAGCACCTGCGGGAGGATCTGGGAATTGTGTCATATTCCTTCCTAGACTTGTGTAGTTTTGCTTGACGTGTATCATTGACTGTATATCAGTAGGATGAGTCCTCCCAAATCAATCATTTTGTTTCCATGGAGACAAGGGTAGGCACAAACCTGGGACTGGGTGACCACCTCCTGGATGATCAGGTTTTCTGAGAGCTGAACCCTATCTATGCCATTCTAAAGCCCCGTACACACGCAACGATTGTTGGCCGTGAATTTTCGGCCAACGTCCGATTGGCCGATTGTCGGGTAGTTAGTATGATGCTTCTGACAACCGACTGCGACTTTTCGGCCGAACAAAATCTGGTGTGCGTGCTATAAAATTTTTGTTGGCCGTCAACAGAACGGCCGATTGTTCTTCAGTCAGTACAGATTTCGGCAGACAAAAATGTGATGAGCAAGACTGGGCATGCTCAGAGAAGAAAAAACACACGAAATGTAAACCAGAACATGACATCACTTCTGAAGTTGTTTTTTGTTGGCCGATAAAATTAGTGTGCAGTCTAGAGCACATTTCAACCAACACAACAACACTGGACAAAAGACAGCCGATCGGTCGGCCAACAATCGTTGCGTGTGTACGAGGCTTAAGCTGAGTCTTTAGTTGGTCTTACCCAGCCAAGCTGTTGATTTAGGGTAAAGACACTAAATTAAATAGTTTACTAGTTTTGATAAAGAAAATACATTATGCAGTTTAATCTTTTACTGGCTGCAGCCGTTTCAGTCCAGGGAAAGCAAAACAAATCTGCCCAAACTTTGTGCCAGTTTTGTTTCATGGACAAAAAAAAGCCCTTCCTGGGCTTAGAAAGTCTAAAAAAAGATAGTATCATACTAACCTTCTAACTGAGGATACCATTAGTTGCAAGAATTGCATCCAGTAATTTGTAAAGAGGACCTAAACTGTGGAAGCTGTGCCCAAAAAAGCAGGCAGAGGGCCAGGGAAAGCTTAGTGCAAATGGTGCCGCTTAGGTACAGTTTCCAGACATTTGTTATAAGGCAGCAAAATGCCACTTCAGTTCAGGTCCACTGTCAGACTGTACATTATTTTTGCTTCCTCACTCTATAAAGCATTTACTACGTAACCATTCTTCCAGTAAAGAATAAAGAACACCTATATACTACAGAATTTTTTTTTCTCTTTCGTTCATTGGCGGACACAGCTCTTCATCTTCATGACCGTCGGGTTATACTGCCCCCTACAGGAGTAAGACACTAGGCCGAGAAAAAAAACCTGAGTACGCCTATGGGGCAGTCCATTGGGGTATACTCCCACTTCCTGCTATAGGTATTCAGTTTTTTTTCTGCCTAGTCAGGAGTAAGGACCTAGTTCCTTGCTGGGATCTCTGGTCCTGGCAATTCTTTCTTTATGAATGGAATTTTTTCCTTCTTTTATTTTTTCTTGTGTGAATCTACAATCAAGTGCCGGACTGGGCGACGCTCTGGATTATATAGATCCTTAGGGTCCCCCCAGTCCGGGCCAGCGAGTACTTGCAGATCACAGCTGCGCACTAGGTCTTCCGCAACAAAGCCGCACTGGATGGGGACTGGCCTGCAAGGTAAACGTCTCGCGAGGGCGCGTACGAGCTGGCTTCGGCCTGAGTCGCAGCGTTTCCTCCTGGCTGACAGCACCCACATTACAATGGAGCGGTGTCCTGTCCATGGCAGTGCCCATCCTTTTTCTGGTGTGGTAAGTAGCTGTCCCCCCTCTACCCCTGCAGGGTTTTGGGGTGGATGTGGGCCCCTCCCTGGGATAGTCGGACCCCTGGGCTCCCCTCCCTCCCAGTTCATGTCCCCTCCCGCTCGGTGGTCTCTTGTGGCCTGTGCCCCCCTATCTGCCCACACACCACCCTCCCCCCCGAGGCGAAAATACCTTTTAGGTTAAATGGGGTGCTGTACTGGGGGGGGGGGCAAGCCACCGGCGACCAAACGATCCGTCCTCTGGTGGGGGATGGGCCTAGTGGGAACACCTGCCAGGGACCCCCTTCCTGTTGGGATAATTTTTTCCTGCCCTGGGACCCCCGGGAGCCACGTGGCGTCGCCATTTTCTTGTAGCTTTGTGTGCTACAGATCAGCAGCCATGTTTTTATAGCCTCAGCAGCCATTTTCCTATGGTTTCCCATTGCAAATAGCGGCAGCTATGTTTTTGGAGATTAGATGGATGGTGATTCAGTGGTGGGAAGCCCTTCCTCAGCCTCTAGTGGTGGCGAGTGCCTTGTGGGATTTTCTCTCCCTCTTCCTGCTATTAACAACGGTAGTGCTGTTCTAGGCCTTGTTGTGCTGACAGCATGGTGGGCTGTCCCTTGCAGTGTTTTTTTACACCTTTTTTGTGCAGGTTCCCCTTTGCATCTAAGGAGTCCCTGAAGCATGTTTCCCACAACTGACTGTACTGACGGCAGTCCTAGAGTCTTTGGAGCCCAAAGTGGATTTGGTCTTGGGCAAACGGACTATCAAAAGGCATCCCCCACCTGCACCTGCTTCCTCTGTCTCCTCAGATCCAACCTTCGAGGCGGTTCCGTTTGCACAGTTCCACGCGAGAGCTCTACAAAAGGAGATTTTGGTGAAGTGGAACAAGGATCTTCAGTCTCTGAATAATCTGATCCTGTTGAGCCGGAACACTAAGGGGTCTCTGGTTTGGTGACTATATTCTCCGGCACTTCTTCTGGGAAAATCATTTCTTCCCCTGCACTAGATGGTTATCACCACGGATGCCAACCTATCCCGGTGGGGAGGCTTACAGAGTGTGCTCAGGGGGTCTGGACTCTGGAAGAATCCAGTCTACCGATCAATGTACTGGAGCTCCGAGCGATCAGACTTTGTCTGGATCATTGGACAAGTTGTCTCCAGGGGTGTCCGGTACGGATCCAATCGGACAATGCCAGGGCCATTGCCTTTGTCAATCACCAAGGGGGCACAAGAAGTGTTCTGGCAGCTCAGGAAGCAGCCAGCATTCTAAGGTGTGCAAAACAGTTTGTTCCAGCCCTCTCTGCTCTGCACATTCCAGGAGTGGAAAATTGACAGGCGGACTATCTCAGTCACAGGAGTTAGAACAAGGAGAGTGGTCACTTCATCCGGAGGTTTTCCATCAGTTCTTTCTCCGGTGGGGGACTCTCGAGGTGGATCTGTTGGCCTCTTGCCTCAACAGGAAAGTACAGAGATTTGTGGCACGGTCTCGGGATTCTCTAGCCGACGCCATAGACACCTAGTGGCTCCCTGGAGTCAGTATCATCTGATATACGCCTTTCCTCCTCTCAAGCTTCTACCGAGACTCCTGTGCAGGAAAGTTCTATTGTCCCAAGAACCAATCTTACATCCTGCTTTATAGTCGCTGGCTTTGACGGCCTGGCTGTTGAAAGCCAGGTGCTGAAGGGTAGAGGGTTGTCTGAATCAGTGATTCCTACGCTTTTAAAAGCTATAAAATCTACTTACAGGAAGATTTACCATCATACTTGGTAGACGTACATTGCGTGGTGTGAATCCCTATGGGTTCACCATCGCTCCTTTTTGGTGACTCAGATCTTGAATTTCTACCAGCAAGATGTCGAGCAGCGTCTGGCCTTAAGTACCATTAAGGGCCAGGTCTCGGCCTTGGTAATTTTCTTTCAATGTCCGTTGGCCACACACTCCTTGGTGTGTACCTTTCCCCAGGGAGTGAGACACTTGGTTCCCCAGTGCGGTCTCCATTCCCCCCTTGAGACCTCAATTTGGTGTTGTCAGTTCTCCAGAAACCTCCCTTTGAAAATATTCAGGTGATTCCCTTGCTTACGTTGTCCCAGATGGTGGCCTTTGTGGTGACTATTATTTCTGCGCGTAGGGTGTCTGAGCTGACGGTGCTGTCCTGTCATTCACCTTATCTTGTGGTTCACAGGGATAAGGTGGTTCTTTGACCATGTTCGTCGTACCTTCCAATGGTCATCTCCGATTTTCATCTGAATGAAGACATTGTGTTGCCCTCCCTGTGTCCCAAGCCTAAGCACCCTAAGGAAGTTGCCGTGCATTCCCTGGATGTGGTTCGGGCAATAAGGGTATACCTGGCAGCTACGGAGTAGTTTAGGAAGCCAGACTCACTGTTTGTCCTGACGGACGGACCTCGCAAGGTGCTGGTTGCTTCTGCTGCGACCATTTCCATATGGATCAGCCAGACTGTGGTTCAGGCTTACTCTATTAAGGGTCAGGTTCCTCCTTTCCCTGTCAGTACGCACTATACTGGGGCACTTAGTGCCTCCTAGCCATCCGTCATCAGAAGTCAGTGGTGCAGGTTTGCAAGGCGGCACCCTGGTCATCTGTGCACACATTCTCAAAATTTTATAAAGTTGACGTGTTGGCATTTGCGAATGCTTCTTTTGGCTGCAAGGTTTTTCAGGCTGCTGTTTAGAGGACTTTCTTTTTCAGGTGAGCTCCAGTTGTTAATAGTTAAGCTCCAAGTTACCTGGGTGGCTAGGTTTAGCCTTGGGAAGTTTGTTTTCTGCTGTTCCCACCCCTCATGTTTGACACTGCTTTGGGACGTCCCTACGCTCATGAAGATGAAGAGCTGTGTCCGTCAATGAACAAAATAGAAAATTTAATTTTTGACCGCAAATCCATTTCTTTAATGTTCATTGACAAACACAGCACCCACACCTCTTTGGAGTTGTTTTTTTTTCTTCTGACACAGCTTGTTACAAAAGTGAATACCTATAGCAGAAAGAGGGAGTATACTCCCAGGGACTGCCCCATAGGCGCGCTCAAGTTTTATTTCTCTGCCTAGTGTCCTACTCCTGTAGTGGGTAGTATAACACTACGGTCATGAAGATGAAGAGCTGTGTCCATCAATGAACATCAGAGAAACAGATTTTATGGTAAGTCAAAAATATTTTTTGTAGATTGCAAAAAATTCACATAAGCACTCCGCCTGGAGACTAATTTTGATCGAATTTCAGCAAAGGCAAAATTAGGACCAGCAAAATCTCTCTACCTATTACATTAAAGGTCCTTCACTTAATTTTGCCTCGTTCATTTCCTCAATTTGAGTACAATTTGTGTTCCTTTAAAGTTTTTATTGGTACTTATGCTGTATTTACTACCTTTGTGACAGATCACTCTATCTGTTCATCTAACACCACACTATTTACTAATACTTACCTGAGCCCCATCTCAATCCACTGATGTTGCACGATAGTCTTACCTGTCTGGGGCTCTACCTCCTCATTTGCTGAAACACAGCAGTGGGCACCATTGGCTGTCAAAGTCATTGAGCCAATGAGGGGAGAGGGGGGCGGGCCAAACTGTGGCTCCATGTCTGAATGGACACACAGAGTAGCGGCTCGGCTCGGGTGCCCCCATAACAAGCTGCTTGCTCTGGGGGCACTTGGCAAAAAGGAGCGGCCAGTAGCGCTGGCGAGGGACCTGAGAAGAGGAGGATCTGGTCTTCTCTGTGCAAAACCACTGCACAGAGTAGGTAAGTATAACATGTTTGTTATTTTTAGGCAGAAAAAAAATGATATTAACATCACTTTAACCCGTGGTTAGTTCTAATCAGTCCTAATTGACTGGTTCCTCCTCTTCTTGCCATAGCTATTATTTTTCTAATGATTTTTTATTTCTTTTTTTAACATTAATATTTCTATTTTTTTATTTTAATTTTCATTAAAAAAATAATAAAATGGGCCAATTTCAAAAATAGTTACAAAAAGGATTTTTTGTATTTTTTAATTATTTTTTCAAGGCAATATTGCCAAAAGTGAGTGTACGTTTTCCCCCTAAAAACAATGTATATACTACTTTTGTTATCCTAATTAATGACAAAGATATCACCAAATAAACATGCCCTTAGGGAAATTGTAAAAACTGCTCTTTCGATAACTGGTAGGAAGGTACAAGAAGTAGTTAATGCTGCTATACTGGGAATACTTTAACACAGACGTTAGCTGTGAGGCAGTACTCTGCTATAGATAACTCTATGTCTAATGTAGCAGCCATAAATAATATCTAATGTAGTAGCCATCTGCCTTTCCTAAGTAGACAATAGACTATGTAAAGCATGCACTCATTATTGCATATCAGTAGGATGTAGATAACTATAGTAATGTCCATACTTAATGTTACATTTGAAAACCACTAAATTTAGAAAGTTTTTCCATCCACATTTTTTTTTTTCTAAAAAGAAAGCCCAGCACTACTGTAATGCTTTACTCTATATGAAGGTAGAAATTTTGTGTGGTCAGCCTATATTACTATAGACAAATATGTATACAGCGCTATATAAAATCAAATAAAGTGACAATGTGCATCATATAAATCAATAAACTCACTTACAGTGCAACATATATTCCTCTTAGGTGCAATATATAATGTCCATAAAGTGCATTCAAAGTAAAGTGCATAAGAGTCCACTAAAATATAAATATAACCGTGGTTTAAAATTCAATAAAGTGCTTGATCGATGTTTCCATATAAAAGTGCAAGTGACACCACCACCGTTTAGCCACCAGATGGCCTCTCACCTCACTAAAGTATTAAACCAGCATTGAATCCTCAATAAAAAATGCCACTTGCTGGATCGATCTCTCACCATCCCATGGACATGATATGGGAATAAAGATAATGAGGCATCTAAGTGTACACTGCTATTATCCTTTAATTGATTCACATTCAAAGTAGAATTGCACTCACATGAATCGGCACAATGGACTTGTGCGGACTGTACACGCCAAAAACAGTAGCTGACAGGAGCCGTGCTCGTGGGTCGCCGCTCGTCCGTCCAGGTCCCCTATACGCGTGGCGTCTTATGCTTTCGCATCACGACTTCCTCAGTAGGGGGTAGAAATTTTTGTGGTCAGCCTATATTACTGAGAGCACTTTATAAGTCTCCATAAAATGTAGAATTGGATCATCACAGAGTCAGCTTTGCAAGATAAAATAACAGTACATGAACAATATCACCTTGAAAACCGTACATAGGCAGCTCACTGCAATTCTTTAAGCTACATTTTAGGCATGTATAAAAATACACCAATACATGCAGTTATGTATGCACTAAAATATGATACGATGATACATTATTTTTTTAATACAGCTAGTGTAACCATCTAAACTTGTCTTGAAAAGTGGTGTTTTTTATTCCACATTACACCAGCATTTAGTATGGGAGAGGGAGGGCCAGTGCTAAGAGGCAGTTGGGCATGCTACATGCACAAATAACATGCTGGCAAGAAAAGAGAGCAGTGGAATGACTTCTCAGTATTTTGCTACTCCTTTGCTGTCCACTCACAGAACAGAGGCAGGGAGATGGCCAGAATGTGTTTCACAAATACAGTAGAGGTATGCCTGGTAACTTACCTGGCTGTGGTGTTTGTCCAGGCTGTATAAATCTCGCGGATGAATATACAGAAATATAAATTCTTTGCTTGGTAAAACAGCTTTCATATTTCAACCGCATAATTAATAGTTCATCATTTACATTCTTGCTAACAGTCCCTGTTTTCAATTCGTTTTTTTCCAGATCCTTTTATAAATGATATATAACTATAGTGCATTAGATCTTTCCAGTAAGAGTTTTATTTAATATACAGGTATGTGACTAATACAAGAATGTAAGGAACTTTGAAGATTCCTACATAAGGAGATGGTTTAGAACTATACTTTCAGTACAGTGAATACATTTCTGTGGTTCCGAAAATGGGATCGGGTTTTCGATCCCTGTGCTAAATACACATTTTAATAGCATGTAGATATCGGTTTTGTAGCTTAGATCAAAACGTCTGGATGATTTAGAGTAAGCCTATCAGAAAAAAAGTTTGTAGGATGCCACTGTTGGTCTTAATTTGCACCTCAAAGAACCTCCATAAATATCTAATTACAGGTCTAAGTAAACCATGAACATTTGTGTGTAGCGATATAATGGCACTTTTCCACTGCAAGTACCGGCTCGGCTCTACTCGGCCCTGCTTAGCCCTGCTTGGCCCGGTTTGCTTTTCCACTGCTGGTACCGCATGGTACGGTGTTGGAACGGTTCGGTACGGTACGGTACAGTTTGCTTTTCCACTAAAGTAGTACTAAGTTAAGTGGGTGGGATAACAACGATTCTCTGACCAATCAGTGGCTAGTAGTGACTGCATGCAAAGGATTGTGGGATATGGTACCGGGTATGGTACCTCTTGGAACCACAATCGAGGTGGTACTGTTTTTGAGAGTCGTACCATTCGGTTCCATGCAGTGGAAAAGCGCCGCCGTACCGTACCGAACCGTTCCTTCCCACCAGTGGAAAAGCACAAAAGCGAGCCGAACCGTTCGGTTCCATGCAGTGGAAAAGCGCCATATGGCAGCCCTTTTAGAAACAATTTTTCACTATTAATGTTAATAGTCAGAAATCCCTCTTTTTTATGTTTTTTGATTGCTTGTGGTGGTTTACTGGGCATTACCATTTTTGGTGGTGTGTAAACCCTTTCATCTAGACCGTGAGATAATGGGGTTGATTTACTAAAGGCAAATAGACTGTGCTCTTTACAAAGTGCAAATGCACTCTACAAGAGTAGAGCTCCAGGGCTTCGTAAATGAGGTAAAGCTTCACAGAGTGCAGCTGCACTTTGCAAACTGCACAGTCAATTTGCCTTTAGTAAATCAACCCCAATATGTCTTGCGCTGGCCATGCACTATGTAAATTTTTGCTGGTTCCTGTAGAACCATCTAAAATTCAATGAATGGGTGGCCCTGTTGCCACCTTCTTGCCTGAAAGCCGAAGCTGGGAGGAAAATTGGTGGCCAGAGGCTGCATCCAGACGGGCCTGCTATTAAATCACAATATGCACAGTGGGAGATTTGTTTTTCCACATTGTATAGCATTGATGGAGTAATCAGTTGATTTTGTTCGATCAGGTAAAAAAAAAAAAACTATATGCATAATAATAATAATATGCATAGTATATAGCTAGGTTTACCTGTCAGTGATTTTCTTCTGGGCCACAAACTGCATTTCACTTTTTATTGACTATAAAATGTTATTTTTGTATTATCTGCACTATATAAAATACCAAAATGTTAACTCTGCCAGTTTAGTGTAGTGGCTGGATTGGGGCATTTATTGCCATCTGCCACCCTTCACCGCCCAGCAAGGTAGCCATTATATATGTTTATGTATTTGCATGTGTTGGAACAGCAACAGTAAAGCTCAGTCTATGTACAGTCCACTCCCCTGTATATACTATATATACTATATGTATAAAATAGTCATGCGCTTGGATTTATAAACACTGTCCTTTTATCCCCTATCTAAAATCCTCAGTGATGAATACTGAACTGCCATCGCTATTTCAGTTTGTAGTCCGTATACAGCGACATTTTGAGCATACTTATGTTTAGAAGCTTTGAAAGTGTTGGTGTATATTTGAAATGTGTACTTGCCTATGCAGGTTTATTTGAAAAGGGAACTTCAATAAGCTTGGAGGGCTTTGAAGGAATTCAAGGGTGTTGATCTGCTCACACACCAAACCCATCCACCTCTTACCCTAGTCTATGGACATATGAGGAATCCCCTTACACACAAGACAGAGAGCAGACAACAGGCTTTAAAAACAATAGAGTATGCACTACTTGATGTAGGTTGCTCAGTTAGTATGATTCTAAAACTAAGAGTACTGTATGAGTTCACACTTCTGTGAAAATGTTTAATTTTTTTTTTTAATCAAAGTATATGTAAAGGCATTTTTTACAATTTTGGATAGATTGGGTACATTTAAACCCTTTGTCAGGTTTTATTGCTGACTGTGTCCCAATAGGGGGGAAAAAAAAGTAGTGGGATATCCAAAAATGTCATCAGAGTAATATTGGGTGTTGGAAATCCTCAAAGGGGGCACCTATTCCTATGATATTTGTAAGATAGGAATTCTTTTGAGATTTCCTGTAATCTCTACAACAGGAAGCGAAAGGAAATCTCCCTAGATGGACACAGCAAGAAATAATTCCATAGAGGTTTAACCCTTTCCTAATCTACATATGACAAAAAAAAAAAGTTGGTGCTTTACATATACTTTAATGTGCCAAGATGTGACGTTTGGTAACCTATGATGTTTATGGCATTTTATAATTTATTGTACCCAAATGCAAAATATCCTGTTTTGTGAAGCACCTAATAAAAGACTCTTTATACATTTTTGAAAGAAAACTAGAGGTTGTAAAATATTCTATAAGTTATGTGAATATTTGTACATTTTGTTATTTTATGTTCTTGTAATTTATTTTAAACTCCAAAAATAAATACTTCAACATCTCAAGCTTTGTGTATTTTTACCATTCTGCTCTTTTTTCTTCACCACTGATAAAGATTAAAGAAATGCATTGTAGTTTCCCCATAATGTACTGATCTCAATGCACTGAGAATTGAGTGGACTTTTTGACTTAAGTAATATTGGACAATCTAGATACTGGATTGACCTGTGTCTTCATTGAACCATACTACTACTATGTAACTATGAACATGTTTCCAGAAATAATTCACTAAATGTCTTCTAAAATGTGGTTTACAGACTATGTGCAAACTGCAGTAAACCTCTGAACCAATTACTGACTACAGTACACTGAAAACAGAATCTGCAGTCCAGCCTTAAAGAAAAACTCTACTTACTTTGGGCTAGCTTGGCTCATAATAAATTATGCAGATGCCACCTCCATCTGGCCGATCACAAATATGTAAATTTACTCTTCTAGCCTACAGAAAGCTCCAGTGGTGTCCCACCGTATGTACTAAATAAAAGGAGTCACTTGCTCTGGTGCCCCTGGCACTCAGGAGAAGCCTGTATCTTTTTCAGTGAATACAAGGCCCACCTATCAATCAGAATGACATGATTGATGATGGAGGTACATTGTTGGGCTTTTTTCTTTTTTTTAATAAAAATGGATTTTTGTAAAATCTTACCGTAAAATCCTTTTCTCTTAGCTCATTGACAGACGTAGTCCTCGGTGATACACCACCTTCGGGTTATGTTGCCTCCACAGGAGCAGGACTAGACAGGAAATTAAAAAGCTCTGGCCACACCCCAGGGGCAGTCCCAGAGGGTATATCCTCTCTCTCTCTGCCTCAGCAAATCAGTTATGTGAAAAAGCAGTCTTTAGAGATTTTAACCCAACTCAAAAAAACAGAGGGGCGGGGACTACGTCTGTCAATGAGCTAAAAGAAAAGGATTTTACGGTAAGATTTTACAAAAATCCATTTTTCTCTAGCGCTCATTGACAGACGTAGTCCTCGGTGATACACCACCTTCGGGACGTCCCAGAGCAGTATCACAACTGAGGGGTGGGAAAATGGAAATCAAATCCCAATCTAGAAGGCCCAACCGGTGCCAACTAGAAGTTTACAATGCTCATCCTTAATGATGAGACTCAACAAAAAAAGAGAAAACAATTTTTTTTTTTTTTTTTTTTTCAAACAGAAAAAAAAACCCTCGAGGTAGACCACCGGTCTCCTCAAATTGCGGCCTGCAAAACCTTGCGGCCAAATGAGGCATCCGCCGATGCCGTCACATCAATTTTATAGAATTTTGTAAAGGTATGTACTGACGACCAGGTGGCCGCCTTACATACCTGGACCACTGACGCCTGATGGCGAAAGGCCCAGGAAGTACTGAGCGCTCGAGTGGAGTGCGCCCTAACAGGGAACGGAGGACTCTGACCCTTAATAGAATAAGCCTGTACCACCGTTTGTCTAATCCATTTGGCAATGGTCGCGGCAGATGCAGGCAAACCCTTTCTGGGGCCATCCGTGATCACAAAAAGTGAATCCGTCTTACGGAATGATTCCGTAGCTTTCAGGTATACCCTGATTGCCCGAACCACATCTAAGGAATGCAACGCATGTTCCCGATGATGCTTGGGCTGAGGACACAAGGAAGGTAGTACAATATCTTCATTCAGATGAAAATCTGAAACCACCTTGGGAAGAAAGGATGGCTTAGGATGAAGTACTACCTTATCCCTATGAATCACTAGGTATGGGGACTGGCATGATAATGCAGCCAGTTCTGACACCTTGCGAGCAGAAGTAATAGCCACCAAGAAGGCCACCTTCTGGGATAAAGTAAGCAAGGGAATCTCCCTGATGTTTTCAAAGGGAGGTTTCTGTAGAACCGACAAAACCAAATTAAGATCCCAAGGCGGTAAGGGCGCGCGGACTGGAGGAGCCAGGTGCCGCACCCCCTGGATGAAATTCCGCACCAAGGATTTGGTAGCTAAAGGCTTCTGAAAGAAGATTGCTAATGCTGAAACTTGACCCTTGATGGTGCTCAAGGCTAGCTTCTGCTCAACCCCCTGTTGTAAAAAGGCCAATATTCGAGACACCGAATAGGTACGTGGAGGAAATCCTAAAGATTCGCACCACGCAATATAAGTTTTCCATGTGTGATAATAGACTTTGCTGGAAGTCGCTTTCCTTGCTTTAATAAGGGTAGGAATGACTGAAGCTGACAAACCTCTGTCCTTCAGTACTTGGGTCTCAATGGCCAGGCCATTAAACCCAGCGACTGTAAAGCATGATGGTAAATTGGTCCTTGAGACCACAGACACTCCCTGAGACGAAGTTCCCACGGAACGTCTACGACTAACATGTCCAGGTCGGCCAGGCCGGCTTGAGGAGGCCAGCCTAGAATTTCTAGGACCACTGGCGCTGATTGGATCTGAACCAGGCGTCCCTAGAGGTATCTGGCCCCGACCATCCGAGAAAGTCTGGTCGTTTTCTGTTCCCACACATTAATCAGATACCTGATAGTTATCAGGAAAGGTGATCTTTTCTGGTTGAACCTCAGGGACCGAAGTCACCCGACTAGAGGCTACTTGGCCTATCTGGTCAACCAGATCCGATTCCTGTGAGGTATCGGGACTAATCTTAGGAAAAGGTAAAGGAAAAGATCTATTCAGGGAACGGTAATTACCGCTTCCTGTAGTACTTAAATGTTGGAAGGGAAGAATCGCACCGGTAGTAGTGGTTGATGCTCGATCTAATGTCCTGAATACCGGTGAAAACGTCCCCCCACCCTGAAACCGGGTGGGGGCGCACCTTCAGGCTGTGTACTCCTTTGCTTCGGGTTTGGCTGGGTTGGTCCTTTGCTTGTCCGACCAGCCCTTCTTGAACCCTCCTGGAGGAGTCTTGCCTTTCCCGCTAGTACCAGCCGGGCGCCCTTTATGGGCGGTAAAGAAAGGTCCTCGCTTGTTGCGAGGTCCCTTAGCTTTAGCAGCCTGTGGCAAAAAAGTGCTCTTGCCCCCAGTGGCATCCTTAATGATTTCATCTAGGTTGGCCCCAAATAGACGATTCCCCTGAAAGGGGAGATTTGTCAAGGTCTTCTTGGAACCTAGGTCAGCTGACCAGCATTTTAACCATAGCACACGTCTGAGGATCACCGCTGTCTTAGATGCATACCCTAATAAGGGAATAGTGTCCAAGGCTGCGTCACAGATAAACTGTAGCCCTTGTATAATCTGTTCCATCAAATCAGATGTCTCCTGGGGAATATCTTTTCCCCTAAGATCTTGGCGTACCATTTTCGCCCATTCCGTAAGTGTCTGGGAAACTAGACCAATAACAATTACTGGTCTAAAAGCTGACCCTATCAGAGAGAAGATGGTGCGGGACTCTGCTTCCATCTTTCGATCCACCGGATCCTTAAAGGACGAAGTGTCCTCCACTGGAATAACCGTGGCTTTATTTAGCCTGGAAATAGGCGGATCCACGACTGGTGGTACCGTCCATTTCTTAATGATGGATTCCTCAAACGGATAGCGTCTAGCAATACGCTTGGAAATAGTAAAGGTACGTTTAGAATGCTCCCATTCTCCTTTAATCTGATTACCGAAACATTTAGGTACAGGAAAAGCCTTCATCGTCTTGATGGGTTTATTAGTACCAAAAGGAATCTCTGTTTCAGTTGCCTCTGCCGGTAAAGCCTCAAGTTTTAAGGTTTCCTGCACTGCCACAACTAGTGCGTCCACCAATGCTTCTTCCTGAATAATAGCAGGAGAAGAAGCGTCCTCCTCACTGTCTGAGGGGGCTTTACCTGGGATAACAGCCCTTGCAGAGGAACCTGCAACTGCCGTGACCACCTCTGAATCTGAGTCAGAGGTGTCAGATGGTATAGGGGTAGGCGGGGGTCGCTTCCTTGACCCCCGTCCCTGACAGGCCGCCTCCACCCGAGCCACCATAGACTCCAAAATTGCTGTAAATGACTCTATACTCTGTGCACCGGCGGGTCCCGTGGCCCCCTCGAGGGAAACAGGTGGGGGAATATGTGTGGCAGGGTCCATGATAACTCCAGTTACTTCCTGGATAATATAATTCAAAAATAAAACTTTTCTTTTTTTTTTTTTTTTTTTCGACCCCCAGCGCCACAAAAGCCCCTTAGTGTTACCTGCTAGGGATCCCTATCGATCGAGAGAGAGAGAGATAGACCCCCAGGCTCACCACTTGATGCTCAGAGTTTAACTGCAACAGGTTACAGCGCTGTCTTAACAAACAGGAAGTCTTTTGGCTGGCTGCCCAGGAAGAAAGGAGGCGGCTCCGCCCCTCTGTACGCCTTTCCGGCGCCTCCCCCAAGCTCCACGAGGTGTTTGGATCACCTCAAACATGGCCGCCCCCATGCTGGAGACACGAGGCTACGCCAAAATGGCGGCTCGTGCGATCCAGCAAAAAAAATGGCGGCGGCCCGTACTGAATAGCGGTGTGCTGCAGGGCACACAACACTCTCACTGCATGGGGATATGGCGTGGTTGGCGGTACCGGCCCTGGCGGACCGCATGGCCGTTCGGGAGGCCTGCTAATAGCTGGAGATCTGATTAGGAAGGCAGTCTACATGTCCGTGGCTTCTGACTGGTAGGTAGCTTATTCTTAAACCCATAAGATTCCCAGAATGCCACAGATTACATCTTTAAAACATGTATACAATTAGATTGTTAGCTCCCAAACCAAGCCTCCTGGCTTTTTGCACACATAAAATCACACTCAAAGTAGGAGGATCTGTGTCATGTTGTAGGATAGAAAGGGACTCTATCTTACCATACAGAGAGGGGCCCGCGTTCACCACAAAACCCGTCAGGGGGAAAGGGGGAACATACTACTCACCATACCGGAACCAGGCGGGCACCAACTCCTGACAGTACCCCTCTCCACCGGGGCGGGAGGGCTGTCGACCGATACGGACGCCGTGACTCATGGTCTTTGGCGTTTCAGCGAGACGTTTAACTCGCGTGGACAGTCCTTTAATGGGACTTTGTCGCGGCCGACCCAGCGCGGAGCTATGGCCTGCACGCGCTCGTAGGCTGAACTGGGGTGACCACCGGATCTCAACATCCAGCCCGTCGCCCAGTTCAGCTTTCTTGCTTGAAGATCTCACAGGAACACTGGAGAAAAAAGCTGTCTAAAAAAAATCCTTTAAGAAAAAATTCTTGCCAGGACCTAAGATCCCAGCAAGGTGTCTAGGTCCTTACTCCTAACTAGACAGAAAATAACTGATTTGCTGAGGCAGAGAGAGAGAGGATATACCCTCTGGGACTGCCCCTGGGGTGTGGCCAGAGCTTTTTAATTTCCTGTCTAGTCCTGCTCCTGTGGAGGCAACATAACCCGAAGGTGGTGTATCACCGAGGACTACGTCTGTCAATGAGCGCTAGAGAAAGGACTTCTTAAAATATGTGGTGTCTTTTGTTACTATCGTATATATTTTTGTGAATCACTAGCGGTACCCCATACATCATTCACATAGGAGGAGTGGAGTCTAGGTGCCCCTTTATTTTAAACTGGGGCTTCCAGATTGCAATAAGCCCCCACCCACAAACCCCTACATCAAACAGGCCAGGGTTGTGGGCAAGAGTCCCTTATCTTCAGCAACCTAGGGATGAGGTGCTCTGCTAAGTGGGTTTCCCCCAGCAGGGTACCCTCACATGTTAAGAACGTCTAGTCTAGTATAATTCAGGAGGAGGGGAGGCTTACTGGCTTTCAAAGACCAGGGTTGTTCATATGGGGGTCTGTTGGTTGTTAGCACCATAATCCCTTAAACCTAAATTTTGCAGACATACAGTACGTTACATATTCCAGTCATACTACCTTCTGCTTTAATAACTTGTACATATTGATGATGGGCACGGAGCCACATCCAGTACCCATGTTAACTCACCTACGCTTGCAGTTCTCCCCAGCAGGGGACCGTCTAGAAGAAGTGGCATACTTCAATAGTTTGCACAGCCTGATGGTTGAATGCAATATTCAGGCCAGCACAGCATGAAATAAAGTAGTTTGAGATATGCCAATTTTTTATTTGAAGAGGCACATTTCAAATATGGGATTGATTTATATGTTTGATGTTTGTTATAAAATTACTTGCCCCTTACTAATATTTTCAGTGCTATCTCTTTCCAAAAAGAGTTGTCTTATCTCTCAGCTGAGAGAAAGAACAAAAATCTAAATGAGTGATTTTAATTCATGGATAAGTACAATTTTGTTAACAGAATTAAGGCCACCTAGCACCCCTTCTTCAGCTTAAAAGTAAAAAAAAAAAAGAAAAACAGCCTTAAGGGATTCACAGTTACACTCACTATACATCCATGTATTATTCTACTTTGTAAAGTAGGCTATGCTGGGTCATCAAGTCAAAGAGTAGCCACCAATGGTGTACAGGGTTATCTTTAAGTGAAACTACAGTTATATTAAGAAAAATGTATTGCAAAGTTTTAGCATGTTTTATGTAGATCCTTACCGGATGTGTAGATGTTAAAAAAGGCCATAAAAGTGCACTTCTTAAAAGTGCAGGTCTGGTCAGTGCTATCAAGAAAAAAGTTGTAATCCAACCTAAGGTCCCCTATGCTAAAATAATGTAATACCGGTGTAGAGAACTTGTCTTAAGCAGTACTATTGCTAATTAAAATACTGTTTGTGTCTGTAACCAGCTTGAGTTTATTCTTTCCACAAGTGTTCCCAAGGTCAGGATATTTATGGCTTCTGCCAGGCACTGTTTAGGAGACTTGAGTAGTCTGAGTGGGAAGATCTAATGACTGAGTTATGAATTTTTATCCTTTCTACTAAAGAGTACGGTCAATGGTGTGAGCTGAGGGACGGTGATACACATTTGGAGCAACCTTTCAGGGTGTTCATTCTTTTCTGGACCCCAAATAGTGCTGTAAGTGAAAGTATTTTCTTTTCTGGACCTCACCCAGAAGAAACTGCTTTAGAAGATGTTTACCCACAGAGACGGGGAGGGGGGGGGGGGGGGGGTGGTTGCTGAGTTATGTCGTATGCAGAAGTCCTGCAAGATTTGGGCATCCATCTTGATGTAAGACCCTTATAAATATTGGTGGGGCCTGCAGGGAACCAGTAAGTAGGAAAATAACTTCTCTGGGTAGGAAAAGTGCATGTGCAGTACTGAGGAGGGGTTCTGGACCGGTAGGGAGGTGTAGGTTTCCTTTCCAGGATGTCCACGACGGACCACAAGTTGTTTATTTGACATCTGCTGAAAATGTTAGGTGTCGGGCTGTCAATCAGAAGCTTAGGCTTCAGGCTAAGCTGGAACAAGTTTGCAAACCACACATTTTGACTGCAGATGCTTCATGTTTGACATGCACACTGAAAGCATTAAAGCCAGAGAGACGGTCACTGACCTAGTATTCCCTTTAGAAACAAATATGGATAAAACTATGATACATGCTCTAAATCTTCCTTCTACAGCCAAAGGCTGTCAGGGACAGTGTTGCCAACCATCAGTATTTTTACTGGCAGCCAGTAAAAAAACATCACTTTCCTACTGCCAGTAAATGGCAATGACAGGAAAACATTGCCAGTAAAAAATATGGATGTAACGCTAGGCTTGGAACTGCACATGCGCAGTTTCAGCTCGGAGCTGGCCGAGACCATCCGAGTGCCTGCTACAGTCGGATCACGGTGAACAGAAGACTGCTAGCAGAGATGCACCTTGGAGCACAAACACAAGGGCAAGGACTGCAACCCATCAGGTGATAGATAGATAGATAGATAGATAGATAGATAGATAGATAGATAGATAGATAGATAGATAGATAGATAGATAGATAGATAGATAGATAGATAGATAGATAGATAGATAGATAGATAGGCATATTGGACAGAGGGAGGAAACCTGACAAATTAGTGCACAGACATTTAGTACAGTCCTGGTGACTGGCAGAGGAAAGTGCCTCAGTGCATGCTGGGATACTGTATAAATGCAAAGGGCACATATGATCGGGGTCTTTCAGCTGGAGAGCAGAGTCCCAGAGGGAGGGGGTGGCTGCCTCCTCCTCTGTAGAAGTTGTTATGTGGCCTCAGGTGGTCGACCTGGGGGCCTTTAGAGTAAGAGAGGAACTGAACCTGGAGGTCCTGCAAAGACACTGGAAAGGATCTGATTCTGCAAACAGTGAGTACAGATCTGTGTCAAGGGTCTGTCCTGAGGGGGGCCATCCCTTCAGCTAGAAGAATCAGTGGACAGGCGTCAGTAAAGGGGATGCTAGAGAGTGTCCTGAAGATAATGTAGTTCACCAAGTCTGTTGCTGGAGAGAGAGCAAGAAGACTTCACACTTTCCATACAAGTGGCAGTATGGTTCAAGCAGTGTGACTGCTTCCACAAGTAACCTGGTGAGGCCAAGTAAGAGTTGTCCTTATCAACTGTAAATAGTTCAAGTTGGAGTATCCCACTATTCCCTTCTCCCATCCAAGTTCCACAATAAATACCAAAAAAACAAAACCCCTGGACTGTTTATTGAGTAATGAGCCATTGGGAGTAAGGATGAATGTGTAAACCGTCCCTAAATGACTGTCTGCAGGTAATCAAATGAGACCCAAGAAGTCACCACACAGCAAGCTCTAAGGGGACAGTGCTACAACTGTAATTTTGTAACTTTTAAAAATGCAAGTAAAAACTTGGATGTGCCAGTAAATTAGGGGTGTTGTGTCAGTAAATTTCAATCTGGTAGGTTGGCAGCACTGGTCAGGGATAGTCATTTATTTTTTGACATAGTAAAAATGTATAGGGATGAATTCTACAAAAGCTTTCTCATAAACATGATCTGTAAAATGTTCATGACACCAAGTTAAAACAAAAAATAAAATACTGTATACACAGTACTGTCTGTGCAAAGTCATTTCAGTCTTTTTGGAAAGAATGGTATATGCTCCTTGTCACACAGTTCTATATTTTGTCCATTCTTCTTGAAAACGTCCATAAAGTGAACCCCTACATAAAACTCCACAGTTCTCTGCTGGTTCTGACACAACCATTGTTTACACACACATCGAGTCTATCCTCATTTCAGCGAATGAAATGGTCAAACCCACACCATTGGGCTTTTCCGTGTAAGGTTGTCCTGTAAGAGAAAATACAACAAAACGAATATCAGCGTATTTTATCAAATGAAAAAGTAGAAAAGAATTTACTAGCTTCAAAATGGAAAGCAAGAAAGAATGACTGATCACAAGCATAGTTTATAAAGTGGGGTCATCTTGTTACATAGAGGGGGTTGCTGATATCACAAAAGAACTTCACATTATATTCAGTAATATTTTTCTAAAAAAAAATACATATACTGTAGTTTTTAAATAAAAATGTATAATGTGCAGCGCTGATAGAAAAAAACCTAAAAAAAAAGTGGGCATATAGTGCATATATAGTGCAATGATAAATTGTATCTATATGACAAATATGAGCATTGATAAAATACACATATGTTGTGATGTAACCAATAAATACAGTAATAATAACTGGTTACTGAAAATTACGATTTATTAATTTTCATTGACCAGTTATTATTACTGTATTTATTGGTTATATCACAACATATGTGTATTTTATCAATGGTCATGTTTGTCATATAGATACAATTTATCATTGCACTATATACGCACTACAGGCATACCCCACTTTTAAGTACACAATGGGACCAGAGCATGTATGTAAAACGAAAATGTACTTAAAGTGAAGCAATACCTTTTTTCATTACTCAATGCATACACTAGCTCCATAGGAAATCTTGGTCAGCTTGACATGGCACTGCTCCCACCATAAGTGACAAGGACACCAAGCTTGGGGAGCACGTTAAGGGGATCAAGGACTATGACATGGTAGATTACATAGGCAAGCTGGCCGGCCACAAATAGGATATGTTATAGTCCTGGGTCTCCTCTCGATGCTCCCTAAGTTTGGTATCCCTGTCACTTATGGTTTGGGAGCAGTGCCATGTCAAGCTGACCAAGATTTCCCATAGACGCCAATGTTAAAAACTGGGAGTAGTGCCATGCCAAGCTAACCAGGCTGTGTACTCCAGAGTGTATGTAAAGTGAGTGTACTTAAAACGGGGTATGCCTGTATATATGCACTTTATTTTGATTTTTTTTCTATCAGGTCTGCACTTTATACATTTTTATTCTAGATATGGATTGTCATATGTAGTGCTAGTAATTTTTTCAATATTTGATACTTTAACACAGTGTCCCCCCTTCCCACCTCCTTTGTTTTTTCATCTACTGTAGTTTTCAAAGGCAAGCAGGTGACTTGGTATCAGCCTGAATGTGACCTGGTACAGTAGCAGCCTCTTGCAGCCCTTGTACAACACAGCTGGAGTGTCAGAGGAAGATGCAGCACAAAACGCCAATCAGTTCTTGTGCTGACAAGAAGCGCACTGATAGGAGAGAGCAGAGGGACAGAGAGATGAGCTTATCACTATGCTGCTTCTCCTTGCACTGTCCAATCACAGGCTGTTTTTTTTTTTTTTTTCTAATAAAGCCAGGGTAAGTACCTAAATGTGACCTGGCATCAGCCTCTTGCAGTCCCCATACAGCAGAGCTGGAGTGTTCGAGGAAGAAGCAGCACAAGGAGCCATGTGTTTACGAGAAGCATGATGATAGAAGAAGAGAGCAGAGAGATGAGCTTATCACTATATGCTTTTCCTTTCACTGGCTGGGGTGAATCCAGAAAGTATACTTGCAAAGTATGGTTTCACTTAAGGGCTCCACCACACCGGTCCCACTGTCCCTGATCACAGCCACACCAGTCTCAATGTCCCTGATCACCAAACCAATCTTAGCTCAGGGAAAGTGGGTTGAATCTAGCAGCTGAAATAAAGTACTGCGGGGGAAAGAAAAGCAACGCAGCAAAAGGTTTTTTATTTTATCTTTTTTTTTATGGGTTCTTCATTTTTATACAATTTTTGTCTGGAGGTTTGCTGACAATCATATGTGGGCACTGTATGCCTATGACAAAAATATTGCAAATTCTCCACAAATGTGGGTTGTATGGGAGGGTTGCAAGAAAAAAAATTGACTCCCCAAGAAAGGCCACATGCAGTCACGACTGTGCTTTGCCAAAACCCACCTTGAGGATTTTGAGGCCACATGGAAAAAGAAAAGTGTTATGGTCAGATGAGACTAAAATTGAATGATTTGGCCTTAACACCAAACGATCTCTCTGGTGGAAATCCAATACAGCTTGTCATCCAAATAACACCATTCCTACAGTAAAGCATGGAGGTGGCAATATCCTGTTATGGGGGTGTTTCTCTGCAGCAGGGACTGGAGCACTTGTCGGGATAGAAGGAAACATGGATGGGGCAAAATACCATGAAATTCTTGAGGAAACTCTGCTGCCCTCTATCAGAAAGTTGTCAATGGGAACAATGGCGGCTGGTGCTCAAAATTTTTTTTTGGGGGGGGGGGGGCGCAAAAAGAAAAATGTAATAGGTATTGCTTCGCGGCAATGACTGACGCACGCACCGGCACCGCCCCCATTGCGACGTCAGCAATCGGATGTCCTGGATGATGATTGGTCCAGGCTGGAGACTGGACCAATCACAGCCAGGATATCACGAAAGTGGGGGTGTCCTAGCGCTATGACCTGCGCCCAGGTTACGCCCCCAGAAGGCAGCCAATCGGCGCCTCTTCTGGGTCGTAAACACCACCCCCCCCCCCCCCATAGCCACCACATAGGCCGGCAGACGCAATTTTTTTTTTTTTATAACTTTATTGTTCTTTTTGTATTTTTTTTTCCCCTTTTTTTTAGGGGGGGGCGGCGCCCTGGCGCCCCCTATGCACAGGCCGCCACTGAATGGGAAGAAGGTTTACCTTCCAACATGACAATGGCCCAAGCACACAGTAAAAATGATCACACAGTGGTTGCAGGAGAAAAAGGTGAATGTCCTTGAATGGCCTAGTCAGAGCCCAGACTTGAATATTGAATATCTGTGGAATGACTTGGAGACTACAGTCCACAAACGGTCACCATCAAATTTAACGGAACTTGAGCAGTTCTGCAAAGAAGAGTGGGCAAATATTGCAAAGTCTAGATGTGCAAAGTTAGTAGAGACATATCCTAACAGACTAAAGGCTGGAACTAAACGAACAAAATATCTAACACAAAGAAATCAAGAAAACACAAGAGGGTGATCCTTTTTCCAACTTAGTAAATCTGTTTTTGAGGGGTTTTTTTTTTCATTTTTCTTAGGCTGCAAAGCAAGAAAATGTGATTATTTTAAAGGGGGTGATTCATTTCTATACCCACTGTATATACAGTGTATATATATATATATATATACATATACATATACATATATACACAGTATCTCACAAGGGTGAGTACACCCCTCACATTTTTGTAAATATTTTATTATATATTTTCATGTGACAACACTGAAGAAATGACACTTTGCTACAATATAAAGTAGTGAGTGTACCCCTAATTGGAAATGTGTAAAGTGGGCCCAAAGTGTCAATATTTTGTATGGCCACCATTATTTTCCAGCACTGCCTTAACTCTCTTGGGCATGGAGTTCACCAGAGCTTCACAGGTTGCCACTGGAGTCCTCTTCCCCTCCTCCATAACGACATTACGGAGCTGGTGAATGTTAGAGACCTTGTGATCCTCCACTTCCATTTGAGGATGCCCTCAGATGCTCAATAGGGTTTACATCTGGAGATATGCTTGGCTAGTCTATCACCTTTACCCCCAGCTTCTTTAGCAAGGCAGTGGTCGTCTTTCAGGTGTGTTTGGGGTCGATACTCCTCTGCGGCCCAGTCTCCGAAGGGAGGGGATCATGCTCTGCTTCACTATGTCACGGTACATGTTGGCATTCATGGTTCCCTCAATGAACTGTGGCTCCCCAGTGCCAGCAGCACTCATTCAGCCCTAGACCATGACACTCCCACCACCATGCTTGACTGTAGGCAGGACACACATGTCTTTGTACTCCTCACCTGGTTGCCACCACACATGCTTGACACCATCTGAACCAAATAAGTTGATCTTGATCTCATCAGACCACAGGACACGGTTCCAGTAATCCATGTCCTTAGTCTGCTTGTCTTCAGCAAACTGCAGGCTTTCTTGTGCATCATCTTTAGAAGAGGCTTCCTTCTGGGACGACAGCCATGCAGACCAGTTTGATGCAGTGTGCGGCGTATGGTCTGAACACTGACAGGCTTACCCACCCCTTCAACCTCTGCAACAATGCTGGCAGAACTCATACATCTATTTCCCAAAGTAACTTCTGGATATGATGCTGAGCGCGTGCACTCAACTTCTTTGGTCGACCATGGCGAGGCCTGTTCTGAGTGGAACCTGTCCTGGTAAACCACTGTATGGTCTAGGCCACTGTGCTGCAGCTCAGTTTCAGGGTCTTGGCAAACTTCTTATAGCCTAGACCACCTTTATGTAGAGCATCAATTCTTTTTTTCAGATCCTCAGAGAATTCTTTGCCATGATGTGCCATGTTGAACTTCCAGTGACCAGTATGAGAGAGTGAGAGCGATAACACCAAATTTAACACACCTGCTCCCCATTCAGACCTTGTAACACTACGAGTTACATGACACCGTGGAGAGAAAATGGCTAATTAGGCCCAATTTGGACATTTTCACTTAGGAGTGTACTCACTTTTGTTGCCAGCAGTTTAGACATTATTGACTGTGTGTTGAGTTATTTTGAGGGGACATCAAATTGACACTGTTATACAAGCTGTAGACTCACTACTTTACATTGTAGCAAAGTGTAATTTCTTCAGTGTTGTCACATGAAAAGATATAATAAAATATTTACAAAATATGAGGGGTGTAGTCACTTTTGTGAGATACTATATATATATATATATATATATTTACACAATGTCATGGCTTCCAGATGTGCCTGAGGGGAGAAGTATCCCCACTGGCTCCTGTGAGAGGCTTCTCATAGGGCAGTATGGGAAGCCCAATCAGGGGACACATCCCAGTTTGTAACTACCCCAGAAGGCAGATTATGCTGCAAGGGATTCTGGGATTGGGTATACGTTTGGGGGGAGCAGAGTCCCAGGAAGGAGAGTGCGGCTGTCTCTCCTCCTGTCTGAGGAAGGTGGATGTCTCGGGGTGTCGCCTGAGAATCCAGAGAGTGCTGAGTTGAGCTGAGGGGATCCGGTGTGCCGAGAGCCTGTGGAGAGAGAGAGGGGTCTAGTCCCAGGAAAGCCTACACAGCTTGTGAGTACTGCCGATTGCCCCTGGGGGTCTGCCTAGTGTCAGAGGGGACCACTCCGGAAGAGGTTCGGGGATCCAAGGTCAGCTAGCTGTAAAAGGGGGTACCTAGGTTGAAGACCCTGAAGTGTAAAGGGGGTACATAGTCAGTGGACCCTGAAAAGTTCAAGGAGCAAAGGGGGCACCTGCAGTCTGGGCCCTGAATTGTATTGCGTGTGCCAGTTACAGTGTTAGCTATCTGGAGTTCTACAAAATACTACCTCAAGCTGTGCCAGGCGGAGGAACGTATTCAAAGACTTACACAGTGGAGCAGTGTCAGGAGTACTACAGTTCTCAGTCTTGGATCTACTGGACCATAGGTCAGGGATTCAACACTTCTCAGAGTCAGTGAGCGTTGGCTGGCGCTGGCTAGCGTCAAGGAAGCGCCAACGGGCATTTTTCCAGGATCAACGTCTCAATTGTAATTACTTCAAGCCTAAAGGAGTATCCCACTCATTCCCTTCTCCCAACCCCTTAATTTATAATAAATACCACAAACAAAGATGCTGGAGTTGTCACTGTTTCAATTGTCACACCTGGGGACTCAGCTAACATGGGCCTGGAAACCTTGCTACATATATATACACTATATATACATATATTGTGACAGGAAGTCAGGTAAATCTGTGAATGTAGTCACAGACAGGAGCTACACTTCCACCTGGGTTAGACAAATCACCAATTACTATAGGGTGTCGGCTGCAGAGGTAGCCAGAACTGTCTAAGGAAGTTGAAAGGCCTTCAGCTGTTCGGAATGAGGAAGTTAAGGCCTCTATAATTTGTCCAAAGGAAGTCCTATTGTTTGCTGCCTCCTGTCGCCGTGTGGGCTGGGAGAGGAGGACAGACATACGTGTGCCTCCCGACGCCGTGTGGGCATGGGAGAAGGACTGCTGCCTCCTGTCGCCGTGTGGGCTGGGAGAGGAGGACAGACAGATGAGTGCCTCCCGACAAGCTGGTGAGCATGGGAGAAGACCCCTGAAGTGATGTGCGCTAAGGAGGGTAAACAAGTGTGAAGACTACTCGAAGTGAGGTCTTGGATCGTCTCAAGGTGAGAAGAGAAACTATTTCTATGTGGAAAGAAATAAATGCACTGCTTGCTATGTGGAGAGACAAGCAAATGAACTGTGTTCAATGTGAAAAGTGTGAAGAGACAAAGGGACATGTTCCATATGAAGAGGAAAAGGGACATGTTAAATGAACTGTTTGCTGTGTGAAGAGATAAAACATGGACTATTGAGAGTCTGCTGTATGACCAGTCAAGTCTGCCCAACAGTAGGTTGGGGACAGACTTCATTAGATGCAGTGTGTGAGAAGGTAGCCGCCCACAGTGGCAAGGATTTATTTTGTTTTATTTTATTTTGGCTGTTTTGAGGCTTGCAATTGTGTGAAGTAAATTGCATGAATAAAACAAAGTGTTGTTTGCAACCACTGCTCGGCTATCTCTCTGTGAAAACGCACCCCCAAAGGGGTCATCCACGCCTATCACCGAGCTAATCCCTTACAATATATATATATAAAGATACACATACAATATATACATGATGAGAAACTCAAGTATATATCTACAGCACAACGCTGTAACCCTGTAGCTGTTTTTGTATTTATTTTTCATTTTGAAATGTATTTGCTGACTATTTCTAATAAACATATATTTGTATTGATCAATAATGAGTGGAGGCCTCGTGTGTCATTAAAAGTAACCACTTACAGGACTATGTCACTTGTGCTGTAGTTATATGCTTAAGTTGATGCCAACTTAGGCTACAGAGATCACACTGACTATAGTGAGTTTGCACAATCTAACTTAACCACTTGACGATGACGACTTATACTGCAGCAGGTCGGCTCTGTCCCATAAAATGAAATACAGCTAGTGGCGGCGCGCATGCGCCGACTGAACACAGGGGGAGCTAATCAGCGGGTTCGGCACCTGCAATCACTCCCCGTGGAGACAGAACAGCGGTCTGCCGATGTAAAAACGGTAGACCACGGTTTTGTCAGTAATGAACACAGGGATCCTTTGTTCCTCCTATTTAGGAACACAAGTATCTGTGTTTATCCAGCAAGCCCATCCTCCACACAGTTAGAAAACACCCCATAGGGACACATTTAACCCTTTGACTGCCCCTGGTGTTAACCCCTTCCCTGTCATTAATACAGTAACAGTGCATTTTTTTAGCACTGATTACTGCAGTAATGTCACTAGTCCCCCCAAAAGTGTAAAAAATATCAGTTAGGTGCCTGATCTGTCCACCGCAATGTCACAGTTCTGCTAAAAATCGCTGATCGCCGCCATTACTAGTAAAAGAAAATAAATAAAAATGACATAAAACTTTCCCCTAGTTTGTAGACGCAATACCTTTTGCGTAAACCAATATACACTTATTGTATCAATATACACTTATTGGCACTTTTTTTTTTAATTAATTTTTTTAATTAATTTTTTTTATTGGGAATGTTTTATAGCAGAAAGTAAAAAATATATATTTTTTTCAGAATTATCGCTCTTTTTATTGTTCATAGCGCAAAAAATAAAAATCGCAAAGGAGATCAAATACCACCAAATAAAAGCTCTATTTGTGGGAAAAAAAGGACATCAATTGTTTTGGGTACAGCATCGCACGACTGAGCAATTTTCAGTTAAAGTAATGCAGTGCCGTATCGCAAAAAATGGCCTGGTCATTAAGGGGGAAAATCTTCCTTCCGGTCCAGAAGTGGTTAATTTTTCCCTACAAGCCTTTCCTCTGTATGTAAGAAAAAGAAGCTAGCCACTGCTCACATATTTGTACATACCTATGGTTGTGTAATATAACCTATACTGTAAGTAATTTAACACAGCTAAATAAACAAAAATATTATACGACAAACATCCATCCTTTACCATATTTTGCTCAGCATAACATGCAGCATCATGCAGAGTTACAAAGACCTGCTCGTCAGTGAGATGATCCATGATACCAATAGACACCAGTGTTCTAAGAACCTTTGCTGGAATAAAAGCAAGATACTGTAAGTTTAATGGTTATACTCAGTTATAAAAGATTAATATATGAGATCCAGGAACTGCTATAATAAGTAAAATGTAGACAACAAGCCCTAAGCCTCATACACACCTCTAGTTTATTTTTCCCTCAACCCAGCGGGCTAAACAAAAAACTAACAGTTCGTGAGGAGCTGTACTAACTATGCAATATTAGTACAGCGATCTCCACTGCTGTGCTATTGTGTTCTGACAAGGGGGACTGCGCCCCCCCCCCCCCCCCGCCAGTACACCCCGGTTAGCTCACAGCCATTGTCAGACCTTTTTCGGTCATAGCCCCTTGACAGAAGCCGGCCAGCTCCTGTCGGACCAGCTGTTATGCACATGGGACGATTGTCAGCTGGTTTTTTTGAACAGACTGGTGCCACCTGATATTCGGCCTGTGTGTACTAGGCTTTAGTCCAAGGTCATTTTATTCTGAATCCTTGTAATGTAATCATAGTCATATCTAAGTGAGGCATATATTCATATACAGTCCATATATACAAATAGATTAATGTTCTATTCTACATTTGTATTAAGTTTGTGTGAGAATTCAGTTAGAGTAAATTAAAATGTAAATGTATCTACATTCCTCTCTGTTAGATATGTATAGCAAATGTACTCACCATTACATCCAGATAACAGCAAATGCATTCCAGCCTTCTGACACTCAATGCACATCTGAATAACAAATAAGTAAAATATTCTAAGCCTAAGCGTGCAAACATTAGGATAAAATCCTGAGATTCATAGTTTATTGACATGAATTAAAAGTCATAATTATTATGAACACTGTACATAGTACTGTTTCATAGTAGGTAAGGTTGAATAAAGACAATAATCCATCCAGTTCTACCTGTGTAAGTGTATGTCGACAATTCCCATATCCCTGTATGTTGTGTTCACTAAGATGCATGTCCACGAGTCTTTTAAAAATATTACTACTTCCCGCTGACACCAATTGTGGAAGAGAATTCCACATCCATTTTGCCCTCACAGTGAAAAACCCCCTACGCAGCCTAAGGTTAAACCACTTATCCTCCAATCTTAATGTGTGTCCCTGTGTCCTCTTACACTCCCTGAGACTGAATCGTTTTCTTCCTATTAAGGTATTTGTATACGGCTATCATATCTCCTCTCAAGCGTCTCTTCTCCAGAGAGAATAGATTTAGTGTAATTCGTTAGGATCACAGCTTTGTATCATGTCATTTGTGTATTTACACTATTGAATTTGCCGCCGGTTCCACCCCCCTGTGTTGCAACACTTGGAGGGAAGGGAACGGGAAGACAGGTGCCGGCATCGGGCAAGCACACAGCAGGAAGACAGCGGAAGGACAGCGGGGGATCGCAGGGGAAGGTGAGTTTTAAATTTGTAAAACAACAGATTTCTATGCAAAACAATGTACCGCTTTCAGCACCTAAAATCTGAAGTAATCATACCGCCAGGGAGGTTAAAGCCTAAATAACAGCACAGTGCTTGTGCTGTATAATATTGCCCCTTCTATCACCTAAAAAACCTGGCTGATTCTGCCAGTTTCTACCCTCCCCTCTGTATACTAACCATGGTGTATCATAGCTTCTGAGCCCTTACACCGTGGTCAGTGTACGTATCTCCGTCATCCGCAGTGATCTGTAGCTCTCCTCTGTCTCCTACTGTCCACTTTAAGGACCAAGGCTATTTCTGACTGTTGTTTACAAGTTAAATCAATATTTTTTGCTAGAAAACTACTTAGAACCCCCAAACATTATATATATATATTTTTTTAGCAAAGACTCTGGAGAATAAACTGGTGGTTGTTGCAATATTTTTTGTCACGCGGTATTTGTGTAGTGTACCTAAAACTCTCCATAGGCTACGCTTTAAAAAACTTTAACGGTGACCAGTTTAGGCCCCTTTCACACTTATGCGACGCGATTTTACCGCGATTTTGACGCGACTTTGCCGCGATTTTGATGCGATTTTGAAAGCTATGGCTATGCCTCAAAACGCAATCAAATCGTGGCAAAGTAGTGCAGTAACTACTTTAAAGTCGGTGCGACTTCATAACGCACTGATATGAATGGGGCTCATTAAAAATAATGGAAAACGACTTGTCATGCGATTTTGCGGTCCAAAATCGCGGGACAAGTCGCACTAGTGTGAAAGGGGCCTTAGAGTTACAGAGGACATCTTTTGCTAGAATTATTGCTCTCGCTCTGGTGAGCGCAGCAATACCTCACATGTGTGATTTGAACACTGTTTACATTTGCGGGCGTGACTTACGTATACGTTTTCTTTGGTGCACGAGCTCAAAGTGACAGGGGCGCTTTAAAAAAAATATTTTTTTTCTATTTATTTTATTTTAACACTGTTTTTAAAAAAATAAAATAATAATCTGATCACTTTTATTGCTGTCACAAGGAATGTAAAAATCCCTTATGACAGTAATAGACAGTGACAGGTGCTCTTTATGGAGGGATCTGGGGTCTAAAAGACCCCAAACCCCTCATCTGCACTTCAAAGTATTCAAAATGCCAAAATCTGCATTTTTGAATACTGACACTTTTTTAAAATGGCGCTGTCAGCAGCCGAGTAAACCTGAAGTGACTCGGTGCCCCGGGTTACATGATCAGAGACCAGATCAAAGCCGAATCCGGCTTAGTATGGGACTCTAACCATCTGACAGACGTGCCGGCTGCTTGCTCGGTTCTCCTGGTGGGAATCTGGGATGGCACAGATGTGGAAGGTGGCGGGGTGGGGGGGGGGTGACGTCCCCTCCTGCTTGCTCGGATAACGACCGAGCACCTGCCGTACCACATTGGTTGTTATCCAAAAAGCCGACCGCAGTCTCTAAAAAATGGTACCAGGGTGATGCCTCTAGCTGCAGGCATCACCCCAATACAACCACTTCTTCTAGTGCAGGGGTGGCGAACACGCGGCTCTCGAGCCGCATGCGGCTCCCGGCCGAACTGAATGCGGCTCTTTGGCTCTTTGCCTCTTATGGTATACTGTGGCTCGTCTAGCGCAGTGTTTTTCAACCACTGTTCGGGGTCTTGGCTGGATAGCTGAGTCATTATATTGTGCAGGCAGGGTGCCACGGTGACACCCCGTCAGGTGGTTGGGTCCATAATGCTCCACACTCACAGTATGCCTAAGTCTTCCCAGCTGGATAATGCTTGGCACCATTTAACATAGAAAACTAAGGACATCTAGTGGTGAAGGGAATTGATATGAGTATTTTACAGTACCTGAGGCATCTTGCCAATACTGCCTTTTTGCCAAGATTTAGGCTATAACTACAGACATTTGTAGATTAGCTTAAAGAAAGCTCTGTATTTGATTTCCATTCTCCCTTCTTAAAGAAATCTGAACTTTGAACCATTGCTTATATGCTACTGGAAACAGGGGAATCACAAAGGGGGTGTGGGGGGTGCGGACCGCACAAAGGTGTCCACCAGCAGGGGGCGACACCAAGGGGTGGCGTCACCTATAGGCAAGGTAGGCGCCGGCCTAGAGTGCACACCAGTCGGGGGCGCCGCCAGGGTCAAAACTAGGTGGACAGGAAGTCGCCCACCCATTCTGCCACTGTGGGGGGGGGGGGGGGGCGCCTGCTGTCCGTTCCGACACTGTGGAATGTAGGGGTGGCTACCACCTGCTAACTCGCTGCTGGGGAGGCTGAACACTGTCACTGCCCATTCTCTCCAGAGAGAAGCCATGTAGGAGTTTAGGGAATAGGAAACTGAAGGACAAAGTCAGCTGATCCAATCATCAGAGCCAGCACTGGGGGCACGTGAAGAGGCTGAGAAATCCATTGACTGGCAAAGACATATACGTTGTATAATTTTTGTGTTTTGTGTAATAAAATTGTTTTGTACCCATACAATTCTCGTATTCTTGTTCAGTGTGCATGTGGCATATAAAGTCCCACACCATTGGGGGATTTTCCTTTTCCTTCCCATTGACTGGCAAAGTGAGTGATTGCCAGTCCCCCTCACCACCACCACAGGTCTCATCCCTATCCGCCCTGCCATAGTGGGGATAGGGGGGGGGGCGGGGGATAAGACCTGTGGTGGGGAGGGGGACTGCCACTGATCTCATCAGTATCCCCCCTCCCCATCACCTCTGCCACTCATCCTAACCATTCCATCCCTACCACCCTCTCATTCCATCCCTGCTGCCACTCATCTCACCCCCCTCCATCACCGCTGCCACTTATCCCATTCCATCCCATCACTGCTGCCACTCATCTCATTCCACCACAGCTGCCACTGATCCCACCCCCCCCCACTACCGCTGCCACTCATCCCATTCTATCCCACCACAGCTGCCACTGATTCCACCCCCCCCACCACCGCTGCCACTTATCCCATCCCACCTCAGCTGTCACTGATCCCATCCTATCACCACTGCCACTCATCCCATCCCATTCCACGACAGCTGCAACTCATCCTATCCCATTCCACCACAGCTGCCACTTATCCCCTCCCTGCTGCCTCCCACCCCATCACAACTGCCACTCATCCCATCCCACCACCACTGCCACTCATCCCATCCCACCACCGCTGCTACTCATCCCATCCCACCACCGCTACCACTCATCCCATCTCACCCCCGCTACCACTCACCCCATCCCACTACCACTCATCCCATCTCACCACCGCTACCACTCACCCCATCCCACCACCGCTACCACCCATCCTATGCCACCACCGGTGACACCCATCCCATCCCACCTATCCCATTCTCCCACCACCATCAAAATAAGGCCATGGCCCCAGCATTCAGAGCGGAGGAGGATTTTACTTCCCATCCCACAACAGCTGTCACTGATCCCATCCCATCACCACTGCCATTTATCCAATCCCACCATTGTTGCCACTCATCCCATCCCATTCCATTCCACCACAGCAGCCGCCCCCTCCCTCTAGGACTCCCCTCTCCAGCTGAAAGACTATGAGAACATGTGCTTTTGGTATTTATACAGTATCTAAAGTATACATACTTAAGTATACCTTAGATTGTAAGCTCCTTGAGGGTACGGACTGATGTGAATGTAGAATGTATATGTAAAGCGCTGCATAAATTGACTGCGCTATATAAGTACTTGAAATAAATAAATATCCCACCATGCATCAAGGCACTTTCCTCAATCACCAGGGCTGTACTAAATGCCTGTGCACTCATTTGTCAGGTTTCCTCCTACTGTCCAATATGCCTCCCTATTCGACCAGTGTGAAACACTACAGACAAACTGAGCTGCACCTGAGCACATTGAGCAGACATCACTAGCAGATCCTGCTCTCTGGCAGGAACAATATAGATTTATCTGGCAATCCTTCTGGTAAGTAGGGATGATCGAACTTTTGAAAAGTTCGGTTCGACCAGAACACCCGAATTTCCCGAAAGTTCGGTTCGGATTCCAGAACCCCATTGAAATCAATGGGACCCGAACTTCTGGAATCAAAAAACGGCATTTTGAAGCCCTAAAACCCAATAAATGCCCCTAAAAAGTGCCTAGGGTTCTGGGTCATGCCCCAGGGACTATGAATCAGGCAAAAAAAGTTCTTAAAAATTGTCGTTTTTGATAGAGGGCCAATTTTGAAAAAAATATTGAAAAAAACAAAAATGAGATTTCTTTGGATTTAGTGTCTGGGGGGTCTAAAAAGTGTACCTGTGAAGTTTCAGCTCTGTATATATATATATATATATATATATACCCCTAACCCAGAATCTGCATAGTAGGGTCACCCTGACATGGCAGAGTTCGGTCACCCTGACATGGCAGAGTCAGATCACATTAAACTACACTACGGTCACCCTGACATGGCAGAGTCAGATCACATTAAACTACACTACGGTCACCCTGACATGGCAGAGTCAGATCACATTAAACTACACTACGGTCACCCTGACGTGGCAGAGTCAGATCACATTAAACTACACTACAGTCACCCTGATATGGCAGAGTCAAATCACATAAAACTACACTACGATCACCCTGACATGGCAGAGTCAGATCACATTAAACTACACTACGGTCACCCTGACATGGCAGAGTCAGATCACATTAAACTACAATACGGTCACCCTGACATGGCAGAGTCAGATCACCATAAACTTCACTACGGTCACCCTGACATGGCAGAGTCGGGTCACCCTAAACTACACTACGGTCACCCTGACACTTAAAGCTATCCCTACAAAAACTAGATTTTTGAATCTAACTATAGTGGTATATAGTACCCTAACTACACTGCATATCCCTTTCCTCACACTAATAATTTCAAAATGACACTGGAGCTTTACAAGCAGCAGGAGTAACAGAAATGCTTCCACTCTTTTCCACAGCCTCTGTATTGCTAGAGGTTTGGCGGGGCTATGTTATATACTGGGGGGTGTATGGGGGGGCTTATTTACTCCTGATTGGCCTCTGGACCCCCTAGTCACTCCAATCACATTCCTAGCAGACTCCTGCCCCCTAAATTGGCTTTTACTGATGTTTCTGGGCCAATCACAGGCTTTTAAAGCCCAGTTCCTGTCCCATTGCATTTTGGGCGGTTGTGGTGGCCGAATTACGAACTTTTACCGCAAATAGTTCGGAATTCGGCAGAATTTCGAACACCCAATGTTCGGGTTGAACCGATGGTTGACCCGAACCGTTCGATCATGCCTACTGTTAAGCAGACAACATCCAAAACTATACTCTCTCTCTCTCTCTAGCACATAGCTAGGAGGGTGCTACATGTGTACTGTGGGAGAACAGATTTAGTGAATTCAGGGTCCTGGGTTTAGTGAAACTCTAAGCTGGCCATAAACTAAATGATTTTTGTTTTGTGATTGACCCTATTTGCACCCCATTTTCTCACCAGATATCTACATCATTCAATTGAAAGAACAAAGAAGCTGGGCGGAAAAAATGTAGGCTAAGAAGTAGCTGCATCCAATCATCCACTCTTCAGGTATTTTGGGAGTAAACAGGGCCAGCTTTCCATATATATTAGGCACAGCGGGAGATTCATCACTCCATGCTGTATAGGAGTAATCTGTTTTTGTTTTGTTTTTTCGTTTAGCCCGCAGGCTGAATAAAAAGAAAAAATGACTAGTGGATGGCAAGCTTTAGCCCCAGTTCACACTGGTGTGACTTGTCATGGGATTTGACAGGTCGAATCGCATGACAAGTCACACCCTATTGTTGGCAAAGGAACTGTTTAAATCTGTGCGACGCCAACTTTACGGTGCCGCACCAATTTGAAAAAGTAGCTCCTACACTACTTTTGGCGATTTCAGGTGTGACTTGCATAGACATCTGTGTAAAATGCTGCACAGATGTCAGGTAAGTCGCACTGACATGTGGCTTTGAAATCGTGCGATTTCAAGTGAAGTCGCATGATTTCAAAGTTGTCTCAACAAATAGTCAGCTAGGGCTAGGGATGTGATCAGTGTGAACCTAGACTCACAGTTCTACCAGCTTTCAGCTCAGAAAACTCTGAAAAGAAAATGCTATGTAAAGTAAAAGTAATTTACCTGTATAAACAGACGGGCTCCTGCAATATCAATAAATATGACACCACTACAGTCAATGATCAGCGACCGGATTTCAGGGTCTACAAGAAGAATTGTTCATTGTTAGAGAGGGTTGGTCTCATAAAATCCTTTCAGAGAAAGCTTCAGCTTATGCATCCACATATTCAACCTCAGTTATTCATCGTATTCATTAAAGCGGAGTTCCGGCCTGAAAAAAAAATTTAGATAAAAATACCCCCGGGACAGTCAGGGCTAGTGCATTTCAGCAATGATAGCCTTTGAACTGTCCCCGGGTTCACTTACCTTTTAGAAGAAATACTTACCTTGAAAATTTCTTGTCCAGCGCTGCCATCTCAGGTGTGGGCAGCTGAAGCCGGAGCATCCTCTTCGGTCCCAGAATGCCCTGCTCGTCAGTTCGGCGCAGGCGCGCCATCCCTGCAAAGCTTCTGGGCATGCCCAGAAGCTGTTTAGCAGGGAATGACGCACCTGCGCCGGAACTGACGAGCGGGGCCGGTGCAGGCGCATTGAATCCTGGGAGCGATGACGTTCAGCTCTCAGGAGTCAACGCAAGAAGGAAGTGACGGCGGCAGTCGTGTCCGCAGAGGGAAGAAGTGGAAGTAAGGTAAGTTTTCTTTAAAAACAAGGTAAGTGAATAAATAAATAAATAATTATCCAATTGTTTTATAGGTAATTAAGAGCAAGCGGACAATGAAAAAAAAATTTTCAGGGTGGAACTCCGCTTTAAGCAGCGAGACTTGGCTATACAACTGAACATTTCTGCTGCTGTAAATTTGCCTCCTGAAACAGGCAAAGGTTTTCCCTTTTCAGCAGACATCCACTCAACTTTTTCATAATTTTCTCTGTTAGCTGCCTGATTGACCTAGCTGACTAATACTATTTTTTGAGACAACAAATCACAAAAGGCCCATGTGACGGTGTTCACCGTCACTGAAATTTAAGGACAGATGGGTGATGGTTTGGATTGTCCCAGTAACTGGAGAGCAAATCCCACCGCTGCCAACCAATGTAACGAGACCCTTGCTAGCTCGCTTCCGCTCTCCCGACACTCCTCTGTTTCTAGTGAGTCAGCTTGCAGATCGCAACGTCTGATGGTTCGGTCAACCAAGGCTCCGGGATCCGAACTACAGCTATGTGCCATTCGGAATCCATTAGAACAAACACCAAGCAGGCTGTATGTAAGTTCAAACAGGAAGACAATTTATTGGAAATACACAGCACACTTTTATACAGAATTCGGAACATCCTGCCCCCAACAACCGCTTTCCCATTGGTCAATTGCCCAGTACATGCCGTTCTCCTTCAGGTCCTCCTTAGCCATGCAAATGAGTACTTGAAAATGAGTCAGCAGGGATTGGTCCAAATGGCTTGATTAGAAGGACTGTTATGTGTAATGAGACAGAAGCCCCCAGGGGACAATCAATGTACACAATAGCCAGACACAGAACAATGGTTCCATAACGAGCCCCCAATTCACATTACTCTGAGTGTCAATACATTCCTTAGCAGACAACAGGTGAGTTCATTAGCACACCCGACAATAGGTGAATGGAAAGCCACCTCAAACAAAAGCAACATTGTTAGACAGTCAGTCTCCTCATTGAACTTCCTTGACTGACCATATTAGGAGTTGTACTTCCTGGTCAGAGACCTCATGGCAAATGGGAACAAATCTCAATATTTCTACATGGAGACCTTGCTGACAAATATGAAGCGATCTAAACCATCACCCATCTGTCCTTAAATTTCAGTGACGGTGAACACCGTCACAGCCCATTTCACACATACGGATGAAAAACGGACATCAATGCATTCCTATGGAAAAACAGATGTAAATGGATGAGTCATCCATTTACATCCATTTTTATCCGCTTCCATCAACATCCATTTATTTATTTTTTTAAGAAAGCCCTATTTTTCATCCGTAAAGATAACGGTTCCGATGAAAAATGGATGTAAACAGACAAACGGTCCGTTTTTGCATGAAAAAATGGTTCCGGGACTCAAGTGGTTAAGGACTCTAGCTGGCAGATGTAAAAAAAAATTATTAAAACAGATGAAAAACTGATGTAAACGTAATTAATTTTTTCTTCATTTTCTTCGAAAAAAAGTGACTGAACTGATCAAACGAACAATCCGCATGTGTGAAAGGTGGCAAAGGAAAGTTCTGTTACTAACATAATGGAAATGATGGTTAGAGAAATCTGCAGCTGGTACAGATAATATTCCAGAAAGATATTAATAGGAACATTTTGAGGCAAAAATTGTTATTGTAATATTAGATACAGTGCCTTGCGAAAGTATTCAGCCCCCTTGAACTTTTCGACCTTTTGCCACATTCCAGGCTTCAAACATAAAGATTTAAAACTGTAATTTTTTGTGAAGAATCAACAACAAGTGGGACACAATCATGAAGTGGAACGAAATTTATTGGATATTTCAAACTTTTTTAACAAATAAAAAACTGAAAAATTGGGCGTGCAAAATTATTCAGCCCCCTTAAGTTAATACTTTGTAGAGCCACCTTTTGCTGCGATTACAGCTGTAAGTCGCTGCGAGTATGTCTCTATCAGTTTTGCACATCGAGAGACTGAAATTTTTTCCCATTCCTCCTTGCAAAACAGCTCGAGCTCAGTGAGGTTGGATGGAGAGCGTTTGTGAACAGCAGTTTTCAGTTCTTTCCACAGATTCTCGATGGGATTCAGGTCTGGACTTTGACTTGGCCATTCTAACACCTGGATATGTTTATTTGTGAACCATTCCATTGTAGATTTTGCTTTATGTTTTGGATCATTGTCTTGTTGGAAGACAAATCTCCGTCCCAGTCTCAGGTCTTTTGCAGACTCCATCAGGTTTTCTTCCAGAATGGTCCTGTATTTGGCTCCATCCATCTTCCCATCAATTTTAAACATCTTCCCTGTCCCTGCTGAAGAAAAGCAGGCCCAAACCATGATGCTGCCACCACCATGTTTGACAGTGGGGATGGTGTGTTCAGAGTGATGAGCTGTGTTGCTTTTACGCCAAACATAACGTTTTGCATTGTTGCCAAAAAGTTCGATTTTGGTTTCATCTGACCAGAGCACCTTCTTCCACATGTTTGGTGTGTCTCCCCGGTGGCTTCTGGAAAACTTTAAACTACTCTTTTTATGGATATCTTTAAGAAATGGCTTTCTTCTTGCCACTCTTCCATAAAGTCCAGATTTGTGCAGTATATGACTGATTGTTGTCCTATGGACAGAGTCTCCCCCCTCAGCTGTAGATCTCTGCAGTTCATCCAGAGTGATCATGGGCCTCTTGGCTGCATCTCTGATCAGTCTTCTCCTTGTATGAGCTGAAAGTTTAGAGGGACAGCCAGGTCTTCGTAGATTTGCATTGGTCTGATACTCCTTCCATTTCAATATTATCACTTGCACAGTGCTCCTTGAGCTGTTTAAAGCTTGGGAAATCTTTTTGTATCCAAATCCGGCTTTAAACTTCTCCACAACAGTATCTCAGACCTGCCTGGTGTGTTCCTTGTTCTTCATGATGCTCTCTGCTCTTTAAACGGACCTCTGAGACTATCACAGTGCAGGTGCATTTATACGGAGACTTGATTACACACAGGTGGATTCTTTTTAGTCATTTAGGTCAACATTGGATCATTCAGAGATCCTCACTGAACTTCTGGAGAGAGTTTGCTGCACTGAAAGTGAAGGGGCTGAATAATTTTGCACACCCAATTTTTCAGTTTTTTATTTGTTAACAAAGATTGAAATATCCAATAAATTTCATTCCACTTCATGATTGTGTCCCACTTGTTGTTGATTCTTCACAAAAAATTACAGTTTTATATCTTTATGTTTGAAGCCTGAAATGTGGCAAAAGGTCGCAAAGTTCAAGGGGGCCGAATACCTTTGCAAGGCACTGTATATAGATTTTAGCATATGCAAGTTCATTTACAAAGTCCAGTACTTCTATAATGTTTAAGAAGAGAAAATGTATTTTACCTTTTTCTGATTTTGTTTTACATCCATCTGCATGGTAAACTGGATTTGCTATTCCTACATCCTGCAAAATAAAATACAAAACTAAAGCAAAGCAATTGTAGAAGCAGGCCCAGTTTTTTGTCACTGTATTTGAGGTTTAGGCTCGGTTCACACTACTGCGACATGATTTTGCCACAATTTTTAGTGCAATTATGTAGCGTTACTTTAACTGATTCAATACTGTGCACTTTTACCCCCTTCCTGCCCAGGTCAATTTTTAGCTTTCAGCGCTCTCACACTTTAAATGACAATTGCGAGGTCATGCAACATTGTACCCAAATTACATTTTTAGCACTTTCTCACACAAATATAGCTTTCTTTTGGTGGTATTTAATCACTGCTGGGTTTTTTATTTTTTGTTAAAAAAAAGACTGAAAATTTGGAAGAAAAAATAAAGTTTTTCTTAGTTTTTGTCAGACAATTTTGTAAATAAGTAATTTTCTCCTTCACTGATGTGCGCTAAGGCGGCACTGATGAGGTGGCACTGGTGAGGAGGCACTAACATGCAGCACTGATGGGCACTGATAGGTGGCACTGATAGGCAGCACTTATGGGCAATGATAGGCAGCTTGGATAGGCGGCACTGATGGGCACTGATGAGTGGCACTGATGGGCACTACTGATGAGCAGGCACTGATGGGCACTGAAAGGCAGCACTGACTTGCATCATTGATGGGCACAAATTGGCATCACTGATGTGCACAAATTGGCATCACAGATGGACACTGACTGGCATCACTGCTGGGCACTGTTGGGGCTGCACTGATCATCAGGGCACTGATGATCAGTGCCGTGATTATCTGTACAGATCTCCCCTGTGAGGAGATCCCGCCGATCCGCTCTCCTCTCCTCACGTTCTCTCAGTAAACATTTCCTTGTTTACATGTGATCAGTTACGATTGGACACAGCTAATCACATGGGTAAAGAGCTACGTCATCGGCTCTTTACCGAGATCAGGGTCACGGCGTGTCCTAGTGACACAGAGAGCCCGCGATCGGCGCATCGCCTGCCTCTGCAGGCGCGCAAGCGCGGTGAGACTGGAGCGACATCATATGATATTGTCCCAGAACAACAAAGCATCCCGCATGCCGTATAGACAAATGGTAGGTAGTTAATGCAACTTTGATGTGACTTGGCTAGGTTTTTGGATATTCTTTGGGGCCAAGTCACACTCTAAATTACACCAAAGTAGCACAGGAACCTTTTCATTGATGAGAACGGCCACTATTGAATATAATGCGATTCTGTGTGACTCAAATCTAATCGCACCAGTGTGAACCAGCACTTAAAGGGTATCTAAACCCAAGAATAAATATGTAATATAGTGCAGCTTACCGATCCCTAAATGTGGTGACTTAATCATTTTTTTCAGGGTTTTCTTTTACCTTCTTTTCACCTGGTTATCCTGCCAGTCTCACATTTGCTGTCCTAGAGTGAATGCTTACTCTTTGGAGGAGCAGTGTTGTCACCCTGGGGCATTAAGTGTGTTAGGATTACAGAACATCCACCTCTGTCATTAACTCCATAACATAGGGGGAGGTGTTATGTAGTTCACAGAGTTTATTTCACATTGCTTTAGCTAACACATCAAATTGCACAGAAACCTGCAAGCTTTTTTAGCAGAATCAACAGTATTTTTTACACTTATTGATTAGATGTAACAAAGAATTTCAGTGGTATATTTAACATGTGATGCATAAAACCACACTGAATTGACCTCATGTTACCCTTTTGAGATCGGGATGCTTGGCTAAATTAAAACACTGCAATTCCAAAAAAGCAAGCACTCTAACAATATTCCAAAATTACTGTTGACTGAAGTCCCATATCAGCAAAACGGGGATGTTTTTCGAGAATATGCAGACTTCCTTCACAAGATGACAGAAAGAGATGTCCTTCAACAGGAGGTAAACCCTGTCATATGCCCCTCCTCCATTCACAGATCCCTTTGCATTCTGGGAAAGAATACTACAAGTTTTATGAATGGGCAAAAGGGGAGAAATAGAAAGGTGAGCGGAGTCAATGCTTCAAAGCTGCAGCCACTGGTCCTAATCCCCACAGCACCAGAAGATGACCGGTAGGGGGGGCGGGGGGGGGGGGAGAATCCAGCTTCAGGTTTCTACAGTAAGCAGCAGCCTGCAGAACATGGGATACACTTCATTAGAGGTAAGTTATATCCCCATGATATGTCCACAACACCATTTTAGCTAAACTTCAGCTTTAAAGGATAAGTTCACCTTTTCGGGGAGAATTTCAATTTTTTAATAAATAGAAGCATTTTCCAATGCCATTCCTGGCCCATCCATCCCAATGTGCTTTTCTCTCTTGAGAATCTTGTCAGTTTATTTGTCTTTTTAAAAGGATTTTCAGATTCCATCACTTCCTATAGATCGTCTCTAACCCTTCACTTTATGTTATGCCATTTCCCAGAAGCCTTCATTTCCTTGTTGCATCACAGAAGAGGGTGTGATAGGGTGTGTTCAACCCTCTAGACCACACATCCCTTCTTACAATACCACATCCACCCACTTTCTATACAATTTGATTGTACAATCTTCTTTAGATCTCCCATCACCTATGTAGTACAAGGGCCTGACTAATTTGATACAAATTGAATAGATTGTTCAGGTGGGCCCTCCTATTCCAAAGTTCTGGTAAATCTAAAGGAAAGTTTACAGAGATTGTACAATCAGATTGCATAGTATATAGCCATTTATATACAAGTACATAGGAAGGAGTGGACAGAGACGCTCAGTTATCAGGCCTCATCTGGAATATGCAGTTCAGTTTTGGGCACCAGTTCTTAAAAAGGATATCAGGGAACTGGAGAAAGTGCAGAGAAGGGCAGCCAAACTGATAAGAGGCATGGAGAAGCTCAGCTATGAAAAAAGATTAGAGGAACTGAATTTATTCTCTCTTGAGAAGAGGAAATTAAGGGAGGATATGATCAACATGTATAAATCCATAAGGGGTCCATATAGTGAACTTGGTGTTGAGTTATTCACTTTAGGGTCATCACAGAGGACAGGGGGGGACTCTTTACGTCTGGAGGAAAACAGATTTCGTCTCCAAATATGGAAAGGTTTCTTCACCGTAAGAGCTGTCAAAATGTGGAATTGACTCCCTCCAGAGGTGGTTCTGGCTAGCTCACTAGATTGCTTTAAAAAAGGCCTGGACTCTTTCCTGGATGGACTTAATATAAGTGGGTATTAAATTTTGTTAGGTAAAGTTGATCCAGGGAATATCCGATTGCCTCTCGGGGGATCAGGAAGGAATTTTTTTTCTCCTTCTGTAGCAAATTGGATCATGCTTTGCTGGGGTTTTTTTCACCTTCCTCTGGATCAACAGTGGGTATAGGATTGTGTATATGGGATTGTATGCTTGCGTTTTTCAATACTGCTTTTTTTTTTTGGTTGAACCAGATTGACTTGTGTCTTTTTTCAACTTGACTAACTATGTAACTATCAGGCCTCATTCACATCTCCACGTAGCGAAAACTTACATTCCGGCATGGATTTGTTTTGGGTGTTTTTGAGCATTTTCATTCGTCATGCATAAATCAGCCCATCCACTTGAATGGGCTACCCTACACGCAGCAATCCCCCCAGAGAAGCTCCAGAACTTTTTTTGGAGCAGAGCATGATGCGTTACTGCAGTTTTTGGTGCGTTTGGCGCACTTGGGGTGCCTTTAACATGTAATGACAACAGAAGCAGGATGCACATTTGCAGCATTTCTTAAACGCATGGCAAAGCTGCCATTTTCTGTGCAGTTTGTAATGCATTTGGAAACACTCAGATGTGAATGAAGCCTCATTGTTCTTGTGTAAATGCTCCAATTTCACTTTCAGGCCTCATTCACGCCTAGAGCAGTGGGAATGCATATTTTTTTAATCGTTTTTCTAGTGACACACATAGGGCAGCCTGTTGAATAGGATACTCTACACTAGGTAAAGTAGCTCATGGGATATTTCCGTGTTTTTTTTACTGCATTTGTCATCTGAATTTTCATGTGGCAAAATGTGTGTTTGCTACTGTATTTGGTGTGCCGTTAACAATTATTGACACTGAAAGTGCAACTAAGTAATTTTAGGAGTATACATGTGGCCATACACTATACAATCTGATTGTACAATCTCTGTACAATCTTCTTTTGATTTACCAAAACTATATAAAAGGAGGACACACCATCTATCCAATCACGCTTTGTCCTATCAAGCAGGCCCTTGCACTACATCATGGGTGTCCCATGGGTTGCATGCATGCCCCAGGGAGTTTAGCATGCATTTGAGCCCATCTGAAGGGACCCAGTGGAAGTCAGGCAAATGCAACCGTGGAGAAATGCCGGGTGTGCTGTTGATGGATGAAGGGTGTGTTCTAATGAGGTCTGCTGGTAAACTCCTCCCTGTGTCTTACTGGTTCCTCTGTCTTTATACCAGGGAGTCTCTGAAGCTTTCTAAGAAATACAGCAAGGGCTAAGGTAAGGCCTTGTTCTCAAAATCAAAGAAAGCTTTTACTTTTCTGCAACCGAGGAACAATAATGGCACAGTATATTGGTACACAGGGGAGCTGGAATTTAGAAAAATAAAAGATAAACGTAGCCTTTAAGCCTCTTTGGGGCATCAGTAAGAGCACTAAACTAATTACCACTTTGCTAGATGTGTTATGTTGCTCTTCCCTAAGGATGTTCTTGTTTTTTTTGGCTGAAACTATTTAAAAAAACCTCTGGGCTGTGGTCATGAAGGAATAGTGGATATTGCCTCTGTAAATGTACCAAGTATGTATCTATGGTCCTCCTAAATAAAGTCCTCAATCTGAAGAATTTATATTCACTTTTCATAAAAACAACCATACAAGTAAGAGTGGTCAATAGAACCATGTACAAGAAAAAGTGGTCAATAGAACCATGTACAAGAAAAAGTGGTCAATAGAACCATGTACAAGAAAAAGTGGTCAATAGAATCACGCACAAGTAAGAGTAGTCAATAGAATCATGTACAAGAAAGAGTAGTCAATAGAATCATGTACAAGAAAAAGTGGTCAATAGAATCATGTACAAGAAAAAGTGGTCAATAGAATCATGTACAAGAAAAAGTGGCCAATAGAACCATGTACAAGTAAGAGTGATCAATAGAATCATGTACAAGAAAAAGTGGTCAATAGAATCATGTAGAAGCAAAAGTGGTCAATAGAATCATGTACAAGAAAGAGTATTCCATAGAATCATGTAGAAGCAAAAATGGTCAATAGAATAATGTACAAGCAAAGGTTGTTACTACAATCATGTAAAAGTAAGACTGGCTCTTTACCGAGATCAGGGTCACGGCGTGTCCTAGTGACACAGAGAGCCCGCGATCGGTGCATTGCCTGCCTCTGCAGGCGCGCAAGCGCAGTGAGACTGGAGCGACATCATATGATATTGTCCCAGAACAACAAAGCATCCCGCCTGCTGTATAGACAAATGGTAGGTAGTTAATGCAACTTTGATGTGACTTGGCTAGGTTTTTGGATATTCTTTGGGGCCAAGTCACACTCTAAATTACACCAAAGTAGCACAGAAACCTTTTCATTGATGAGAACGGCCACTATTGAATATAATGCGATTCTGTGTGACTCAAATCTAATCGCACCAGTGTGAACCAGCACTTAAAGGGTATCTAAACCCAAGAATAAATATGTAATATAGTGCAGCTTACCGATCCCTAAATGTGGTGACTTAATCATTTTTTTCAGGGTTTTTTTTTACCTTTCTTTTCACCTAGTTATCCTGCCAGTCTCACATTTGCTGTCCTAGAGTGAATGCTTACTCTTTGGAGGAGCAGTGTTGTCACCCTGGGGCATTAAGTGTGTTAGGATTACAGAACATCCACCTCTGTCATTAACTCCATAACATAGGGGGGAGGTGTTATGTAGTTCACAGAGTTTATTTCACATTGCTTTAGCTAACACATCAAATTGCACAGAAACCTGCAAGCTTTTTTAGCAGAATCAACAGTATTTTTTACACTTATTGATTAGATGTAACGAAGAATTTCAGTGGTATATTTAACATGTAATGCATAAAACCACACTGAATTGACCTCATGTTACCCTTTTGAGATCGGGATGCTTGGCTAAATGCAAGCTGCAATTCCAAAAAAGCAAGCACTCTAACAATATTCCAAAATTACTGTTGACTGAAGTCCCATATCAGCAAAAACGGGGATGTTTTTCAAGAATATGCAGACTTCCTTCACAAGATGACAGAAAGAGATGTCCTTCAACAGGAGGTAAACCCTGTCATATGCCCCTCCTCCATTTACAGATCCCTTTGCATTCTGGGAAAGAATACTACAAGTTTTATGAATGGGCAAAAGGGGAGAAATAGAAAGGTGAGCGGAGTCAATGCTTCAAAGCTGCAGCCACTGGTCCTAATCCCCACAGCACCAGAAGATGACCGGTAGGGGGGGCGGGGGGGGGGGAGAATCCAGCTTCAGGTTTCTACAGTAAGCAGCAGCCTGCAGAACATGGGATACACTTCATTAGAGGTAAGTTATATCCCCATGATATGTCCACAACAACATTTTTAGCTAAACTTCAGCTTTAAAGGATAAGTTCACCTTTTCGGGGAGAATTTCAATTTTTTAATAAATAGAAGCATTTTCCAATGCCATTCCTGGCCCATCCATCCCAATGTGCTTTTCTCTCTTGAGAATCTTGTCAGTTTATTTGTCTTTTTAAAAGGATTTTCAGATTCCATCACTTCCTATAGATCGTCTCTAACCCTTCACTTTATGTTATGCCATTTACCAGAAGCCTTTATTTCCTTGTTGCATCACAGAAGAGGGTGTGATAGGGTGTGTTCACCCCTCTAGACCACACATCCCTTCTTACAATACCACCTTCCACCCACTTTCTATACAATTTGATTGTACAATCTTCTTTAGATCTCCCATCACCTATGTAGTACAAGGGCCTGACTAATTTGATACAAATTGAATAGATTGTTCAGGTGGGCCCTCCTATTCCAAAGTTCTGGTAAATCTAAAGGAAAGTTTACAGAGATTGTACAATCAGATTGCATAGTATGTAGCCATTTATATACAAGTACATAGGAAGGAGTGGACAGAGACGCTCAGTTATCAGGCCTCATCTGGAATATGCAGTTCAGTTTTGGGCACCAGTTCTTAAAAAGGATATCAGGGAACTGGAGAAAGTGCAGAGAAGGGCAGCCAAACTGATAAGAGGCATGGAGGAGCTCAGCTATGAAAAAAGATTAGAGGAACTGAATTTATTCTCTCTTGAGAAGAGGAAATTAAGGGAGGATATGATCAACATGTATAAATACATAAGGGGTCCATATAGTGAACTTTGTGTTGAGTTATTCACTTTAGGGTCATCACAGAGGACAGGGGGGGACTCTTTACGTCTGGAGGAAAACAGATTTCGTCTCCAAATATGGAAAGGTTTCTTCACCGTAAGAGCTGTCAAAATGTGGAATTGACTCCCTCCAGAGGTGGTTCTGGCTAGCTCACTAGATTGCTTTAAAAAAGGCCTGGACTGTTTCCTGTATGGACTTAATATAAGTGGGTATTAAATTTTGTTAGGTAAAGTTGATCCAGGGAATATCCGATTGCCTCTCGGGGGATCAGGAAGGAATTTTTTTTCCCCTTCTGTAGCAAATTGGATCATGCTTTGCTGGGGTTTTTTTCACCTTCCTCTGGATCAACAGTGGGTATAGGATTGAGCATTTTCATTCGTCATGCATAAATCAGCCCATCCACTTGAATGGGCTACCCTACACACAGCAATCCCCCCAGAGAAGCTCCAGAACTTTTTTTGGAGCAGAGCATGATGCGTTACTGCAGTTTTTGGTGCGTTTGGCGCACTTGGGGTGCCTTTAACATGTAATGACAACAGAAGCAGCATGCACATTTGCAGCGTTTCTTAAACGCATGGCAAAGCTGCCATTTTCTGTGCAGTTTGTAATGCATTTGGAAACACTCAGATGTGAATGAAGCCTCATTGTTCTTGTGTAAATGCTCCAATTTCACTTTCAGGCCTCATTCACGCCTAGAGCAGTGGGAATGCATGTTTTTTTAATCGTTTTTCTAGTTACACACATAGGGCAGCCTGTTGAATGGGATACTCTACACTAGGTAAAGTAGCTCATGGGATATTTCAGTGTTTTTTTTTACTGCATTTGTCATCTGTATTTTCATGTGGCAAAATGTGTGTTTGCTACTGTATTTGGTGTGCCGTTAACAATTATTGACACTGAAAGTGCAACTAAGTAATTTTAGGTGTATACATGTGGCCATACACTATACAATCTGATTGTACAATCTCTGTACAATCTTCTTTTGATTTACCAAAACTATATAAAAGGAGGACACACCATCTATCCAATCACGCTTTGTCCTATCAAGCAGGCCCTTGCACTACATCATGGGTGTCCCATGGGTTGCATGCATGCCCCAGGGAGTTTAGCATGCACTTTGAGCCCATCTGAAGGGACCCAGTGGAAGTCAGGCAAATGCAACCGTGGAGAAATGCCGGGTGTGCTGTTGATGGATGAAGGGTGTGTTCTAATGCGGTCTGCTGGTAAACTCCTTCCTGTGTCTTACTGGTTCCTTTGTCTTTATACCAGGGAGTCTCTGAAGCGTTCTAAGAAATACAGCAAGGGCTAAGGTAAGGCCTTGTTCTCAAAATCAAAGAAAGCTTTTACTTTTCTGCAACCGAGGAACAATAATGGCACAGTATATTGGTACACAGGGGAGCTGGATTTTAGAAAAATAAAAGATAAACGTAGCCTTTAAGCCTCTTTGGGGCATCAGTAAGACAACTAAACTAATTACCACTTTGCTAGATGTGTTATTTTGCTCTTCCCTAAGGATGTTCTTGTTTTTTTTGGCTGAAACTATTTAAAAAAACCTCTGGGCTGTGGGCATGAAGGAATAGTGGATATTGCCTCTGTAAATGTACCAAGTATGTATCTATGGTCCTCCTAAATAAAGTCCTCAATCTGAAGAATTTATATTCACTTTTCATAAAAACAACCATACAAGTAAGAGTGGTCAATAGAACCATGTGCAAGTAAGAATGGTCAATAGAACCATGTACAAGAAAAAGTGGTCAATAGAACCATGTACAAGAAAAAGTGGTCAATAGAATCACGTACAAGAAAAAGTGGTCAATAGAATCATGTAGAAGCAAAAGTGGTCAATAGAACCATGTACAAGAAAAAGTGGTCAATAGAATCATGTACAAGAAAAAGTGGTCAATAGAACCATGTACAAGTAAGAGTGATCAATAGAACCATGTACAAGTAAGAGTGATCAATAGAATCATGTACAAGAAAAAGTGGTCAATAGAATCATGTAGAAGCAAAAGTGGTCAATAGAATCATGTACAAGCAAAGGTGGTTACTATAATCATGTACAAGTAAGACTGGTCAATATGATCAAAGTAATCATTTAGAAATAAGACTGGTCAGTATGGTCAATAAAATCATGTACAGTACAAGTAACACACAAGTGGCATGCTTTAACCTACTTAATTTACGACAGACTACCAAATAAACCAAAACTGCTCTTGTCAATGAGTATATGTATTGTAAAGCATAAGGGTACCTAGAGACTTACCACCACTGTAATACTCATGTTACTGCCCTGCTCCATGGCTTTTAGGGCTTTTTCTCTCTTTCGGATTTTTTCTTGTGTTAGTCCCACAATTTGGCACATAGTTTCCTTAAAAATGTTCCTGTTGCCATAGTAGATCGGAGCATTATAGGACAGGATCTTCACTCCTGGTATTTCATAACACTAATTAAAAGAAAATGTTAAATTTTGGCATTTGATGCTGGAATTTGTTTTTTATTAAGCGAATGGGAAATTGAGGGTTATGGCATGCTATTGTTTCAGTGACTTTTTATCGCCTGCTGATTGCATTGGTCCTTTTAATATGCGGAATTAATGTACTGTACTCATTGTAATTTGTAATGGATTCTGTGACCTGGTGCTCCCTTTGTAAATAAGTGTCAACTGGAAACAATTTTATTTTATATGCCTGAAGGGCAAGGAAATATTTGATAGGCCTGAAAACACTAAAACAATCCTTTTTTCAATCGTTATTAGCCCTAAATGTTGATCTAGGGACAATGTTGGAAATTTCCTAATCAAGGTAAACAATATATCATGTAGGGTTGATAACATTCTTAAAAATACAGGATAGAATTGTGGGAAGGGTGGGTCACCAACTTATAGCTGGGCAGCCAAGATTTCCTGCCAGTTAAGATACCCATAGGGGGATAAATTAAAAGTTATGTCGTCATTTCAGACCTTCCCATCCAAAAAACACATTTGCAATACATATACTTGAACAGCTTTACCTGCCAAAATATGTGTCATCTTCTTTGGCAGAATTTTGGGCATTGCTATTCAACCTGACTGGCCTGTACAAGACTCCTCACTGCTAATCTGATCTTTGCCGTAAATGGGGAATGTTGGGCAACAGTAGAAAGCAGTTTTTAGCAATTATATGAACAGTCATTTCAAATGAATTTAAAGTAGATGTAAACACTAATTAAATGACATTAAGAGCCCATTCACACTAGCACGACTTGTGAGGCGACTTGTGTAGCCCCAGGTCGCTTGACATAACAAAAGCAATGTTAATCAATCAGTGACGTCTTAATTGGCACTACTGAAGTCGACTTCAGAAAAGGGTCCTGTACTACTTTGAGGCGACCTGTGATCCGACTGTCCCATATACTTCAATGGGAGTCGCCTCCTTATCTTAATTGACACGACTTGTTATCAGACTTTCCAGGAAGAAGAAAGAGATTAGCCAGGCATTCCCCACAGACAAAGTCGCCTGTCTCTTCAAAGTAATGCACAAGTCTCTTCCAAGCCTCTTCCAAGTCTCTAAACAAGTCGCGGGGCGACTTTCTGCTGGTGGTAGTGTGAACCGGCTCTAAATGTGCTAAAGAACTGTGTATCAAAATAATTGTAATTGTTTTAAATAAATACTTTTTTTTTCATTCTTTGTTGCATCTTAGTGTTTTTAAGTTCCAACTTTTTGCAGCCCCTTCCTGTCTACATGTACTTCAACTTGGCTTTTCTCAGGGTGAAATTCCTGATGATGACAGTGAACCATGCCTGTATGGATAAACTGTTTTATCAAAGTTAGGCTGGCCATAGATGAAACAAACAGAATCCCCTATCCAGGCAACCGAGGTGGATGGAAGAATGCGCTAGAGTATTCTGACAGTGGGACTCCTCCGCTGTTAGAATACACTGATCGAGTGAAAATTTTCCAACAGTAACATTTGAGAGAAGTCAATCGTTAGATCGGCTTCTCTAGAGTGGGATGGCCTTAGAAGGATCAAAAATTGGCTGGTGCCTGCTGAACCGGCTGAATTTCAATCCTTCTATGGTCAACTTTATACCTTTAAGTTCTATATCTACAAGTAATATCTCTAGTTATATTGCCTACTTGTGGCAATGTGATTCATATCTAAGAAATCACATTTAAACTTTTCTTTTTTAATGCAAAATCTTAAGCAAAAAGGATATGAGTGATAATATTGTCTGCATTCTATGGGGCACAGTTTTTTTTTTGTAAGAATCTGTATATCTGCATATTGAGTATTTGTTCTGAAAGTTTATACCTTGTAATTTTGGTCTACCGGTCGGTATATTTCTGTATTGATTGCTCTTCCTAGGACGGAGCACTGAGTCCTAAAAGGCATAGCAAAATGTAAATAAACAGAAATTGTTAAAAAAAAAAAAAAAAATACAAACTTTAACACATGAAAAATACATTTTAATGTAAGTCATAAAAGTGAAACTGTGGCACACCTGAACAATTCGGGCAAAGTGATGATGACAAAATGCAAAAAACAGACCAGCTTTTCCTATCTTTCCTTGTCAAATTTGGCTCAACCCTTCCTATATCAAGGGGCTCCATTTAAGTGAATTTCCACTTTTGCATTCTGATTTGAGAAAACCCCACTATATGTTTGTTATGTGTTCCCATTCATGGAGCATAACTAAAAGTTATTTTTGTAAAATATTTCTTACCTTTTTAAATGTTTCTCGGGAGGTGTCATGGCTGACTGTAAGGCTTTTTTGAATAATGTCAGAGTGAGTCTGTCCTGAAGCCTGGTATACACGATGAGATTAGCAGATGAATGGTCGTCCGCTTTTTTTTTTTTGCACGCTAATCTCCATGTCGAAAACGAATAGGTTACTAAAGTACGAAAATTATCGTACAATAGAATAAAAATTTGTAAGATATATGATGTATTTGTATTGTATTTTTGGACTAAAACTGTACTGATTAGGCGGAAATCGTAAAATCTGGTATAGTACGAGAAAAATGTTCAAGTTTGTCCCTTCGGAAAATCAGATTATCAGACGATGGATTTGAAAGCAGTATTTATTGTACAATATTCTGATCGTGTGTATAGAGCTTAAAGTGATTGTAAAGTCCAAATTTTTATTTTTTTTTTACATAAATAACATGTTATACTTACTTTCTCTGTGCAGTTGGTTTTGCACAGAGCAGACCCTTCTCAGGTCCCTCGTTCCTGCTCCTGGCCCCTCCCTCCTATCGAGTGCCCCCCACAGCAAGCAGCTTGCTATGGGGGCACCCGAGCTGAGCTGCAGCTTTGTGTGTCCATTCAGACATGGAGCTGCCTTTCGGCCCCTCCTACATTTTTTTAATTTTTTATCCACTGTGGTGCAAAAAATGCAAAAAAAACACTTGGTAAGTGAACAAAAAAGGTGCATGTGAACACACACAAAAAAGTGCATTTAGGAGTGTGCTTTGTCCACCCCCCTAAGGGGTAGGCCCTCTACCCTGATCCCCTGGGGCGCAAGGCTCCTGACATGGACAAAGAGTTTCCAATGGTCTGCCTAGCCAGAAGGCCTGGCAGACCCCGTTCTTCTGGGAAGCCGAAGCCGCACCCGAATACTAGGTCGAGGGGCTCTCCTGAAGAGAGACGCCCCAGAGACAGAGGAGGAAGGAACTGGAAGGCCACACATCCTCCCCCTAGACTTCAGGGCAAGCCCAAGGACTCACACCCTCCATCCTAGTGAGAAGACAACATACACAAAAGTGAAAGGTGACAAACGTGGGAGAAAAATAAATAACATAAATAAGTGGCTGTGCATGGTGCACTGGCCGGGCCCTGAGGCCTGGTAACAAAAATTGGCCCAGACTTTAGCCAAAAGGCCCAGCCCTAAAAGGTGCAGTACAGAAAAAGTGTTTGGAACTGTGACCATGTGCCAGTTCACACATTGGGGTCCCACACCCAAGTGTAACTGAAAGCACCTCTGGGGCAACCACTCCCAGAGGGCGCCGACTCTCCTAAATAGCTCACTGACTTTGATTTGTCAGGCTTTGATGACGCCGCAGCTGCATCTCAGCCAATCAGGAGAGAGGGTCCCAGGACAGCCATGGGACCCGTGGACATTGTTGGACAGAGAGGGGGCACAGGTAAGTATTAGGGGTGCTGGGGGCTGCTACACACAGAAGACTATTTATCTTAATGCATCAAATGCATTAAGATAAAAAAACCTTCCTGACTTTACAACTCCTTTAAGTCTTTCCTCATTACCATACCATGTAAGAAGCCCAGCCTCTAAACCATTATCCCTTTGTTTGCCCAGACACCAAAGGGTTACAATTGATAATGAAGATCGGCCTGCACAATAAAGACAGGGTTAGTTATGGAAAACGCAGCTTCCAAGCCCCCTCATAAACAAAGAAAGCTAAGGATGATTTTTTCTTTCTGGAAGATCCAAAAATAGAGCATCTAAAAAAGCTAGGCAAGCATTTTTTAGGTTATGCTATGTAAATGGGGACATATAACAAATATAAAGTAGGTATTTTCTGAATTTGGCTGCAGAAGTGGAATTACACTTTAAGAAGTTATCTATCAAGTTAAAGAGGAAGTAAACTTTCTTTACTGCCTTTTACCTATAGGTAAGCCTATAATAAGGCTTACTTATAAGTAGTGTAAATATCTCCTAAACGTGCACCGTTTGGAAGATATTTACATTACATGCAATCAGTGACATCACTGGTGCATGCTCTCTGAAGGAACGGCCACCCGTGTCGTTCCTTCCGAGCCCTGTGTCGTGAATGGCTGCTCCTGCGTGCATGCGTGGGACTGATGTCATTGCGGCTCTGGCCAGTCACAGAGCCGGAGCCCGCAAACCCAAAAGCAAGATGGGTGAGGATGGAAGCGGCTGCAGTGTTGACATAGCGGCACTGGAACAGCTTCATTATATGGTAAGTTTCACATAATGTACTAGTATGCGATGCATACTAGCACAATATGACTTTACCTTGCAGGGGAAAAAAAAAAGTCCAGCGGTATAAAATCGCTTTAAAGAACTAGCAAGGAGTCTCAGCGATTCACTTGTAATTCATTGGATACATCCACAAATGTTCTATCAATTGATGTTATTAAAGCACGTTACATATAAAAGGTATTTTTACTATATGGAGTCTACCAGTTACTTTGTATATCTCCACAGTGAAGACACACACACAAAAAAAAACCTTGACAAACAGTATGTCGTTATAATATTACAAATAAAATAAGGGTTTTCTGGAGTTGGGTTTTAAGGACAAAAAATCCAAAATATAGCAATGTGCTCAATTTAATGATTTTACACTTTCTTGTATATAAAAAATGAATCTGTCTGATCTGCAGTGAATAAGGCACTTATTACATTTAGGAAATCGTGAATTAAAAAGTGAATTATTTAAATATTGGATATTTCTGACTCACTCATCTATATCAGAAACACTATGGTTTATATAAACCAACTATAATAAACACAATATTAAACATTAATATTACATTATTAGACTGTGTACCTTTGGGTTCGGCAAATCACTGTCATCATAGAGAAAACAACACCAACCATCAGGCCCATTTCTACATTAAGGATTACTACTGCCAACCATGTAACCACCCAGACAGACTGTAAAATAAGAAGAGAAGATGTCATTTAATTTTTGTTTAGCATTCTATGGGGTTGATTTACTAAAACTGGAGAGTGCAAAATCTGGTGCGGCTCTGCATTTAAAGCAATCAGTTTCCAGGTTTTTTGGTCAAAGCTTCATTGAACAAGCTTATGTTAGAAGATGATTGGCTACCATGCACAGCTGCACCAGACTTTGCACTCTCCGGTTTTAGTAAATCATCCCCATGTCATGTTTGCCTGCTGTATTTTCCCTTGCTGTCAACAGGTGTCAGACAACATCTTGCTTCTATATAAACGTCTTGTGTGAAACGTAAAATGTATCTATACCAACAACTTTTGTTTTCAGTAGGGTAAGGGTATAAACCCCTGTCAGATTTTAATGCCATCCGTGGGTTTATTTGGTACTATCTTGGGCACTGCACACCGCAGTGGTCTAAGCGGCCGGATCCACTGTCTCGGTTCCCACGGCTCCATTTTAAGCAGTGTTCTCTGTATGGCCACGAGCTGCCCGACATTTCCACCTGTCAGCGGCATTTGAAAACTCCGGCTTTTATCAACCAGCTGCTGCCTGCATCCACCTGATAGTGATTCTAGCCATCCATCCATTTGGCATTGAGAACCAAAACTATTTCTGATATGACTGGTTTTGCTATATCATGTGAGTGCATCTGTTTTATGTGTTTTTAAACTATTTATAATAAATTGACACACTACACTATTTTGGGCTTCTGGTACTTCTCACCCTCCCTGTTTTTCACTGTCCTAGGTGTAGAGAAGAGCAACACCGCTCAGGCCAGTCAGTGTCCACAATCCAAGGTAGGTGCTGAACCTCAGCTCGCCACCGCAGGGAACATATGTGAAGAAATTGGTCGCACACCACCAAGGGATTCGATGAAGAAAAAGTTCTTTATTCACATATGTGGTACAAGGTACAAGGTACAGCAGGGTGGGATATAGTGGACGCGTTTCACACAAATGCTCTCTCCAACGGATTCTCTGTTGGCAGTAAAACCTGACATAAAGTCAAATCATAGTTACATAGTAGGTAAGGTTGAATAAAGACAATAGTCCATCCAGTTCAACCTTTGTAGGTGTATGTGTGTCAGTGTCTGAAATTATTTCCCATATTCCTGTATGTTGTGTTCTTTAGGATGCACGACCAATAATCTTTTAAAATATCAATACTCCCCACTGCCACCACCAATTGTGGAAGAGAGTTCCAATTACTTATTGCCCTGACAGTGAAAACCCCCCTGCGCAGTTTAAGGTTAAACCGCTTCTCCTTCAATTTCATTGTGTGGCCCGTGTCCTCTTACACTCCCTGAGACTGAATAGTTTTTTTCTACGTTGAAATAACCATTGAGGTTTTTGTAAATTGCTATCATGTCCCCTCTCAAGCGTCTCTTCTCGAGCGAGAACAAATTTGTGCCTGTAGCCATTTCTCGTAATTAAGGTCTTCCAGTCTCCTTATTAATTTAGCTGCCCTTTTCTGGACCCTCTTCAGGTCCAGCACATCCTTTCTGAGGACTGGTGACCAGAACTGGACAGAATACTCCAGATGTGGCCTAACCAGAGTTTTATAAATTGGCAGGATTATAGTTTTATCTCTGGAGTATATCCCCATTTTTATTCATGCTAAAATTCTGCCGGCTTTGGTAGCTGAAGCTTGACAATGCATGCTATTACTGTCTGTTATCTACTAGGACCCCCAGATCTGTCTCCATCCTTGATTCCCCCAGATGTTGTCCCCTAGTGAGTAGTTTGCGTTTATGTTTTTAGCCCCCAAGTGCATGGCCTTACATTTCTCCACATTAAACTTAATTTGCCATGTAGTTGCCCACCCAATTATTTTGTTCAGGTCCTTCTGTAGGATTTCTATATCGTGATGTGAAGTTATTGCCCTACTTATCTTTGTGTCATCCGCAAAAATGGAGATTGAGCTATTTATCCCATCTCCTATATCATTTATGAATACATTAAACAGAATTGGTCCCAAGACAGAGCCATGGGTACCCCACTAACCACTCCAGACCAGTCTAAGTACATGTTATTTATCACCACCCTTTGGACACGCCCCTGTATCTAGTTTTCTATTCAAGAACAGACCTTATAGTCAATGCATACAGATCTCAGCTTGTAGATTGGGCATTTGTGAGAAACCGTATTGAATACTTTTGCAAAATCCAGATACACCACATCCACAGGTCTCCCCCATCTAGTCTAGATGGCAGCTCACTTCCTTGTAGAATGTTAACTGACTGGTCTGGCAGGAATGACCCTTCATAAACCCATGCTGATTACTACTAATGATACTGTTTTCTTCAGCAAATTCTTGAATATAGTCCCTTATCATCCCCTCCAATAGTTTACCTACTATTGATGTTAGGCTAACTGGCCTGTAGTTTGCAGGAATGCGCCTCTGCCCTTTTTCAAATATTGGTACTACATTGGCTTTTTTCCAATCAGCTGGTACAATTCAGTATGCTGTCCGCAAAGATTAGGAACAATGGTCTAGCTATAAATTGACTGAGTTCTTTGAGGACTCTCGGGCGTAAGCCATCTGGTCCTGGTGATTTATTTGTGTTAAGCTTATCTAGTCTTTTCTTGATTTGAATGGTTGGTATATCCCTCATTTTACTGTGTAAAAACTGATGAGAAAAAAGCATTTAGTACAGTTGCCTTCTCTGTGTCATCTGTAACCATCCACCCATCATTTTCTTTTATGTGGGCAATCTGCTCTGCTCTGGCTTTTTTACTGTTAATATATCTAAAGAATTTCTTGGGATTCTTTTACTCTTCTTTATCTGCCTCTCGTAGTCTTTTTTAGCGCTCCTGGTTACGTTTTTACACTTCTTATTGCATTCCTTGTAGTGTTGGAATGCTGACAATGACCCCTCTGCCTTATAGTTTTTTTTTCTATTTAATGAGACTTTTTACATTATCGTTCAGCCATCCAGGATTAAGCTTCGCTCTTCTATATTTATTTCCCATAGGAATTCACTGTTTAATATATTGTTTAATATATTCCTAAAGCATTCCCATTTTTCTTCCATATTTTATGTTTCTAGGATTTGGTCCCATTTGATATCTAGTAGTATTGAGCGCAGTTCAGAAAAAAAAATTGCTCATTTGAAATGTAGTGTTCTTGTGCTACCCTCGTGCCCCCTTTTCCTATAATTTACGTGAAATGTGATCATCCTGTGATCGTTAGATCCCAAGTTGTCCCATATTGCCACATCTGTGATCAGACTTGGATCATTCGTAATTAATAAATTTAACAATGCATTCTTTCTGGTCGGGGAATCCACCAGTTGAGACATGAAGTTGTCCTGTAAGACATTTATGACATGACAGGCCTTCAATGAGTGAGCTGTCACCTTTGCCCAGTCAATAATGGGGTAATTGAAGTCCCCCATTATGATGACATGTCCCTGCCTCACTGCCATTTCTAACTGTGAAAGGAGGTCCAGCTCCTCCTCCTCCTTTAGGTTGGGGGGCTTGTAACATAACCCCACTAAAAATTTCCCACTTAAGTCTTCTCTTTGAAGTTCTACCCACATGGATTCTACCTCCCCCTTGTCTCATTCACAATATCACTCCTCTCAACCCCCCTTACATCATTTTTTATTATACAGATACTCTTCTATCTTCCCTGTCCTTCGGATACAAGAAATACCCTTAGATATTTGCCAGCCAGTCATGTGAGCTGTCTAACCAAGATTCTGTTATTGCCACAAAGTCCATGTCCTCCTTGTGTACTAGCCACTATAGTTCATCAGTTTTGTTAACTAGGCTCCTAGCATTTGTGTATGCACCACTCAGGGTTGTATAAGTGCATATTATTTTCTCCTTATGTTTTCTCAGGCTTTTTTTTATATGTCCACTTATTCACCCTGGGATTAGATGTTATGGCTACACTATCACTACTGACTCCACTATTACCTTCTGTCCTTTGCTCGCTGCCAGCTATCACTTTCTCTGAACCCCCCCCCCCCCCCACCCCCCATAACCTAGTTTAAAAGCTCCTCCAACTTTGTGGCCATCTTTCTTCCCAATAGAGCTGCACCACCCCTTCCCCACTCTATCCAAATTTTTTAAAAAAAGAAGATATGGTTGTGGGCATAGATACACTTTAAAAGTTCAGTGGAACTGATTTAATAAAAGCAAATAAGCTGTTCACTTTGCAAGGCAATTTTCTCCAGAGTTGAGTGAATGAGGTGGAGTTTTGCAGACTTCCATAATCCATCCAATAAGGTGCAAGCAGAAATACAGTTTTTTTTTTTTTTATTTATTTTTCACAGCATTCACTAAACTAAGGAAAAAATCCTGTTTGCCTTTAGCAAATCATCTCCAGTCAGTTTTCTTCCTCTGATTATTTTAAAGCATCACCACTAAGCCATACAAGGTAAAAGAAGTCACAAAAAAGCTAACCTGCACTTTCTGTAAGTGGCATGCCAAGCCTACTGACACCTCCTTCTTAAGGGAATAGTAGATCAGTGAAAATAATATTAAATAAAGTACAGCAACTTTGACTGAAATAGAGATTAAATATTGGATATTGGCATTTATACAGTACATTGTAATCATTTGTCAGAATATAATGACGAGACACGGTAAATCCAATTGAACAGTCTTTATACAATCCACATTGCATTTATCAACTGCCATATAGTTTGATAACGTATTTGAACAGTCTACATTTTTCTGCTGTGTGTGTCTTTTTTAGCTAGCACTCAGAAAACGCTCCAAAAAGGATGATATCCAATGAGTTGCTTGCACTATATAGTTGTTGGTAAATCTGAAGGAGATTGTACAATCAGATTGTAAAGTGGGTAAGTGTATAGCCACAGGCCTGGCTCCTAACCTGAGTACTGAGGGCTGGCTGAACATGTGATGCAATTGCTTAGAGACTATTAAAATGTGTATTCAAACCCTCTGACATCATTCTACATGACTCCGCTAAGAGTGACCCTTGCTCACCATAGGGATGATTTAGCAACCTTCTAAAGTGTATCTTCAAAAACATTTAGTTGGCTTGCCCTATTTATAATCTCTAAAATATACTTACAAAGTCAGTTTTGCTGATTTTCCATAATTCTGGAAGCTCCTGGAACTGGATGAACATCTGTCTGAGACTGACAACATTTATACATGCGAGTACTGCCTACAGAATGACAGGAAAGAGTTGCCAACTAAGACTGCTTGTGTTACATAGCAATGTATATTATGCAAACTGCTAATACTGTTACTGATTCTGTACTATTATACAGGTCAATACACAAAGCCAACAATTTACAGTTAAGATGATTGGCTTTATAGAAAGGAAAAAGAGAAAAACCCCTAAGGGTGATAGGACTTTAAAGGCATCCACTGTTAATCTGATGAAGAACTATTCGATACTGAAGTGTAAAAAAGCATACAAAATTTATTATAGTAGCACATTAGAAAAAGTAAATTCATAAAAACCATCACATGAGTGAATATTCACAAAAGTGCTGTACAACATGCTCCTAAACCAAGATAACCCATAAATTGCCCGACATGTGCCAGGGTCTGATGTCTGTGGGTCACAACAATGAACGACCTCCTGTGTTTGGGTCAAAAGGGTTCTAATGTGTAGATGCCAATGGATCACATGTGGATGCCTTAAAAGTTCTATTACCCTTAGGGGTTTTTATCTTTTGCCTTTCTATATATTAATCGGATGTGGTGCCAGTACATAGAGGGTCATGTCTCAATTTCTAAATGATTGGATCTATAGTGAACAACAGAAGTCAGTTAAGATGGTTGGATCCATAATGAACAATAGAAGTCCCACATTGTTTCTTTATATTATGTGTAGACTGCTAACTTCTTCACATGAATACGTTCTTATAGCTGTCAGTATTTTGCTGTAATCTTCCAATTATTTGTAACATCTTTTTTTTTTAACATGCACTGACATATAGTAATCATTTACTTATTATTAATTAATATTATTATACAAACACAAATGTATATACACACACAACTGAAAGGGTTAGGGTACTAGCTCATTCTCTTCCACATTCCTTTAGATAGCTCTGTAAGATTGTTTCAATCAGAGAGGGAGAGATCCTGAAGGCAAACTGCTTTTGCTTTTCTCTCACTTGGAAAACCTATAATGCTCTGCAGGTTTGAATTACTAAAACTGGAGTTTGCAAAATCTGGTGCAGCTGAGCATAGAAACCAATCAGCTTCCTTAGGTTTTAGCCCTCTTTTATGAACACCACTTTGAAATTGTGCAACTTCACCTGAACATGCACGATTTCAAAGCCACATTTCTGTCCATCTTTGGGGGTGACTTAAATACATAGATGTATATTGAAGTTGCCCCCAAAGTCGGCAAAAGTAGTGCAGGAACTACTTTCGGAAATTGGTGTGGCGCCACAAAGTCGGCATCGCACCAACTGGCACAGTGCCTTTGCCGGCAATAGGCTGTGATTTGGCATGCAGTTTGACATGTCAAATCACATGTCAAACTGCGCCAATGTGTTCGGGGGCTCACTGTCAAAGCTTCATTGAACAAGCTGAAGTTAGAAGCTGATTTGCTACCATGCACATCACTAGATTTTGCACACTCCAGCTTTAGAGCCGGTCCACACTGCCGCAACTTGTCAGGCGACTTGTCAGCCTGACAAGTCGCGCTCCCTCGCGGTCCATTGACTGCTACAGGACCCGTTCTAATAGGAGCGACACAAGTCGCTCCAACTTAGAAAAAAGGGTCCTGTACTACTTCGTGGCGACCTCGGAGCGACTTGCATAGACTTCCATTATGTGAAGTCCCTGCAAGTCGCTCCGAAGTTGTGGTGCATGGTAATGCACAAGTCGCCCCCGAAGTAGTACAGAGTCGTGTCGCCTTAGTGTGAACCGACTCTAAGCCCCGGTTCACACTACTGCGTGTGCGGGGTTCGCATGTCATGTCGGAGCGCACTGCTCCGACATGACATGCGATCAGCTGTGCGGTGCGAGTTTAGCCATACAGTTTCTATGGCTAAATTCGCATCGCACCCGCAGCAAACACGCACAGGAGGCATTTTTGCTGCCGCATTAGGATCGGATCGCACAGCGGTTCACACTTGTGCGATCCGATCCTGTGCGAACTGCACGATCGCACTGCGATATGCGATCAAACTGGGGGTGTCGTTAAGATTACATTGACACCCCCAGCGGATCGCATATGGCAGTGTGAACTGCCGGGGGTGCGTGTGCGATGCGGGAACAGGCTGCGAATTCGCAGCCTTCCCGCATCGCATCAGTGTGAACCGGCACTCAGTAAATCAACCCCTGTGAATCCTGTGTGTTTATTGTAAAACAAAGATTTTATATAAATAAATAACACATATATAACATACCATCTTAAAAAAAAATTAAATGAATTAAAATAAAGTGGATACAAATTATAGTTTCCCTATAAAGTGGTTCTAAAGGCTGAAGGCTCTCTCTGCTCTCTCAATCCTCATTGGTTCAGACACACCATTGGCTCCTGCTGCCATCATTTACAGCCAGTGAGAAGAGATCTTGAGGCGGGATCACTGGACACACAGAGCGGGGCTTGGGAGCAATAGCAAGTGGTTTGCTATGGAGGCACTCACCAGGGGGGAGGAGCCCAGATCATCGGCAGGGGACCCAATCAGGGCTGTTGCAAAATCATTGCATAGAGCAGGTAATAAGAACATATTTGTTATTTTTTTTTTCCTTTAAAATCAGTTTAAAAAATAACTTCACCCACAAGAGGAAGTTCTGCTTTTCTTCCTTCTCCGCTCCCCTCTCCAATATTTGGAATGTCTTTTTTTGGGGGGAGGGGGGGGGGGCAGGTACCTGATTTTGAGAGGTACCCGTTCCCACTTCCGGTCAGGTTGCCGAGAGGAAGTTAGCCCCCTCCTGCACGTCACAGGTCCCAGGAGACTGTGGGAACATTCATGGGGCAAATTGCGGATCATGCATGCACAGTGGGCAGTCAGCTGTGAAGCTGCAAGGAGTCACAGCCGGCTGCCCACAGTTAACCTGAAGACCAGAGAAGACCTGGGTTGGGTGAGGACATCGCTAGATCCAGGAACAGATAAATGTGTGCTTTTTAAAAGTCAGCAGCTACAAAGACTGTTTTTACATGTTTACTTGCAGGATGAAGCTCCCTTTTTAAGTTGTTTATTCTGTACTTAATTTTTCGGCTATACTAGTTAAAACACAGGCTGCGCCTAAAGTTGACTGATAGCTTAGTATGTGGTATCTTTCTAAAGTTGCACAAAATATATGAAGAATATCCTGACTCAGGCTTGAAAAATTTAAATTTTTAAAATATAAACATTTTTATTTACAGCCTCCCTTTCTTTTCTGCTGGGATTTAACACTGAGAATGCTGAGGGTGTGTGTGACAAACCTGTGAAAAAGATGGTATGAACTGTCTCTTCTGCAACTAATGCTTATGATAAAAAAACCAGGGTCGTTTGCTGCTGTATTCTAGAGTTTATATCTGAGTGATTGCAGTGGTTACTGCACACCTATCCTCTATAAGGAAGCTTTTCAATGGCTTTGTAAAACCAGCTATTAGCATCGAAACTTACTTACTCTGCAGTACGTTGCCATACTGCCCGTTCACACATATACCAAGTATTAGTGTGTTGAGGTGCTATATGCTTGTCTGTTTTTTTTTTTGTCCATTTTTATTCATTACCGTAACGAATGTAAATGTGTGACACAATACGGAACCAATTACCCAAAACACAGGAACAAAGAAGTGTCAATGGGCCCTTAATAATATGGTTAGTTAGTTGAAACGTTGGTACAGTTAGTAGAAAAGATCTCGCCAGGTGCTGCTGTTTGTTCTGTAGTTTGTAACTAGGGATGGGCCCAGGAGTGTTCAGATAGCAGTCCCAACCAACCTGAGCAATCCTGCCAGGAAGCCCTCGCTACACACCAGCAATCATAGGCAGTGAGGCCTTTCCTGGGCCCGCCGCTGCACATACACACGCTGCCTATAATTTGCGGTGTGCAGTGGGGGCTTCCTGGCGGGATTGCTCAGGTGGGTCGGGACTACGATCAGAACACGCTTGAGCCCATTCCTGTTTGTAACAGCAGCTGGAGATAAAGCATGTCCTTGACATAGCAACATATTGGGGCAATTTGAGTGCTATTGGGGCTATGCTATTAAAGAATTTAATAATTATTATAAAAAAATTGAAATCATTTTTTGTGGCTGGTGGACAGTACTCCCAAGCTCTCCTCACAAGTATTTATTGCTATAAAAAAAAAGACAACAAAAAAACAATTACAGATCCTCTTCTTATATATCTCCACCTCTATACAATTTTTGTGTACAAAATTCTTACCTTTGGCAAGTAATTAAACAGGGGACCAACCCAAAGTAGAACGACTAGTACCACGGCACTGGTGAAGAATCCTGAAAGCTAAAAAAAATGCAAAGACATGTAAAATTTAGGCCTCATTTACACAGGAAAATTACATCCGTGCCCTTTGCAGGGCTGTGTTTATCTGTATTGGGATGCACAGGTGTTCTGTGCATCACTGTGCCGGCGGTCCCACTTTTGTTTATTGGGACAAGCTGCTGCACAGACACGGTCTCTGCTTACAATGTTTGATCCGTGCAGTTGAAGGTGCACGACCCCGAACACACCCATGGTAAGTTCGAGGACACGCAACCGCACCCACATGGATATCATATTGGGACACAGCGGCTGTATCTGTGCAGCCACTTTGTCCCAATAGACATCAATGGAACTGTCCGCACAGGACTGCATGGTACCCCTGTGCACCCCCATGCAGGTAGCCATGGCTCTGCATGGGACACTAATGTAATTACTCCGTGTGAATGAGGCTCTACAAAGGAAGCATATTACATTTAAAAACCTACTCTATAAATTTGTTTTTATGTAATGGATAAAATAAGGAAAGCTTATCATTTCTTTTAGATCTTAATTGCTGATTTCCTCAACAAGAATAAATAACACAGCCATAAACAGCAATAAAAAAACATACTTTTAATAGATTGACTTAGTATTGGAACCCCTGTCTGGTTTTCATTGCTGCTTGTGTCTTCAATTGGAAAAATTATCTTATTTCCTGTCGAGTTAATACCCTGTGAGTCATAGTCTGAGTGGGAGTTGCTCAGGTTTGCATCAAATTGAATGTCACTTTTCCACCAGTCTCTATGGTATCCAAAACATAGCAGTAGGTTAATTGGCTCATTCCCAAATCGTCTTAGTGTGCATCTGGGTGTGTTAAGAAACTTAAATTGTAAGCTCCTTTGGGTTATGGACTGATGTAAAGCTACATAATAATTTTAGTGCTATGTAAATATGGTATAGGAGACAGTGGATCCTTAAAGATGAATTGCTCTAAATATACATTTTAATTCAGAAATGTATAAACAATGTTTATAAAAACTCACCTGAGTGTAAGCTCCGGCACTCTCAAGAATGTTCGTTGTAGCCAAAGTAGCAGAACTGGGAAAACAGTTGAAGAGTGAGGAGACCATATTGGATATCCCATGAGCCAAAAGTTCCTAAAAAAAAAAGACCCCAGCTCTTTTAAGTGGTTAAAGAATAGAATCAAACTGAAATGCAGTAGTGAAAACTGTATTTGCACTCTTATAACATTTTGTAATTATTAGATTCTAAGAATAGTGAAAAGTACAAAGCTGTGCAATGAACGTAAAAACATTTCAGAAAATTACACAATATTTAGAATTCGGCACAATTTACTGTCATTTACTAACTATGCTTAAAGACGCTCCCTCCACCTACTAAAATCTATACCAAGTTGCCTTTGAAAAAGAGGTTCATACTTACTTATTTTCAGGCCGCTTTGGTCCAGTCATGTGATCAGCTCTTCTGTTTCAAGCAGTGGCTGCTGCAGAGGAGAGTAGGATGGCCATAGTAAGCCTATGGGTGATGTCACCACTCAGACATTACCAGCCTGTGTCAAGAGCTATCTCCTCTCCCCTGTAGTGGGCACTGGCTCACATAGGGGAAATCAGGTGACCAGACCCTAGTAGGCTAAAAATAGGTAAGTGTATGCATTTTTATTTTACATAGGTTAGTTAGTATAATTGTTAGGAAGAGGGATGGAGCCCTTTTGTGCATAGTTAGTAAAAGCCTGAAATTCTACTTTTAACTTCTCTAAGTGACTTATTCCAATGGGTGAAGAACCATTCTAAGGCTGGATTTGCACAGCTCTGTGTGTGTTTCATGCGTTTTACGTGAGTTATCAACAATTATACATTTTCATCCACTGCTATTGTTCTCAATAATCCCTATAATGTAGGTTGACACATCAAAAAATGTACAATACATGTCAAAGCATCACACAGATGTGAATTAGGACAATTTAAAACAAATGGAATTTTTTTTTTTTAATGATACAAAACTTTCTTTTCAATAGTTTTTATTAAGTTTTTCAATACAATAAACAGTGAACACATTATACTTGTACGTAGTGTCAAAACAGCAGCTTACATAAAAGGTTATGCCGTACAATGCTATATGAAAACAAACCAAGCGCCCCCCATAATCCGTAACTTCAGGGCCCCCCGGAGACCGGTCCCAAGTCACAGGCCCCCACGTCAAGCAGGAGGGTCGGGCCATCCCAGACCACCTCAAAAGGGAACAATACTGGATACAAAACTTTCAATCATGGAAAACTAACATCTACAGGCATTTTACAAATGGTAGCCATACTTATTATTTGCTGTGTAGTTAATTACCTAAACTTTTACACGAGTGCTGTGGAACGTGTTTATGAGCATTTATATGTATGGTACAACAACATGCAATATATGCGCTATGTGGTGTGTGCCCATTCATCTTTAATGGCATCTCATACTCAAGACAAACACGTCTGACCCTCACTGCAGCACAACCCATGCAATAACAAACACATGCCTTGCCTAGCAGTGTACTAGAAACAATATAAGTCAGATACATTTTTTGGTCCACCCATGGATTTTATCTTCATTATCAAAGCATTTCCTCAAACCACGGCCAGGAGTTGGACAATAGCCGTCTCCAGAGCTGCACGAGAGCCTTAGCTGTAAATAAATAACAGCCATTGTGACAGCCTTCCTTTAATAAGCTGTAATCCAATGTGTACTGTAAGATAAAATAGTATACAATAGTATCTAATGTCTCACCTGGTTTGGATCAATGGTATATCTGTGTTTCTCTGCATAGATCATAGCCAATGACACAGATACAGCATAGGCTACAAATGTGATGGCAATTGTGTCTCCAATCACATCAGGGATAACTTTCAGGGTGGGAAGTTTAGGCACTGGGAAACTGTTTAAAAAAAACAGAAATTAAGAACTTACAATTAATGATTTGATATTTACTGAAAAACAAAAGTAATCCCCTCACAAACTCAAGGAATTCAAGCTGAGTGTTTAATAAAAAATATCAAAAATGATTACAAAATCCAGTTACAGTATAGTACCAAAGACAGAAGTGAAGCTGCTCTCCTTCTAAAAGCCCAAAATGAGTTTCATTCATGTTATCCACCTGCTCCTTCTATGCGTTTCACTCTGCTATGAGTTGAACTGCCCTGGGTTCGGTTTGCGCTGGGTTCAGAGAACTTCATAGAAGTTCACGTGTCAAACATGAACCCCACTGAAATCAGTGGGAGCTGAATCTGTCAAATTAAAAATGCCGATTTCCTGTCAAAAGGGGGGGGGGGATGGTGTCAAAAAATTGGCACGGGGGGGGGGGGGGGGACAGCCCTAGGGGAATGTATATCAGTGCAGAATGTGGCTAGGGGCAGTGATTTTTTTTTTTTTAAATTAAAGCACTGACATTTACAGAAAAAAAAAGTTTTAATGACATCAATGGCAAATGAAAAAAAAATTGCACTGAACTAAATACATGGCAGACCCCTAAGGGCCTGTTATCGTGGGGGGGGGGGGCTTTAGGGGTGTGTGTTATGTTTTTGTTTATTTAATTTAAGCTATTTCATTTCCTTGTAAATGTCACTTTTGCTGTAGCATATCCTACAGAAAAATAAATCTGTGTTTAGTCCCCCAAAAATGCCTACTAGACAAGTTGAGCCTTCTATGGACTTTAACGACTCAACACAAACAAAAAATGCATGAGGTTTCCTACTTATTCAGGGCATACAGCCTGGCTAGCCATGTTTGGGAAGTGATGTCACTGGTGCCCCCACCCCATCGGTTATCTGGTTGGAAATTCCCAGTGACTTCAGCCATTCCTAGGGATGCAGTGGGTGCAAATACCTGCTGCTTCCTTTTGTATCCCCAGTGTCACAGGATGCTTTCCTAAATGGAAGAAGTAGAAATCCTGTAATCCAGCCAGCCCTTATACACCATAGTGAATTAATTTAAATCCTACTAGCTGCAAACAGTGTCATAATTCATTATTATGACAAACCATATTGGATTTATATAAATGGTCAATATTGGTTGCTGTGTGGCTCCCATGGTACACAAACATCAAACAGCTGACAACTATATTGTTCATATATATATATAGTATATACTTATATTCATATCTCTGAAACATCCCAACCCTATAAATATATATAAACAAAAACAGCGAAAGCTGTATCTTTACAGTATCTTAAACAACTAGTTTAACTAACATCTACTCTAAACATTCCTTATTTTTTATTGGAGTGGGATACCCTATATCAATTATCATTTTTTATTGTACTCTGATCTGAATATTGCTCATCAGAAAATCCATATGTGCAGTTTTATATTAATCAGGTTTGTGAACTTATTATGTTTTAAGCAGCTACAGCAACAGTTTTTCATTGTAAGCACCTCTGTCAGTGCGAAATGTTTTGTCTCAACCTCTAAAAGCCACTTTTGCTGTTAAAAAATAACAGACTTATTGGTAAGATCAAGAGGTGAAAATATAGGGGAAAAGCCTATAAAATGAACATTACCATAGCCACATCATCTAAGAATTGGTAAGCCTCAGTATATTACATTTATGCTTTCGGGGTTAGATATACTTTGAGTACATCGGTGACATTTTATAGATACATTTATCTTGTCAAGGCCATTTGTCTTCTCCGTATAGTCTACTGTTCATTTCACTTTTTGGTTATTGCTATTTTAAACAATGCTATACACTATATATATATTATTATTACCCAGCTGGTATGCTGCCAACTATTTGCACATTGTATCGGTGGTCCAGAGATGAAGCAAATGTTATTCCAGTAGTGAGGAGGACCTGCAGCAAAAAACAAACATTTATCTTTTGTAAATTTCACTTTCATTCTTGACAAATAAATAAAACATACAGCCCATAAAAACCTTTCTGTGTAGTAGTATAAAAAGTGCAACCATTTTATTTAAAATATGCTTACATAGGAAAATTGCAGATAATACACTCTACAAACAAAGATGGCAGAAATATCACTTTTAGCCAGACATGCTGATATCACTTCCTCCTGAAGTGCTAATTCTGCCATTTTTGTTTAAAATTTGCTTTTTTTTTTTGTTTTTTTGCAAATCTTGCGTTCATACATTTCAGTGACAATGAACTCTGTCGTCCTCGGGGTAACCCTGGATATGATAGGCTCCACAAAATTCGGCCCTTCGTAAATCACTTCAACCAAAAATATGCAGCCTTGTATATGCCTCAACAAGTTGTCTGCATTGATGAATCCCTACATTTTCTGGCTGCCTTGATTTAACACAGTTTCTCCCCAGCAAGGGTGCCAGATATAGGGGTCAAGATGTATAAGCTCTGTGACAAGGCAACAGGCTATACATGTAGTTTCCATATTTACGAGGGAAAAGCCCTCCGACTGCCCAGACTACATAGGGAGCAGCGGTAAGGTTGTTTGGGACTTGGTGTCACCCTTATTTGGAAAGGGGTGCCATTTATACGTGGACAATTATTGCACAAGCATGCCACTTTTTAGTCACCTTTTTGATTCTGGAATTGGCGCATGTGGCACCGTGTAGATTCCGCACGTACGGGGAGAGAGCCTGCTTGAAGTGTAGTAAATTGCTTGCAGTGAAGTGGAGGGACACAGAATGTTTTAGTTCTGTTCTCCATTCATGCAGATACGACCGTCCAAATTACAAAGGCGATTGGTATTGTTGAGAAGCCCCTCTGTGTCCCCTAATACAATCCTAACATGGGAGGAGTGGACTTTACCGACCAGATGATGGCGCCATACTTAATTGCCCGTAAGGCCAGACGCTGGTAAAAAAAAAAAGTGTCTGTTTACCTATTCCAATTGGCTCTGCTGAACGCTTATGTGCTACACAAAGCGTCAGGAAGAAGTCGATCCTTCCTAAAATTCCAGGAAGAGATCATCACTGCCCTTCTGTAGAAGGTGCTGTGGCCCAAATTCACAATCCAGATGCAGTGAGCCAGCTGCATGAGAGGCATTTTCCAGATGTCCTCCCTGGTATCTCTATCCAAAGAGCACCCAAAAGATGATGTCGTGTCTGTAGAAAATGCCGATATAGGTGTGACACATGCTATTTTTGTCCCTCCTGTCCTGGCCAACTTGGTCTTTGCATCGGGGACTGTTTCTGTCGCCATCACACACTAGTGGAGAATTAGTATAGGGTACAGCACGGCACAGTCTAGGGCACACTTTCAACCAGTGTCTCGAAAGATGTAAGATGGCTATCAAATTTTGAGAGAACCTAGCCAGGAAAGTTTAAAGTTTTTTACAGTTACAAATAAAAAAAAAAGTTAGACAAAAAAAAATTAAAAAAAAATTAAAAAAGCCAAAAATAGTTGTCATTTTATTGAGTTAATTTTCTGTTTTTACTGTTTTACTGTACTTTATCATTTACTGCTATACTGTAATGTTTTATTGTTTCTGTTTTTTTTTTTTTGTTAACCATAGTTTGCTTTGCAGATGCCGCTATTTTACGGTTTTACTGTACTTTATACTATTATAATATAATGTTTTATTGTTACTGTGTTTTTCATTGTTAACCATAGTTTTCAGGGCTGGCCCAAGACATTGTGCTGCCTGGGTCTGAGAATGAAACGCTGCCCCCCCCCCCCCAAAAAAAAAAATTCACGCCCTCCAAGAGGCCCCCCACATTCTATAGGACTATGAAAGCAGTCAGAGGGATGTGAGTGTGTACGGAGTGACAGCAGGAGCAGGACAGAGCAGTAGACACTGGGCAGATGAGCGCACCAGGCTTTCTACTGTCTATAGTGCCACAGTGCCCTGCAGGGCTGCGGGCGTGGTACAGGAGAATGTAGTGCTGCGGGCATGGTACAGGAGAATGCAGTGCTGTGGGCATAATACAGAAGAAAGCAGGGCTGTAGGCATGGTACAGGAGAATGCAGGGCTGTGGGCATGGTACAGGAGAATGCAGGGATGCGGGCATGGTACAGGAGAATGCGGGGCTGCGGGCATAGTACAGCAGAATGTGGGGCTGTGGGCATGGTACAGGAGAATGCGGGGCTGTGGGCATGGTACAGGAGAATGCGGGGCTGCAGGCATGGTAGAGGAGAATGTGGGGCTGCGGGCATGGTACAGGAGAATGCAGGGCTGCGGGCATGGTACAGGAGAATGCGGGGCTGCGGGCATGGTACAGGAGAATGCGGGGCTGCAGGCATGGTACAGGAGAATGCGGGGCTGTGGGCATGGTACAGGAGAATGCGGGGCTGTGGGCATGGTGCATGAGAATGCAGGGCTGCGGGCACGGTACAGGAGAATGCGGGGCTGTGGGCACGGTACAGGAGAATGCGGGGCTGCGGGCATGGTGCATGAGAATGCAGGGCTGCGGGCATGGTGCAGGAGAATGCGGGGCTGTGGGCATGGTACAGGAGAATGCGGGGCTGCGGTCATGGTGCATGAGAATGCAGAGCTGCGGGCATGGTGCAGGAGAATGCGGGGCTGCGAGCATGGTACAGGAGAATGCAGGGCTGCGGTCATGGTGCATGAGAATGCAGAGCTGTGGGCATGGTGCAGGAGAATGTGGGGGTGCGGGGCTGCGGGCATGGTGCAAGAGAATGCAGTGCTGCGGGCATGGTAGAGGAGAATGAGGGTCTGCGGGCATGGTAGAGGAGAATGCGGGTCTGCGGGCATGGTGCAAGAGAATGCGGGGCTGCGGGGCTGCGGGCATACTACAGGAGATGCAGTGCTGTGGGCATGTACCATGCCCGCAGCACTGCATCTTCTGTAGTATGCCTGCAGCCCAGCATAATGGCAGGTAGTGTGGCTGTGGAGCAGTCTCACTTACCTGTTTCTAAAGGTGCCTTAGGATTTAAAAATGGCGCCGCCCGGCGCCAACACGTCACTGCGCATGCGCCGCCGCTGCCGCTCGGGAAAGCCCGCACATGTTCGGCTATTCCCGGAAATAGCCGAACGTTTACGGGCTTTCCCGAGCGGCGGCGGCGGCGCATGAGCAGTGTGCATGTCAGGCCGGACGTGGACCTTTTTTTTTTTTTTTTTTTTTTTAGGCAATAGCCGAAGAAGAGAAGAGGCGGCTGGGGGCCGCCCCTCTCTAAGTGCCGCCTGGGTCCCATGGTCCCACTGGGACCCATGGTAGGATCGGCCCTGATAGTTTTCTTTGCAGATGCCGCCATTCTACTGTTTTACTGTACTGTATACTATTATATTGTAATTATTTAATGTTACTGTGTTTCATTCCTAACTATTGATTGCTTTGCAGATACGCCCATCAGCTGCAGCATTGATGTGTGTATCCAGACAGCAACAGCGTTTACTCTCAGCATATATGTAAATCAATGATTTCAGCTTTGTAGGAGGTGATTTCACCACCGCAGTTAAAAAAAAAAAGCATACATGGCGAAGCATAGAGGATGGGGTGGACACAGAGGGCGGATCTCCCCTATGCTTCGCCATATATTTTTTAACACTTTTCTTGGCAGAGATTTCTTCATCCACATTGATCGATGTGAATGGAGGAATCTGTTATGTTCTTTTTTTGAACGAAAAAAAAAGAACATTGCATGTATGCTCATCATTAGAAGTGAATGGATGCTGGGAGGTCTAATAATGGGCATACCACACGCTTTCTGGCAGAGATTTCTTCATCCACATCGATCAATGTGAATGGAGGAATCTGTTAGGTTCTCTTTTTTTGTTCAGCCCACAGGCTGAACGAAAAAAAAAAGAACCTTACAATATATGCCCAACAAGGACCAGCAACGTACTAGTACATCGCTGGACTTTGAGTGGTCATACCGGGATGATGCCTGCAGGTTTAGGCATCATCTTGGCATTCTTTTTACAGCCAGCGGTCGGCTTTCATGTAAAAGCAATCCTAGCGGCTAACTAGCCACTAGACTGCTTTTACAAACTGTAGGAGGGGACTCCCGCTGCCTTCCACAGTTTTCTTGGGCTTTCCTGTCCCACTGGGTAACCCGAGACTGCAGCTGGTGGGTCCGTCAGCTGACCATAGAGCTTCTCGGAGACCAGAACAGCTCCAATCATCTCTTTGGCCTAAGACACCGGAGGCTACAAGCATTTCATGACTTCGGCTTCGGATATAAACATCGCCATTGGGAAATTTGGAAAGTATCTTATCACACCAATCCTGGTATGGTCAGATGCTTTAAGGGCAGATGTCTCTCATGGATCTAATGTATCACAATTTTTTCAAAAAAGAGTACCTGTCACTATATATTGCTATAATAGGGTATTTTTAAATTCCCTGTAATAACGAAAAAAATTATTAAAAAAAAAAAAAAAAATGAAAAGGAAAGGTAGATGTCAAAATAAAATAAAAAAGCAAAATAAATAATTAAAAAAAAAAAAAAGAAAAAGCACCACCGTCCCCCGTGTTTGCACACAAAGGCAAACACAAGCATCTGTCTTGTGTCATATGTAAACAGCTATTGCACCATGCATGTGAGGTATCGCTGCGAACATCAGATCAAGTGCATTAATTCTAGCAGTAAAGGCAGTAAAAGCTTTTAGAGACTTTTAAAAATGTACGTAGTTTGTTGCAACTGCACGGGCATGCGCAATTTTAAAGCATGTCATGTTTGGTATCTATGTACTCGGCACAAGATCATCTTTTATAGTATTACCAAACAATTGGGCAATAAAAAGTGTATTTGTGCATTCAATTTAAAAAAAGTGTTTCTTTTTTTTTTTTTTCTAAATTGCGTTTGGAAAATCTTTGCACAAACACTGTGACAAAAGAAATTTCAACACCCACTATTTTATTCTGTAGGGCCTCTGCTTTAAAAAAAAAATATAATGTTTGGGGGTTCAAAGTAGTTTTCTAGTATACAATTTTTTTTTTCATGTAAACAAAAAGTGTCAGAAAAGGCTTTGTCTTCAAGTGGTTAGAAGAGTGGGTAACGTGTGGCATAAGCTTCTAATATTGGGCATAAAATGGAAGGACAGTTCAAACATCCCCAAATGACCTTCTTTTGGAAAATAGACACCGCAAACATGTTGAGTCCATGGAATATTTTATATTTCCTGCAAGTTTCGGGAAAATTTATTTTTTTTTTTTACATAAAGCACAAAGTTGTCACTAAATGATATATTGCTCACCCATGCCATGGGTATATGTGGAATTGCACTCCAAAATACATTATGCTGCTGCATATGTGAGACTTTTTGGCAGTCTAGCCACATACAGGACCCCGAAAACCAATCACAGCCTTCCGGCTTTCTAAGGTCGTAATTGTTGATTTTCACTCCTCACTACCTATCACAGTTTCGGAGGCCATGAAATGCCAAGATAGCACAAAACCCCCCAAATGACTCCTTTTCAGAAAGTAGACACGCAAAGGTATTTGCTAAGAGGTGAGTATTTTGCAGCTCTCATTTGTATTGAAAAATGAAGAAAGAAAAGAAAATGTTTTTTTTCTTTTTTTAATTTTCAAAACTTTGTGACAAAAAGCGAGATCTGCAAAATACTCAACATGCCTCTCAGCAAGTAGCTTAATAGCTAATTTGGGGGGTTTTGTACTGCCCTGCCATCTTACCATTTAGCACTTCAAGAAATGACATAGGCAGTCAGAAAGTAAAAGCTACGTAAATTCCAGTATATACACCATAGTTTGCAGACGCTAAAACTTTTGCCCAAACCAATAAATATTTTTTTGAGATTTTTTTTTTACCAAAGACATGTAGCTAAATACATTTTGGTTTAAATTGAGGTTATTGGATATTTTTTATAAGAAAAAGTAGAAAATGTAATTTTTAAAAAAAAATGTCAGTCTTTTTTTTTTGTTTATATAGTAAAAAATAAAAATCCCAGTGGTAATTAAATACCACCAAAAGAAAGCTCTATCTGTGTAGAAAAAAAGACATACATTTTGTTTTGGTACAGCATTGCATGACTGCGCAATTACCAGATAAAGTCACACAGTGCCAAATTGCCAAATTGCAAAAAATGGCCTGGTCGTTAAGGGGGTCCGGTCCTTAAGTGGGTAATGTGATTGATCATACATTGATGAGGTTGACAGTTAGTGGGGGCAACTCTGAGCACCGGGAATATACTGTATAATTTGTTCCCAGTAGCACTGCAGTATCCTTTTGCTTAACCCGGTGTGTTTCAGAATTGAGAAAGAAGAAAAGAGAACCCAAGCAGCCCCAACAGGGGTCGCTCTACATACTTACCAGTTCAATGGTTTTTGTTTATTGGGTCTGTTGTCTACACTACAGAAAAATAGCAGGCACAGCTATTTTTTCTCAAGCTTTTATACAGTGGGGAAAAGTAGTTATTTGATCCCCTGAAGATTTTTTAATTTGCCCACTTACAAAGAAATGAAGGGTCTATAATTTTTATCATAGATGTATTTTAAACCATAGAAACAGAATATCAACCAAAAATCCAGAAAAAACACATAAATGCTATGAATTAAGTTGCAGTTCAGTGAGTAAAATAAGTATTTGATCCCCAAGCAAAACATAACTTAGTACTTGGTGGAGAAATCTTTGGCAAGCACACAGGTAGTGCTGTATCCTGGCCTAGGCCAACAAGGCCCAGGCCTAGGGTGGCACTTTGCAGGGGGGCAGCAGAAAAAATATTTCATTATTTGTATAATGACTATGAACTTCCTATTTATTATACAAATAAGGAAAATAATACTATAATTACAATCAGTGGCAGCAGACACAATTCCAAATATCTTAAAAGAGTAATTTTACTAATCCCATGACATAAGGCTGTACTAATGGGCACTGATGGGGCTGCACTGGTGACCACTGATGAGGCCACACTGATATGCTGCACTGATGGGCAGTAAAGAGGCGGCACTGATGAGGCTGAACTTATGGGAACTGATGAAGCTATGCTGATGGGCAGAGATAGACTGTGGTTTACAGATGACAGGGTGGGTCATAAACAGGAAGGGGTGTGGCCTTTACAGGAAGGGGTGGGTCATATTTAAATTAGGGGGTGCACAAGTTTAGTCAGGCCTAGGGCAGCACAAAACCTAAATACGCCACTGCACACAGGTAAGACGTTTCTTGAGTTGGTTACCAGGTTTGCACACATCTCAGGAGGAATTTTGGTCCACTCTTCTTTACAGATCTTCTCGAAATCCTTAAGGTTTCTTGGCTGTTCCTTGGTAAGTTGAAGTTTTAGCTCCCTCCATAAATTTTCTATAGGCCTGAACCATACCAGGCCACTCCATGACCTTAATATGCTTCTTCCCACTCCTTTGTTGCCTTGGTGGTATGTTTTGGGTCGTTGTCATGGTAGAAGACCCATCCATGTGTTCTGGCTGAGGGAAGGTTTTTATCAAAGTGTAGTAGGTTTTCCAGGCCTGTGGCCTGATGTGGGTCTGCCATCGATATCAGTTACCCCTCCAGCACTTGTGAGCTGCGGCCCCGGGTGTGAGCACTGAGACATTGACAACTCCGGCATCTTTGTTTTGTTGTTTTATTGTATTTAAGGGGATGGGAGAGGGGAATGAGTGGGATACTCCTTTAGGCTCAACTAAACACAATTGTGGGATATTTCTGGCAAAAATGCCTGTTAGCGCTGTCTTAATGCCAGCCGACGCTAGCCAACGCTTCCTGACGCTTGAACACTGTAATTACTGAAACTGTGCTGGATCCTCAACTTTAGTCCAGAAGATCCAGGACTGTAGAACTGCTTGACTTGTAACACTGCAATAGCTCAGAGTCACTGAATGGCTCCCTCCAGCACTGCACTGGCTGAGAAAACTCCTTGTAAGTTCCTGTACTGCTGCAACTCCCAACTGGCACACTTCACACTGTGCACTAGCACTTCATGGCCCAAACCACAGGTGTCCCCTGTACACTTTAAGCTCTTCATGGTCCACTGACTATGTGCCCCCTCCGTCACTTCAGGGTCCTCAACCTAGGTACCCCCTCTTTCACCACTAGCTGGCACTGGATCCCCAAACCTCTTCCGGAGTGGTCCCCTCTAGCTTCAGGCAGACCCCCAGGGGCAATTGTGTAGGCTGTGTAGGCTTTCCTGGGACTGGTCCCCTCCGACTCTGCTCAGGTTCTCGGCACACAGGATCCCCTCAGCACTCTCTGGATCTTCAGGCAGCACCCCGAGATCCTCTTCCTCAGACAGGAGGGGAGACAGCCGTTCTCTCCCTCCTGGGACTTTGCTCCCGCCAAAGACATTGTGTCATGCGCCACTCCCAAACATATACCCACTCCCAGAATCCTTTGCAGCACAATCTGCCTTCAGGGGTAGTTACAAGCCTGGATGTGTCTCACAGGAGCCAGTGGGGAGACTCCCCCTTCAGCAGGCACACCTGGAAACCATGACACCCTGACTAATAAATCACAGCCTTGCTGTTAGGCAGACAAGGCCCACTATACCTTAACCTAGCACCTACCTGTAGGGTGCTACACAAGTATTTACAATGCATGGCCTTGTCTATTGGCCCCTCAATGTGGCAAAGTCAGCCAGTACCTTTAGCAGAGAAACAGCCCCAAAGCATCAGGTTTCCACCTCCGTTCTTGACTGTAGGAATGGTGTTCTTAAGGTCATAGTCAGCATTTTTCTTCCTCCAAACACGGCGAGTCGAGTTAATGCCAAAGAGCTCAATTTTGGTCTCATCTGACGTCAGCATTTTACCCCAAACCTTCTCTAAATCATTTAGATGTACATTGGCATGACTGTACATGTGCTTTCTTGAGGAGAGGGACTCACTGTGTTTGGAGGAAAAAAAATGCTGACTATTACCCTAAGAACAACATCCCTACAATCAAGAACGGAGGTGGAAACATTATGCTTTGGGGCTGTTTCTCTGCTAAAGGGAGAGGCTGACTTTGCCAGATTGAGGGGAGCATGGATGGGGCCATGTATTCTAAAATCTTGGATGAGAAACTTCTTCCCTCAGCCAGAACACTGAAGATGGGTCACGAATGGGTTTTTCAGCACGACAATGACCCAAAACATACAAGGCAACAAAGGAGTGACTTAAGAAAAAGCACATTAACTACTTGCCGACTACCGGCCGCAGGTATATATGGCTCGGCTGCACGAACCATGGTACCTGTACAGCGGTACGCGGTAGTGCTCCTGGCTCCCTCCTCGAGCCCCCATTAGGCTGCGGGGAAGCCGATCCACGGGGCTGGCGGCTGCGATTGCCGCTGGGTGCCCGCAATCGCTTCACATGGAAAGAGAACGATGGTCTGCTGTTGTAAACACTTTAGGATCACAGGTCTCTGTGTTGATTCTACAAGTCCTTCCCCTATACAGTTATAAAGCACTCCCCTAGACTCACTCCTATCCCTTTGAGCGCCCCTGGGTTAACCTCTTCCCTGCCAGTGTCATTATTACAGTAACAGTGCATATTTTTAGCAATGATTACTGTAGCAATGTCACTGGTCCCCCCAAAAATGTCAGTTTGGAGTCCAATCTGTCTGCCGCAATGTCGCAGTCCCACTAAAAAAATACACATATTGGGATTTTTTCTACCAAAAATATGTAGCAGAATACAAATTGGCCTAAAAGGATGAAGAATTTTGATTTTTAATTTTTTTTAATTTTTTTTTTTTTGGGGGGGGGGGGGAGGAATGTTATATAGCAGAAAGTGAAAAATATATTTTTTTTTTTCCAGAATTGTCACTTTTTTTCTTGTTTATTGTTTAAGAGATTGCCAATCACTTCAAAAATAAGATCGATACAATTCGTGAAGAGATTTTTACACTAAAGATATCTCCCTCACCTTACACACCTTGTCCTCCTGCACAATCAATACTTCCCTTGTTTAACCCAACTACTGTAGAGGAAGTTACTAAAATTTTTTCTAATGCCCACCTAACTTCCTGCCCCCTGGACCCTGTTCCTTCTCAAATACTACGGTCACCCTCTGACTCTATCCTACACTCTTTAACTCATATCTTCAACCTCTCCCTCTCCACTGGGATCTTCCCCAGCTCTCTAAAACATGCGCTAGTAACTCCCATACCAAAGAAAGCCTCGCTAGACCCCTCCAATCTTAATAACTTAAGACCCATCTCCTTACTCCCTTTTGCTTCCAAGCTTCTTGAACGTTTAGTCTACAACCGCCTGAGCAAGCACCTCATTGAGAATAACCTCCTTGATCCCCTTCAGTCTGGATTTCGCCGGCAACACTCCACAGAAACTTCTCTCCTAAAACTTACAAATGACTTACTAACAGCAAAAACCAATGGTCACTACTCGATACTCTTACTCTTGGACCTCTCGGCTGCCTTTGATACTGTTGACCACCCCCTCCTTCTCAAAAAACTCAGTTTGCTCGGTCTCCGTGACTGTGCTCTCCACTGGTTCGAATCTTACCTATCTCACCGCACCTTCAGTGTCACTTACAATTCCACTTACTCCTCTGCAACTCCTCTTACTGTTGGGGTCCCCCAAGGTTCTGTCCTTGGACCACTACTATTCTCAATCTATACCTCCTCCCTGGGTCAGCTAATAGCCTCCCATGGCTTCCACTACCATTTCTATGCTGATGACACCCAAATCTACCTCTCTACCCCTCAGCTCACCCCATCACTGATCTACTAACAGACATATCAGCCTGGATGTCTCACCACTTCCTCAAACTGAATCTATCTAAAACCGAGCTCATAATATTTCCTCCTCTACGTGCCCCTTCCCCAGAATTCTCTGTCAAGATCAATGGAATAACTATTAGTCCTTCCACACATGCCAGGGTGCTAGGGGTAACCCTGGACTCTGCACTGTCCTTTCAGGCTCACATCCAATCCCTGTCCAAATCATGCCGCCTTAACCTCCGCAACATCGCTAGAATACGGCCCTTTTTAACCAATGACACCACCAAGCTCTTAATTCACGCCCTGGTTATCTCTCGCCTCGACTATTGCAACTCCCTCCTCATTGGATTACCCTTACATAGATTATCCCCCCTTCAATCCATAATGAATGCAGCTGCAAGACTTATCCACCTTACCAACCGTTCAGTGTCCTCCAACCCTCTCTGCCAATCCCTTCATTGGCTTCAACTCACCCAACGAATAAAATTCAAAGTGCTAACAACAGTTTACAAAGCCATCCACAACTCTGCCCCCAGCTACATCACTAACCTGATCTCAAAATATCAACCTAGCCGCTCTCTTCGGTCCTCCCAAGACTTCCTGCTCTCTAGCTCCCTTGTCACCTCTTCCCATGCTCGCCTCCAGGATTTCTCCAGAGCTTCTCCCATTCTTTGGAACTCTCTACCCCAATCTGTCCGACTGTCCCCTAATCTATCCATCTTTAGACGATCCCTGAAAACCCTTCTCTTTAAAGAAGCCTACCCGGCTACTAACTAATAACGCTGTTTCTCTTGCTCCATCAGCGCATCCCCCACAGCTATTGCCTTTTGTATCAATTGACCCTCCCTTTTAGATTGTAAGCTCTAACGAGCAGGGCCCTCTGATTCCTTTTGTTCTAAATTGTAGTGTAACTGTAATGTCTGCCCTCATTTTGTTAAGCGCTGCGCAAACTGTTGGCGCTATATAAATCCTGTATAATAATAATAATAATAATTGTTTATAGCGCAATAAATAAAAGCCACATAGGTGATCAAATACCACCAAAAGAAAGCTCTATTTGTGGGGAAAAAAGACCATTAATTTTATTAGGGTACAGCATCGCATGACCGTGCAATTGTCCATTAAAGTAAAGCAGAATAATGGCCTGGTCATTAAGGGGGTACTGTAAATCCTTCCAGGGTGCAAGTGGTTAAGGTCATGGAATGGCCTATCCTTTAGAAAATTCATGGAGGGAGCTGAAACTTTGAGTTGTAAAGTGACAGCCAAGAAACCTTAAGGCCCCTTTCACTCGGCTCCGTTCTGTCGACGGAGCCGTGCTGCTCAGCTCTGTGTGCAGAGACGAAGCTGTCAGATCCCTGCTGTCCTCTATGGGGGAATCAGATGAAAACGGACCGACTGTCCGTTCTCATGCGATCCGATCCACCAGACGGATGGAAAATAGGGTTTCCATCCGTCTGGATTTGACAGACAGGATCGGATCAGATGTCAGCGGACATGTCTCCGCTGACATCCGATGCCCCATAGAGATGCATGAGGCATCCGTTCAGATCCGCCTGAAAAACTGGAAAGTGAGGATACATTTCTCAACAGAGACACAGACCGAAAACTGACAGAGGTTCTAATCTTTCCCTTATCCTTGCTTAACAGTACAGAAATGAAGGGGGAAGGATTCCTAACAGAGACTCAAGCAGTAATAAAAACCTAGCAGAGATTCCACCCTATCCACGAAAAAATATCTTGTCGAGTTCCAGTTTAATGATTGCACAAAAAGTATGGTTCTGTATTATCCCATAGCAAACACAATCAGAATTAATCTTTCAGAGGATTAGAGATTATATAATAATGTAAACGTTATTCCTGATACTGCTGAGATACTGCCCCATGCCTCAATGCCTTTAAATTTCTGGAGACCCGATTGTGTTTAAAATGTATGGCACTCCGACCCTACACGTACAGCTGTGATACCATATTTCACCAGATGGTGGTGCTACGGAAATGCAAAAAGGACATTTCTGTTGTTCGCCCTGGTAAACTTGGAGAGCTGTGGAAGGAGAGCCCTCTTTGTTACTAGGTTCAAAGGACCATCTTACTTTTACAATTTGCTCATTGAATGGTGTGCATACTGCTAATTTAAAAGGTCTATAGGACAGAATAGGGTAGGATGATATACCTTTGCTCATTTTTGTATTGTAATAGTTTTGCAGCAGTCATTGAGTATGCTTATGATATACTGTATGTGCCTTTAGGGAGCGTAAATAGCGCTAATTATCTGTTTAGTTTTTTAACTAAGACAGCAGTTGGGATAGTTTTCTCTGTCTTTATCCCTCTGCATTTGTTTTTGCTAAAGACAGTATAGGTGAACATGGAATGTTTTTCCTTCTTTTAAGTAAGAAATGTGAAAGTAGATGAAAGGCAATGGAAAACAATCTTACAGACTATATCACTCTGGAAAAAAGTAGCCAATAGTATGTTTTCTTTAGCATAATGCATACCTCACAACTTTTAAAGATGCGAATGAGGGACACCTATTAGCAAAAGTATGGAGACATGGGACACATCCCCTGCCACACCCCTTGAAGGAGAATTATACCAAAAAATGATTAGTTAAACCCACAATTGCTTTTTTTTTTTTTTATTTTTACCACTACTATTTCCATATATTGGCTTTTGAAATATACAAATGCAGCAATTTAGAAATTGGATGAAAGGTTTAGCACTGGCAAACACCTTTTGAAAGCTAAAAAGTGCATTTTATATGCAACTATATAAATCAGACCAAAATGAGGAACAAATGAGGATGAAAAAAGGAACAGAGGGACTTTGTTCCATATCAGGGACAGTCCCTCAAAATCAGGGACGGTTTGGTATGCCTGTTTTCCTTTGTATGCAAATCTAATAAAAATTTTATCTGGAAAAAAAAAAAATCTATACAAATCCAAGGCAGGTATGGAGGCAGTCACGGGTCTTGCTGCGGTGATGGATCGGGGCAGCGGTGTATTTTTTTGTTGCCGTTTTGATGGGGTTTGGTCCATCATTCTCGAGACATTCTTGTTCTCAAGTCTTGAGAGGGATGAACCTGACTCCATCGAGGCGTTGACGATAAGGATGCTGTTGCTGTGGTTTGTCTCTGCTGCGGGACCCCTGAGTTCCCCTATACTTCTTTTGAATTTATACAGACTTCCCCCTTATATACAAGGGGTGTTAAAATAATTTACGCACTTTTACATTTTCGTTGGAAACTGTGAGGACGGAAGGAGTAGTAATTGGTGGTGTCTGAGAATGTCATGTGACTAATCTGGCAAGCCAGCTGACCTTGCAGTTTAGTATAAGAGTTGTCACACTGTGGTGAAGATGGCTGCAAAATGTATAAATTACACCAAAGAGGAACAGCGTTCCGTCATACGCTTTTTGTGGGCAGAAGAAGTGCCAGGAACACAAATTAATCTCCAAATGTGTGATCAGTATGGGGATAAAGTTCTCTCTCTCTTGTAGAGTCGTTTATGAGTGGGAGGTTATGGAACACCCAGCTTATAGTCCAGATTTAGCACCATCTGATCTCCACCTTTTTGGACCACTCAAATAAATGCTATGGGGAAGAAGATTTTCATGTGATGATGATGTGAAAGCAGCAGTGCATTAGTGGCTACCCACCCAACCAAAAATATTGTTTGCTGATGGCATTATAACGTTTGGTACAATGTTGGGAAAAATGCCTCGTAGAGGAAGGTGACTACGTAGAAGAGTGATGTAATTTGTTTTTGAAATTCCTATTAAATAGAGTTTAAAAAAAAAAAAAAAATCAGGGACGGTTGGGAGCTATGATAATGCAGTATTTTAAGTGCCAATCATCAGAAATCTTTAATGAGAGAATATGTGTGATATAAAACAAGAATGGTTGCATCTCAATATTCAGTAGTAGTGATGGGTCGAACACCCCCTGTCAGTTTGCACAAGAACATTCGAACAGGGAAAAAGTTGTAGTGAACATGCAAACTCTATTAACCATTTTAGCCCCGGAGGATTTGGCTGCTCAAAGATCAGGCCCTATTTTGCGATTCGGCACTGTGTGACTGTAACGGACAATTGCGCGGTCATGCGACACTGTACCCAAACGAAATTGACGTCCTTTTTTTCCCAGAAATAGAGCTTTCTTTTGGTGGTATTTGATCACCTGTGCGATTTTTATTTTTTGTGCTATAAACAAAAAAAGAGCGACAATTTTGAAAAAATAACAATATTTTTCACATTTTTATATGAAATTCTCAAAAAAATATGTAAAAATCAAAATTTTTTAACATTTTACACCAATTTGTTTTCTGCTACATATTTTTGGTAAACAAAATCACAATAAGCCTATTTTGATTAGTTTGCGCAAAAGTTATTGCGTTTACTAACTACGGGAAAGATTTATGTCATTTTTATTGTTTACCAGTAATGGCGGCGATCTGCAATTTTTTTTTGCGGGACTGCGACATTGCGGTGGACAGATAGGACCCCTAACTGACATTTTTGACACTTTTGGGGGTACCAGTGACATTACTACAGTAATCAGTGCTAAAAAATATGCACTGTTACTATAAAAATGACATTGGCAGGGAAGGGGTTAACATTACTGTTGATCAGTGGGTTAAATGTGTCCCTAGGGGCGTGATTCTAACTGTCAGAGAGCGTGGCTTGTGAAGTAATCACAGAGACATGCGATCCTATATAGCAGGATCACATAGCCTCTGTGAATACTTCAGTGAGAATGACAGATGGCTATGTTTAAATAAGCCGTCTGTCCTTCTCTCTCTGCTGCGGGAGATCACGAGTGGCCGGCGGCCATCGGAGCCGCCGGTCACACGTGCTGGCTCCCCAGGTAACGAGCGGGGGCAGGAGCGTGCCGCCCCCTAGAGTCTCCTGAACGAGCAACATAACATAACGTTGCTTTGCCCAGGAGCGGTAAAACTGCGGCGGGCGGTCGTTATGTGGTTAAAGTCAATAGGACTCGAACATGAAAAATCAGAAGTCCTCATTCTAAAGGCTTATATGCAAGTTATTGCCAAAAAAGGGTATGGGGACCTGGGTACTGCCCTGCTGAGGGAAATGTATCAATGCAAACAGTTTTTTTAAAACAATCATTTTTTAAAGGAGCAGTGATTTTAATGATGCTTAAAGTAAAACAATAAAAATTACCAAATTCCTTTAATTATCGTGCCTGGGGGGTCTCTTTAGTCTGCCTGTAAAGTGGTGCATCTGTACGATGTATAGCGCCTGCTGCAGCAATACTGACATTTCTAAAGAAAAATTTAATCTAACCTTGTTCGCGGCTGTAATGAGATAAAAAAAAATGAAAAAAAAAACAAAACACATAGGGTCACCCCCCCCCCCCCCGGTTTATACCAGACCCATCAGGGAAGAACCCCATGCCAAAATTAAAAAAAAAGGTGTAGGATTCGCCCAAAATCCATACCGAACCCTTATCCGAGCATCCAGCCTGGCAGATCAGGAAAGGGAGGGGACGATCGAGGGCTCCTGAACCATACCAGGCCCAAAGCACCTTGTCCCCACCTCTTCCCGACAACCCTGGGCTGTGGTTGTTGGGGTCGTCAGGTGGGGAGCTTATCGGAATCTGGAAGCCCCCTTTAACAAGAGGGCCCCCAGATCCCGGCCCTCTCCTATGTTAAAGGGAATTGGGTACATCATACCCCTACCTATTCACCAAAAAAAGTGTCAGAAAGTAAGAGACACAGGAAACAGTTTTTGACAAGTCCTTTATTAAAAAATAAAAAAATAGTGTTGCTCGATGTAAATTAATCGTCAATCATGACACTCGCTGTACCCGAAAAAAATAAAAACCGGCAGGAGAACATCCTGCTAAGTGCCGAGAAAGTTCAGGTGTTAGGCGAGTACCTGAATGGGCAATGTTCAGGCCAAACTTATGCTCTGCTTAAACCATTCGCCCATCCATAGTGGTGCCTGAACACTGTAACCCTTTACAGTTACTCTTGCTGGGTCCAGGAAAGGGCCTTGCTGTTAAAAATGTGAAAAAAAAAATTGAAATTACATGCACCTGTCAAACAGGTGCAGAAAAATTAGTCCTTAGGTGTTGGTGAAGCCTGAAACCTGTTTTATTATTGTTTTTTTTGGGGGGGGGGGGATTTTTATAACTGTTTATTATAGAGTGTGGGATGGAAATATGGTGCTTGGGTGCAATACTTTTGTGCTTGGTGCACTATAAACCATTTTATTATAGTTTTTTTTTAAGAAAAAAATGAGGAAAGGCCCGCCTCCTGGCATCCTAAACCCCTTAAAGGGCCGCTGAGCTCCCTGGATGTTCAGCGAACACATGAACACCCGATGTTCGAGTTGAACCTAGGTTCGACTTGAACATAGAGCCCATCCCTATTCAGTAGCTATGAGTTGTGTTTAAAGCATCCTTTAAGAAAAAAAACAGCTCTGTAACCAATATTTATATTATAGACAAAGTTTGGATTCATAAATATATCACAATAAAATTTCCATTTTAAATACATCTCCAATTTAAATAAGTTAGATTTCACCTAAAATAAAAAAAATCACAAAACGTTTTTGGTGGCCACCACAATTGGTATATAACTATTAGAAATTACACTTCTTACAATCTGTATATCTCTAGTTCTGAAAGCAGATAACCCAAAGATCATATTTAAAGTCCTGAAAATAGCATACATGGCAATATCTGAAAATAGCACACATGGCTACAAATCTAAAGGCTGTTCCAATTACCTAATATAACCCAAATACATTCATATCTGAAACAACATTGGATTAGTCTTTCATTTACTCATATGAGAAATCTTACTCTTATATTCCATAGAAAGTATCTTCAACACGTGAGTCCTCCAGGATTTTATTGCTTGCCAGTAAACTTTTTCAAGATTTATAGTATATTACCACAGAACTTACCATGATGATTTCCCCCGGAATAGGTGTCCTTAGTTTAGTACGAAAGCGAGCATTGAGCTCCTTGATAGGAATCAAAACCATCAAGCAAAGAATGGATATAATCAGTTCAGCTATATTGGTCATATGTACAGCTCTAAAGACAGATGCCAGTGTCTACATAAGAAGAAAAAGAAAACAATTACATATATCTTCTTTTCCTTTATCTATGAATAAATCTGCAGTACTTCTATGATATTATAATATACGGAATGTTTATAACTGAAAAAAGTCACAAACTGAACATTTCAAAATCAGGAAAGAAATAAAAATTTAATTAGCAAAAATAGAGAATGGGTAAAAAATCTCTCTCTGGCCCAAAACCTACCAGAGCCCAGCTCTGTGAAAGCTTATACATTATCATGTGGTGTCAGCACATTGACCTGTACATTTAGACGTGTGAGACGATTGATAGGTTTACCTTATAAGTACCTTATACGTAAAGTAATAAATACACATTGATATTTAAATCAATCACTTCTTTTTCAAAAACAAATTTCTAACCCAGCACTGTTTTGCAGCCAACATTATTTCCCAGATGCTGAGCTTTTGGTTATTAAATAGAATCTGTATCTGAAAAATAAACTCCTATGGTAATTCTAAGCAAATAAATAGAAATTCACATCACCAGCAATCCACTACATCTTCCCGTTTCACCTGTTTCCCAGGGCAGCGTATTTATAGTTTCCAAGATATTTACCTCTTAAAGTGTATACAATGCCTTGCGAAAGTATTCGGCCCCCTTGAACTATGTGACCTTTTGCCACATTTCAGGCTTCAAACATAAAGATATAAAATCAGAATCAAAATAGAATCAACAAGTGGGACACAATCATGAAGTGGAACGAAATTTATTGGATATTTCAAACTTTTTTAACAAATAAAAAACTGAAAAATTGGGCGTGGAAAATTATTCAGCCCCCTTAAGTTAATACTTTGTAGAGCCACCTTTTGCTGCGATTACAGCTGTAAGTCACTTGGGGTATGTCTCTATCAGTTTTGCACATCGGGAGACTGAAATGTTTGCCCATTCCTCCTTGCAAAACAGCTCAAGCTCAGCGAGGTTGGATGGAGAGCGTTTGTGAACAGCAGTTTTCAGTTCTTTCCACAGATACTCAATTGGATTCAGGTCTGGACTTTGACTTGGCCATTCTAACACCTGGATATGTTTATTTGTGAACCATTCCATTGTAGATTTTGCTTTATGTTTTGGATCATTGTCTTGTTGGAAGACAAATCTCCGTCCCAGTCTCAGGTCTTTTGCACACTCCATCAGGTTTTCTTCCAGAATGGTCCTGTATTTGGCTCCATCCATCTTCCCATCAATTTTAACCATCTTCGCTGTCCCTGCTGAAGAAAAGCAGGCCCAATCCATGATGCTGCCACCACCATGTTTGACAGTGGGGATGGTGTGTTCAGGGTGATGAGCTGTGTTGCTTTTACGCCAAACATAACGTTTTGCATTGTTGCCAAAAAGTTCGATTTTGGTTTCATCTGACCAGAGCACCTTCTTCCATATGTTTGGTGTCTCTCCCAGGTGGCTTGTGGCAAACTTAAAACGACACTTTTTATGGATATCTTTAAGAAATGGCTTTCTTCTTGCCACTCTTCCATAAAGGCCAGATTTGTGCAGTATACGACTGATTGTTGTCCTATGGACAGAGTCTCCGACCTCAGCTGTAGATCTCTGCAGTTCATCCAAAATGATCATGGGCCTCTTGGCTGCATCTCTGATCAGTCTTCTCCTTGTATGAGCTGAAAGTTTAGAGGGACGGCCAGGTCTTCGTAGATTTGCAGTGGTCTGATACTCCTTCCATTTCAATATTATCGCTTGCACAGTGCTCCTTGGGATGTTTAAAGCTTGGGAAATCTTTTTGTATCCAAATCCAGCTTTAAACTTCTCCACAACAGTATCTCGGACCTGCCTGGTGTGTTCCTTGTTCTTCATGATTCTCTCGGAGACTTGATTACACACAGGTGGATTCTATTTATCACCATTAGTCATTTAGGTCAACATTGGATCATTCAGAGATCCTCACTGAACTTCTGGAGAGAGTTTGCTGCACTGAAAGTAAAGGGGCTGAATAATTTTGCACGCCCAATTTTTCAGTTTTTTATTTGTTAAAAAAGTTTGAAATATCCAATAAATTTCATTCCACTTCATGATTGTGTCCCACTTGTTGGTGATTCTTCACAAAAAATTACAGTTTTATATCTTCATGTTTGAAGCCTGAAATGTGGCAAAAGGTCGCAAAGTTCAAGGGGGCCGAATACCTTCTCAAGCCACTGTATCTAACCAAAGCACATTTTAGCATTTGGATAGAGCAGAGAAGGCCTGTTAAGTATTTCAAGCTCTCCAGAGTCCATAACAGAAATTTATGTTTTTCACTTCCTGTCGTGACAGTAGTTTTAAAAGATGGGTAGTAAGGGAAAAACTGCAACAGAGACATAGACACAAAAAATATCTGTTAGAGGTTGTAGGCTTCTCTAAAACAGGCTAGAGACAGTTAGTTTTTTTTTTTTTTCATTCAGCCAGAGGAACAAAAAAAATCCTGACAGATATCTCCATCCACACAAACAAGGTGGATGATGGAATCCCTCTGCTGGGAAATTGTAGTCTGATAGCAAGACCCTCCACTGTCAGAATACACTGATTAGCCGATTATCTGTAGCCATTAATCAACCTTTTCCAGCATGTCCTTTCAACAGTAGTTGATCAAATGATCGACTTCTGTCATACAGGGAAGGCCACATTCAGCCGGTCCCTGCTGAACCTGACACATTTAATCAGTGTATGGCCAGCTTTACTCTAATGAAGAAAAAAGAGTTTATGTCTGTCTGTGTTGCTGTTATAGAGTTTATCTCTCTTCCTGTTCAGTAAAATGTTGTCATTAGGGTACGAAATGTGGGTAAATCTTTCAATAGAGCTTTGAAGCCTCACTGGGTCTCTAACTCTTCTCTGCATCCCCCTGGCTTTGGATGGGAATACACTAACCTCTTCACATCCATAGAACATATAAAAGCGATTTGGATTGAAATGGTTAAAACAAGGTTGGTATCATTTTTAACATCCCGTGATCAGATGTTTAGTTAAAGTGACCCGGGTGGCTCTACAGCCACCCTATCTCTTTTACTGTGGTAAAAAGGGCCATCCCCCCAAGCCCTGAAGCTGCTCGCAATGGTTCTCAGGTTTTCCTATTCCTCTTCGGAGTCTAGAACTGTAGAAAACATCTGGGATAACTAGATATAAAGGATATACAGAAGATTGAAGAACATCTGTTCCCCAATCTCCTCTGTGACTACGGTAATTAAACATAAAACAACCATGACACAGTGGGAGCCAATCGGCAAGTACAGCGTACTCGATGTCCACCGGCACCTGCCGATCAACTTGTAGAGACACAGAATGGCAATCCGCCTATGTAAACAAGGCAGATTGTCATTCTAACAGGAGGGAAGACATGGGTTTTGTGTCTCTGCAAAGCAGGAACTAGGATCCATGTCTTCCCCTAGTAAAAGCACCTCCCACAGTTTAGAAAAACACTGGTCAGGCACACAGTTAGCCCTTTGATCACCTTTGATGTTAACCCCTTCCCAGGCAGTGCCATTAGTACAGTGACAGTGCATATTTTTTAGCACTGATCACTGTATTAGTGTCACTGGTCTCCAAAAAAAGTGTCAGTTAGTGTCAGTAAGTCCGCCGCAATATCACATTCCCGGGATAAGCCGCTGATTGCCGCCATTACTAGAAAATAAAAACAAATAAAAATATCCCATAGTTTGTAGACGCTAAAACTTTTGCGCAAATCAAACAATATATGCTTATTGGGATTTTTGTTACCTAAAATATGTAGCAGAATACATATTGGCCTAAATTGATGAAGAAATTAGAATTTTTCCATTTTTTTATTGTATGTTTTATAGAAGAAAGTAAAAATATTGTTTTTTTTTCAAAGTTGTCAGTCTTTTTTTTTACAGCGCAAAAAATAAAAAAACGCAGAGGTGATCAAATACCACCAAAAGAAACGCTCTATTTGTGGGGGAAAAGGACATACACGTTATTTGGGTACAGTGTTGCACGACTGCTCAATTTTTAGTTAAGTTAGGTAAAGCAGTGCCATATGGCAAAAAATGGCCTGGCCATGAAGATGGGTAAATCTTCCAGAGGTCAAGTGGATATAGAAAAACATTTAAAAAAAAATAAAAGAAATTCAATTAAAACAAAAAAAGACTTCCAAAGCTTCCCTGTCCCCCAAGCATGCACGCAAATGCAAAAGCTCACGTAGTGTATCAAAGGTGCGAGCAAAAAAAATTATAATGAAGGTATACGGGACAGCCACTGCAATATCTAGCTCCCTCGTCACCTCCTCACATGCTCGCCTCCAGGACTTTTCCAGAGCCTCTCCAATCCTATGGAACTCCTTACCCTTACCTGTACGATTATCTCCTACTCTATTAGCTTTTAGGCAATCTCTGAAAACCCTCCTTTTCAGAGAAGCCTATCCTACCCACACCTAACAAATATACCTCCATTTTCTCCATCAACCCATCCCCCACGGTTATTGACTTTTGTTTCACTTGACCTCTAGTTCCTCCTGTTTTGAATTGTATTGTAACTGTATTGTCTTCCCTCACATTGTAAAGCGCTGCGCAAACTGTTGGCGCTATATAAATCCTGTATAAAATAATAATAATAATAATATCTAGTGAATATTTAAAATTAACAGACACACCAAGAGCAGTTTTGATAAAATGCATACATTTTTTTTTTACTGGACATCAAAATACATAAAACTTTTTACACATAAAAAGTTACCATAAACATTAACAAGACTCAAACATACACTCCTATTCCCAATATCCTACAGAAAGGTCAAATAATACTTCATTCTGGCATCAGCTTGCACTCGATATCTGGAACAAGACAGTGAGGAGGTTTTTTTTGCTGCATGCTTTCCTTCCACAGCTCCAAAAAACAAACCTATTTTTCCCCTATGCTAGAGACTCTGTTTATAGTCCTGTAGACCAGAGACCACCTACAGGATGTAAATATTCCTGCTGACCACCCACAGAATGTAAATATTCCTGCTGACCACCCACAGGATGTAAATATTCCTGCTGACCACCCACAGGATGTAAATATTCCTGCTGACCACTCACAGGTTGTTTTGTGAGTGATGTCAGCAAGACATGGTTGCACTTCCCCCCAAAACCACATGGTTAATTGGATATGCAGCTGCCATCTTTACACACAACGTCAAATCTCACTAAACACATGTATGGGAACATTTGTCATGGATCAGTTAAAAATATCCAGAACTGATATACGTAGATTCAGCACATGTATGTAAATAGTGATTGCAGAACACATGTAAGGTATCACTGCAAACATTTCTAGGGTCATAATTCATGGTTAACTCCAAGCTGACAACCTGTAAAGGCTTTGAAAATGTCACCTATGAAACGTTTCAGGTACTGTAGCTTGTCCCCATTATATTTTGCTGAAAAAATAGTTATTATATTGTGTTTGTGTGAACTAAAATTAATTTTAGTGCAATATTTCCTGAAAATTTGCATTTGAGAAAGGGCTCGGCAAATATCGTGCCACATTAAAAATTGCAATAACTACCATTATATTCCCCAGTGCCTCTGCTTTCAGAAAATATATATCTGGAGGTCCAAAATAAAAAATGCTGATTTTAACAAGTGTGTGAAAAATTCAAAAACAAAAAACTGTCCCTGACAGCAAGCCATTAATTTGACCTTTTTTTTTTTTTTTAAGTATTCAAACCCTTGTGGGGCAGGGCCATCTTACCGAATGGGCATGCTTGCCCACTTGCCAAAGGGGCCCCACAGCCCAGTGACCCAGCCCCAGCCCCAGTCAAGCATTAGTCCCAATTCCTGTGTGCATCCCACCGCTGAACTTAGCAGGTGGCAAGTGCCTGTCGGCCCTGAACTGCTGTAAGGCCACTTGGGCCATGGAGGGGGAGCCCACAACTGCAGACAGGACAGTCGAGTCTGACTCCCGTCCATGTGTGTGTTCACCAGACCCAGCCGCCCAACTTGGAAGCTTTCATTAGCCTGGCACTGCTGTACCAATAAATATTGCTTTATCAATAATTTGCATTTTTATTCTCATGGTTATTGTGTAGGAAGGGCCCCAGTGCACTGCATTGTCCGGGGCCCCATAATGCTCATAAGATGGCACTGTTGTGGGGTCCTTTATTTGCTCACTGACATAATTAGATAAAGAGCCACCATTGGTCATATAAATAGGGAAACCCCACATCCAGGAGCCCATGCACAGGCTTGGTGCGGGAGAGGCTTATTTTAAGGGAAAGGAGAAGCAAATACTTGGTAGGTTGAGAGCTATTGGTGGATATTTGGATTTTCACCAGTCTGACCCATATGAATCATGATTTACACAGACAGTTAGCTAATTACTAGCAGTTAACAGTTTATATACTGTATAGTATATGTAATCAAAATAAATACATCTGCTTTACTCCAGTTCAATTTGATACATAATGTTTCCAACTCCTATTGTTTCAGACTGTGGTTGTGTGTGCTGTCACAAGATTCGTGGCTGACCTTGAAAATGGTGAAATGTCCAGTGTGACGTGGAAGAGGGAGCCCCATCATGTTTTGTATCTGAGAGATGGTCACATGGAACGCAGCAGCATTGGTAAAAGCTTTTACTATGGGCTCAGACAAGTACGTGGAGAGGAAGCCAAGCTGTAGAACAAACATGATCACCTGGAAAGATTACACCAAAATTGATGAACACTATTGAAATAGAATTACTTAACATCTCTCATACCTTCATCTACTGTATATTGGACATCTACGACAGCCTATACTAGACAGTACAGTTAAAATACAATTCAAGACAAGGGGACTAGGAGTGCTCGTGAGAGCTTACAATCTAAAGGGTAGGGCAAGTGATACAAAATGTATTAACTGTGGGAGAATGGGCTGTTTGGGAAAGTAAAATGCAGTTGATAGGTAGAGGCAGGATAGGCTTCCCCGAAGAGATGAGGTTTCAGGGATTGCCTAAAGGCAGATCACTCTAGAGAGAGTTCCAGAGGATGGGACAGGCTCTTGAGAGGTCCCAGTGGTGAGGATAGGAGGAGGTGATGAGAGAGCTAGATAAAAGAATTTCCAATTTAGAAAAAAAGTCTAAATTTCTCTTTCTTTAAAGAAATAGAAAAGACAAACATTTTCTATGAGTTTCATTTGCAGAGAGTAAGTAGAATTTTACCTTGTTTTTTTTTTTGTTTGTTTTTTTTTTGTTTTTTTGCTCTTGTTTTTTTCTAGAGCGGAGTATGGTTAAAACTTTTGTCGATTTTTTTGTCTGCTTCCCATTTGGAAGATTTCCCTTCATTTTTAACTCAGATGGTGGTTATCAAAAAATGTGAAGGGAAATCCCTTTTTAGATGCAAGAACAAGTGTCCCTCCCTATTGAAAGATTTCCCCTTCCCCGGTAACAACCGATTCTCATCCCTTTCTCTTTTGAAGACATTGGTCTCAAATTGAGAGGATTCCTTTTCAAATGCCAGGAACGCAGACATCACAAACAATCTGACAGGGGTTTCAATATTTTTCTACTAGTTTTGTAGGCATTTGTGTGATAGATATACCGTATGTACGACTGTGCCAGATTCATCATTGACACCATTTAACTAAAAGAATTGTTTAGTATAGAGTGGTAAGGGGGTAGAACCTTCTCAATTTTATTGCTGTCTGTGTCCCTGCTGTGGAGGATCACTCTTTCTTTTTGTGCTTGTGACTTATATCTTAGATGCCCATTGCAGCTTAAAGAATCAATGGGCAATGGGCAGTTGCCCTTATCACTCTACACACATAATTGAATTTGGAAGGCCATAAGCTGTCATAATCATACTCACAGTACATTTATTAGTGCCAACAAAGTTTCGCACCCTCTTAGCTAGGTTGCTAACAGTTGGGGCAAATTTTGTTTTTGACTCCCCTGTAACAGTGGAGCGATGTTCGATTGCTTTTGACTGTTCTGGGTTCTGCTGATTGTGGGTTTGACTGCTTTCCTCTGGTTTCTGGTAGGTTCCTGAACTTAGTTGGTGGAAGAGGAATATTCATACAGCCTCAGCCAATCCCTGGCAGGAATAAACAGGCTAGAGCCTGGAACAGCAGGGTCCTTGTCCTGTGGGAGAAGACCCAGCTCTAGGGCTGTGGCCCTCTGGGGCTGATAGCTGCAGTTTAGAAGAGGCCATCTGGATCTCAGCTCCAGCTAGAGCTAAAGGACCAATGTCCAGAGTTACTGAGAGCAGTCACAGGAAGTCCACAGTGGATCTGACCTGGAGGCACACAGTACAGAGGTTGGCTGCTACTGCAAGAAAGCATTTGAGTACCCAGGGGACAGTGAGCACAAGCCTGAAACATCCCAGAGACTGTCTTTGCTAACTTTTGGGAGAGCTCATTCCAGTTTGCTGGCTCCGGTTTTACCTTCGCAATGGAGTTCCCCTGAGCTGTAATTCACTAGTCACTGAGATCAAGAGGGTGGCTACACCCTGAAGAGATAGTACAGTTAGAAGTGTCCTCCGCTATCTTTTCTGCTATTTTATCTTATTCTGCTAAGTTTGGAGTATCCCAATGTTCTCCCCGCACCCTACCAAAGTTATATCAGCATTAACCTGCACAAAATATATGCATGGCCTGCTTCTTGTATTAGGGGACTGTAAATTGCTGTGTGCCTGGCCGCCATGTGCCTCACAGGGAATGGAACCTGGGATAAATCAGCTAGCCCAGTCTGGGGTCTGTGCTACAAAAGGGATACTATTAATAAATTATCAGCTACCCCCTAATACCTTAAATATGCTAATATTCCACTACAGATGATCAGTTAGGAGTGAAAAGTGTGTTTACCATGATAAGTCCCATGAGGAAGGCTATAGCAGCTGCCATGCCTATTCTCTGAGCATAGATCTCCAACTGCTCCTCCCCAGTGAGGTTTCTATCCAAAGGATTCTGGACAAGTTGCTCATCAATAACTGAGCCAGTCATCAGGCTTAGCACAGCAAAGGTACCTGGAAAATAAAGCATTATTTTATTCAGGAAGTGGTGTCATGTAAATCACACCATTGGATTTTCTTTAATAGTCAACTTCAGAGGGGAGACATTAGAAGGCAATCCTTCCCCAAAATTAATCTTGTACCCCTCTAGAATCCTTCCTATACAATTTCCTTCTGTTTCATGGGCTTTATCAAATACAATTCCATTGCCCACCCTCAGATCTTGTGTCTGGTAGCAGCTCTGTCTTCTTTCGTTATGAGCAGAGCTTATTCTCAGTGGGAACATGGGGGAACCTCCAGCACTAGATGCATATATTGCCAAGGTATGCTGGAGGGTCTATTGATGCTGGCTGCTGGGGGCTCTATTGTCACCGGGTAGATTTATTATTGCTGGGGAGGTCTATTGATGTTTATGGGGGAGATCTATTGTTTCTGGGGGGTCAATTGTTGATGGGAAAAATCTACAGTTTAGGGGGGTCTATAGTTGCTTGCTGCCGGGAAGTCTATTGATGCTGGATACTGGGAGATTTATTGTTGCTGGCGTGGATATATTGTTCCTGGGGGTATTTTGCTGTGGGGGATATATTGTTGCTGGGGGGTTGTCTATAGTTGCTGGGAGGGATCTATTGCTGCTGGGAGAATCTTTTGTTGCTAAGTGGATCTATTGTTGCTGTGGGGATCTATAGTTGCTGAAGTGGATATATTGTTGCTGTGGCAATCTATTGTTGCTGTAGGGATCTATAGTTGGTGTGGGAATCAATTGTTGCTAGTGAGATCTATGGTTGTTGATAGGTTCTATTGTTGCAAAGGAAATCTATTGTTGCTGGGGGTATTTAGCTGAAGTGTATCTATTGTTTCTGGGGATCTTTTGTTGCTGGTGGATCTTTTGTTGCTGTGAGGGATCTGTTGTTGCTGGGAGGGATCTATTGTTACTGGGAGGGATCTATTATTGCTGTGGGGATCTAAAGTTGTTGGGATAGATCTCTTGTTTCTGGGAAGATCTATTGTTGCTAGGGAAGGTCTATTGTTGCTGAGGGGGGTCTATTGTTACTGCCCTTTAGCAGATTTCATACAAACTACTTAGCACCAAAAATGATACTTGGTTCTGTATTCTCTAGGTAGGGGGTGGAACCAAGTAACGGTGCTCAGAGGTGGGTAGGGGGCGGAGACAAGGGGTGACTCGAAAAGGGGGAGTACCTGCACCTGTTGTCTGAGAAAAAAAGCCCTGGTCATGAGTGTCTGTACATATTTTCATGTACTATTCCAGCACAACTAGTCGAGTTTCTTTAAAGTGAATGTTTAGACAAAACCTCTTTTTATGTTTTCATGATGTAGGGAAAGGTTAGAACTCCTCTCAGTAAAGGTTTTATGGCCTCTTTCTCATTGAGATTCCCCTTCACTCCCTGTTCACCGGGAAGTAAAAGGAAATCTCCACAAGGTGAAGAGAAGTCAGACAGTTATTACCAGAACAGGTATCCCTATTGGAAGACTTACCCTCACTTGTTCTGGTGACCACAACAAGCAGAGAAGATGAATCTCCTCATCCAGGAAACAGACAGCAATTAAAACAGACAGAGATTCTAAACATTCTGCTCTATCCAAAATGTAAATGAAACAAGTTTTGGGCATACAGTACATATTCTTTGATTGTAGTTTTATTTTATTTTTTTGTTTCAATAATTTGTACTGAGTTTTAGAGCCGGTTCACACTGCTGCGACCTCTAAGTTGCCTCATAAGGGGCGACTTGTTAGCGCGACTTTCAGCGCGACTTTGCGCGTATTCAGCGCGACTTGTATGATAGACGACTTTGTACGACTTTGTATTTTGCCAATCATAATATGATGGTTCTGGGTCATGCTCAATCACACAAAAAAAAGTTCTTAAAAATTGTCGTTTTTGATAGAGAGACAATTATTGAAAAAAAAAAAGAGATTTCTTTGGATTAGTGTCGGGGGGGGGGGGGGGGGTCTAAAAATTGTACCTGTGAAGTTTCAGCTCTGTAGCATGTCCAGAACCAGAAAAAAAAGATAATTTTTCTTATAATTTTTAGTAGCACAGGCATAGGGCTCCTCTCCACCTGGGCGTTTTTGTTGCAGGCATTTATCAGGCATTTTTTGACCCCCCAGACACTAAATCCAAAAAAAGTCATGCCTGCCTCCAAAAATGCCCGATAAATGCCTGCAACAAAAACGCCCAGGTGGAGAGGAGCCCTATGCCTGTGCTACTAAAAATTCTAAGAAAAATTATCTTTTTTTCTGGTTCTGGACATGCTACAGAGCTGAAACTTCACAGGTACACTTTTTAGACCCCCCCCCCCAGACACTAAATCCAAAAAAAGTTATGCCTGCCTCCAAAAATGCCCGATAAATGCCTGCAACAAAAACGCCCAGGTGGAGAGGAGCCCTATGCCTGTGGTACTAAAAATTCTAAGAACAATGATCTTTTTTTCTGGTTCAGGACCATTTTAATGGAAAGTCAGATCACAAGTCGCTTCAAATAAGATAAGGAGGCGACTCCCATTGAAGTCTATGGGACAAGTCGGATCACAGGTCGCCTCAAAGTAGTACAGGACCCTTTTCAGAAGTCGGAGCGACTTCAGTAGTGCCAATTAAGACAGCACTCATTGATTAACATTGCTTTTGTTATGTCAAGCGACTTGGGGCGACTTGAGGGCACACAAGTCGCCTCATAAGTCGCGGCAGTGTGAATGGACTCTTACAGTATGTAAAATACAAAAGCAAAAAACAAAACAAACAAAGAGCAAAAAGAACACTTCAGGTTCAAACATCATTATAGCAAAACAGAGCAATAACACTTGTCGCATTTCGTGTACAACTTGCATTAGGCGGGTGATATCATAAAAAGGTAGATCATACCATTTGGGCCAACCAAGTATACCATGTGCGTTTTTCTTGAACATATTGCTTGTGATTGGTTGTCATAAGGAGTTCATAGGTGTAGTGTAGCTGAGTTGTTTCAATTATCTCCAACAGATTTGGAGGGGTGGTTAATTTTCACCTTCTGGTGATGGAAATCCTGGCTTCAAGTAAGATGTTGATAACTACTTTGCGTACACGTGTAGGGATGCTGTCTATATTTAGGTTCAGTAAGGCCAACTCTGGGGTGGGTGTGATCTGTTGTCCTATGACTGAGGTGATCAGTGCGAATATTTCTGTCCAAACTACTACTATAAAAGGACAATCCCACAGTAAGTATTTAAGTGACCCTTCCTGGTCGCATCCTCTCAGGCATGCGGAAGAAGAGCTACCATGGTACCTGGCGATCTTGGCAGGTGTAAGGTACCACCTTAATGTTATCTTCTGGGTTAGCTCCCAGAGTGTAGCACTAAGCGTGGCATTGTAAGCTGATTTGAGTGCTCGTTTCCATTGGGAAGCTGAGTAGGCAGTGTTGAGGTCTTGCTCCCATTTGATTAACTGATTGTAGTTTTATTTAAGTGTTGATTCTATAATGGATTACTATGAGTTGTTGCAATTTGCACATTTTCTATCATTTTTACAGGTAGAAGGAGAAGATTTGAAAGCTAGATGGAAAACTCCTCAAAGTTATGCATTCTTTCTAGAAAGCCCCCCAAAAATAAAGTTGTATATGAAATGTAGTGTTAGCAGTTTTTTCAAATGACAACTGTTGGGGTGCAACTATGTTGTAAAACTCTAGAATAAAATTCAGCGTTTGTCCCTGAACAGCTTTTAATTAAGCTACAGGTTTAAAATTCCGCTTCAAATTTTTAAATTTTAAATTTCCCAAATGAGATGTTGTACTTTGAAAAATCCTGCCAGTTTTCGGTATAACAAAATCTAATTGAAAACAGGTATTTTTCCCCCCACCAAGGGTTAGAATCACAGACCAAAACACATGAAATTATTTTACACCTTGAAATGTAATATTTGACTGATGTATTTGATATTCTTACCAGTAGAAACATGATGTCCAGTTCCAAGTAACATGTAGAGGACAACAGGAAAGAAAGACGTGTAGAGTCCATAAACTGGAGCCACTGAAGTTAGTAACGCGAAGGCCATCCCTAATGCAAATAAATGACATGGATTTAGGCTTGCTTGAAGTTTAGTCCAGCAATTTTATTTTTATTAATGATATATTTGGTATGCAAAATAGTCACAAAATGTAATTCCAAGAACAATTTGTTAGAAAGGTGTTGCAAGAGGTCTTTGCTCTTTTTTTTAGCTGTTTTTTTCACATTACAAAAACCTATAGGAATAAACTGTAATGCACAATAAGCCACATGGCTAAAAACATTGATTTAAAAATACTGAATGGTGGTGGTGAGGTGTTAGCAATGGTGGTGATTGTGGTACCCAGGGCCGTTGATAGGGGGGGACCACCAGCCCTCTTGTAGGGGGCCCGAGCACACAGGGGGGCCCACACAGAGAGGGGGATTAGTGATGGACAACAAATACAGAAATCTTCCTCCAGCACCTGAATCTGATCTGTCTCTCTCCCTGCTATCAGCTTTTATCTGTTGAGAAAGAGGCAGCCCTCCCTCACGAATCCCCTCCTTGTGTGGGCCCCCCTCTCAGCACTGGCTCTGTTATCTCTGCTCAGGAGTTTATTTGTAACTTTGTTTCTCCCTCTCTGTCTCTCTGATCCCTGAGCTCCAACTACCCAGCCTGCATATTTTTCTCATCTCATCTTCGTTTTTATTTAGTGCAGGTTCACATTTGTGCGATGACAGAGATAACATGTAATTCAGAGCGCACTGCTCCTAAAATTACATGCAATGTCTGTGCGGTGCAAATTCAGCCATATAGTTTGTATGGCTGAATTCGCACCGCAATCGCACTGAAACACGCACAGGACCCTTTTTTTGGTCCGCAGCAGAATCGGATCGCATGGTGGTTCACACTAGTGCGATCCGATTCTGTGCGAACTTTCAGATCGCACTACGATATGCGATCTGATCTGGGGGTGTCGTTAACTTTGAATTGACACCCCTAGCGTATCGCATATGGCAGTGTGAACTGCCTGTTGTGCGGATGCGATGCGGGAACACGCTGTATATTCGCAGCGTTCCCGCATCGCATAAATGTGAACCGGCACTTAAGGCCCCTTTCACACATACGGTCCATTTGTCCGTTTTTCATCCATCCGTTGACGGATGAAAAAACGGACATCAATGCTTCTCTATGTAAAAACGGATGACAACGGATGATCATCCGTTAACATCAGTTTTCACCCACTTCCGTGAATGTCTGTTTTTTGGAACAGATGAATGTCCTATTTTTCATCCGTCAAAAAAACGGATGTAAACGGACAAAGGGTCCGTTTTCATCTGTTTTTGCATTGGTAGTTAATATAAAAAAAACGGATGAAAAATTTGAAAAAACGGATAAAAACTGATGCAAAAACGGATGAAAAACTGATACATTTTGATGTGACTGAACTGATGAACTGAATGGACCGTATGTGTGAAAGGGGCCTAAGATAGTTTTTTTTTTTTCAGATTTAGCAGGAATTATGCGAGTTATGTTATATTTGTGTCTGATAATAGTGATTTTGTTGTAATTTTAGCTAAATATATCTTTAATATTTTCTTGGGGGGCCCTGCCAGGTCGTCTGTATGGGGCCCCGCGATTTCTAACAGCAGCCCTGGTGGTACCCATAGCAATTCTAGGGGTGGAAAAAGTAAGGACAGTCAAGAAGCCATATACCTACTTTTACATATTTGTATATTGTGTCTGGGTCTGACTTTGTGTCAGGTGGTGATGATCATGATATTATAGAAAAGTGTAGCATATGGGAACTGGCTCAGGAGGACAAAGAGAGGACATGAGAAAAAAAGAGTGGTGAAGCTGAAAAAGCTGAAACAACAAAAGAGACACAATCATCATGAGGCAGAAGTTCCTCTAAAGTTGTCAAGTCTGTTTGTGTGAGATTATATGTGGCAATTGCTCAATAATATATCCATTATCATACACATGTAGTCAGGAGCTTCTGTTTGGTTCTTCAAACACACATTTGAGAATTGTGTCTCTCAGACAACACATACAATGCTACCATTTTATTCTTTGGACAACAAGGCCAAGATTTTCCACAATTTGTAAGGTATCATCACTTTGGTTTCCACTTCAAAGCCCAAATAAATATTTCCATCATCTCCTCTTGCTGCTGCTTTTCCTGTACCAGCTACCCACCATGGTTCTAATAGCAAAGTGATAACTCTCATCTTCTTTAGGATAAACATAATTGGAAGCAGCAACAGCAAGCAGCCACAACATCCCTTTATTTTACTCTTCCTCTTTCCTACCATCACCAATAATTCATAATGAGGTGTCTGGGCAGGAAACACATTCACAAGCAGGCAACTGCATGTCTGTCAACTTTGCCAAGGAAACATATGGGGTGTGCTCAGTATCAATACAGGATATATTTGCACCATTTTTCATAATAAATGGCTCCTAGATCTGTACCCTTGTGAAGTCTGGAATAGCATGTTTCCTGCACTTCTACAAGGCAGATACAGCTAGGAACAATACTCAAATTAGTAAGCATCAGTAACAATAACACTTCAGGCTAAGTAGTAGAATTGATAACAACACCACAAATGACCAGGCTTTTTTTTTTTCACATGTTCCATACAGAAGTTCTCCCCATCAGAGAAAACAACACAACCTACATTGTACCTCTTCTTCCACCTATTACGCATATAAAGTACAATGCTGTTTTGCAAATGATGGGCTTCAATGAGAGGTGGTTTTGTATTCATCAGAAAGTCAGTTCCTGGATTTCCCCCACCTTGTCCAGTTGGGCAACATAGTCACAGGAAATGAATAAAACATCACCACTGAACTCCATATGGGAAGACCCAAACCTCCCTGCATATACCACCCAATGACTATCTGTGCAAAGACAGAATGGCTTTCCTTTCAATGGTTTTATACACCCATATGTAGTATGCACATGAAAGTAATATATTAAACATTATGTATTAACAAGGAAACCATTCAAAGTTTAGGAGTACCTCTCCATAAAAGATCTGTGATGGATAAAAAAAATGATAATATGAATACAACATATGGTTAAAACACGGCTTAGCAGTCCGAAATGAAGGTAAATTCAATTCTCATAGCTCAGAACATATTACATCCCAAAAAAAAAGAAAGAGGAGAGAGGAGGGAAGAAAGACAGTGGAACAGAGGAATAAGGAAAAAGGAGGGAAAGGAAATGAGCCATTGAAACTTCAGGGCCTACAGTTCTGTATCAAAATCAGGAGGAAGAAAGTGTGCAGACCAGTAGTACAATGTCGGTAAATATTTGTTCATTTAAACCAGGCATGTCCAACCTGCGGCCCGGAACAGCAGGCAATGCGGCCCACTGCTCCCTGGCAATTATTTTTGCTGGGGAGGAAGGAAGTCAGGTCAGGGGCACAGCAACAGCATCTTCCAACTAATGGTAGGCAGAGGCTGCCTCAGAGGGGAGAGGAGGCAAGCATGTGCAGTGTTTCTGACTCCTACCACCATGACCACTTCAAATCATTGAAGTGGTCATGGTGGTTAGAGTGTTCCTTTATTGTCTCTCAGAAGAAGTAAATCTCTGTATACTGATTCCATTTCATTTGATCATCCTCCTAGTTTTGTTAAATTAGTGCAGGAGGCGCGGCGGCATTTTATTACTTACCTTAAATATAGTATATATTTTATATGCGGCCCGAGAAAATTTCTCTACACTCAATGTGGCCCAGAGAGGCCAAAAGGTTGGACACCCATGATTTAAACAGAGATTCTAGCTTTAGTTTTTACATGTGTCATGACTTGAGTAATTCTAGATCTGGTTTGGCAATGGAAAGAGTAGCTGTTTTTTACCTTATCGTTAGTATGTTTAGCATAAGAGAGCATAAACCATTAGATGGAACTGGAACTTAAAAAAAATCAGGCAGTCTCATATTCAGGAGCATGTATTTGGGATGGGAGCATATCCTAGAGCTAAATAATTTCACCTCTACCCAGAGTGGGTAAACCACAGGACATGTCCACCACATAAGATAAAATATCCCCAGCAGGCCACATCCCCTGAAACAGAGGGGTGCATAATGGGTGATCCTAGCAGGTACCATGCACTACTGTGAGGATTTTGTAATTAGCTTTGGTTGCCAGCACTTTACATGAGCTACATTTAGCGTGAGCCCGAATATGGAATATTAGAACAGCATCGAACTGCTGATCATAATAGGGGTTTTGGGAAATCCTAGGGTAAAGGGCCCAGATGACAAGAGTAGAGCAAGGACAGAAAACTGCCCACAGTCTAGAAACGCAGGTGTGCTAATACACATAAATGAGATTAGAATCCAAAGTCTACGTACTTAGGCTAGACCAGAATATACATGACAGAAGGGCTTACCCAAAAATTATGAAAAGACTCAGGCTGGAGTGCCACACCTGGAACACTCGTAGGACACTTCTGGACATGTTGAATGACAAAGAGTCTGGCAGAGACTGTAGCACTGATAGAAAGGAAGTAGACATTGGCCACTGGAGGGGTGAGTTTAAAACAACTTCTATTGTAGGAATCTGCCCTTTAAATTTGTTAAGGGAATCAGCAAGGTCTTTTATTGGGGGAAACACATAAGGATTCTGACACTATCCAGGTATGGACATTAAAGCAAACCTGTGGTTTATTAAAACAATTTCAAGCAATTACACACAGTGTATACTGTATAGACATACTTTGTATAGCAGTGACCTTCAAGTATCTGCAAATCATTCTAATGTTCTGTACAGTGACCTGGGAGCTTTTAAAGCAGTGCATTCCGGTATGCAAATATTGAACCCTTCTGTGTTCTCAAGCCCTAGCAGAGGAAGACTGGGTTTTAGTGGCCCAGAGTGAAGTATTTCAACACCGCCCGTTGCAGTTTTCCTGCCACAGGGCGGCAGCTGTGCACCGGATCGTGTATATATATATATATATATATATATATATATATATGTTATTTCAGACTTCCACCTGCAGGGGGCGCCAGGCTTCTTCTGCTGTGATAATTTACAGCAGAAGCCGGTCTGCGAGTGCGACGCACTCATGGCACTTTTCCACTGCAAGTACCGGCTCGGCTCTACTCGGCCCTGCTTGGCCCGGTTTGCTTTTCCACTGCTGGTACCGCATGGTACGGTTTTGGAACGGTTCGGTACGGTAAGGTATGGTTTGCTTTTCCACTAAAGTAGTACTAAAGTTAAGTGGGTGGGATAACAACGATTCTCTGACCAATCAGTGGTTAGTAGTGACTGCATGCAAAGGATTGTGGGATATGGTACCGGGTATGCTACCTGTTGGAACCACAATCGAGGTGGTACTCTTTTTGAGAGCCGTACAGTTCGGTTCCATGCAGTGGAAAAGCGCCGCCGTACCGTACCGAACCGTTCCTACACAGTACCATGCGGTACCAGCAGTGGAAAAGCACAAAAGCGAGCCAAACCGTTCGGTTTCATGCAGTGGAAAAGCGCCATTAGTGTAGTCTGACACCAGCCAGTCGTCGGCAATACACAGAGAAATGAGATATTCTTATGTAAACAATGCATATCTCTGTTCTGACAGGGGGGAATGGATGGATTCTGTGTTCCTGCAAAGCAGGGACTAGAATCCATTACTTCCCCTAGTAAAAGCAGCACACAGTTAACACATCAACACTGACTAGGCATACAGTTAACCCCTTGACCACCCTAGATGTTAACCCCTTCCCTTCGTTAATACAGTGACAGTGCATATTTTTTAGCACTGATCAATGTATTAGTTTCACTGGTCACAAGCAAAGTGTCAAAAGTGTCAGTTATTATCAGAATGTCCACCCAAAATAGCAGTCCCCCTGTAAGTCACTGATTGTCGGCATTACTAGCATAAAAAATAAAAATTCCATAAATATTTCCAATAGTTTGTAGATGCTATAAAGTAAAATCAACCAATATACGCTTATTGGGATTTTTTTTACCTAAAACATGTAGTAGAATGGCCTCAATTTATTAGTAATTAATGATTTGGATGGTGAGCTGTATTGGATTTCGGCCAGACATACAATTTGGTGTTGCGGCCAAATAATTCAGTTTTAGTCTTATCTGAGCACCTTAAATGCACCTTGAAGATTCTAAGGCTACACATGGAAAAATGTGTTATGGTTAGATGAGACTAAAATTGAATGATTTGGCCCAACACCAAAAAATATGTTTGGCAGAAATCCAATACAGCTCACTATCCAAATAACACCATTCCTACCGTAAAGCATGCAGGTGGTAATATCCTGTTATGGGGATGTTTCTCTGTAGCAGGGACTGGAGCACTTGTCAGGATAGAAGGAAACATGGATGGGGCAGAATACCATCAAATTCTTGAGGAAAATCTGCTGCCCTCTGCCAGAAAATTGTCAATGGAAAGAAGGTTTACCTTCCAACATGACAAAACCCAAGCATACAGCAAAAAATGACCACACAGTAGTTGAAGGAGAACAAGGAAAATGTCCTTGCATGGCTTAGTCAGAGCCCAGACTTAAACTGCAAATCCGTGGAATGACTTGAAGACTGCAGTCCACAAACGGTCACCACCAAATGTAACTGAACTTCTGCAAACCCAACAGTTCTGCAAAGAAGAGTAGGCAAATATTGCAAAGTCTAGATGTGCAAAGTTAGTAGAGACATAGCCCAATAAAGGCTGTAATTGAACCATAGGGTGGTCCAACAAAATACTGACATAAAATGGGTGATCCTTTGTCCAACTCAGTGCTTCTGTTTTTGAATGTTTTTTATTTTTTTCTGACATGTTGGTGTTATAATCTTTCACGTGGATGGTATAGGTTGCACTAGTAAAGACAGATGGATAAAACAAAAATTGTGTCTGTCTTCATTTCAAGCTGCAAAGCAACAAAATGTGATGATTTTAAATGGGTGATTCTTTTCTATACCCACTGTATATATACAGTACACTATATTGTCAAAAGTATTGGGATGCCTGCCTTTACACGCACATGAACATGATTGGCATCCCAGTCTTAGTCTGTAGGGTTCAATATTGAGTTGGCCCACCCTTTGCAGATATAACAGCTTCAACTATTCTGGGAAGGATGTCCACAAGGTTTAGGTGTGTGTCTTTGGGAATGTTTGAAGTCAGGCACTGATATTGGATGAGAAGGCCTGGCTCACAGTCTCCTCTCTAATTCCCAATGCTGTTCTAGCGGATCGAGGTCAAAACCCTGTGCGGGCCAGTCAACTTCGTCCACCCCAAACTTGCTCATCCATGTCATTATGGATATTGCTTTGTGCACTGGTGCACAGTAATGTCGGAACAGGAAGAGGCCATCCCCAAACTGTTCCCTCAAAGTTGGGAACATACAATTGTCCAAAATGTCTTGGTATGCTGATGCCTTAAGAGTTCTCTTCACTAAAACTAAGGGCCCAAACCCAACCCCTGAAACAAAACCCTAAACCATAATCCCCCCCTCCACCAAATGATTTGGACCAATGCAGAAAGCAAGGTGAACTTATCAAGGTCCATAAAGACTTGGATGAGCGAGTTTGTGGTGGAGGAAATTGACTGGCCTGCACAGAGTCCTGACCTCAACCTGATAGAACACCTTTGGGATGAATTAGAGCAGAGACTGCAAGCCAGGTCTTGTCCAACATCAGTGCCTGACCTCACAAATGTGCTTCTGGAAGAATGGTCAAACACTCCTAAACCTTGTGGACAGCCTTCCCAGAAGAACTGAAGATGTTATAGCTGCAAAGGGTGGGCCAACTCAATATTGAACCCTACAGACTAAGACTGGGATGCTATTAAACTTCATTAGCGTGTAAAGGAAGGAGTCCCAATACTTTTGACAATATAGTGTGCATATATATATATATATATATATATATATATATATATATATATATACACACATATATATATATATATATATATATATATATATATATATATATATATATATACACAGTATCTCATATAAGTGAGTACACCCCCCACATTTTTGTAAATATTGTATTATATCTTTTCATGTGACAACACAGAAGAGATGACACTTTGCTACAATGTAGTGAGTGTACAGCTTGTATAACAGTGAAAATTTGCTGTCCCCTCAAAATAACTCAATACACAGCCATTAATGTCTAAACCGCTGGCAACAAATGTGAGTACACCCCTAAGTCAAAATGTCCAAATTGGGCCCAATAAGCCATTTTCCCTCCCCGGTGTTATGTGACTCGTTAGAGTTACAAGGTCTCAGGTGTGAATGGGGAGCAGGATTTGGTGTTATTGCTCTAACTCTCTCTCACTGGTCACTGGAAGATCAACATGGCACCTCATGGCAAAGAACTCTCTAAAGATCTGAAAACCCACCAGCTCCGTGATGTCATTATGGAGGAGTGGAAGAGGACTCCAGTGGTAACCTGTGAAGCTCTGCTGAACTCCATGCCTAAGAGGGTTAAGGCAGTGCTGAAAAATAATGGTGGTCACACAAAATATTGAGACTTTGGGTTGTACTCACTTTTGTTGCCAGCGGTTTAGACATTAATAGCTGTGTGTTGAGTTATTTTGAGGGGACAGCAAATTTACACTGTTATACAAGCTGGTTACTCACTACTTTACATTGTGGCAAAGTGTAATTTCTTCAGTGTTGTCACATGAAAAGATATAATAAAATATTTAGAAAAATGTGAGGGGTGTGTGTACTCACTTTTGTGAGATACTGTATGTATTTTTGCCCACAGATGCAACCAGCAACCCCAGTCATTAACAGCATATATAATGGAGTCCTATACCATCCTAGATCTCCTGAAAAAGCAGAGTCCATCCAAGAAATTTGTTGAAAGTTAACGGTCCCTCCCTAGTCCACCACCTAGCTAGCCAATAAAACATAACTTCTTGGAATATAAGAATAAATATACAAAATATGTACCAAACGTAATTCCTTGGAAAATATGATCTAATATATTAATGTACAGGGTTCTAGTGGGTGCTGGATAGGGAAAAATATATGCTTATTATTTCAAATCTTGTGACGACCAAAACAATTAGGGTGCATGAGCAAAAGTGGATATTAGTTACTATGGATGGTGTTAAGTAACTTTAACAGAGATTCTTAGACTAGAGTCAATTGGCTTTACAAACCCAAAGGATCAAGTTAGGAAGCTATACCAAGCTGGTGGGAACATTTTTGCCAAGCTAACCCAGCAACACTTTGGAATTCTCCAGGAAGAACTATAGCCTGTTGTCAGATAAAGTGGTTTGAAAGTAGGTGAATGAATATATGAACATAAGTATTTTTGTTTGACTCGCTGTAGGAAACATGCACAATTCAACCTATTAAGGATATATAACTAGCTTGAGACATTGCAGTTTCTGGGAAATTTAATGTCTTAAAATAATCTGTCAATCTTAAATTACTGCTTTTACACAAACCTTCGAAGAATATAAAATCTCAAATTCCACATTAATTTCCTGTAACAAACAGACTTTTCTAAAGCAAACTACATCACTGATCTTTTTACGTTTGGTTTGGGACCACCAAATAGGTCACCAAGCTGTTAAGGGTGTGTCTTAATGATCTTCTTTCGTGCACAAGAGTTTTATTTTATTTTGCTCAAGTGTTTAATTTCCTCTTGCAAGAATTGAAGTAATTAAAGGAAATGTATAATTATTAAACTGAGCCATAGGTCATTGGACAAAAAAGAAGAAGAATTTCTGAACTGTTTTCAAGAGATACTGTATTTTGGGAACTATGCTGATGAAGGGTGTACGAGGAAAAAGCAAGAAGATTCAAGCTCAATGTCCTGAGCCATGAGTCAGAAAAAAAGTGAGTGAGTGCCATCTCCTTTACTTCCTCCACAATCCAGTAGACTCCCAAGAACCTGGGCTCCTGGCCACACCCAAGAAATGTAAGCTTCCTGGATTCCCACTCTTCTCAGTCCACAGAGACTGTGCCTGATAAAACATAGGTGACTGGACATGAGATCTGTCTCCAGGTGTTTGGTCCTCCACTGCTCTATTCGGCATGTGGACAGGGAGTTTGGGACACAACAGCATGCAGCATCAGAGAAGACCCAGTTGCTGCAGAGAGCAATGCTTCAATTGTCTCTAGCTTCCAGTGAGGTGATCTTGCACTAACATACACTCTCTAGACCAGAGACCCTTTATGCCACTTGCCTGTGGTACAGGTCCAGGGGAACCCTTCAGCCAATTACCTGGACTATCAGAAACAGTCTACCTCCTTGTGAGAGAGGTGTTGCCCCAAGAGAAATGCAAGTAGTTATATGAACTTTACTATTCATTTAGAGTTTCCCTGAGTGTCTCATAGATGGTACCGTGCTGTGCTATTATATAGTGCCTTTACTGGGAAATCGCCACTGGGAAGTACCTGTTAGCAATAGGTCCATTCTCTGTTATATATTGTTCTGTGCTATAGCCATATCTCTCTATCTACCATTGTGACTCTGTTGGGATTATCAATTTTCCCTTTTTCATCTGTTTAGTAAAAATTCACCTTTAACCACTTTAGCCCTGGAAGGATTTGCCCCCTTCCTGACCAGGCCCTATTTTGCGATTCGGCACTGCGTTACTTTAAAGGACAATTGTGTGGTCGTGCGATGCCGTACCCAAATGAAATCTACATCCTTTTTTTTTGGTTTGCACAAAAATTATTGCGTCTACTAACTAGATTTATGATTTATGTCATTTTTATTGTTTTTTTTTTTTTACTAGTAATGGTGGCGATCTGCGTTTTTTTGCAGGACTGCAACAGAGCGGACCCCTAACTGACATTTTTGACACTTTTGGGGGTACCACAGACATTATTACAGTAATCAGTGCTAAAAATATGCACTGTTACTGTAATATTGACACTGGCAGGGAAGGGGTTAAATCTGTTGGTGATCAAGGGGTTAAACGTAAGCCTAGGGGAGTGATTCTAACTGTGGGGGGGTTGGGCTTGTGAGATGATCACAGAGACATGCGATCCTATATAGCAGGATCACATAGTCTCTGTGATCATTGCAGGGAGAAGGACGGGCGGCTGTGTTTACATCAGCTGACCGTCTTTCTCTCTCAGCAGAGAGAAATCGCCAGTGTCAGGCGGCAATTGGAGCCGCCTGACACATGCACTGGCTTCCTCGGGGATGTCAGGGGCGAAAGTGCACCGCTGGCAGCACGCTTGCTCGCCCCTAGCTGCCTTCAGGCGAGTGTCGTACATGTACGCCGATTTGCCTGTAGGAGCCAGCCTGTCGCAGTATATCTGCAACCGGTTAAGCTATCCTCTGTCTGACATGGAGAAGGCAGAGGAGATACCGGAGCAGCCCACACGAGCTGAAATACTCTGGGCGGTTTAAAAGTACACTGCCTCAGTGGACATGTTTAAAGATCACTTTGGGGGTCTTGAGAAAGCGGTGGGGTTGATCAGACAAGACCTTTAGAAAGTCAGAGAGAGAACCACAGCTGTGGAAAGCAGAGTCAGTGACCTTGAAGATCAGCTGCCCCCCTTTAACTAGAATCTCAGTCCACTACCCATTTAGCTAAAGCCACTGACCTACGCACGGAAGACAAATCGCCTTAGGCACAGCAACGTTTGTATTGTTGGGTTACCAGAGAATACAGAGGGCAGGAACCCCACTGCCTTTGGACAACACTGTTAAAAAATGCCTCCAAAAAGCTGCAAGCTCTGTATGTGATTTTATCTCCTGCAAAACTCTGTATTACCGCTAGGGGTCAAGTGCTACAGAGGCTTCAGAATGGCTAGATGCTAATGAAAGCGCCTTCCGTTCACCCAGAAATGCACCAGTGGAAGATGACTGAGCAGTTTCGTCTGACTGGATGAATTACTGGTTCACTAAGTTGCCACTATAGCATTGCTAGCTTACCCTTGTCTGTGAGTGCATAAGTAACCGTTCCACCGTAGGTGCTAAACTAAGAGTGGGAAAATCGTGGTGTTTAATCCAAAGTCCTTTTACCAGAACTTCCTCTGTTTATTCCTGTTTCCTCCACTAACTGACATGTTGTTATCTAATGGAACCATCGTGCATATTGGCTTCTACAGGAGATGAAGATGGAGGCCTGCAAGGACTTGCCTCTCTCCAAGTTGGTCTATATAATGGGCCCCTTATGCATGGTTCTATCCCTTGTTTCGGAGTGTGGTTGTGCTCATTGGTTATCTACAGGATTTTTTATTCTACCAGAGAGTTACACCATTTTGAGATGAACTCCTTCAGTTGCCTTTCAAGTATTTTCAGACTTTGTGGCAGACTGCCTATCCCTGTAGAGCTGAGTGCCTGCCCAGTTGGTCAGGCCTAGTTGTCTTACCGTATATACTTATACATATACCTATGGTCTTATTTTAAGCCTTCCACCATTACCACAGTTTCAATTATATCGTGGAATGTTCGAGGATTACATGACCCCCAAAGAGCACTATGGTTTCCACAGTGCTTCGTAAACACCTACCTGCCATATGTGCCCTACAAGAGACAGCACTGGGAAAATGTGTTGCAGAGTTGGGCTGGGTGGACCCATAGAGCACCACACATCCTAGGGAAAGGCACTTTTTGTGTTTCTCCAATACACATTTCTCCTTATCAAGCATTGATTTTTGCTTTTTTTTCTCCCTGATGGCTGGTATGCCTGGAAGCCCGACCTCCATCTCGCCTCCAAGGGTTCCCTGAAACATAATGCTTTCTGGCTCAATCTCCTCCCCTCTCCTGACAAGCTTAGGGCTGCAATTGTTGATTTCTGGCAGACCCACGCTGAGCACTGTCTATTGAGTTCCTTCTGTGAGACCTTTAAAGCCTTCCTTCGAGGACAGCTTATTTCTGAAATCCAAGCCATCAACAGGGCCACGGCTGCCCAGGGAGAGCAGGTTGCCCAGCTAGTGCCTCAACTTGAAGAGAAATTTATAGGTGATCTTGCAGAGGAACATAGGAATAGTTGGCTGTCTGCTCAGGAGGCGCTTTCCCATGTTAATACCACAGCAGCTGAGAGGAAACGCTTCTTTAGTAGGTTGACTTTTTATGAAAACTGGGAACAGACTGGTCATCTCCTGGCTAAATTGGCACATGTCCGCCCATCAGGTAGTTCCATCGATTGGTGTGATGAAAAGACAGGATGGTCAGGTGGTTAACTCCGCACATCTCATCATGCCCAAACTTGTTAACCTATTACTTTACCCTATACCAATCTAAGGAAAACTACTCTGAGGCTTCCCTGCATACATACTGTATAGACAAACAAATCCATTATCCTCTCTATCTGCCACCTCTTGAAAACTTTTGAATGCCCCATTAACAATAGAGAAACTCCCAACTAGCGACCAGTTCTTTCCCCAACTTGAATGCACCGGGTGCAGATGGTCTACCCATAGAGATCTACAAGCTATTTGCAGCATACACGCTTCCTCACTTACTAAGGTATTTAATCAGGCGAGGTCCTGTCATTGTCTCCCTGCATCCATGACTATGGCCACTACAGCTTTGCTGTTGAAATCCGGAAAGGACCCTCTTGATTCAGGCTCTTATCGACCCATTTCGCTTTTCCAAAGCGATATAAACAAAATTGCCAAGGTTCTAGCACTCAGGTTAAATAAAGTCATAGCCTCTATTATTCACCCTAATCAATCTGGTTTTATGCCTCAGAAATTTACGGCTGTAAACTTGCATAGGCTATTCTTAAATATACAATCTCAGCCGGAGAGTCCTGGGGAAAGGGCATTGCTGTTACTAGATGCCCATAAGGCATTATAGTATTGAATGGTCATACCTCTGGACCATAATGAGAAAATATGGGTCTGGTGAGACCATTATCCCTTGGGTCCAGCTACTGTTCCATGCACCAAAGGCAGTCATTAGGGAGGCAGGCAGGATATCCCCGAGTTTTGGTCTACATAGAGGTACAAGGCAGGGCTACCCTTTGTCTCCTCTCCTTTTTGACTTAGCCATTGAGCCCATGGCAGAGTTTATTTGGGATAATTGAAGGATTAATGTATTCCAGTATGGTGTACTGCATGAAAAGCTTATGTTGTATGCAGACGATACAATGCTATTGCTGGGGGACACTGTCCCCTCCCTACAGGAGGCAATGACGATGATCACCAAATTTTGCTCTTACTCTGGCCTGGTTATAAATTGGTCCAAATCTTCTCTTATGCCCTTAGATCAAGCACTAGACGCTCCCATCCTGGCTGTGACCAATATCGCCATTTCTACCTTCTTTAAGTATTTGGGTATTGAGTATTGGGTATTGCCTCTCCCTTTAGATTATATTCACCTTAACCTCATGCCGCTCCTTGCCCGTTTCCAGGACAAGATGAAAATACGGTCGAGACGCAAAATGTCCTTAGTTGGATTTATGAATCTCATAGAGATAATTCTTATGCCCCAATTACTATATATACTTCATAATTCCCCTATGGTCATTCCCCTGAAAATGTTTTGTATTGTCAACTCACTCTACAGATCCCTACTGTGGCAATCAGAAAACCCCAGAGTAAGGCTAGAGCAATTTCAATGACCTAAAGATCTTGGCGGCTTAGCGCTACCTAACCCTGTACTACTTGGCCTCACATCTGCAACAAATAGCACGAATCATGCGCTCGGCTGCAAATGAGGAGAGGGGCCACCTGGATCCTTCCACTAAACTGATCTGTCGTACGGTAGGAAGGGAGGAGGTAGCGATGGATTGGAGGGGTTGGAATTTAGTCAAATAAGTTATACCCCATGTATGTCCTTATCCAACAAACTTGGAACAAAGTAAGACAAATGCAGCAAGTAAGGGAATCACACAATTTAGCCCTATTTGGGGTAATGTCCATTATTCTGAACTAGCACCCATGCGATACGGGGTAAGGTGGATGCGATATGGTTTCACTCACCTCTGACAACTCTTTTCTAATTGGGCATTGCATCCTTTCTTGGAGCTGCAAACCATTTGCCGCCTGCCCTGTTTTATGCGGTTTTATTATTTATAGCAGCATCATTCAGTTCAGGCACAACAGGGGGTTGACCTCTAGACACCCCAATATTTAATTGCATGTCTGAAGTGACCTCATATAAAGGCTTTATATCACAATGCTACTCAATGCTACTAAACAGTTTCCTTAGAGATCAACCTAATAGTGCATCCTCCTGCTGGGAAAAAGATGTAGGAGTATTTAAGGGCGAACAATGGGAGGAGGCCTTATTGGCGGCCCAACAGTGCTCCCTAAATGTACCTCAAGGCCTTTCACAACTATACCTGTTTCTAAGAGTACACTACACCCCAGCAAGACTGTTTCACATGGGAATTAGAAATAGCTCCACCTGCACTAGATGCTGTAGGAATCATGGAGATTTAATTTACTTGATTTGGAGGTGCCCAAAACTTCATAACTACTGGAGGGGAGTTATAATTGTCATGAATACAGTTTTTCAGGCTTTACTACGTGAGGACCCCAAACAATGTGTATTGGGAATTTTGTGCTTCCTCCCTGTAGAAGATATCCCTAGACAGGCAATAGCCAGATCTCTTTTAAAGGCCCGCAAATTGATATAGATTATCACGGATGGGTGATGACCTGCGACTTGAATGGTACATATGGCAACACAGAGGCTGTTTTGGGGAATTTGATAAATTGTGCACCCCATGGCTAGAGCTACTCTGGCTTTAGCCCCTTTCGAACTTGTCCTGAAATGTTTACTGGTTGGATAAAATTTTAACTGCTATTTCTCATACTTATGCTTGCAGAGATTGGCGGGGGCTATTGTTTCAACAGATTCTTTGTTTTATGCTACTTTGCGGAGATGGCTCCTGCTGCCTTGCCTGCATTCTGATTTATGGGTAACTCATGGTCCATTTGTATGGTGTACATGCTCTGCAATGTATACTGTCATAGTCCTCTGTTCAATAAAATTCTTTGAGAAAGCTACCATCTGATTAATTAGTAATTTTTTCTCACCTTTAACATTAATCCTACGTATATAGTGCACACATTCTTACTGAATATTTACTTTTAAGTGTGATTTATTTTGTTTCTTCAACATGATGCCAGTGGCGTTTTTTTTTTTTTTTACAGATTTTATGATATAATGCCCTATTTTTTTTTTTTATATAATTACTATATGGTATAAATCCCACTATTAAAAGTAAACCAATACCTCCATTGGGTAAATATGTTGTTATTAATTAAAATATATATTTTAATGCATTTAGAGCTATATGTTCATATATATATATATATATATATATATATATATATATATATATATATTATATATATATATATATATATATATATATATACTGGTGAAGACATGATCATTCCATTCATATAAATTGGACTTTTTTACAATGTACTGTAGTGGGATCTCACTTTCTAAAAGTTACTTGAGCCTGAATACTAATGTAATCAGCAGGGATGGGCAAATGCTGGTGAGTCCATTATTCACTGTTTGACATCAGTGCACTAATAGGTTACCTAATAGCACTTTAAGTGTTTGTTACCTTAAAAAAAAAAAAAAATAATTAGATCCTTTTCCTTTAAAGCATGTTATACAGCACAGTGCTTGTGCAGTGTACTTTGGCACCCTGTAACACCTTTAATACCTGACTGATCCTGGCTGGCTATACCCTCCCCTCTGTAAACTGACCACAGTATATCATGGCTGCTGAGCCCTGACACCGTGGTCAGTTTACGTGCCTCCGTCACCTGCAGCCCTGCTCTCAGTCTCCTGTGTCTTCCTCCCCCCCTGCCTGTCAGCTCCCCGATCCTCCCCTCCTGCTGTAAAAAATCTGTTTGCACTTTCTATAGTTCCCTCTGTTATATAACATTAAGCTCCCCAGTGGATGTAATTTATAAAAATATGCGGTATAATACCTTATTTACGAGCGCCTGACGCTCACGTGACTGCCCGCTGGTCTCCTTCTCTCCTTCCCTCATCCCGGCTGACGTCAGCGGAGGATATCCAGCATCTCCCCCTGCAGCTATCAGATCAAGAGAGGAGACCAGCGGTCAGTCACGTGAGTGACTAGCGTTGCTCGTAAATTAGGGATTATACAGCATATTTTTATAAATAACATCTATTGGGGAGCTTAAAGTTATCTAATAGAGGGAACTATAAAGAGAAACAGGGGGAACAGACAGCAATTAAACTGACAAGAGTTCTAATCCCTCTACACTCCAAAAGTATCCAAAAGTAAAAAAAAAAGTTCTGCCTTTAGTTATACTTTAAAAAGGAAGTATACTACTTCCTTATCAGGCCACTGACATCCCAGCAGTCTGTGAAGAAGCACGTTCGGATCAATGGAGCACATCTGAGGACAGGAAGTGATAAAACAGGAAGTGATGTCCAGCCTTGAAAAAGAGGCGTCAGTTTCAATACATGTTGTCACTCCCCTGACATCACTTCCTGTTTTATCACTTCCTGTCTTTGCATGTGCTCCATTAATCCACACGTGCTTCTTCCTGCTTCCTGTCCTGAGTCTGCCTGGCCACCCCGGATACCGCACTCCACACCTTGCAGCAGCAGCAGCTCTACCTTGGGATCTTGGATGCCTCCTCCTCCCAGCTGCAGATGCTACAATAACTGTAATGCATGAGATCAACCACACACTATGAGCTGCCAGTTATTGTGTGCTGTATCCGCCTCTTCACCTTGCTGCACTTAGCTTGGTGCCCCCTTGCTATCTCTCTTAACTATTACAGGTGCCATCCAGACCATATTTAGTGTATCCATAGTGACAGTTTCCCTGGTGTCCTCCCCAGCTCGGAAACCTTTTGAAAATCATGATAAGCATAGTTCATCTTACTTTATGTGAGTTGCCAATTGTCTTCCTTAAATAGATCTTTATACAACCACTGCATTGAGTTTGCACACTTTGCTGAAATTCCCCTTAAGTGTTGCTCTTCCTATTTGGTAAGATATTCTTTGGGACCCTGTATATGGTGGGTGGAAGTTTAGGATAGGGGCTTCTGGCCAGGAGTTAGAGAGAGAAGAGGTTCTATTTCAGGGTTTGAGCTCTCCTTTTCAAGGGATGGGCTGAGTTTGGTTCCTGTTCTTTGGAGCTAACTAGAGGGAGAATGGGTACAGGAACTTAAGAACAAAATGGCTAGAGCAAAGGTCTAGAAAGAGGGAGAGATTGGTGTGTCCCCTGGTTCTTCCCTCCAAAAGAACTGTATAGCTTATGGGAAACATTACAATCAGGGACGGAAAGGATAGGCATTCTATCTGAGCAGGGGTGTATCATGAAATCAGTGGGCCTGTGTGCAAAATCAAAAGTGGGCATGGTTTAAATTGCGCTAAATATTGGGAGTGGCTTAAAGGGGGTTAAATAGAGTCTGAGATGACTTACATGCGTACATTTGTGCAAAATGTGGTAATGTTAAATAGTGAATGTACAGTGTGGAATGTATGGCGGTGGGTAGTATGTGCAGTAGAGGAGTGCAGTATGTACGACGGTGGGTATTATGTGCAGGAGAGGAGTGCGGAGTGTAAGTCAGTGGGTAGTATGTGCAGGGAGAGGCTTGCGGAGTGTATGGCAGGTTAGGAGTGCAGATTGTACCGCGGTGGGTAATATGTGCAGGAGAGGAGTGCGGAGTATATTGTGGTGTGTAGTATGTGCAGGAGAGAAGTGCAGATTGCATGGAAGTGTGTAGTATGTGCAGGAGATGAGTGTATGGCGGTGTGTACTATGTGCAGGAGATGAGTGCAGATTGTATGGCGGTGTGCAGTATGTGCAGGAAAGGAGTGCAGATTGTATGGCGGTGTGTAGTATGTGCATGAGAGGCGTGTCCGGAATCAGCAGCTGGGATGACCAGATGCATGTAGCTACACACCGAAACTGGGACCAAACCATATATAAAGTGAGATTTATTTACAGTGAACAATAACCACACACCAACAGCAATAAATGCATGAAAATCAAAACGGAACAACCAAAATGCAGAAACCTTACAACAAATTAAATATACAAATATGTACATGTGAAATATACAAGGCAGGGAGAAAACTGGGGGAGCGGATGGGAAGCAGGGAAACAAGGCAACAGGGTACTGTATACAGGGCAAGATCAAGGGGCAACACAGTCTGGCAGCAAAACGGCAAACAGGGAACAAGGCAGGAGCAACCAAAACACTGAGGCACCGTTTGCTAGTGGGAGAAGAATTATCTAGCCACCTAGCAGCTAAAACCAGGTGGTGCTGATCACTGAAACCTGCTGGTTTCCAGGAGACACCTGCTTGTAGACACTGGAACTACAGCTATCAGCCTTGAGAACCACAGTGCCACCAGCAGATGAACCAGGTCCTGACAGTTCACCCCTCCTAAGGAGTGGTCTCTGGACTATCCATCTTGCCCCACCATTGGGGTCTGGAAGGCTGAGTACCCCACTGCCCGTGTTCTAAAACTGTCTGGGTTCCCTGATGGTCAGATCCCTAAGGAGGCCTAAGGAGGCACAGCACCAAAAGCTTACCATTCTTTAATGCAGCATTTGTCCCAATGCTGAGATCCTGAAGGCGACCTGAAAGCTTACTACCGGAGTCCTTGTTCCATGCAGGTACCCTGATGCCAGGATGCCCCATCATAACTGGACCTTCTTTATCTCTGTTGCTAGAGACTTCTCCACTTTTTACCTGCCACTCAGGTCTACCCTGGGCATAGGATACCCAAACCGGGTCCCCAAATGAACCAGGGATCACATAAATAAAACCTGGGTCATGACAAGGTTCATTAGGATCTCTGCCCTTCCCCAGAGGACCTGTACTACTGGGGCTATAATAGCAGACACAGCTCCCATGTTCAGAATGGATATCTGTAACTCCTGGCCTTGGCACAACAGGATCAACTGGCTGCGAAAAGAACTCAGATCAGGCAACTATAGGGATCTTAACCCAAACAGACAACCTTTGTAAGCCACATGACAATGGAACTTCAGAAGCCTCAGACACATAAGCACCCAGTTAACATAGCCTGGCTGGGTGGCAGCCCAGGAATCAGCATAGTCCGGCTGGGTGGCAACCCAGGAATCAGCATAGTCTGGTTGGGCGGCAACCCGGGAATCAACACAGTCTGGCTGGGCAGCAGCCCAGGAATCAGCATAGTCTGGCTGGGACCGTAGTTTACCAGTAGCAGGCTTGTCAGCGGACAGCAGGTCACTAGCGGCAGACTTGGCAGCGGACAGCAGGTCACTAGCAGCAGGCTGGGCAGCAGACAGCAGCTCACCAGTGGCAGGCTTGGCAGCAGACAGCAGGTCGCCAGTGTCAGGCTTAGCAGCGGACAGCAGCTCACCAACAACAGGCTTGGGCAGAGGACGGTAGGTCACCAGCGGCAGGCTTGGCAGAGGACGGCAGGTCACCAGAGCCAGGCCGAACCTCATTGGCAAGCATAATGCAGGCTGAACCCCATCGGCAAGCATAGAGGCAGCTATGGAGATCATGGAGGAAAGTCAGAAGTAATCTGCATACTTGACCTGGGTAAGTAACTTAAGGTATTGAAGGATGCAAGTATCACATCTGAACATTGAGAAAATTTAGTAGAGGTCAAAAAATGGTGGCTTTTAATGTTTGTGCCATGACAGATTTTCTTTAAAGCACAGCTCCACTTTCTTCATTTTTTATACATGAATAAATAAATACAGTAAATCTACCCATGGAGATATTTATTGTGTAGACAACTGCCTTAAAGAGGATTTCTCCTAATTTGAGGGAGATTTGAAGTACTGAATTTGGTACTTTTTCACACTGTCATACAGGAGTCTTTAGTTGCACTTTAACTGCTAGCTACCCATCCACAGTACATAAACTGTGGATGGGCAGCACAGCCAGGCTAAGCGACTTACTGAAAACTAGCTGACCCCCTGGGGCATGCAGCGGTGCAATCCCATGACTGCTGTGTCCGGTGGGTACCTGGCCTCTGTTAGCGACTGGGATGCCATGTGAACACTATGATTGATCATAACAATCACATGATTACAATGTAAACAAAACCGACATGAATGGCTTCCATTTATGACTATTTTGCTTACTAGTGCGATGCGGTCATTGGCTCACAGTTATCACATGGTACCTGGGGCAATCACAGCACCCTGTACCATGTGGTTAGCTGTAGACAATTACAGTTTGTCAACAGTAAGCAAGCTGTAATAAATGGAAAGTCATTCACTAGAGTTAACTATTGTTTATAAAAGTGATCACTATTGTTAAATGCAATAACAGCGTAAAAAAAAAAAATGTAATCCCTGATCAACCCCCAGAATAGTAGGTATCACACTGAACTACTCTGATTAAAGTATGTAAAAAAAATAGTAAAAAAATAAAAATTTTTAAAAATGTAATACTAATTATTTAAAATTCCTTTATTTTTTTTTTTTTTTTTACATACTGTCACCAGTCAGTATCCCTGATCACCGCCACACCAGTCATATGATGTTGCTATACTGCACTGGTGACAATAGGTTAAAAAATGTGAAAACATAATCTTTTTAATTTCTTCAAGTTCCAAAAAATGTGTGACTAAAAATGGCAACTTCAAAAAACTCGCCATGCCTCTTACTAAATACCATGGACTGTCTACAAAAGAGTCATTTGTGGGGTATTTGTACTGTCCTGGCATTTTAGGGCCTCAAGAAATGAGAGGCCTTAGGATTGATCAATTTTCAAATATATAGTATATATAATATATATATATACAAAGAATTAATAATATACACTGATTTGGGTAATTTACAAAAATACTACATTTTGGCCTACATTTATTAGTAAAAATTATTTGTTTTATAGCAGAAACTTTTTTTAGGTTTTGGGTATTTTTTTCATTTATATATAGCAAAAGATAAAAAAACCCAGTGGTAATTAAATACCACTAAAAGAAAGCTCTAATTGTGTGAAAAAGTGTTGCATGACCGAGCTATTGTCAGTTAAAGAAGTGCAGTGCTGAATAGCAAACAAATGCCCTGGTCATGAAGGGGGTAAAATGTTCAGGACAATTAGGAATTATGTATTGTTTTGTCATCTAATTCTATTATTTTTGTTTGAATCTTTAGCCTGAATTTCCCATATACAAACAAATACTAAACGAGTTTTTGACAGATGATTATCTATTGATTGTGAGTGTCATTACTGTTTTATTATTCTGTAGTTGTACATCAGTTTTTTTCTTTAACACCTTTAAGACAGCCCGCCGCACATTTATTGCGGCAGGCTGGCTCTCCTGCGCGAACCGACGTAGCCCTCGCTCCCCGCTGAGAGATAAGGACGGTCAGCTGTTGTCAGCAGACCGTTCTTCTCTCTGAAATAATCACTGAGCGCCTGTGATCCTTCTATATAGGATCACAGGTCTCTGTGGTCATTTCACAAACCCATGCCCCATACAGTTAGTAAACACTCCCCTAGGCTCACATTTAACCCTTTGATCACCCCTAGGTTAACCCCTTCCCTGCCAGTGTCATTATTACAGTAACAGTGCATACTTTTGGAACTGATTACTGTAGTAATGTCACTGGCCCCCCAAAAGTGTCAAAAATGTCAGTTAGGGGTCTGGTCTGTCCGCCGCAATGTTGCAGTCCTGCTAAAAATCACAGATCACCGCCATTACTAGTAAAAAATAAATAAAAATTACATAAATCTTTCCCCTAGTTTGTAGATGCAATAACTTTTGCGCAAACCAATCAAAACACACTTATTGCTATTTTTTTTTTACCAAAAATATGCAGCAGAATGGGTCTAAAAGAATGAAAAAAATAGATTTTTAAATTATTTTTTTTTTGGGAATGTTATAGCAGAATGTGAAAAATATTGTTTTTTTTTTTTCAGAAATGTCACCTTTTTTTTTGTTTATAGCGCAAAAAAAAAAATTGCACAGGTGACCAAATACGACCAAAAGAAAGCTCTATTTGTGGGGAAAAAAAGAACATCAATCTTATTTTGGTACAGCGTCGCCCGACCGCGCAAGTTTATGTTAAAGTAACACAGTGCCGAATCAAAAAAAATGGCTTGGTCATTAGGGGGCAAATCCTTCCGGTCCAGAAGTGGTTAAAACAGATATGTGGGGTTTTTTTTAAGATTGATACTTACCTAGGTGGATGCAGGATCAGTCCGATGCTGCATCTGTCTTGCGGTGCCTCTAACACTGAGAACTGAGCGATCGGTTCCCACAGCTCCGTGAGCAGAGAGTCAGCAGCTCTCTGCTCTGCCACCCCACGCTCACTGGAGCACTGGGCTGTGGAGGAGGCAGGAGTGGTCATCTCAGGCTCTTAGCGGCTTGCTTAGATTCTGAGTCGGGTGCTGGTCCAGGCATGGGGGCGAATCCGGACTCCATTTTCGTGATCTTGCCCGTGCCTGGACATGCCCTGTGATGTTAGCCAACAGCGGACTTCAGCCCGCTGTCTGCTGAAAACTGGTTACAGGAGTGCAGAATGAACTGCACTCCTGTGATCTGCAGGAGAAGTACAGCCAAACTAGCTTTGGCTGCACTTCCCCTTTAATGTGATCATCATTGCACCCTTAGTTATGCTCTGATCCCTGAATCATGTAAACTGATTTGTATTATACAAGTCGAGTCCTATTCTCATTAGTTCCATACAACTTTAATGTCCATAGAACTTTCTTGAGATACGATTGGATTTTGGTCCTAACCATATGTAACCCTGTGGAGTTACACAGGCTGTATTATCTGAAATGCCCAGTAGATGGCAGATGGACTCAGTATGCTGTTAATAAAACATTGAGCATTGATCACATGACTGACTGCCTTTCCAGTCTCATGATTGTGGCGTCATCACAGGTCCTGTTAGGACTTCCGGCACAACCTGAGGAAGGAGGTCCTGGAAGACTTCTAAAAAGTTACCACATGCTCAGCCAGAGAGAGGACAGGCTACTAGCCGTGAAAGACTGCAGCACAGAGATAGAACCCTGCTGAGAGAACTTGCTTCACCCAAGACCACACCAGCTGAGAGAGGGACCCGCTGGCAAAAACAAGCACTGAGTCCAGACATCTGGTGAATTCCGTGAGAGGAGACTGCCGCGGACTGATCTGGTTAATCGTGTTGTGAGGGTAAGCCAAGCCTCTCCCTGTATCACCACAGGGCACCTGTCTCCTCACTCATAGTAAAGACTCTGAGGTTCAGAGTGGACATTGCACATTTCAGGCTGCTTTAGTGACTCTGCGGAACAGGACTTATAAGGGCCCCAACTCTCCTATGCGCACCAACGGCCACTAGGGCGAAGATAAGGGGGTGGGACGCAGGTGTGCTAGTGGGTGGGTAAGGAAAATCCACATTGCATTGTTATCTACGTTACTCTATTGTATTTTCCTATGTATGTTGGTTCATTTGCTACTTACTATATAAAGTTAGTTCCAGTTAGGCTGTGTCAGTCTCATTGCACCAAGTATGTTCCCAGTGGGACCCCACATCTTTATCCCGGATGCCCCACTGGGTGGAGGCACTGCCGCAGACATGTACCCCAGCTCCCAGATAGCGGAGGCTCAGGACCCGCCTGTCAGGCATAGTGAGTTAACTAGGTTTAGGGACCCCAAAGACACTACGGGGCATCCCCAAAACCCCGTTACACATATGCAAACATTTAATGGTAAAACACACTGTTCATTTTTCAGAGGTACAATATGACTACAAGACCAGAACATATATCTCACAAGTTGATCAGAAAACACAACTGGTTCAAAGGTTGCCAAATCACCCAAATATACCAATCAAAGATCTGAATGACAATTCAGCTGCTACCAAACAATTCTAAAAGATGTTAAAGGTTTAAGGTAAAAAACCTCCTGCATGCAGCTTCCACCCCAGCCGACCATTATACTCACCTGAGCTCGATCCCGATTCAACCCTGTGCATGAGAGCTCTCTTACTCCTCATTGGCTCACACACAGCAGTTGGAGCCATTGGCAGAGAGGGCAGGGGATGGGGCCAAGAAAACAGGGGGTAGCCAGAAGCACCAGCGGGGGCCATAAGAAGAGGAGGCTCGGGGCTGGTCTGTGCAAAACCATTGCACAGAGCAGGTAAGTATGATACGTTTGTTAATTTAAAATAAAATAGAAATCAAGCCTTAAGGATCACTTTATGGAACAGTGAAAGTGGCAAAAAACTAGATTTTTTTTGTACATGCCTTTGAAAGGATTCTATGCCATATGCATGTAATTGTTACATAATAATGAATGGTCATTATGGGAATAATGCATGTACCAAAAATGGCAGAGTTGAAAACAGGCAGCAACAGCAATGCCATAGAGTCATCAAATAAACAGTCATTTATAACAAGAGATGTAAACTTTCATTACAGCATTAGATCAATTGCTGATCATCTGAAATAGTTTGATAGTACAAATATACAATGTATCTTTTCTTTTTTTTCCCTTCAAGCACATTTGTGTTGAGTTCCTTATTTTACTTTTAGTGGGTTGTACAAAGAATATCTGTTCATGCAAATTTTATTGGCTGACATAAAGATGATTTCTGGGGAAATAATAAAAAAAAACAAAAAACCTTTCAAGTGGGGTACCCCAGCATTTAAAAAGAGTTCAATTCTCATTTATACATAGGGTACCAGTAAAGGGCAGTATTCTTTATTACCTGGCAGCCAACGCAAAACTCTTCTACCCGATGCCTCTGTTTGTAGGCAGTCCCTTGGCATCCTCACATACAATGCAGGACGCTTGACCCTACATTGCACTTGATGAGGCCATTCTACCTGCCACCGCCAGAGTGCCTTAGAGAAGCAGATGTAGAGGCCAGTCTTAAAGTAAAGAGGGAGCTGATGGATAAGGTGAATAAAAGCCTTTTTTTTTTTTGGTACCCTATACCAGTGTTTCTCAACTCCGGTCCTCAGGGCACTCTAACAGGCCAGGTTTGCAAGAAAACTGAAATACATCACAGGTCATATTATTTGCTGCTCAGTGATTGCAGTATTCTAGTCTGCATCTCCCCAAGGTAATACTTAAAATCTGGCCAGTTAGTGTGCCCTGAGGCCCGTAGTCGAGAAACACTGGGCTATGCCAATAAAAAATGTATTTACCTTTGCAGTGCACAGGGGAGCCCCACTGAAAGGGGATTTGTTGGCTTTCTCTGGAGTTCAGCTTTATGCTATAGGTATTTTATGTAACATAATCTGTACATAACCCTATATGCAACAAATCATTTACAGATGACAAATATGTGTCGTATCTCAGTACATTAACTCTCACAGTCACTGTTTCTTCATATTTTTTTTACATCACCCCATACTGCGAAGCTCCACAATTATAAAAAATTAGGCTACTGACAGGATCAAAATTACAGGTATTTAATTTATGCATTGTATGGGGATATGGACACTTTGTGGCAATGAAACAATTTTATATATGAAAATAGACACGTGTGCAACAAGTACATAACACACAGATAACAACAAATCAACGGATTTATACAAGGCTGCAAAGTACAAATATGAACCAGCATATGAAACGATTTGTAAGCAGAAGCTTACTTTAAGTGCCGGTTCACACTATTCCGACTTGTCAGGCGACTTGGTCGCCTGACAAGTAGCGGTCCAAGCTGTGCAATGGAACCGTTCTAATAGGAGCGACTCAAGTCGCTCCGACTTAGAAAAAGGTTCCTGCACCTTTTTTTTTGCAAAGTCGGAGCGACTTGCATTGACTTCCATTATGTGAAGTCGCGGTGCACGGGTGACGGCATTAGTCGCCCGAAGTCGGGTCGGATCAGTGTGAACCCACACTAAAAATGACCTTTTTTTTACATCTTCTCTCATTTGTGCACAAGAAAGATATTACTGCTCTAACAAACACAAATAAATATTTAATTGTCACACAGGTATGTGTATGGGGTTTATGTAGGTGTCCCATCAATCAAGACCAATTAAAACCGTTAATGTATTATTAAAAGGCATTTGTTTTTATTCTCAGGTCTTTGCTGACCACATTTTAGAAGATAGATAGATGCTACTTCATTTATGGAATAACATAGAAATCTATATAATTCAGGAAAAAGTTCATTTAATCACTTACCTTGTGGGATATGAACTACGCCAACGGTCAAACCAGCAATGAGATCTCCCAGAATCCATTTCTTCAACTTGTACCTGGGTAGCCAGGCCACAATAGGGATCCTTTTCTTAAGAAAAGTATGGATAGAATGAGAGGAACATTTACAGCTCCTGGCTACCCTCTCCCTTAGAGAGAGGGGAGGCCTCTCCAGGTCCTTAGCTGTGCCATACACCTTTTGAAACTGCTCTTCCGTGTAGATGTTCCTGTACACTGCCAGCGTGCTCATACTGAGTGCTGCCAATGTAACTTGAGATCACTGGGGATAGAAAGCAGGGAAGCCCTTATATATTTTTCTCTAATCTCTGCTTGCTTTCCTGCTTGGGGAGGTGGGCCAATCATACATGAGTCTGCTTTGTGAATATCCTCCCTGGAAACATCCTTTATTAACCACTTCTGTTTTAAAGACAAGCTTTTCAGGAAAGGGATGACATCCTCTATTAAAACCTTTGGGACTGAGCATCAAAGAGCCAAAGAAAGTTTCACCAGGTATCACCGGAAGGAAGAAAGTACTAATACAGTGGAAATTTCTGTATACTCATGGCGGAGTTGTACACGTAGATACAAGCATTTCAAACAAAGAGCATCACCACCACACACTTGAGGCACACTTATGTAAAACACTATTACAAAAATATTTTTTTATAAATAAGAAAGAGGCTACTGTTCATGACAATAACAAAAATGAAAAGAAAAACAATAGCAGAAGCCACTACAAATATGTAGGGACCCTGCCCTGAGCTGAAGTGCCTCTAAATACATTTAGTGTGTTTTACAGCTAGGCTGTAATCAGCCTGAGCTCTGTTAAACTTTTTCTGGGCTCTGCTGGTTCTTGTAAGCTCAATGTTGTGATTGCCTCTGCCTTTTACGGTTGAGGATGTTCCAGTAATTAGTGTGGGAAGGACAATCACAGTGTTATGAATAGGGTTGAGCGAACACGGACTGTATTGTTTGGGCTCGTACCGGACTTTTGGGTTTTCGGTCCCCGGACACTGGCCCGAACATTTTGCTGTATATTCGGGATACAGTCCGTTGTTCGGTAGTTTTGGCGTGGTTTTAATGGCGCAGTTTCAACAGCTGCAGGGCAGCCAATCAACAAGCGTTTAACTAGTGTGCCCTTAGAAGCCATTACAGCCATGCCTACTAATGGCATGGCTGTGATTGGCCAGTGCAGCATGTGACCCAGCCTCTATATAAGCTGGAGTCACGTAGCGCCGCACGTCACTCTGCTCTTTAGGGACAGGTTCCTGCTGCTGCTGATTTGAGGGAGAGATAGGAGATTATTGTAGGGACAGGCTGGAGATTGCTTTCAGGGAAAGAATAGGACACAGGACAGAAGAATCTTCTTTAATCAGACAGCGATCTACATCAATTTTATTGTGTGGGGGTGCAGTGCAAAATCTTTTTGCCCTGACCTGAGCCCAGTGAGGAGGAAGGAGAAAAAAAAACTTTTATCAGTCTGTTAGGTGGGCGGCGTGCGGCGTGCAGTGGCCATTTAATGCAAGCTCAGTGCATATGTGTCTGCTTAATCTGGATTTAAAAATAAAAAACGTTTTTTCCTTCATATTTTACTGTGACATACAGCGTTTAGACACTGCTGTGTTCTAATCTGCTATTCATAAATCACCAATTTAAGGGAAAAATAATTATTTTTCAGTTTTTTATTCATACTTTACTGTGACATACAGTGTTTACACACAGTGCTGTTCTAATGTGCTATTCAAAAATCACCAATTTAAGGGAAAAATAATTATTTTTCAGTTTTTTATTCATACTTTACTGTGACATACAGCGTTTAGACACTGCTGTGTTCTAATCTGCTATTCAAAAATCACCAATTTAAGGGAAAAATAATTATTTTTCAGTTTTTCATTCATACGTTACTGTGACATACAGCCTTTACACACAGTGCTGTTCTAATCTGCTATTCAAAAATCACCAATTAAAAGGGAATTTTTTTTTTTTTTTTTCCTTTAAATGTTACTGTGAGATAAAGCCTTTAGACACTGTTGTGTTCTAATCTGCTCTTCAAAAATCACCAATTAAAGGGAAAAAAAAAAAAAATTAATTCATACATTACTGTGAGATACACCCTTTGGATACTGTTGTTCTATTCCGCTATTCAATAAACACCCATTTAGTGAAAAAAAAATTAAATTGCGGCCTAGTCTGCACATTTTACTGTGAGATACACTCGTTGGATACTGTTGTTCTATTCCGCTATTCAATAAACACCCATTTAGGGGAAAAAAATTAAATTGCGGCCTAGTCTGCATATTTTACTGTGAGATACACCCTTTGTATACTGTTGTTCTATTCCGCTATTCAATAAACACCCATTTGGGGAAAAAAAATTAAATTGCAGCCTAGTCTGTATCTGTATGTGTGAGATACACCCTTCGGATACTGTTGTTCTATTCTGCTATTCAATAAACACCCATTTAGGGGAAAGAAAGATATTAAATTGCGGCTTAGTCTGTATCTGTATATGTGAGATACACCCTTTGGATACTGTTGTTCTATTCTGCTATTCAATAAACACCCATTTAGGGGAAAGAAAGATATTAAATTGCGGCTTAGTCTGTATCTGTACGTGTGAGATACACCCTTTGGATACTATTGTTCTATTCTGCTATTCAATAAACACCCATTTTGGGAAAAAAAAATCGCAGCCTAGTCTGCATATGTTACTGTGAGATACACCCTTTGTATACTGTTGTTCTATTCCGCTATTCAATAAACACCCATTTAGGGAAAAAATATTAAATTGCTGCCTAGTCTGTATGTGTACGTGTGAGATACACCCTTTACATACTGTTGTTCTATTCTACTATTCAATAAACACCCATTTAGGGAAAAAAATTAAATTGCGGCCTAGTCTGCATATTTTACTGTGAGATACACCCTTTGTATACTGTTGTTCTATTCCGCTATTCAATAAACACCCATTTGGGGGAAAAAAATTAAATTGCGGCCTAGTCTGTATCTGTACATGTGAAATACACCCTTCGGATACTGTTGTTCTATTTTGCTATTTAATAAACACCCATTTAGGGGAAAGAAAGATAATTTCATTAGCGCAGGCATAGGGTTCCGCTACTTTCACATCTATATGTGTGTATGTGTATATATACATATATGTTTGTGTGTATATATACCCCTACACAGAAGTTCAGATGCCCAATAAACGCCTGCAACAAAAACGGCCAGGTGTGAAAATAGCGGAGCCATATCCCTGCTCTACTGCAATTCTAAGACAAACAATCTTTTTTTTCTGGTTCTGGACATGCTACAGAGCTGAAACTTCACAGGTACACTTTTTAGACCCCCCCGACACTAAATCCAAAGAAATCTCATTTTTATTTCCAATAATTTTCTCAATAATTGTCTCTCTATCAAAAACGACAATTTTTAAGAACTTTTTTTGTGTGATTAATAGTCCCTGGGCATGACCCAGAACCCTAGGCACTTTTTAGGGGCATTTATTGGGTTTTAGGGCTTCAAAATGGTGTTTTTTGATTACCGAAGTTCGGGTCCCATTGATTTCAATGGGGTTCTGGAATACGGACCTGAACTTTCGGGAAGTTCGGGTGTTCTGGTCAAACCGAACTTTTCAAAAGTTCGATCATCCCTAGCCACAACAACCAGGACCACCAGCTGTTTTTTTTTTTAAGCCCGTGGTGTGTGAACACACTCAGACTATCACCCGGTGGGTGCATAAAAAAGTGCACACCAAAAAAGTGAAACACAAAAAGTGCACAGGGTGTACACATGGTCCCTGACCGTGATCCCCCGGGGCGCAAGGCTCCTGACAGGGACTGGGATACTTACACTGGCTAACCTGGCCGAAACCAGGCAGCCCTGTTCTTTAGTAGGTCTGTTGAAACAGACCACCCCAAGTACAAGGTGCGGCTCTCCCGAAGAGAGACCCCATGAGAGAGGGTGAACCAAGCCAGAAGGCCATATTTACCCCCTCCCAAGACTTTTAGGGACAGGCCCAAGGACCTACACCCTACTAATCACGCTGTGCAAAATAAAGTGTACCGCCACAATAAAAAACACAAACCGTGAGACACACAACACATAAAAGTGGGGAAAGGGATATTGGAGAAGTGCAAGGTTAGTGCCACGTTGCAATACTATGGCAGGCCCTTCGGCCAGGAATAAAAAATTCCTCTGGTCCTGACTCCTGACCAAAAGGCCCGGCCCTAGAGGCAGGTGTGAAAAACGTGTGTAGGAAGTGCAGTGTCCTTGGTGCCATACTCATAGTGTTGCCATCCACCGTGAATTATGGCACCCCTGGACTGCCACTCCAGGGGCACATACACCACAGGTTTTTCAGAATCCCAGTCCCTGGCAAGACCAGTGCAGCCCCGTCCCTACCAGAAGGCCTCAGAACTTAGACAGCTTTGGGAGAGCCCGGCCCACAACCAGGGACACATACCTTTTCCAAGGCCAGACTCAACCCAGAAGGGGGAAAAAAGCCCCCCCGCCTCCATCACCGTTCCTTACCATATACCATACACCATATACAGTTCCTTACCGTTCCTTAAGTACTATACACGTACTGAATGATGGGTCTGCCCCCTTCAACTTCTGGGTCTCCAAATTGGGCACATGGCCTGAGCTTGCCCTTTACGCCTTGGAGGTGCTGGCCTGCCCTGCAGCCAGTGTATTATCTGAACGTGTATTTACCATGGCTGGGGGCGTTATCACAGACAAGCGCTGCCTCCTGTCCAGAGCCAATTTGGACAAGCTCACGTTCATTAAAACGAACCAGGCATGGATCCTACAGGACTTGTCCGTACCTTGTGCAGAATAGACATGTATACCGGCCTTACCCAGCCATTGTTGTATTTTTGATCTTTCTCACTCTTTTGGGGTGTACCCTAATTTAAAAAGAAATACAATTAAAAACAAAAACCAGTGTTGGCTACCTCGTCCTCCTCCACCGCCGCTTCCACCTACACCACCACATCCACCGCCACCTCAACCTCCTACTCCATATGGGCCTCGTCCTCCTATATCAAGATGATTATTTTTTATTTTTATGTTTTTTATCTTATTTTAAGTTATTTCCCTATCCACATTTGTTTGCAGAGCACTTGCCATGCTCGTAACAAGATTTTGCTGCCATTTGCAGCCCTCTAGCCCTTTCCATATTTTTTTTTGGGCCATTTTAGTGCTCAAAAGTTCAGGTCACAATTGACTTCAATGGGGTTCGGGATCGGGGTCAAGTTCAGGTTAAGTCCGGGTCACGAACATTATAGTCCTCAGCCTCTCTGCGGCCTTGCTGGAGCGCATGAAGAGCAGCTTCCACCGTGACAGTTCGTTGTGGGTCATCGTACAGCTGGGCCATTGCGTCAAAGAAAGATGACATAGCATGAATTTGAGCATTATTTTCCTCGAGCAGCCGGTGGGCCCAGGTTTGGGATTCCCCTTGAAGTAAGGAAAAATGAATCCCACTTTGGTGGAATCCAGCGAGAAAGTCCAGGGTGGCAGGGTGAAGTATAACTGGCATGCATTGCGGAATGCCCTGAATTTTGATACCCCCAGAACCTTTCAGGTGTAGGAACCCTGGGTTCAGGTGGTAGCATCATCACAGTGGGTGAGGTAGTAGTCTGTGTTGGTGCAGCAGCAGGAGAGGGAGCTGTGGTAGGACTTGCAGAGGTGGCTAAAGACTGCACACATTCCTCCAGCTGGATGTAGCCTTCCTGCACGGACTTGACGGCTTGGTTGAGGACTACGAGATGTTGACAGATCTCATTCATTGGAGAGGTCCCTTTTGCAGGCTCAGACATGGCTGTCTGATACTGTCACGTACCTTGTAGCAGAGCCTGACGTGCAGAGGGAGACCTCTCATACAGCCCTTGCTCCATTGGAGTTGCAACAGTGGATGTGAGAGCGCAGTGGGGTAAGAGTACCTGCACTGGTCTTTCGTTGGCAGCCTAGATAAGTGGCCGATGAGTCACTGGACAGGACTGGATTTCTGAGCAGTGGGTAGAAGCAGGTACAGCGGTGCAGATGCACAGCGGATGCAGGACAGCATCACCAGGCACTGGACGGAGCAGGATAGGCAAAAGACAAGCCGGATCGGTCACAGATAATCAGATATGGTATAAGCAGCAGGCCGAGAATATTCAGTGTACAGGCAGAGGTTGGCAGCAGGATATAAGGCAGAAAAGCAGGTATAGCAGATTCTGGGCAAGCTGGGGTCAGGACTGGAGATAAGCACACATGGTCAGACAAGCCGGGTCAATACATGAATCAAACACAGGCACAGGAACAGAACTCAGGTAAAGCTGCTGATCAGACAGCACTGCACAAGTGCAGCTGGTGCCCTTATATATGCCATTTAGACGCCAATGCTAAAATGGCTAATGCGCGCGGATGCGCATAGGCGTCCATATTTTGTGAATGTTTATATGCACGAGGGCATGCGCATCTGCCTATTACCGTAATGTTCCTGACATTGCCCCCTACCGACGGGCAGCCTCTAGATGCCTAGCTGGTTCTCTTTTACTGGATGGGCACGGAAAATGGCACAAACTAGTCCTCTGGCATGGACATTACATTCTGGTTCCCAAGAGTCCTCCTCCACAAGTGCAGCTGCTGCCCTTATATATGCCATTTAGGCGCCAATGCTAAAACGGCTAATGAGCGGGCATGCACATAGGTGTTCGAGTTTGGCCAATCTTTGTAAGCACAAGCGCATTCCTGCACACGCGCATCTGCCTATTACCGGAATGTATAGAAAAATAAGCCGCGCTGCGCGCCCCTGGCCCCAAACCCAGTTTTTTGCAACAACTTACGGGATACTATAGGTGCAATCGTTGTCAAATCTGTACCCTTAGTTCTAATAAACGAAGAAGAGTTCAAGAATTTGTATCCAATAGTACAGGACGTAAGCATAATATAAAGCCTTTTATATCATGCACAACTACTGGGGTTGTCTATCTACTGCAGTGTCCTTGCGGACACCAATATATAGGCAGGACAAAACGCCCACTTAATGTAAGATTAAATGAACATGTGGCGAATATAAGGAAGGGCTTCCCCAAACACTCAGTATCTAAACATTATGCAGCAGTACACAATAAAGATCCTAGACACACCCTTTTTTGGGCATAGATCGCTTTGTGCCACATTGGAGGGGTGAACCTCTTGTGAGGGGCATCTCAAAACTTGAGATGTCCTGGATACACCGTGTAAAATGCTATGTGCCATATGGCCTTAATGTTGATGTTGAGGTTAATGCTTTTTTAGATAATTCTTAATTTTTTCTTTTAGATGTATAATTCTTTTATTATGTGTATAATTTAGAGTGATCAACCCTTGGGAATTGGTCACATTGGTTTAAACACTAGATGTAGATCAATTTTCCCTCTCCCCTAAAATTATATATATCATACATTATGGTGTTTATTAATTATAATTGATGACACATTATATGATGGCTATCATGCTTTGTTGCATGGTATTAACCATTTATGGTCGTATATTCATTTATTGGGGATACTATTTCAACCGTTTTAATGTATTTGCAACATTTAGCATTTGGTCTATATTTATGATGTTGATCCCCGGTTGGAGTTTGAACTTATTCCGCTACAGTTTGACCCAATTTGTACATAATACGGTGAATTATTTTTGTGTTCTCAGCGCATCTGAGCACAAGACGATATAGTTACACACAATGCCCATATATGTCCTTATGTTTATTCTGCTTACATTTATGGTTTAGCAATTTCTTATTTCACATCGGCTGTGCTAAATGGGCCTGCTATACTTTTAAATGTATTTTGCATTTAATACAGGACATTCCGGGTTAGTGAAGTTGATATGTGCCCTTAATTAAAATGGTGAGATAGATCTACCCTAGTTCCGGTCTTTGGATGTCCGGTTCACAGCTTCAGGGCGGAATTGTTCAAACACTTCCGGGTATCATAATCAGGTTTTTTCTATAAGAGATGGCGTCAGCACGCCGTCCGTACCTTTGATAACGTCTTCTTGGACGAAACGCCGTCAGGTCACGGCGTGCTGACGTCATCCCGGAAGTTATCCTAGGAGCGGATGCGCTTTGCCGTCCGGCCGGCGGCTCCCATCCATCGCGATTTTATCTACTATGCTTGTGAGTGTTTCTTCTTTTATTAATAAACCAGTCATTATTTTATTACACTATTGGCGCTTTTTCTTTCACTCGGGCTACATCTTGGCACTGAGTTTCCAGTCAACACCATTGATGCTGTTGGTCCCGGAGCTTCATGCATGATGGGCAAGCGTTATTAGATCTACTGCTTGGATCATTTGTCATCTGGTAAGAGGCTAATAGGGCTTTTGAGTGACGTTTCTGGTTTCTTGGCGATCTGGATCTATCTATTTGCTCATTTGACTTATTTTTTCGGTAAGAGGCTTCACAATTGGTGGTGGTTTGTTCCACATTCCTCTTCTTACACTGGACTATTCACGTTTTACTCATTATTCATTTGGTGAGCTGCTGCACGATTGATAGGGATTCCTTATTGGTGGTGGAAATTTTATTTAAATTACGGTATCACACTATGTAAGGTTTTTTTCTTTTGCATATTATTCACGTTATTCGCTGAGGACTCTGACAACTCCCATCTCCCGGATCTGTGACTATATCTCAGCATATGAATTTGCATATTTTTAGTGGTTATCCGGTAAGCACATTTCCTACAGAGACCGTGGAGTGTGATCTATGTTTTCAGCGTCAATCAAGTTGTTATATGGGACATTGATTTTTGTTTGGACATTAATTTTTTGTTTACCCACTTCACGCAGCGCGGCTTATTTTTCTATACATTATCTGAGGGTGTGGTCGCACTTGAAGTCGCTGCTCTTTTTATAGTATTCACTTTAGCGCGGTTATTCTCTCTTTTTATTACCGGAATGTCCCTAACATCCCGTTTGCAGTTTGCGAGAAGTCATGTGGGGGACACAGCAAACGTGGAAGAAGGTGCTTTAGTCAGATGAAACCAAAATTGAACTCAGCATCATGTTGTGGAAATGCTTTTCTTCAGCAGGGACAGGGAAGCTGGTCAGAGTTGATGGGAAGATGGATGGAGCCAGATACAGGGCAATCTTAGAAGAAAACCTGTTAGAGTCTGCAAAAGACTTGAGACTGGAGCGGAGGTTCACCTTCCAGCAGGACAATGACCCTAAACCAGTGGCGTACCTAGAGCATTTGGCACCCTGGGCAGATCCTATATCTGGCACCCCCCCCCCCCCTCAAACTTTAAAATGTAAAAACACCCACAAAAATTTGTAATGTTTTCAAGAATATTTATTGCACACATTTCACGGCCCCCCATCACAGTGCCCCTTGCAGTCTGCCCTCTGTCTCTCTCTAATCACAGTTCCCCCTTTTGCACTCTCTGCCTTCCCTGCACAGTCCTACCTTCAGCAGAAAAAGATAGCTAATATTATTAGCAATATGTTTAAGTTTGAGTAAGAGATTGGAGATATGCTAAAGCAGATGGTCAGAGACTGCGGACATGATACAGGAGATGGTCAGAGACTGCAGACGTGGTACAGGAGATGGTCAGAGATTGCGGACATGGTACAGGAGATGGTCAGAGACTGCAGACATGGTACAGGAGATGGTCAGAGACTTAAAGGAGATGGTCAGAGACTGTAGACCTGGTACAGGAAATGGTCAGAGACTGCAGACATGGTACAGTAGATGGTCAGACACTGCAGATGTGATATAAGAGATGGCCATAGACTACGGACTTGATACAGGAGATGGTCAGAGACTACAGACATGATACAGGAGATGGTCAGAGACTGCAGACATGGTACAGGAGATGGTCAGAGACTGCAGACAAGATACAAGAGATAGTCAGAGACTACAGACTTGATACAGGAGATGGTCAGAGACTACAGACATGATACAGGAGATGGACAGAGACTAAGGCAGGGGCGTAACTACAGGGGTTGCAGGGGTTGCAATCGCTACCGGGCCCCATGCTCCAGGGGGCCCGGTAGCAAACCAGTGGGTGAACTTCTAGGATCTCAAAGGTCACACTTGCGACCGGGCCCTGGCATTTCACCACTGTGGGGAGGCCCCAAGATTGCAGGAAGGGGGCCCACTGCAGAACTTGTGAAAGGATCCTGATGCGGGACCATAATAAAAGGCCATGCAATGAGATTAAAGAGCCCCAGGATTAGTGGGAAGAGCCCCGGGCTTGAAGGGAAGGGCCCCGGCCAGGGGTCTGGGGGGCCCTTCATGGTTTCTTGCATCGGGGCCCTGAAGGTTCTAGTTACGCCTCTGGACTAAGGACATGATACAAGAGATGGTCAGAGACTGAGGACATGATACAAGAGATGCTCAGACACTGCAGACATGATACAAGAGATGCTCAGAGACTGAGGACATGATACAGGAGATGGTCAGAGACTACAGACATGATACAGGAGATGGTCAGAGACTGCAAACATGGTACAGGAGATGGTCAGAGACCGCGGACATGATACAGGAGATGGTCAGAGCCTACAGACATGATACAGGAGATGAAATAGGAGGACAGACCTTTTCACAGTAAGTGAGTCCAGATAATAAACAAAATAAATGACATTCAATCAGAGGAATAAAATCCAAAGTGATAAAAAATCATACAAATGTATATCCAGAAGGTGAGTCCATAAATAAATGGTGAATGTCCGAAATCATGTTCAACCAACATGCATGTGAAGAAAATCCAAAGGTGCAAAATTCAATATAATAGATGTGGGGTGGAGTGGAGTGGAGGGGGAGGAGTCTGTCATTAGCCAGGACGGAGAGCAGAGGAGAGGAGATCCAGCCATCCCAAGGAACAGGACAGGCACCCAATACAGGCGGAAGTCCATCCTTTTTTGCCTAGAATTAAGAACCATCTGGTAAGAGGCTGACCTGCTCTTCTCTCTTGGAGAGAGGGATTTGGGGGCTTTCTTACCTTTCCTGGGTATCAATATTGGATCTGATAATACTTACGCCCTTGTGTTATCTCATCTGGTAAGGGGCTTGTTCAATCACGGTGGAGGTCTTCACTGCCCACATCTATTATATTGAATTTTGGACCTTTGGATTTTCTTCACATGCATGTTGGTTGAACATGATTTCGGACATTAACCATTTATTTATGGACTCACCTTTTGGATATATATTTGTATGATTGTTTATCACTTTGGATTTTATTCCTCTGATTGAATGTCATTTATTTTGTTTATTAACTGGACTCACTTACTGTGAAAAGGTCTGTCCTCCTATTTCATTAAATTCATAATTTTTGTTGATTTGTCACTATATGATTATATATTTGACTATATTATTTAATAGTTTAGCGCACCTGATACACATTTTTCAATATTACATTTTTTCTAAGGTTGCAGCTTTTCTATTTTCCAGCGTACTTTTGTTACACATCACATGATACAGGAGATGGTCAGATACTACAGACATGATACAGGAGATAGTCAGAGACTGCAGACATGGTACAGGAGATGGTCAGAGACTGCAGACATGATACAAGAGATGGTAAGAGATTACGGACTTGATACAGGAGATGGTCAGAGACTACAGACATGATAGAGTAGATGGTCCGAGACTGAGGACATGATACAGGCGATGGTCAGAGACTGAGGACATGATACAGGAGATGGTCAGAGACTGCAGACATGATACAAGAGATGGTCAGAGACTGCTGACGTGATACAGTAGATGGTCAGAGACTGAGGACATGATATAAAAGATGCTCAGAGACTGCAGGCATGATACAAGAGATGCTCAGAGACTGCAGACATGATAGAAGATAGAAGAGCACTAGGGGGGCTGGAGAGCACAGGGGAAGCAGAGAGCACTGGAGGGGCTGAATGGCATGGGGGGGACTGGAGAGAATTAAGAGTGGTTTGGAAAGCATTGCAGGGGGGTTGAAAGGCCCAAGGGGTGGAGCACACTGGGGGGGGACAGAGAGCACTGGGGGGGCAGGCAGGGAAAACCAGGGGGGTGGAGAGCACTGGGGGAGCCAGAGAACATAGGGGAGAGGGAGATGAAAAGCATTGTGGGGAGTTGAAGAGCACGGGGGGGGGGTCTAGTGCACTGGGGGGGCTAAGAGCACTGGGGGGTTAAGAGCACTGAGGGGGGGTTAAGAGCACTGAGGGGGGGTTAAGAGAATTGAGGGGAGTTAAGAGCACTGGGTGGGGGGTTAAGAGCACTGGGGGGCCAGCAAAATAAGTTGTATAGGAGGGGGGATGGGGCAGCTGCATATAGAGGAATTGATCTTTCCCTATTTTTCCTGCAGGAGGGAGAGGAGGAGAATCAGTTATTCAGCAGCTGCAGGAAGAATAGGGAAAGATCAATTCCTCTATATGCAGCTGCCCCATCCCCCTCCTATCCAGCACACACACTTGGGCACTCACCTTCTTCCCACCGAGGCTCTGCCCCCTTATTCCTGCTGCGGCCCCGCCCCCTTATTCCCACCGCGGCTCAAGCTAAAACTAAGAGGGATATATGCTAATGCCAGGAGCCTAGCTAATAAATTGGATGAGTTGGAAATGTTAGTACATGAGGATGACATAGACCTTGTGGTAATAACGGAGACTTGGTTCGACCCCTCACACGCCAATATCCATTCGGTGTACCGGAAGGACAGGGTAGGAAAAAGAGGGGGAGGGGTATGTCTCAATGTCAAGAACAATGTAAAGGTGATAGAGAGGAGTGACATTACGGAAGGGATGAGCATGGATTCAGAATCTGTGTGGGTAGAACTCCATAGGGAAGGAGAAAAGGGAAAAGTAATTGTGGGGGTTTGCTATAGGCCACCTAAACAAGGGGAGGAGGTAGAGCTGGAATTTTTAGCACTACTGGGTAAAGTGGCAAAACTGGGATCAGTCATCATATTGGGGGACTTTAATTATCCGACATTGACTGGAAACAGGGGACTACACACTCACAGAAGGCCTGTCTATTCACGGAAACCTTACAGGATAATTATATGTCACAGTTGGTGGACTCTCCGACTAGAGAAAACGCAGTCCTGGATCTATTGATCACTAATGACTCAGACATAATCTCGGAGGTAGGAGTCCAGGACTACCTGGGCTCTAGCGATCACAGGATGATCACATTTAGTGTAAATAACAATATAACAAAGCAAGTGGGGAACATAAGAACCCTAAACTTCAGAAGGGCAAACTTTCCAAAATTGTACTCATTGATGGAATGGGTAAACTGGGACCAAACCTTGGGATCACTGACCACAGAGGAAAAATGGGAATGCTTTAGGAACATATTAAGCAAATGCATCTTGCAGTGCATTCCTATGGGAAATACATTTAGAAGAGACAAAGCCAAACCTGGCTGGCTAAACCGTAGCGTTAAAAAACTTATTAGGTGAAAAAAATTGGCCTTCAAGAAATATAAATCAGAGGGCACAGTATCGGCTTTCGAGCAATACAAGGAGGCAAATAAGAAAAGTAAACATGAAATCAAGATGGCTAAAATCAACTTTGAGAGACAAATAGCCGAGGATAGTAAAAAAAAACTCAAAGAAATTCTTTAAATATATCAACAGCAAAAAAACTAGGGCTGAGCATATTGCACACATAATTAACGATGATGGGAGGATGGTTACAGAGGACACTGAAAAAGCAACCGTGCTGAATGCTTTTTTCTTGTCAGTTTTTACACAGGAAATGGAGGGGTACACTGACCATGACTGTATGGTTAGTAGTAATACACAGGACTTATGGACTTAGGACACTATGGATAACAGAGGGTGAAATCAGGGAAAGGCTGGATAAACTTAACACAAACAAATCACCAGGCCCGGATGGCGTACATCCGAGAGTACTCAAGGAACTCAGTAAGGTTATATCTAGACCACTGTTCCTGATCTTTGCTGACAGTATTAGGACAGGAAATGTACCAGGGGATTGGAGGAAAGCTAACGTGATTCCGATATTCAAAAAGGGGCAGAGGCATATCCCGGGAAATTATAGGCCTGTCAGTTTGACATCAATAGTATGTAAACTTCTGGAGGGGATCATAAGGGACTATATCGTAGAGTTTGCTAAAGACAACAACATCATCAGCAGTAATCAGCACGGTTTACAAATGGGCGTTCTTGTCAAACCAATCTCCTAACATTCTACGAGGAGGTGAGCTGTGAGCTAGATAGGGGCAGACCAGTAGATGTGGTGTACTTGGATTTCGCTAAGGCGTTTGATATAGTTCCCCACAAGCGCTTAATTTATAAAATATGGTCTGCAGGTATCGACAGCAGGGTTTGCTCTTGGATATGGAACTGGCTAAAAGGGCTTGTCCAAAGGGTGGTAATAAACAGCGCATACTCAGACTGGTCTGAGGTAGTAAGCGGGGTGCCCCAGGGCTCAGTCCTGGGACCAACCTTGTTCAATTTATTCATAAACAGCATTGAGGTCGGGATCAGTAGTTCGTTATCAGTTTTTGCAGATGACACAAAATTGGCCAGGGCAATAACTGCACAGCATGAAGCAGATATCCTACAGAATGACCTGGACAAAATAACGGAGTGGGCAACGACATGGCAAATGAGGTTTAATGTGGAGAAGTGTAAGGTTTTGCACTTGGGGACTAAAAACATAAAAACACAATACACGTTAGGAGGGGAACCCTTGGGGGAATCAAAAATGGAGAAGGATCTGGGAGTCTTGGTTGATGATAGATTAGGCAACAGCATGCAATGTCAAGCGGCAGCTGCCAAAGCCAGCAGAATATTAGCATGCATAAAGAAAGGGATGTATTCCAGAGATAAGACTATAATCCTTCCACTTTATAAAACTCTGGTCCGACTGCATCTGGAGTATTCTGTCCAGTTCTGGTCGCCAGTCCTCAGGAGGGATGTGTTGGAGCTGGAGAGAGTCCAGAGAAGGGCAACTAAACTGATTAGGGGATTGGAGGACCTTAATTATGAAGAGCGTCTGCAATCGCTCGATTTATTCTCCCTGGAGAAGAGACGCCTGAGGGGGGACATGATAGCAATTTTCTAAATATCTCAATGGGGATCTCAGCTTAGAAAAAAAAGCTGTTCAGTCGAAGGGATGGAATGAGGACAAGAGGGCATACAATGCGATTAGAGGAGAAGCGTTTTAACCTCAGGCAACGTGGGGGTTTCTTTACTGTTAAGGCTACAAGATTGTGGAATTCTCTACCACAAGAGGTGGTTTCTGCGGGAAGTATGATGGCTTTCAAAAGACTCTTAGACTTACATCTCAAGGATCAGGACATTAAGGACTATGTGAGATGATTACAGCCACACACACCTACACAGGTTGAACTGGATGGACTATTGTCTTTATTCAACCTCACCTACTATGTAACTATGTAACTATGATCCAATTTGCTCAAGCAGGGGAAAAATCCTTCCTGATCCCCCAAGAGGCAATCGGATAATCCCTGGATCAACTTTACCTATAAATGTTTGTATGCAGTTATATTATGTACATTTAGGAAAGAATCCAGCCCTTTTTTAAAGCAAGCTACTGAGCTGGCCAGAATCAGCTCTTAAGGGAGTCTATTCCACATTTTCACAGCTCTTATTGTAAAAAAAAAAAAAAAAAAAAAAATCCTTTTAGTATTTGGAGAATAAATCTATTTTCCTCCAGATGTAAAGAGTGCCCCCTTGTCCTCTGTGATGGCCTTAAAGTGAATAACTCCATGCCAAATTCACTATATGGACCCCTTATGTACTTACACATGTTGATCATATCCCCCCTTATTCTCCTCTTCTCAAGAGAGAATAAATTCAGTTACTATAATCTTTCCTCATAGCTGATCTCCTCCATGCCTCTTATCAGTTTGGTTGCCCTTCTCTGCCCTTTCTACAGTTCCCCAGTATCCTTTTTGTGAATTGGTGCCCAAAACTGAACTGCATATTCCAGATGAGGTCTTACTAATGATTTGTACAGGGGCACAATTATCTCTCTTTCTCTGGAGTCTATACCTCTCTTAATACAAGAAAGGATTTTGCTTTGGAAACCACAGCCTGGCATTGCATGCTATTATTAAGCTTATGATCTACCAGAACACCCAGATCCTTCTCCACCAAAGTGCAAAACTTTACATGTATCAACATGAAACCTTATTTGCCACATAGTTTCCAATTAAACAGTGCATTGAGGTTGGCTTGTAAGTTGGAGACATCCTGTAAGGATGTTATTCCACTGCATAGCTTGGTGCCATCTGCAAACACTGAAATTATACTTTTAATCCCAGACCCTATATAATGTATAAATATATTAAATAGTAAGGGTCCCAACACTGAACCTTGGGGCGCACCACTAAAAACCTTCGACCATTCAGAGTATGAATCATTACCACTACTGTCTGTTAACATAGGGAGGGAGCTGCTGAGCAGGAAGAGTTCAATAGATCGATTCAGACAGCACTACACTGTGTGAACTGTTGTCTAAAGGAGAAAGACTGTACTGTAATCAAGACCTTTTGAACTGAATTTCCCTGAGGGAGATTGCCAGGAGGAGGAGGAGCTGCATTTTCTCAGGCTGTATAAGACACAGTTTCCTCTTGCCATGAGGTAGACCAGAGAGTGCACATTACTGCTCAGTGGGCAGTGCACCATCACTGCTGTACATCAGCAGCCTGAGGGGGCTCTGGAACACTGAGTTGGGGGGTGCCAATAGACAAGGTCACCTGGGTGCAGAGCAGAGGGTGGACTAATTGTTGTGACCAGGCTGTAATATCACTGGAACTGGTGAGCTGCTGCTTTGGGGATTTACTATCTGCTGCTAGAAATACTTAGCCCTTTAGAAACTGACTGTAAAGCCACCTTGTAGCCTTGTTGTTGCCTGCAGGCTTGGCTGAGAGTATTTTCATGTACACCAATGGTACAACTGGGCCTCAACCGTAACCGCCTGAAGAGTTAGGACTAGACATTTCCCCTTTACAGCTGCTACATAGAGACCTTTACCAATTGCATATGCTAAAATGTATCTCTCAAGGGGCACTGCACCATATCCTAGCCATTCTCCTAGAGAGAACTTTAGTTTAGTTATAATATTATTCATTTTGCAGTTAATGCTTATATTCTCTGTTTATTGCTGACTTTGCTGATTTACCCAGATAGAAAGCAATTGCGCTGCAAGCTTGAAATTGACTTGCTAAGCTATTGCTAGACCTGCCAGGCTTCACGTTTGTTGCACAATTGCAGCAAGTCCACATTGCTTGACTCCAGATTAACTTTCAAATTTTTGCAAACATTCTGCAAGTCTTATGTTCAGTTATGTTGTGTAATAATCATCCCACCACAGAGGGTCACTGTGGCTGAATTTGGAAAAGTGTAATCTAGAACTGGTGCTTCAAGTGCTCAGCAAGTGTACAACTTGCCAGAGAAAATGTGCAGCAAGTTAACAAGACTAACAATTCAGTACTGCCACAAACTTGTGGCAAGTTATCCTTGCTAGCTGGGTATATGAAAAAAATCTCCTGTGTGTAGCAGCCCCCCCCCCCAGCCCCCCTAATACTTACCTGAGCCCATCTCTATCCAGCGATGTTGCATGAGAGACTCGGCTGCCCGGGACTCTCCCTCCTCACTGGCTGAGACAGGAGCACAGCGCCATTGGCTCCCGCTGCTGTCAGAGTCAGTGAGCCAATGAGGAGAGAAAGGGAATAGGGCCAGGCCGCGACTCTGTGTCTGAATGGATACAGGGAGAAGTAGCTCATCCCAGGTGCCCCCATAGCAACCTGCTTGCTGTGGGGGCACCCAAAGAGGGATCCGAGATGAGAAGGATGCAGGCTGCTCTGTGCAAAACCACTTTGCAGGGGAGGTAAGTATAACATGTTTGGTATTTTTAATAAATAAAAAAAAAAGACTTTAGTATCACTTTTATTTCAGTCTAGTGGTACAGAACTCCATCCTTAACTACTTTGGCATAGTAATTAAACTGTCTAACAGACTGTGTCTGAATCTACCAACTGTATGCTCATTTATGTTCATACCATAATTTACTCTAATCCACAAATTATACCAATACATTGAGTTAATTTACCACTAAACGGTCCTGTGTTTATTTCCTGTTACTAATTGACAGCCAAGTTAAAGGTAACTATACTATTGTTCTTATAAGTGCTTGCAGTGACTTTCATACCTCCTTAATTAAACATCCTTGGCTGAATGGCCAGTGCCCAGGCATGGATTGTGGTCCACTGAAGAACTGGAGAGAGAAAGATGTCCGGCATCACGGTTAAGTGCAGCAAGATACCTGTTTTATTAAGACATCAGTGTATAAAGCACAAGCAGTCAACGCATTTCGGCCATAATAGCGTGTGCAGTGTGTCTCCTTCACCTATTGTGTGGTGGAGACACAATTCACTTTTTTCTGTGGTTGATTTATCACAATTGTATTTATACTTTTTGATGCAATTTTTGGTGTTCGTTTTTATCTCGATTATTGCAAGAGATTGTTCAGTCTATGAGCTTTGTGATTTCTAATTACTTCACTTCATGTTATATACACCTGTGTCAGATGTCTTCTATTTAAACTGTCTGCTGGGGGTGGTAGTAAGTAATGAGTAAGGCTGTTATGGAAGAAACTCGTTGACTGTTTATCAGTCAAGTGCAGCCTATGCAATACTATACAATAATAGAGAAACAATACAATATATACAGGGCAAATTTATGAAAACAATCACTTTGCGACCATCTCAACAATGAATGACTAGGGATATGTACCCCTCACTCATTCACGTGGGGGTATCTATGGGTCCCCTTATTTTTAAAGGGACCTTCCAGATTCCAATAAGCCCTCTGTTCACAGACCCCCAGAGACATTGGGCCAGGGTTATGGAAAAAAGGCACTTATCCTCAACAACATGAGGACAAGGTGCTTTGCCGGGGGGGCCTCCTTGGCAAGGTACCTTGCATGTTGAGGGCATGTGGCCTGGTATGGTTCAGGGAAGGGGGGGCACATTCATCCCCCCTTTTCTGGCCACCTAGGCTGCATGCTCAGATAAGGACCTGCTATGGATTTGGGGAGGGGCCTCATGCTTTTTTCTTCTTTGGTCTGGTATGAAATTTGGTGGAACTCCATATCATTTTTTTTTTTTGAATCCTTAACATACATGTCAGTCCTAAAGGGCCTGGTATTCGGAGAACCCCGCATTTTTTTTTTTCTTACTATCACTGCTGTTTGTGTACATTCACCTGTCAAAAAACAACCAGGAGGAAGCTGCAATACTATCACTGCTCAATGTTTCACTTTGCAGCTAGAGGTTCATTTGGCCCAACACACATTTGTTTGTCTGCTTATATGAGATTTTCCATAGACTGCACTCAGTGTGGAGGTCAACTCATGTCATGTTCCCTGCTGGTAAAATGTTCTTAGTCCATAAACTCTCATGGTTGAATGTTCTTAAGCTTTTTTTCTTATAGGATCAAATGTTTGGGGTTACGGGAATACGAGAATTATGTGTTATGTTTGCACAAATGTTGAGATATTCGCAAAGTAAATTGTTTATAAATCAGCCCTATAGCGTGTAGCGGGGTTAAACATGCCTAAAGACACTGTTTGATATGTGGGAAGGAACTAGGCTCCCTCTAGTGGTAGCTGCATGGAATTTCCCGGGCTGTGACTTCCTTTTCACAAGATGAAGAAACTACATCTCCCAGGCTGCTTTGCAAGATCCAGGAACTAGGCTCCCTCTAGTGGTAGCTGCATGGAATTTTCCGGGCTGTGACTTCCTTTTCACAAGATGAAGAAACTACATCTCCCAGGCTGCTTTGCAAGATCCAGGGTGCACGGCTGCACCGCACGGCACTATGGGGGAGGTTATTTAAAGGAAGAGAGAAGCGCGCGAAGGGGGGGGGGGCCTTTCTGCGCTGGACTCTGAGGAACCAGCGAGCAAGAGTGAAGGACTGACACTGGATATTGGGCCAGAGCCTTTTAGCCTGGAGGGACGACGTGGAACCGTCCCATCTCAAGCACGAGGCACATTCCCGGAGGTCATACTGCTGTTTGCCGAGACCGGAAGTCATCCGCCAGAAGGACCCCGCGCGGCTGGCATATAGCCAAAGGACTGAGACCGCAGTGGAAGCGCGCGAAGGAGAAACTTCTGTTGGTGAGAGGGCACATGCCCAATAACTGACTTTATCTGCTGAAGAGACAGTTTTATCTACAGATAGCGGTAGCGCAGCAGGAGGTGATAAAACCCCGGGGTTTATCACCATACTCTCTCAGGAGACTCATAGACAAACAATAAGGTCTGTAAAGGAGTCGCCAGAGGCTTATCTCTCTCGCAGAAGTTATTGCTCAGTTACGCAGACACCCTGCGGTGACAACTAACAGCTCGTTGTTTTTTCTCTCTTGATCTTTATTCCTAATCTGGATTACAAATGAGCTCTATTCAATAACCTTGCTAGCGAAGATCAACAAGAAAGAAGAGAACTCTGGGGGGAGGGACTCAGATAGGCCCACCTACCTGGTACTGTGTCTAGCCTTAATGCAGGAGGAGTGTGGGGGTATTCTTTTACCTTTTTAAAGCTGTTTTAAATAACCTTTTATGGACTTGTATTGTATTGTATTGTATCTCCCCTATTCAATTTGATACATAGTAAACTAAGTTTGGTTAATTACAATCTTGTGCGTTGTTCCATTGTGTCACCCAGAAGGACTACTATTCAAGAAGGTAACAAGGTATTGTTGCATAGTGAAGTATTGTATTCCAACCTGTGTATCTATTTGATAGTCCAGTCCTATTCTGGGTCAGTTGTGCCTGAGGAGGGATCGAGCCAATTTGATTGGGTTGTTAGGCAGGGTGTAGACCCAATAATATAATCAGCAGCTCCTGCGGGGGTGGTGCTACACGTGGGGGCTCGTCCGGGATTTCTACAGTCCTGCAATACAACCCTCTCAGCCATAGAATTCCCTCCCACGCAGAAATGGATCCTGTCGCTGCTGCTGAGTGGTGCAAGGAAGAGAATGTCATAGTGGAAAATGGCCTGGTGGTTGAAATCAAGGGAGAAGCCTGGACTGAAGAAAAGCTCCTCCCTGTTTTGAGGGCACTATCCACAGACAGGAAATTTTGGGTGATTGACATGAAAACTGACACCACTGTCCCACACACGTATGCACTGTGTGAGTGGAGGAAGGGGGTCCCTGATTATTTCAACGGAAACAGTGTAAAAACTACTGACCAAACAGAACTTTTCCTGATACATCCAGGAGTTCCTATTGCGGGTCCCTCATCCACCACCCCTGGGGTATCCAGCCAAGAAAAAGGTGTCCAAGAAGGGCATCCTGAGTCATCACCTTTGTCGACTTTTAGCTCAGAACTGTGTGCTGTTCTTGGGGAGATTGTGGCAAAATGTAGTAGGGACTCCTCGAGCTATTTGATGACTGGATATAGGAAGCTCCGGACATTCTCTGGGAAACAGCCTGTGCCTTCAGCAGAAGATGGGTTCGAAGAGTGGTTAGATACCGCCACTCAGGCTTTGGAGGAATGGGAGGTACCAGAACAGCACAAGAAGCAGAGAATCACAGAGAGTTTAAGGGGACCTGCATTAGAGGCTGTACGTAATCTAAAGCTTAGCAAGAAGAACTGCACTGCACAGGATTATTTGGACATTCTGCAAGATGTGTTTGGTCGGACGGAGAACGCGGCTGAACTTCTCTACCAGTTGGACCACTGTTATCAAGAAGAGGGGGAGAAGTTGTCCGAATTCATTAAACGTCTGGATAGGATTATCCACCAGATTCTGTTAAAGAAAGGAATAGACCACCGGAAAATAGATGAGACTCGTGCACGACAGGTTCTGAAAGGGGCTCAACCTTTAGATCCCATTGCCATACTGTTACGAACTCGTCGAGATGGCGGCATTCTAGAATACCCCGATCTGATTCGAATGGTCAGAGAGGAAGAGGTTATGTTGGACAACAAGAAGAAAAGTCGGCAGTTTGACTCAACTGCCCGGGTTGGAGTGATAAGTGTGGAAGAGGGTGACTCTCAAGTTGAACTCCTAAAGACCCAAGTGTCTCAGTTGATAGAAATGGTGTCCATCCTGACTGGTCAGGTATCCACTCTACCCAAGGGGAGTATATCGGAGAGGCCAGATGAACCTGTTAGTCTCAGCACAGATCCAGAGCCACGGCCTGCAAGATTGTTAACTTGTTTCAACTGCGGGGGAGTTGGGCATGTTAGAAGGGTATGTCCCAGCTCAGGAAATGCTGCCGCGAAACCTCGCGAGCCAGCGGGAAACTTCAGAGGACACCGGTGAAGGAGTCAACCGGGTGTCCGCCAGTCTTAAGGGACTCCAGAAGTGGTGCAGGATCAGGGAAACTGAGTCAGGGGGTCAGACCCAAATATAATACCCCCAGTTCTAGACTCCGGGTTACTGAGGGAAGGAAAGTCAATGCACACCGGGTTCAGCGGGGGCCCAGATCAAGGAAGAAAAAGGAGAAGAGGGCCAGGGTACAGAGAACTGAATCAGACAACCAGGCTACATCAAGAGAATTCCCAACTAACTTGGTCGGGCCCTCCCCAGTGGTCTCGGTTCAGGTGGAAGGAATTTACACAAGAGCCCTCCTTGACACAGGGGCCCAGGTGACTCTTTTGTATAGAGACTTCTATGATAAATATCTTACCCATCTACCTTTGCAGAAGTTGGAAGATCTGGAGATATGGGGTATTGGGACCCAAAGTTTTCCCTATGACGGGTATCTGCCAATCAAGTTGACCTTTGATCCATCAGTGGCTGGTGAAGCGGAAACCTTCGACACCTTAGCGGTGGTCTGTCCTCGTCCACCAGGGGCCAACAAAAGCTCTCTCATCGTAGGAACAAACACTGACCTGGTAAGGCGCCTTCTGATACAACTGGTCCAGGGACAAGATGCTCAGGCGCCAAGGATCCATCCCATGCTACGGCAGGCCTACCAACGATTAGTGTTGGAGCAAGAGACCCCCGCAGAAGGAGTTGGACGACTCTGGAAGCTGGATAGAGCAGAAAAGGTCTTACAGCCAGGAGAGGTGGCCTGTTTTAAGGCTTCTGTTAAACTCACATGGCAACAGCCGGGTCCCTTCATTATCTTTGAATCAGGTCAAAAGGAGAGACAGAGAGGGATAGAAGTGATCCCTGAGGTGATCCCTTTGAAGGTGTTACAGGAAAACCGTGGAAGGGTTTTAGTGAGTGTCAGAAACACCTCTATTACACCAGTGAAGGTACCGGCCAGAGTGCTCCTGGGCCAAGTCAACCCGGCTACCCCAGTTGCCCCCATTGATTTCAAAGAAAAGGAACAGGGTGAAGCGGTTATAGAGGAGCTTTGCTCTGGAAACGCTGCCCTCCCGCCGGAATGGGTGAAGAGGGCCAAGGCACAACTTGCTCGATGTAGGGAAATATTCTCTAAGGACGAGTTTGACGTGGGATGTGCCAGGAGCGCCACTCATAAGATCCGCCTGAGTGAGGACAAGCCTTTCAGGGAGAGAGTCCGGCGAGTCCCCTTAGGTGACTTAGAAGATCTACGTCAACAGCTGGCAGAGCTCAAAAAGATCGGGATTATCCGAGAATCCAGGAGCCCGTATGCTTCCCCGATAGTGGTAGTCCGGAAGAAAAATGGATCTTTGAGGCTTTGTATCGACTACCGAACGCTGAACAGAAGAACCATCCCAGACCAGTATACTACTCCTCGAGTCGAAGATGCCCTACAGAGTCTGTCAGGGGCGAAGTGGTTCAGTGTGATGGACTTAAAGAGTGGGTATTATCAGATCCCCATGCACCCTGAAGATCGGGAGAAAACAGCCTTCATCACCCCTGTGGGGTTCTTTGAGTTCAATCGCATGCCTCAGGGGTTGTCCGGGGCCCCTGCTACCTTCCAAAGGCTGATGGAGAGGACCGTTGGAGATATGAATTTGATAGAGGTACTGGTATACTTGGATGATGTTATCGTGTTTGGCAGAACTTTAGAAGAACATGAGGAGAGGTTGGAAAAGGTCTTGAAGAGGCTACATGAAGAAGGTCTGAAACTTTCTCCTGAGAAGTGCCAATTCTATCAGTCCTCGGTCCATTACCTGGGCCATATCGTGTCTGAAGAAGGGGTGGCCACTGACCCGGACAAGCTGGATGCTGTTGCTTCCTGGCCGAGACCCACAAATGTGACCGAACTCCGGTCATTCTTGGGCTTTTGCTCCTATTACAGGAGGTTTGTGGAGGGGTTCGCCCAGATTGCCCGACCCCTAAATGAGCTCCTGAAGAATGAAGAAGATGATGTCCCTGAGTTGGTAAAGCCGGCGAAGTCCACCATAGGCCCCCGGAAGGCTAAGGAATCCATCCAGGATCAGTGGACCCCGGAATGCGAAGGGGCCTTTGTCCAGCTGAAGGAAACCCTAACCACTGCCCCTGTGTTGGCCTATGCGGACCCCACAAAACCATATGAACTGCATGTTGATGCCAGCCGAGATGGGCTGGGGGGGGTACTTTATCAGGAGCATGAGGGTCATCTGCGACCTGTTGCCTATGTGAGCAGAAGCCTACTGCCTGCTGAAAGGAATTATCCTACTCACAAACTTGAATTCTTGGCCTTGAAGTGGGCAGTGGTTGACAAATTGAAAGACTACCTGTACGGAGCTGAATTCATTGTCAAGACAGATAATAATCCCCTCACCTATCTGTTGACTACGGCCAAGCTGGATGCAACAGGACATCGATGGTTGGCTGCCCTCTCTAGCTTCAATTTTAGCCTGAAGTATCGGCCAGGAATCGGAAATAGGGATGCAGATGCCCTATCCAGAAGGTTGCATGTTCCACAGGAACCTGCGGAAGAATGGACTCATTTGGCTCCAGAAGGGGTGCGTGCCCTATATCAGGGAACTGAATTTCGATCCCGAGGAGGGTCAAGAGCAGAAGAGATTGGGGTTTCGGCTATCGGAGTACCCAAATGCTACTGCCAGGTGACCCAAGTTGAAGGGGAGGGTTTGCCCCGGCTGTCCAAAAGGGACTTGCGGAAGGAGCAGTTGGAAGACCCTTTGGGAAAACTTCTCTTGGAAGCCCTGGAGATCCAGAGCCCTGAGTTGCTTCTAACTGACTCCCCTCAGGGGGCCCGTCTGTTGCATAGAGAGTGGACCCGGTTACAGATCAGAGAAGGAGTGGCCTACCGGAGAGGTCCATCTGAAGATCTGGAGGAGAAGTGGCAACTGTTCTTACCAGCTAAGTACAGAGAGGGAGTTCTGGCCGCTCTTCATGATAATCATGGCCATCTGGGGCCCGAAAGAACCTTTCAGCTTGTCAGGGACAGGTTCTACTGGCCTTGTATGAGGGCCGAAGTTGAAGGATACTGTCATTCTTGTGTCCGGTGTATACAGAGGAAGACTCTGCCACGTCAAGCAGCCCCAATGGGCCATCTACAAAGTCAGGGACCCATGGAGCTGGTGTGCATTGATTTCCTTTGCTTAGAGCCTGATCTGAGTGGCCAGGGGAATGTCCTTGTGGTAACAGACCATTTTACCAGATATGCTCAAGCATTCCCAACAAGGGATCAGAAGGCCTCAACGGTAGCCAAAGTTCTTGTAGAGAAGTTCTTTGTACATTATGGGTTACCACAACGCCTCCATTCTGATCAGGGAAGGGACTTTGAAAGCAGACTGATCAAGAGACTGTTAGATATGTTAGGCATTCAAAAGACTAGGACCACTCCCTACCATCCACAGGGGGATGCCCCGCCTGAACGATTTAACAGGACTCTTTTGGATATGTTGGGGACTTTGAGCTCAGAGAAGAAACAGCATTGGGGCAAGCACGTAGCTGCCATTGTGCATGCCTACAACAGCACTGTCAGTGATGCTACTGGATATTCCCCTTATCGGCTGATGTTTGGAAGGGAGGCTCGGTTGCCAGTGGATTTGGCCTTTGGCATTTCGCCTGATCATACCTCTTCAGCATCGCATAGAGGATATGTGGACCGACTGCGGAAGAGTCTGAAAGCGGCCTATGACAAGGCTCAGGCCACATCTGATCAACGTGGACTGCGGAATAAAAAAAATTTCGACCTAAAAGTTCGGATCCATGACCTGCAACCAGGGGACAGGGTTTTGTTGAGAAACTTGGGTGTCCCGGGAAAACACAAGTTGGCAGACCGCTGGAAGTCCCAACCTTATGTTATCTGCAAGCAACTGCCAAACCTTCCTGTGTACCAAATTCGGCCTGAAGGAAGTGTGGGTCCATTGAAGGCTTGGCATCGGAACCATTTGCTGCCTCTCTCTGAAGCGGTTCGTATGCCCCCTGTGGAAGACTTGTCAGAGGCCCCTTCGACTTCTCGCCGGTCCAGACCAGTTACCAGATCTCAGACGACGCTCCCAGATGAGGGAGAGGGAAGTTCTCCATCTGAAGATTTGGAAGATGAAGAGGAGGTACCCGACTGGTTGTGGTCATCTCAGTTGCCAGAACCCACACCTGCCTCCCTGTCTTCATCTGACTTGGCTGATAGAGGAGCCCTTCGGGCAGAAGCCTCTGAATTCATACCCTTTCATATGCTTCCAGAAGAAGCAGCTGAGGATGAAGATCCTGAGGAGGAGGTTGCACCCTTCTCTGAAGAAGGACTGACCTCTCTTGAACCATCAGGTTCCTCTGTGTTGGAACATGAGGAGGGGGACATTGAAGAATCCTCAGAAGTGCCTGATCCTAGCACCTCTGAGAGCATGCCTCCACGGGAACAGAGGGAAAGGAGAGTCATTCACCCACCTAAGAGACTTACCTATGATCAATTGGGTGAATGTTCGGAAGAAGCTGTTTTTACCTCCAAAAGATCTCCTGACCAGCCTAGTTCCTCCACTGTAGATTTGGTGGGGGACAACCCTAGCTCACCCCCAGGCACAACTGTACAAGCCACCCAAGTTTTGGGGGGTCTGTGAGAGATCATGAGAACAAAGTATTGAAGTAGAAAACGTTTGCATTTAAGTTTGTACATAAGGATATTGGGTTTGGCCATTATAATAAGCACAGTTTTTGATGTTCACAATTTGGTTTACTTTGTGAGTTAATGTTTGCGCACATTTTGTTGCTCTGACCTCACTATATGTTTTTTTCTCTTTCTCACCTTTTGATGTTTTTTTTTCAACACAAACTTTAAGATGTAAGTGTTTAAGAAATTGCAAAGGCACATGTGCTTTTTAAAGGAGCACTATATAAAAGCACTAGAAATCAGCACTATATTAACACTGTAGAAATCACTTATTTGTTTATTAATTGCACTTTATCGTTTTACTGTTGCACTGCTATTAGAATACAAAATTGGATGTATTTAGATTGACTTATTTCAGCAAAATGTTAATGTTTTTGTTGTATAATGCCAACCTATGCACTAGGGTACATACTGTTGACCTCTTTGGGGACCAAAGTTTCTCAAGTGGGGGGAGTGTGTAGCGGGGTTAAACATGCCTAAAGACACTGTTTGATATGTGGGAAGGAACTAGGCTCCCTCTAGTGGTAGCTGCATGGAATTTCCCGGGCTGTGACTTCCTTTTCACAAGATGAAGAAACTACATCTCCCAGGCTGCTTTGCAAGATCCAGGAACTAGGCTCCCTCTAGTGGTAGCTGCATGGAATTTTCCGGGCTGTGACTTCCTTTTCACAAGATGAAGAAACTACATCTCCCAGGCTGCTTTGCAAGATCCAGGGTGCACGGCTGCACCGCACGGCACTATGGGGGAGGTTATTTAAAGGAAGAGAGAAGCGCGCGAAGGGGGGGGGGGCCTTTCTGCGCTGGACTCTGAGGAACCAGCGAGCAAGAGTGAAGGACTGACACTGGATATTGGGCCAGAGCCTTTTAGCCTGGAGGGACGACGTGGAACCGTCCCATCTCAAGCACGAGGCACATTCCCGGAGGTCATACTGCTGTTTGCCGAGACCGGAAGTCATCCGCCAGAAGGACCCCGCGCGGCTGGCATATAGCCAAAGGACTGAGACCGCAGTGGAAGCGCGCGAAGGAGAAACTTCTGTTGGTGAGAGGGCACATGCCCAATAACTGACTTTATCTGCTGAAGAGACAGTTTTATCTACAGATAGCGGTAGCGCAGCAGGAGGTGATAAAACCCCGGGGTTTATCACCATACTCTCTCAGGAGACTCATAGACAAACAATAAGGTCTGTAAAGGAGTCGCCAGAGGCTTATCTCTCTCGCAGAAGTTATTGCTCAGTTACGCAGACACCCTGCGGTGACAACTAACAGCTCGTTGTTTTTTCTCTCTTGATCTTTATTCCTAATCTGGATTACAAATGAGCTCTATTCAATAACCTTGCTAGCGAAGATCAACAAGAAAGAAGAGAACTCTGGGGGGAGGGACTCAGATAGGCCCACCTACCTGGTACTGTGTCTAGCCTTAATGCAGGAGGAGTGTGGGGGTATTCTTTTACCTTTTTAAAGCTGTTTTAAATAACCTTTTATGGACTTGTATTGTATTGTATTGTATCTCCCCTATTCAATTTGATACATAGTAAACTAAGTTTGGTTAATTACAATCTTGTGCGTTGTTCCATTGTGTCACCCAGAAGGACTACTATTCAAGAAGGTAACAAGGTATTGTTGCATAGTGAAGTATTGTATTCCAACCTGTGTATCTATTTGATAGTCCAGTCCTATTCTGGGTCAGTTGTGCCTGAGGAGGGATCGAGCCAATTTGATTGGGTTGTTAGGCAGGGTGTAGACCCAATAATATAATCAGCAGCTCCTGCGGGGGTGGTGCTACAAGCGTATTAACTTATTTCTTTCACTATGTAACATTTACAAAGATATTGTTACTAATTGCCACTGTAAATGATATGTACTACAAGAAAATGTTCTTTGCCCTCCTGCTTTCATAGATATTAGGTATATGCCGGCGTATAAGGCCACTGGGTGTGTAAGATGACCCCCTAATTTTCTAGTTAAAACATATGTTTTGGGCTATACTCGCCATATAAGACTACCCCCCATTCCGAGGCAACACCTTTTAAAAACATCCATTTTGTTAACACCCACTATTCTGTCAGCCCGCTGGATGTGCGGTAATACTGTATGTACTGTAGCTTCGGCTACATACAGTATACCGCTCTGAGCCAATCGCGGCGAGCGATGTATTCTAATAATAAATACAAAGCCAGCGGTTGTAACATCATCAGCCCGCCTCTCTGACTCAGCCAATCCGAGCAGGCTTTGCATTCATTAATAGAATACATGGCTCTCCTTGATTTTACCGCACATTCAGCAGGCTGACAGATTAGGGACATTTGTTTTGGGCCAGCTTGGTCCAAATGAACTATGTAAAGTAGTCCTATAGCTGGAGTTCTCTTAGGGTTCACATTTTATATTCCACGTTTAAGACGACCCCCCCCCCCCCCCCCCGATTTTTGTACCGCATACACGGTACATGAACTCCATAGTGAGGGAAGGAAAATAAGAAAAGGAGGTTGAAATTGAGGGAGATTATCTTTATATATAGGGTTACAAGGAGAGGCGGTACAAATCATGATGCCTTTGTGAACTTTGAGGTTACTTGACGTGTCTACAAAGTGCTCCAGAACATTTGAAGACCTATCTCCAAATGTCATATCTTGGCTAACAATGGAATAATATGAGGTGCAGAAAGAGAATGGTACAACAACACAGAGAGCCTTTGTTTTTAATTTTTTCCACATAGAGTCAATTACAAACTGAAATTAGACAAAGTCAGTGTAACTTTTACCACCTTTTGCTTTCCCCCTGTTTTTATGGCAATCTCAAAAGGGACAAAGACCAACAGCTATCTGTTTACTGTCTCTGTGCCACGAACCTGGTTGGAGGCTGAGGAGATGGGAGGGCTCCACTTGCGGCTGAGTGCAGAGCACCCCTGGAGATGGTAACAGAGGGTGCTGCGCCCAAAGGTGCACGGGTTGCCTGCAGGTGTTGCTGCTTCAGGAATCAGATCCGCAGCGGATAAATTTGTCAGAGTCACTGGATCACTGGGGGGTGCAGGCAGGTTAGTGCAATCGAGGTCAGTAGCCAGGCCGAGGGTCAAACACAGGTGGTAAATCAGGAACAGAGGCAGGTATAGTAGTCAGGGACAAGCTGGGGTCAAACACAAGAAGACAATCAGGAGCAGGCAGAAGAAAGTCTGTAGGGCAAGCTGGGTTCAGAGCCAGGAGATGAGCCAGAGCAGGTCAAGGATAGCCGGGTTGGTAACGGATAATCAAGCTGAATTTTTAAGGTACAAGGAGATCAGGTACTAGCTGAAGATAATCCAGCAATGAATGATAGCCAGTGCTGAGTTTATATAGGTAGTGAATGTTGGTAATTTGTCCTAATTAGGACGTACCGCGAACGCCTATGCGCCATTGCATCATTGCATTCGCCAATGCACCATTGCAAACTTTTTGCTACACGCTTGCGGGCGTTAGCGCGGCCATCTTGGGCACTGGCATATCTGCCATTTTCTGATCAAGTTCTTCCATGACACTCTGATTGCCCTTTATGTTACTTTCCCCCAATATTTAATAATATTTAATAATTTAAAATATGCGATGGAGGATCAGGCACACACAGCTGTGTAGAAAAAATTGTGTCTTATAGAAAATGATGGCTTTTTAATGTCTTAAACATTTCAGATACAAGACCTATGTGCTTGTCTATTAATGTATATGTAATTATAATTTAATTATGCTTGCATCATTTGATTATAAACGTGATCTGTTGGACTGGCAGTGTAAGGGTTTATATCCATGTCAGGAAGCTTTTAAACAAAACCTTCTATGGATGCAGGGTGAGGCATTCCCCGGAGGCTTATTGTCTTCACCAGTTACGTGCGATCAAGAACAATATTACATTTTAACTCTTAATGAGTTTAGAGGTGATGTCATCTAGAATCACTCATCAAGACGTTCCAAGGTGTACCTAAAATTGCAGCACAGTCAGCTGAAAATTTACCAATTCACTTTTATGGTTATTGTTATTTTCATTTGTTACTAAAATTGATAAATGAACTGGATGCTAATGCTCAAGACTGATTTGGGTGCTACACATGTACTAGTTAAAGTGTCATTAAACCCACATCTTTAAAAACTGTCAGTACATGCTGTATTACATGTTGTTAATGCTCACTTAGTTACTGTGGAATTTGTTTTCGATAGTCTGCAAAAAACCTGGGTAATCCTGCTGTTCACTGCCCCCCCCCCCCCCCCTGTCTGTGTCCCTGCTGCAGCCTGAGAGTGTTTAGACAAGCTGTTGCCACATCTACTTGCTCCAACTTCAATTCTCTTCTAAGCTGGTAATTTCCTCCTTTTCATCTGTGCAGCCCACATGACTAAGGAGTCACGCATGTGGGAGTATACACTCTGAATAAATGACAGCCCACTCTCCCTCCTCCTCCATGCCCACTAAACAGCCAAACACAATGGGGGCAGGATATTACATGTTGATTGATGGAGGCATCACCTCCCTGTAAGTTTAAGCACATACAAAAAACTAGACACAGGCTGGAGGGGTGTGAAGCAGGCTATAATTGGCAGAACCTCCCACTAGATAGCCTGCACCATGTTTTTGCACAAACATAATAAATATTTGACTTCAAATACATATCAGACAATTTAAAACATTTATTTGATATTATGTATTTGTCCTTTGTATTTCTAGGACTATTTATTCTTTTTTGAACATGAGACCAGCAGCAGAGGACTAGAATCTCCTCCCACCCATGTGTTTCCTGCAACTGGGCTAGTAAAGAGCTGGATCACATGACAGCTACATATCGATTTTAAACAAAAAAGGTTCCTCAGATTTTTTTTTATTAAAATAAATACAGTGGCATCATCCATATACTTAAATGGAAGGGATAATGCAAATTAAACAGTGTGTGTTTAGTATCATTGTAATTAATACCTATCTGACATTGTTTTAAATGAATGGCAATGTAGGAGTTCCAGAGTGGGCATTCACCATTCAGACATCAAAGTGGGACCTGAAGTCATTGATGGCTGCTGGGCATTTTATGGCTGTCTGATCCCTATTCCAGCTAGCAATCACAGAGCCTGGCAGAGGAATGTCTTTCAGAACCGACTTCTTTTGTGGGTTTGAGATGTCATGTGACTGAATGCTGAGAACTGCAAAGGAACCTGATGTGAGGTTCTCTCACAATAAGCGTTATTCTTTAGGAACACTCACTTTTTGCAACGCCCACCAATCATTATGGCACTTTGAATTACTTTGCCCATATTAAACCAAAAACAAGCAGCACTTCCATAAATTAAATGTCCATTATGTAAAACTGGTGCAATAGGGAAACTTGAAAATAAATAAAAATAGTCTTTTTTTTTTTTAAGTTTTTTTAAGTTCTTTTAGTCTTTTAATAGTGTCCAAATATTCCATATAATTAGCTGTAGAGTACATTGTAAAAATTTCTTCTCCAATGATATACACCACGTTTAGTCAACTTATGGAATCACACTGCAATCAAAGAAATATTAAGACCTCCAAGTTATAGGAAGGTCAAATACCGCATCTGGAGTAAAATAAACTCCAAAAGGTCAGGCCGACTAAACACGTTACAGCCCTTTAGATCTTCATATCTCAAAACGGGTTAATCCATCTTAGCTCATAAGATTGGATCAGATACCCCAAAAAAGAGAAAGACAGCTTCTCATAGAGTAGTAATGTTTTATTAAAATATATAAAAAAAAACATAGGTAAACAACTCACATTTTAAAAATGCTTAAGTTGCACTAAACTGTCACGAGTATCAAAATATAGCTGCTGAGTGGCCACCGGATAAATACAATGTACAGGGAGAAAAGTTTAAATCCTCACCAACCATCATCAAAAAATGCCAGTAACCACCTTAGCCAGCCATGTGTATGCACAGTGAGGTCAACGCTCGATGCATTTCAGTGTATTGCCTTTGCCATGAAGTTTTACTTTGCATAGTGTACAACGCACATTCTCAGCGCACTGAGCAGCAACACACTGAAGTGCATTGTGGTTCACTGTGCTGCCAAAAATGCAGTATACGCCTTTCTTGGTGAAATTTGTTGCATTGGGTAGCCTGTTCAAATGAATTGGCTGCCTTAACACAAAACACAATAACACGCGTATGCTAACACAGGACAACAGTGGAAACGGGACCCTAAAGATTAACTAATAAGACAAAACCCAAAAAGCACATGGCTTATTTCACCTAAATTTATAGTAGATTATTTTATGTCACTTGTGTGTCAGCTGAAGTGGTTTTCTTCACAAAATGTGGCAAGTAGGCTACATGCCTAAAGCGGGGCTCCAACCAAAAGGGGAAGCTCTGCCTATTTGCCCCTTCCCCCCCCCCCCACTGCCACATTTGGCACCTTTCGGGGGGAGAGGGGAGTGGGTACCTGGTTTTAACAGGTACCCGCTCCCACTTCCCACTGACTTCGCCGCGGCTAAAGACAACACTGGATTCGTGGACAGGTAAGTGTATTTGCAGCTGCTGACATTTAATTTTTTCTCTAGGAGCCTGGCGCTCAGCTGAAAGAAAAACTATTTCCCCATATAAACCTGAGGAACAAATCTTCAGTGTGGAGTTTATATAAAAACCTAACTTTTTCTTATTGTTTTATTAGAATAGGGAGGGGTTAGAATTTCTACCAGTTTTTTTTATTGTGGTTTGTTCTCCTATAAGGAAAAATTACTAACATTTGTGTCCTGGTGATCACTGTCAGCAAAGCAGAAAGTGATTAAAAAATTAAAAATTTTACCAGTACAAATGTGGAAGGGATTTTCCTCCCTAACTGTTGCATCTCTGAGGCATGAAAGGAGGATGAAGGTGTGTCCATCCTCAGCTTTGAAGGTTTAATCTGATAGCCTGCTCATAATTTTTTTTTACTACAATGGGCTATTTAAGCTGTTCATAACCTAGGAGAAATAAAATATAGACATGAAAAGTGTAATATTTACTTGCGTATTTAAGAAATAAACAATATATTAAAATCCTTGAACATAAGTAAGGGGAATGTCAATGGAGCAGAATGTGAGAGAAAATCCCATTATTGACTGTCATGGTTGTCATACGAACAGAAATTGTATGACTAATTCTCCCAGTAAGGACATCTACTAATTTTGAGATTTTCCCTAACTTGCTATTCCAACTTTTTTTTTCTTTTTTTCGGGGTTCCCTACACATTTCCCTATAGCCAGTCATAAAACCTTTCTTTATCTAACACAAATAAAAGGTTTTACCTTGTAAATTAATTTGACTGTACATTTAACAGCAGCCTATTGTGTGATCAATTTCCAAGTGGAAAGAAAGAAAGGCTTAAGTTTATAAATTTACATTTTTTTAAAATAATTTTTATTTCAGGTAGAAAAACAATACAATGTATTATATTTCAGAAAAAAACCCCACATAGATACTATCAAAAGGACCAAAAAATCACATACTCCTATTACTAGCAAAGTTGCTCCCTACAGCAGGTGTAGTTAAAATTTCAACATCATTCAATCATAATTATACCTTGCATTGTCTTTAAACACAAAACTGTAATTTCATTTTTGTTCCCACCCTCTCCCCTTCAAGGGAAAATAATGAGAGGAGAGAGGGAATAAAAACGAAAAAATGAAAGAAAAATATAAAAAAAGAAAAGAAGTTTACATTTAACTTGGTGTCTTCTGCTGTTCTGTGTTCAAACACTATGCATCCATTTATTCCAATGATGGATAAATGAATGCTTGTGAAATGTTACAGTGAAGAGATAAAACTGCATAGGTAAACAAACGGGCCCGTTGATATGCCTTTTGTAAATGTACATTAATGTGTTTATACATGACACAGCGACACTGGCATGTGGAAAATTAGGCACACCAGCCAACCTTCATTTCACCCTTAAAGCAACAATACTAAGTGCTAAAGCATTGTGTACCTTCTTCCTTCAGCCAGGGATATCATTGTGTTCACTGCTCGCCTGGGCCAGTGTGGTCTCATTCCCATTGTTCTGTGCTTTTCTCTGATAATAAACAGAGAATCTGATAAATAGCATTCTATTGGAAATCAGTTATGTCAAAAGAAAGAAAAATAGAGCACACTTCAATCAAAACTGAAACTCAGTGTAGACATAGGGAATGTATCCAACCTGCCCAGGACTCCTGATTTTTTATCTAAGCATTACTTCAAGTGGCCAAGTAAAATCTGAACTCCAGGCAAACAGCTAAATACACTAATGATATACACCGTGACTGGCAGGGGAGGAGAGAGGGGACCTGATCTTTCTTGTTTAATATGTTTTATTAAAGTTTTGAGATATTCAAAGTAGTGTCGATAAACACACACACATACTCAGTTTAACAATACAATAGCGATAAAAGGTACGCATATTATGGTGTATCAAAATAATTCCTTACCTTTATACACAGAATGGGGTTTACATTATGGAATGAGATATCCAGTGGTGCTTCAATTCTGAAAAATATAACATATGCTAATCTGGATTTTTATGCTCTTTTATGGATCTTTCCATGGCTGACCCTTTAACCACTTAAGCCCCGGAAGATTTTACCCCCTTCCTGACCAGGCCCTATTTTGCGATTCGGCACTGCGTGACTTTAACGGACAATTGCGCGGTCATGCGGCGCTGTACCTAAATGAATTTGAAGTACTTTTTTTTCCCACAAACAGAGCTTTCTTTTGGTGGTATTTGATCACCTGTGCGATTTTTTGATCATGCGCTATAAACAAAAAAAGAGCGTAAATTTTGAAAAAATAACAATATTTTTCACATTTTTTTATATGAAATTGCCCCCAAAAAAATGTAAAAATCAAAATTTTTTTAAATTTTTGGCCATTTTGTTTTCTGCTACATATATTTGGTAAAAAAAATCGCAATAAGCGTATTTTGATTGGTTTGCGCAAAAGTTATTGCGTTTACTAACTACGGGAAAGATTTTTGTCATTTTTGTTGTTTTTTTTTTTAACGAGTAATGGCGGCGATCTGAGATTTGTTTTGCGGGACTGCGATATTGCGGCGAACAGACCGGAAGCTTGACTGACATTTTTGACACTTTTGGGGGTACCAGTGACATTACTACAGTAATCAGTGCTATACATATGCACTGTTACTGTAAAAATGACACTGGCAGGGAAGGGGTAAACTTTATTGGAGAGCGAGTGGTTAAGTGTGTCCCTAGGGGCATGTTTCTAACTGTGCAGGGATGTGGCTGTGTGTGTAACAGCAGAAATCAATGGTCCTACATAGCAGGACCGTTTGATCTCTACTGATACACAAGGGAGAATGACAGGCGGCTTTGTTTACATTAGCCGCCTGCCTTTTTCCCTCTGTAACTGACAATCGCGAGTGACCGGCGGACATCGGGTCCACCGGTCACTCGCGCGGAGGAGTCCATGAACGAGCGGGGGTGGGAGTGCGGCTCTGGCGGCGCGCACTCGCCCCCTATTGGCTCACAGGCTAGTGACATACCGGTATGTCACTTTGCCTGCACGGGGCTGACCGCCGCAGTATATGTACTTGCGGCGGTCGGCAAGTGGTTAAGGGTTTTGAGTAATTTTGGTATGATAAATTATTATTTTTTTTCAGTTATTTAATCATTTAATTATTTTAAAACAATTTAAACTGATTTTAAGAATAGAAGAAAAATTACAACATTGTATACAGGTTATACAAAAGGTAAAATTGTAAAGTACAAGGAAATAAATTATCATTCATATTAACAAAAAGGAGGGAGGAATAGGAGGGAAATACGAAGATGAGAAGGGTTGAATAGTATATGTATAAGAATTTTACATCAAAAATGTAATAGGGATCTATCAACGTTCAGAGAAAAGAAAAAAGTAATGAAAATAATGATAATTTATTTTATCTTTATTACCTGTGGAAAATGAAAAGAAAGAACAAAGCAGAAGAGGGATATAGAAGAATAAACGAAAAGACTATGTGAAATTTAGTAGGGCTATATGGTGTGTAGAAATGGAGGATAGGAGGTTGGCATGTTTAGAGGGAAAAGAGGAAGCATCCCCCATCCATAGGGGTTAGCCAAGAAGCTTTATCATAAACAGATTTATTTAAGATTATAAGGCTCGCTGTCTAGGTTGTGAGTAGGCTGTCAACAGAGATCATATTTTAAGGAATTTAACTTCTGTTTTAAAGTGATTGTAAAGGCTCATTTTTTCTATTAAAATAAAAAATATGTTATACTTACCTGCCCTGTGCAATGGTTTTGCACAGGGCAGCCCAGATCCTCCTCTTCTCGGGTCTCTGGCTGGAGCTCCTGGACCCTCCTTCTTGTGGAGTGCCTCCACTGCAAGCAGCTTGCTATGAGGGCACACGAGCCGAGCTGCAGCCTCGTGTATCCATTCACACACGTAGCTTACGTTCAGCCTGCCCCTATCTCTCCTGATTGGCTACCTGAGTTTAATTGACAGAAGTGGGAGCCAATGGCACCACTGCTGTGTCTCAGCCAATCAGGAGAGAGAGTCCCAGACAGCTGAGGACATCATTGACATTGCTAGATAGAGAGGGGGCTCAGGTAAGTATTAGGGGGCTGAGGGGAGCTGCCGCACACAGAAGGCTTTTTATCTTAAAGCATAAAATACATTAAGATAAAAAGCCTTCTGACTTTACAACTCCTTTAAATTCTTGCTAACTTAGTGGAGATGATTTCATGATTGGGCTATGGTTTGTTTAGTGGCATTGAATAGAAGTCTGATCATTTTTGCCACATTAATTTGCATTTACGGGATTGGTGTATTTAAGAGGCTTCGATATGGTCTTTGTATAGGTTACAATTCAATGTGTGTATTACAGAAAAAACCCTAATACAGAACCTTATTCCCAATATAACATACTGTATATATTTAACTTTAGGAGATACTTGTATAAGAAAGATGAGTCCAAAAGAATCCAGAAAAATCTGTAAAAACTAGTGGGGTTTCAGCATTGTGACAGGATCACAATCATGTACATCGTCTGATGGAATCTCCACACGAGTGCCAGCCCCAGGTCTCCTCCGTAAATGATATAAAGATAAGAAGAAACGGCTGCAAATCACTGGGGTTACAAATGCCTTTAATAAGATATCCAAGGTGGCACAAGAAAACACCAACCAGTCCAGGTAGACGCATTTCACACAGTGCAACTGTGCTTAATCATTACCATAGGTTGTTGCCTACTCTGCCTATTCTGTAATCAGGCATTGTGCCCGGAGTTCAGCTCTGATCTATTGCCTTGCTTTCAGCTATCCAGTATTCTGAAAAAAACATAAAAATGTATTTTTTTTTCCCTGGAGTCCAAGTTTGAAAATGTGAAATACTCTTTGTGAAAAAGACATTTTACACAGGTAACATAACATATGTGGAATATCACATATTGAAAACCATAGAATTTTACTTTTACAGATAACATTTAGACACTACCTGTACCAAAGCAATGACCAATTGTACTGAATTACCCAGAGGCTCACAGCTACATTTACTTTGTGGATCTAGACCAGTGTTTCTTAACCTTTTTTCAGTTGAGGCCCCCCATTAAAATTGTAGATAATCTCAAGGCACCCTTTAAAATTATAGACAGTCTCGAGCCACTCCATCCTAAAATGAAAAAAACGAGTCTAATAGTTTTACACAATGCAGCAAAATCCACATGTAGAACACCCAGCGTTAGATGTGATTTATTCTTCCAAAGCAAATACGCTTTTGCACACTGGTACTGACTAGTATTCCAATATTTCTCTTTTCCCTCAATTTCTCTTCATCAGCCAGCTAATGTCATCCCAGTTCTTAGGGAGAGGGGCACAGGAGGGTCAAACAAGGACACGGTGGAAGCAACAGACATCCTCCTTATTAACTGATGATGTCATTGGTTGTTAGGATGAAAATGTCTAGAAAGTCGTAATGGCGCATAATGAAAACCCATGGCTTTGTGTAACTAAAAGGCAGGCTTGATCCACTTGCTAGCTTGTATGCAACTTTTGATCAAGTTTTAGGCATTTTGCCAAGGCACCCCAGGGTACCTGGGCACCCTGGTTAAAAAGGCTGATCTAGACAACTTCAATGCAGGGCTCAGCACAGGAAGGCCTTTGCACACTGCTACTGACTAGTATCCCAGGGTTTCTCTTATCCTTCACTTTCTTTCCCTCAAGCAGCTAGTTTACCCCAGTGTCGAGATAGAGGGGCAACCAAAGTCAGTGTGTCTAACATGCCCCTTAGCAACCAATCAAGTCATTGATTGCTAGAATGCCAGCAGCCAGTCTGCATTGTGTCTGTGGTTGTAATGATGCACAGTAAAAACCTGTGACTTTGTGTCTTGCAAATAAGAGGTTTGATCCACTTGCTGTAGGGCTTGCTGTGTGGTGACTTCTTGGGCCTCCTGTGATTACCTGCAGAGAGTTACTTAGGGACAGTTCACTCATCCATCCTTACTCCAAATGGCTCGTTACTCGATAAACAATCCCGGGGCTTTGGTTTTTGATATTTATTGTGGAACTTGGATGGGAGAAGGGAGTAGTGGGATACTCCAAATTGAACTATTTACAGTTGATAATGACAACTGTCACTTGCCCCCCCCCCCAGGTTACTTGTGGAAGCAGACATACTACTTTAACCATACTGCCACTTGTATGGAAGGGGTTAAGTCTTCTTGCTCTCTCCAGCAACAGACTTGATGCACTACATTATCTTCAGAACACTCTTTAGCATTGCCTTGACTGACACCCGTCCACTGACTCTTCTAGCTGAAGAGAAGGCCCTCTTAGGACAGGCCCAGTGAGACAGATCTGTACTCACTGTATGTTGAATCAGATCCTTTTCAGTGTCTCTCTTCTATTCACCGCTGCAGGACATCCGGGTTCAGCACCTCTCTAACTTTCAGGCCCTCAGGTCGACCACCTGAGGCCGAATGGCAACTTCCACAGAGGAGGAGCAGCTGCCCCTTCCCTCCGGGACCCCGCCCTCCATCTGAAAAAACCCGAGCACATGTGCCCTTGGCATTTATACAGTTTCCCAACATGCATCTATGCACTTTCCTCTGCCAATCGCCAGGGCTGCACTAAATGCCTGTGCACTCATTTGTCAGGTTTCCTCCCACTGTCCAATATGCCTCCCTATTGAATCAGTGTGAAACACTTCAGACAAACTGAGCTGCACCTGAGCACCATGAGCAGACCTCACTAGCAGATCCTGCTCTCTGGTAAATAGATTTACCTGGCAATCTTTCTGGTAAGCAGAAAATAATCAAAACTATACTGTCTCTCTAGCACCTACCTAGGAGGGTGCTACACAAACATAATTAGCATCCAAAAAGTAAATTACTTTATATGAATGGCAACATGATGATGGAATGAATTGGTGTGTGGTAGAGACAGAGGGCTGTTTAATATTTAATAATTAAATGCATAATATATATCACTATCTGAAATTACCCCACTACTGTCATCAAGTATATGTATATAATAACTGGTCCCACAAAGCCAATTCTCTACACCAGACATGTACCGTCCACTGCTGCTGACATTATCAGGTACAATGTATGAACAGGCGCTAGTACTCCCCCGCTATATATGGGTTGGTGGAGGAGACTGGAGTGCTTGCTGCCACAGGATTACGGGGTAAGGCATACCTCCTAACTTTCCGAGGTGAGAAAGAGAACACCCTTTAGCACAAAGTATGCAGGCAAAGGACAAACCCCCTGCCACGCCCCCAGTTATGTGGCCCATGAGAAAATAATAAGCAAACATTGCTTGACTAAACCCACAAGTCCTTTTTTCATCATTATGTTTGCTTTATACTGGCTTTTTAAAACAACAATGCATAATGAAATGCTTTTCACATTTTTTTTTTTTTAACCACTTGCCAACCTCTCACTTTGAGGGTACTGCGGCAAAGTGGCTTGTTATCGTCCAGCGACGTAGACCTACGTCGCTGGACAACGCCCCCTCTCAGCGGCGCGCACGCGCCGCCGGAGGCTCGCTCCGACTGTGATCACAGTGATCACCACCGCTCTTCCTCGATCGTCTGGGATCGAGTGTGGAAATCCGCCCACTTGTGTAAACAAAGTGGGCGGATCTCCTATGTGACAGACAGTCACAGATTACAGGATTCAGCATAGCTGAACCTGCGATCTGTGTCTGTGTCACACAATCCCCTCCCCCCACACACGTCAGTAAGCATGAGGCATGCATTTAACCCCTTGATCACCAATAAAGTTAACCCCTTCCCTGCCAGTGTCATTATTACAGTAACAGTGCATATTTATAGCACTGATTACTGTAGTAATGTCACTGGTACCCCCAAAAGTGTCAAAAATGTCAGTTAGGGGTCCGATCTGTCCGCCACAATGTCGCAGTCCGGCAAAAAAAATCGCAGATCGCCGCCATTACTAGTAAAAAAATAAACAATAAAAATGACAAATCGCGATAACGTTTGCGCAAACCAATCAAAATACGCTTATTGTAATTTTTTTTACCAAAAATATGTAGCAGAAAACAAATTGTAACAAATAAAATGTTAAAAAATTTAGATTTTTAAATTTTTTTTGGGGAATGTTATATATCAGAATGTAAAAATTAAAAATCGCACAGGTGATCAAATACCACCAAAAGAAAGCTCTATTTGTGAGGAAAAAAAGGACATACATTTAATTTGGGTACAGCGTCGCATGACCGCGCAATTGTCCATTAAAGTAACGCAGTGATGAATCGCAAAATTTTGCCTGGTCAGGAAGGGGGTAAAATCTTCCGGTCTTAAAGCGGTTAAAAATACGCTCATTGAGGATTTTTTTGTCAAAGAATTGTAGCTAAATATATTTTGGCCTAAATATATGACAAAAATGTAATATATTGGATATTTTTTAACTGTCAAAGTAGAAAATGTTTTTCGCTCTTTTTTTATTAATATCGCAAAAAATGAAAAGCGCAGAGGTGATCAAATACCACCAAAAGAAAGCTCTGTTTGTGGGAAAAAAAGGACGTAAATTTCCTTTGGGTACAGGGTTGCATGACCGTGCAATTTTTAACCTTAATGCATTCCCTGCATTAAATTGCATAAAAAATGTTTAGGCATCAGTATTGGCCCCTCACTCCCCTTTTACTTACCTGAGCCCTCATTTGATCAAGCGCTGTGCACATCTGTAGCTCTTCTCTCCCCTCATCTCCATGTCTCACTGGCTTTGCTAAGGCAATGAAAGCCATTGGCTCCCACTGCTGTCAATCAAAGCCAGTGATGAGGGAGGGGGGTGGGGCTAAGTCCCATCATTTGTGTCAATGGAAGCAGCAGCGGTGCTCAGGAGCAGGCATGCTCATGGTCAAGTGCCCTCATGGGCAGGGCCATCTTAACGCATTACTAACCTGGGCACTGCCCAGGGGTCCCAGGTGCATGGGGGCCCCTGCAGTCCCCCTTTTTCCCGCAGTTTCTGGTGCTTCTCTTACACTTTTCAGGCGTTAATGCAGAGCATCTCATTACTGCTGCTTGTGTGGGCAGGATATGTGTACTGCTCCGATTCATGGGATGAGCAGGAGAGTGGGGCTGGCGGGGATCGAGGTAGAACATGTATCCACCCACACAAGCAGCAGTGTGTAAGATCATGGCCAGATCTAGGGGGCTGCTGGGGTGACCTGCCCCCCTCCCAGATTTCAGTTGCACCTCCCAAAGCCCTCCTCCACCCCTGACACTGTGCCGACAGTCTGCCATCCCTGCACAGTACGTAGCTTAAGCTCAGGCACCGGGGCCACACTGTGCAATTCCAAAGTGCAGCACAAAACATTAAAATCAGCACAACTGACATAACTTACAGTTATAGGATGTGTATCTGAGCTGATTCCTCTCCTGTTAGAGAAAATCTTCCTCTGTCCTGACCCCCAACCCCATAATATTTTGATGCAGCAGGTGGGTTAATATAACCAATGGGCTCTTACAGGCTCTCATCAAGAGGACTTGGCTATGACCACCCTTTCTGCTTAGGTGCTCCATTCATAGAAGCTGTGCTATAGCTTCTATGAATGAAACTGGATCTATGAATAGAGGATGTGAGGACAACTGATAGCTCCACCCCCTCCTTTAATTATGGTTTATTATGCTTGCACTACTCTTTGTTAATCCACCCCCCCCCCACCCCGCCATAATTTTTTTGTTACATATTGTCTACTGATTTTCCTGAATTCCATTCTTGCTTTTCACTTTTGGTACCTCTGGACCTCTGCTTCCATCTTTCTCCAGGACTTAATTTATTTCCATGATGTTTATTTACTGTTCTGGTAAATTTACTGTTTGTTGCTAAAAAAAAAAAAAAAAAAAGCCCATGCGGTAAAAAACAATAGGAATATTATGTACTCCACCCTTTCCAAAATAAAAATGAGATTTCTTCAGCACTAAAACTACAATTGTTTCACTTATCACCGAAAATGTAATACATGTTTTCCTGTTTATTTTTATGAAGTTATTTTCTTTCTACATAATCCAAAAATAATCTTAAATCTGACTCATAGATTAAAGGTAATTTCCTAGATTTCCGCTGCTAACAAGTAGTGAATTGTGAGCTTTTTACTATATGTTCAATGAATCAGGTAAAACTACAGACCCTGTGTACGTGGTGCTGGACACATAACAATTAATATATACAGTACTGTGCAAAGGTTTTAGGCAGGTGTGAAGGAATGCTGTAAAGTAAGAATGCTTTCAAAAATATATATTTTAATTGTTTATTTTTATCAATTTATAAAATACAAATCGAGCAAGCAGAAGAAAAATCAAAATCAAATAAAATATTTGGTGTAACTAAACTACCTTTTGGCTTCAAACCAGCACCAATGCTTACACTTGCACACTTTGTACACTTGTACAAAGTCAGGGATTTTGAAGGATTAAAATCAGGTGTATGATTACCCAATTATACCAAGCAGGTGCTAATGATCATCAATTTCATTTCACAGTGATTAACTAAAGTATAAACAGCCGTGCAGGAGGCTTAAAGTGACTCTAAAAGGTTGTTTCATTTTTTTTTTAAATTAGCAAACATGTTATACTTACCTGCTCTGTATAATGGTTTTGCACAGAGCAGCGCCAATCCTCTTTTTTTTTTTAGCTCCCCGCTGATGTTCCTGGCTCCTCCCCCCTGCTGAGTGCCACCAATAGAAAACCTCTTGCTATGGCGGCACTCAAGCAGGCTCGCCCCTGAGCTGTGCTCCTATGAATGAACATTGTCTATTCACACAAAGAGCGTGGCTCGGCCCCACCCCCTGCTCTCTTCTCCATGGCTCACTGGCTTTGATTGACAGCAGCATAAGCAAATGGCTCCCACTGCTGTGTGAGCCATTGAGGAGAGAGAGACCTGTGAGAGGTGCTGCCTTTAGAACCATTTTAAACAAGGCAAATTGACTCAACTATGCACAAAAATATAGGAACTGGAGTGCAGAAAAATGGCAGCACATGTTCAGGACTGGTAAGTCAAAATTGGAAATATTTGGATGAAGCAAAAGGCAGTTTGTTCGTAGAAGGGCTGGAGAGTGGTACAATAATGATTGGCTGCAGTAAACAGTGAAGCACGGTTGAAGGCTCCTTGTAAATTTAGGGCTGCATTTCGGGAAATTTGGTTTCTTGATTTGGTCAGAATCAATGGTGTCCTCAATGCTGAGAAATATAGGCAGATTATCCATCATGCCAAATCATTAGGGAGGAGTGTGATTGGCCCCAAATATATTCTGCAGCAGGACAACGACCCCAAAAATCCAGCCTTTGTCATTCAGAACTATCTTCAGCCTAATGAAGAACAATTGTTCTGGAATTGATGGTTTGGACCCCCAAAGAGCCCTGATCTTGAAGTGTTTCTAAAGGCAAAAGTTTTTACCTTAATGCATTTTATGCATTAAAGTTAAAACCCTCTGGGTGCAGTTAACCCCCCTCCCAACCCTCTCTTATGCTTACCTGAGTCCCATCCCGATCCAGCGATGTGCTTGAGAGCAGCAGCTCTCCTAGGACTTTATCTCTTCATTGGCTCACACAGCAGCAGAAGCCATTACTCCTGCTGCTGTCATTTACAGCCTGGGAGCCAATGAGGAGAAGGGGGGTGGGGGTGTAAATAAACACTATCTATTCACAGAAGCTTGCTAATGGCGACGGGGGCGGCTAAAAATTTTTTTTTCCTATTTATTTTTTTTTTTTTTTTTTTTAATTAAATAAAAAAAATAGGAAAAAAAAAAATTTTAGCCGCCCCCGTCGCCATTAGCTCGCGCACGAAAGAAAACACATATGGAGTGAGAGTGAGCAATAATTTAAAAAAAAGAGCTACACCCTAACTCTAAACTGGTAACCGTTAAAATTTTTTAAAGTGTCGCCTATTGAGATTTCTATTGACCGTAGTGTGTCGCCATCCCACAGGTGTGCGCAATTTTAAACCGTAACATGTTGGGTATCTATTTACTCGGCGTGACATCATCTTTCACTATATACAAAAAAAATGGGCTAACTTTACTGTTTAGTTTTTTTTAAATGCTGTGAAATGTGATTTTTCGTAATTTTTCCAAAAAAATGGCGTTTTAACCACTTCAATACCGGGCACTTTCACCCCCTTCCTGCCCAGGCCAATTTTCCCCTTTTAGCGCTGTTGCATTTTGAATGACAATTGCGCGGTCCTGCAACACTGTACCTACATTAAATTTATGTCATTTTCCCCCCACAAATAGAGCTTTCTTTTGGTGGTATTTGATCACCTCTGGGTTTTTTCCTTTTTGCTAAACAAATAAAAAAAGACCGAAAAGTTTGAAAAAAAAGTTTTCCTGACAGACTCCATGGCAGCACACATATGGGTAGGCTCCGCCGCCTCTCCTACCCTATAGGACCCCACTCCCATAAATTTTTGCTCCAAGCCAGGAGCCGTGTTCCTTTTTTGTCCTCCTTCCGCAAGAGAAGTCTTACCTTATAGGATGCGTTTTCTTACATACCTGGTGGCGTGTGGCTTTCCTGGATGATGCCTTTCTACCTTAGTCCAGCAATCTCAGTACTACTGGGTGGACCCGGGCAATTTGAAATGATGCCGGAAGATGCCATAAATCCTGAATGAGAGGTGGGCTGCATCGCTTGGCCAAACGTCCTTGCTACTAGCGGGAGGCCCTTATGCCCTGACGCACACGCTAGTCTCCGGTTGAGGAGCGTTCCAGGTCCTTCTGTCGGTATTGGTGGTAATGTATTGCTTACTTTTATATTTTACATCGTTTTGCTTCCTGGTTAGTACGGCGGCTGGAGCGCTCCTGCGTTCCAGGCCGTCGCTCTCGGCTCCTCCCCCTGCCTCCTGATTCCCAGTTGGGTGTTCATTGCGAGGCTTGGTTCCTAAGTGGTCTGCGCATGTGCGCACGCCACTTCCGGTCCTCCATGACGCGGTGGCGTCGGGGGGGGGGGGGCGTGGCTTTACGGCTCCCGGGAAATTTAAACAGCTGATGGAGCTGTCATTCTTGGGATGTCTGTGGGCTTTTGCGGCGGCCTCCCCACGCTGTGTCTCTGCCTGTGTTTGGTAAGTCCTGTGCTGGGTCAGTCCTGCTTGAATGGGGGAGGGGAAAGGCGGCTATGGGAAGGTAAGATTGAGTTCTTACATCCTTCCTATTGCAGGTTATCTCGCTGTGATTTGCAATGGATGCCTCACCGCCCCCCGGTGGCCAGTCCCTGCGCAACAGGTGAGCTTTAGCTTTTAACTCTCGCTTGTCTGCCAGCTGGCTTACTGTAGCCTGAGCTTTTCTTTCCTTTGTTTTCAGCCCTTTTAGGTCTGACCAACGTCCTGCATCGGGATCAAAGGATAGATCACCTTCAGGCCATCACCATGCATCATCCAAATCCAGGCACCATAGATCCAGGTCTAGGTCTAGGCGCCATGATGATTGTCCAAGCCGGTCTTCCCGACATGCTGACCGCCCCGCACACAAATCTTGCTGGGGTTGTAGGGCTGTAGTCCCTGAGGATAGATCCTTGTGTGATGCCTGCTATTCTCGGGCAATCAAGGAAAAACAAGTCCCAGATCCACCAGTGGAAACCCTGGTCAGGCGGATCGTGCAAGAATCCTTAAGGGATTGGGATCCCAACCGGCTGTCTGGTCATACAACTGATACTCCAGTTCTCCCTCAGAGGGAAGACGTAGAGCCAGGCACTTCCCAGCCTAGTCGCTTCTCGGATTCCTCTGAAAGTGAGGATGACCTAGAAGACCAAAGTTCAGGTTTTGATTTTGCCATGATCTCTCCGCTAGTGAGAGCGGTAAAAGAGGCGTTAAAATGGGAAGAGCCAGCAGACTCCCCAGCAAAACAGAAGAAATACTTTAAACATCTCAAGAAAGAACGGGATCATTTCCCTTTTCTGAGTGAGCTGGGGGAAATCATTACAGACGAATGGCATGGAGTTGAAAGAAAGAATTCCTTATCGTCCAAATTTTCCAGGTTATATCCTTTTAAGACCGACAAAGTGAAGCATCTTGATTCTGCACCTACAATAGACGCAGCCTTGATGAGGCTAGTCAAACACGTTACCCTACCTTTGGAAGATTCCGTCTCATTTAAAGATGGTCTGGATAGACGAATTGATACGGATCTCAAAAAGATCTATCTGTTAGCTGGTATGACCTGCAAGCCAGCCCTAGCCCTTGCAGCCACATCCAAAGCTATGGAGGCTTGGGTTGATAACGTGGAGACCACACTGCAAGGTGTCTCAGAGGAAGCAGCCAGAAGCTCGGCTGTGTATGAACTAAGGTTGGCAACGGCCTTTTTGGGAGAGGCTTCCATTGATATCATTCGCCTGGTGGCGCGGGTCATGCTCTCTTCTGTCACGGCCAAACGTGCTTTATGGTTACGTCCCTGGCTGGCCGATCCTGCTTCCAAACAAGCCTGGTGCAGGATTCCGTTTGAGGGTGCGTCCCTTTTTGGCAACAAACTGGACAGTGCCATTACCCGTGCCACTGGTGGTAAATCAGGTTTCCTCCCTCAAGATCGCCGTTTGCTTGACCGCAGAAGATTTCAGCACAAACCAAGTTCGGATCGATTCCAGAGAAGCTCGCTCTTACAGGCCTGGACGTGAGTTCAGAAAGAATTGGAAAAGATCTCAACCTACAGGTCAGAAGTTCAACAAGGGAACACCTTCCAGTGGTCGGGAGACCACAAAGTCTTTTTGATATCAGGCCTGCTCAAGCGTTGCGAGTAGGCGCTCGTCTACGTCAGTTTGCGCACGTTTGGGCAGCCTCGATTACAGACCAGTGGACCGTCAAGACCGTGTCTCATGGTCACGTTTGGTCTTTCGAAGAAACTCCAATTCTGCGGTTCATCCCTACGGCTCTACCTCGCGTGGAAGAAAAGAAGTCAATTCTTCTGTCATACGTAGATTCCCTGATCTCTCAAGGTGCTGTCATCCCAGTTCCGGCCGAAGAAAGGTTTCAAGGCCTTTATTCACCTCTATTCATGGTGCTAAAGAAAAACGGTTCTTGGAGGCCGGTCATAGACCTGACTCATCTGAACTCTTTCATAAAGAAAGAGAGGTTCAGGATGGAGACACTCTTCACTATCCGCCAAGTGGTGCAACCAGAAGATTGGATGATCTCCATAGATCTAAAAGATGCCTATTTCCATGTCCCAGTGGCAGCAGAACTACAAAAATTTCTTCGCTTTGCCGTGGGTCAAGTGCATCTCCAGTTTACCTGTCTCCCTTTCGGGCTTACCACCTCACCTCGAGTCTTTTCAAAGATCTTACTGGCTGTTGTAGCTCTGATCAGATCGAAAGGGATCCGACTGTTTCAGTACTTAGACGATCTGCTTCTTCTTTCTCAAGACCAAGCACAGATTCTGCAACACAGATCTCAGGTAATCTCCACCCTTCAAGAATTCGGGTGGCTCTTGAATCTGGAGAAAAGCCATCTGGATCCGACAAAATCCTTGATCTTCCTGGGGGCACTCTTCAACACCTCCAGAGGCACCATCTCTCTTCCAGTGGAGAAGATTCCGGTGATCCGCAGCAGAATACAACCGGCAATGTCAACCCCTTATCTTCGGGCATCACAGTGTCTGAAAATAATAGGGACCATGGTCTCCACGGCCCCCATGGTCAAGTGGGCACAGTGGAGGATGAGGCCCTTTCAAATCGGTTTCCTCCGCCAATGGAGCTCCGGGAATCCAGACACTCCTGTACGGATAACATCCTCTATGAGGGCGAGTCTGTCTTGGTGGCTACAACGGGAAAATCTCCTGAATTGTCATTCGATCGTTCCCGTTCCTTGGATCGTTGTGACATCGGATGCCAGCCAGACGGGCTGGGGTGCGCACTGCCTGTCAGAGGTGGCCCAGGGCAGGTGGGACTTTCCCACCCTCGGGTTGGTCTCAAATGTCCTGGAGCTTCGGGCAGCTTTTCGTGCCATCATGGCTTTCCGTCACTTGGTGAAAGGGTCCTCGGTCCTTCTACGGCTAGACAATACGACGGCAGTCGCATATATCAAGAGGCAAGGGGGCACCCGCAGTTCCTCCCTTCTGGAAGAAGTGAAACCGATCATGGCATGGGCCCAACGGAATCTTTCCAATCTATCAGCTGCTTATCTTCCGGGAGTCCAGAACGTTCAGGCAGATTTTCTGTCAAGAACCAATCTAGACAACAACGAATGGTCTCTTCATCCAGAAACCTTCAAGTGGGTCATCTCTCTGGGGATTCTTCCGGAGGTAGACCTGTTTGCCTCTCCAAACAATGCCAAACTGACGAAATTCTACTCGAGATGGCGTTACCCCCAAGCCTACGGGGTAGATGCTCTGACGGACCACTGGAAGTTCCACAAAGCATATGCTTTTCCCCCGGTCCTAGTGATATTCAAGTTCCTGCAGAGACTCAGGAGAGAGAGGGTAGAAATCATAGCAATTCTTCCGTTTTGGCCAAGGAGGCCCTGGTTTCCTCTGCTGCTCCAACTGAGCTTTCGGGATCCTGTTCCCCTGCCATTCAGGTCGGACCTTCTATCTCAGGGTCCAGTGCTGCATCCATGCCCAGCGCAGTTACATCTCATGGCATGGTCCTTGAGAGGGAAAGACTAAAAGCTCTTGGCTGTCCAAGTGCGGCAATGTCCACAATGATGAGTGCCAGGAGACCGGGCACCAACAAAGTCTACGAGAGGATCTGGTCTAAGTTTGAGGATTACATGTCTAATGAGTCCGATTTCATCACTAATCCTAAGATCCATCACATTCTGGGGTTCCTCCAGACAGGCTTAGACCTATCTCTGGCTGTTGGCTCTCTCAGAGTACAGATCTCAGCAATCTCTGCCTTCACGGGGACCTCATGGGCAAAACATCCTCTGGTCCGGCAGTTTTTCAGAGGTGCGTCAAGAATGAGACCTCCCAGGAAACCCAGGTTCCCCAAATGGGACCTTCCACTAGTCCTTGAGTTTCTCTCAGCAACAGTTTTGGAACATGGAGATTCCTTCTTCCTTAAGAATCTGTCTATGAAGACGGCCTTTTTAGTAGCCATCACATCGGCTAAACGTGTCTCTGAAATTAGGGACCTGGGTTGCAAAGAACCTTTTCTGACATTTTTTCCTGATCGGGTTGTCCTGGTCCCTATGCTAGGGTCCAATCCAAAGGTAAATTCAGTTTTTCATGTCAACCAAGAGATTGTTTTACCTACATTCAAGTCTCAAGATGACCAGAGTACACATCCGTTGGATGTGGGCGAAGTCCTTCAAACATACTTGAAGTTCACAGCTTCCTTTCGCAAGTCAGACTATCTATTTGTTCTCTTTTATGGAAAGAACAGAGGCAAGAGGGCTTCTTCCAGAACAATTTCTAGCTGGATAGTTCAGACCATCCAGTGGGCATATAGAGCCAAGGGACTGGCTCCTCCGGAAGTGGTGACGGCTCATTCCACCAGAGGGATTTCTACGTCTTGGGCGGCTTCCCTTCATGTTGCACCAGATGTCATTTGCAGAGCGGCCTCATGGTCCTCAATTAACACTTTCATGTCACACTATTGTGTTGAACCTGCTTCTTTATCCTCAGTTGATTTTGGTTTAAAAATTTTGTCTGTTGACGGTGCAAATTAAACCTATTTCTGTTTGACCAGCAGTTGCCCACCCGGGTGTGTATGGCTAGTTATTTCCCATACGTGTGCTGCCATGGAGTCTGTCAGGAAAACGGAAAATTTATATCAATACTTACCGTAATTTTCCTTTCCTGATAGAACTCCATGGCAGCAGGAGTTCCCTCCCATCTGCTGGAGTAGTCTATATATGGAACACGGCTCCTGGCTTGGAGCAAAAATTTATGGGAGTGGGGTCCTATAGGGTAGGAGAGGAGGCGGAGCCTACCCATACGTGTGCTGCCATGGAGTTCTATCAGGAAAGGAAAATTACGGTAAGTATTGATATAAATTTTCCGTTTTTTTGTTTATGTTATAAAATTTTGTAAATAAATACGTTTTTTCCTGCACTGATGAGCACTGATGAGACTGCACTGACAGGCACTGATGGGGTGGCACTGATGGGGTGGCACTGATATGCACTGATAAGTAACACTGATATGCAGCATTGATGGGCACTGATAGGTGGCACTGATGGGCACTGATAGGTGGCACTGATGGGCACTAATGGGCACTGATAGGTGGAACTGGTGGGCACTGATGGGCACTGATAGGTGGCACTGATGGGCAATAATGGGCACCGATAGGCGGCACTGGTGGGCACTGATGGGCACTGATAGGCGGCACTGATCGGCACTGATGGGTGGCACTGATGGGCACTAATGGGCACTGATAGGCGGCACTGGTGGGCAAAAATTGGGCACTGGTGGGCGACACAGATAGATGGCAATGATGGGCACTGGTGGGCAGCACTGATAGGGAGGGCACTGGTGGGCAGCACTGATGGGGAGGGCAATGGGGGGCTCTCTGAGCCCTGATTGCTATCCCTGGTGGCCATAGTGGGGATCCCTGGGGTCATAGGTGGGCATCCCTGGGGTCATGGGTGGGCATCCCTGGTGGTTCTAGTGGCACCCCCCCCGAGGGTCTGCACTGGTAATTAATGATCTGATTACCAGTGCCGACCCTCCCCTGTCAGGGGAGCCGCCGATCGGTGCTCCTTTACTCGTGCCTGTCAGGCACGAACTAAGGAAAGCCGATCAACAGCTCTTCCTGTTTACTATGTGACCAGCCGTGATTGGGGGCCCGGGGGGCGCGCAGAGCTGTATTATCCTGACGTCCGGTCAGGATAATACAACCACATTCCCGCCGTCATTTGCCTATAGGGCGGGCAGGAAGTGGTTAAAGACCGCGTGACAAAAAATATTGCAATGACCGCCATTTTATTCTCCAGAGTCTTTGCTAAAAAAATATATATAATGTTTGGGGGTTCTAAGTAGTTTTCTAGGAAAAAATACTGATTTTAACTTGTAAACAAAAAGTGTCCGAAATAGGCCTGGGGCTTAAGTGGTTGAATGAGCCTTGGCCCAGAGAAAACACCTGGATCATGTTTAGATATGGCTTCTTTTTTGGCCTATAGAGTTTTAGCCGGCAACGGTGAATGGCACGGTGGATTGTATTCACCAACAATGTTTTCTGGAAGTATTCCTGAGCCCATGTTGTGATCTCCATTACAGTAGCTTTCCTGTATGTGATGCAGTGCCGCCTAAGGTATGGTTTTCCGGCCTTTACCCTTATGCACAGATTGTTCCAAATTCTCTGAATTTTTGGATGATATTATGCAGGGCCGGTACAAGGGGTGGGCGGAAGGGGCGGGTGCCCTGGGCGGTACCATTTAATAGAGGAAGGGGGGCGCAGGTGAAGTGTCGGCAGAGTACACTGTCTGTGTGTATTAATGTACACACCATTGGCTTTATATCAGCAACAATGTGCCGAGTGTGCTCCTGCACTCGGCACAAGACTGGAACTGCAGAGCCCTTCCCTTCCCGTGGAGATACTCCCCCTGACAGGACCTTCTCAATTCACAGTGCCGGCTTTGTGTGACGTCATTGAGACGCCGGCCGGCCGAGGCGGGATGGGAGAGGATCGCTGCCAGGGCTGAAACCTAGAGGAGGAACCAAGTGTGTATCCCACACAGGGGCGGACTGACTATTAGGGCGCTCGGGCATTGCCCATGAGAGGCTCAGTCCGCCCTCCCTGACGGTGATTTCTGCAGCGCTGGGAGAGGACTGAGAGGACTCTGGTGCTGGCAGGGATGAGCGAGTAGCGGTAGTTGCAGCAGTAGCCTCAGGCTCTCTGGGCACTTCTTCCCCCGGGGAATTCAGCTGAGGGGCGGGGCCACAATCCACATCCCCGCCATGTAGAGTGCACTGCAGAGTGGATCGATCTCAGAGCTGGTAGCAACCTGTTTGCAGCACAGCAGCAGGTTAGTGTGTGATGGCCAGCCCTCTGCCCAGTAGCGGCACTCAGTATACAGATATCAGTTTTATATATATATATATATATATATATATAGGGAATAGTCCTCACTGTACAGATATCCAGGAACAGTCTGACCATTTGGGCACCAGGGCAGTGCCCGGGGCCATGAGAGGCCCCTGTCCTAAATTTCTCTCCACTCCTCCTTCTTCATATGGAAAGGGTCAAGTTGAAGAGGAGCGGGCGACATGGGTTGGGTGTGTACATGGAGGGCACAGTGTACAACTGAGGACAGTATACACTCTCACAGTGCGCAGCTCCTCCACATGTGAAGGGTCCTGTGATGTGAGGAGAGAACCCACCCTTTGTCCTATGCTGTGTCTGGGGACAACCCCACTCATGTCCCTTCCTCCCATGGCTGGACCCGATCAAACTGTCAGTCCAGTCTGGGCTCTGCTTCCCCTGCCTATCTTTTTGTTTCTCCACCTAACTCTGGAATATCTGGCAGGGAAAAGCCTCTGCTATGCCTGAACTGGGGGACAGCCCCCAGTGCCATTGCTGGGGATCATTGTTGCAGAAATTGATGTGAATGCTGTGTGTTATTATTGCGTAAATTGGGAGCTGTTTTATGTATTCTCTTGTTTTGAAATGACACTAAATCTTTCTTTTCACGGGGGGGGGGGGGGGGGGGGTGCAGTTTGCCATCTTCGCCCTGGGCACCAAATTACCTTGTCCCAGCACTGATATTATGCACGGTAGACGATGATAACTTCAAACTCTTTGCAATTTTTCTCGGAGAAACTCCTTTCTGATATTGCTCCACTATTTTTCGCCGCAGCATTGGGGGAATTGGTGATCCTCTGCCCATCTTGACTTCTGAGAGACACTGCCACTCTGAGAGGCTCTTTTTATACCCAATCATGTTGCCAATTTACCTAATAAGTTGCAAATTGGTCCTCCAGCTGTTCCTTATATCTTTTTGCTACCTTTTTGCTACCTGTCCCAACTTTTTTGGAATGTGCAGCTCTCATGAAATCCAAAATGAGGCAATATTTGACATGACATTTCAAAATGTCTCACTTTCAACATTTGATATGTTATTTATATTATATTGTGAATAAAATATAAGTTGATGAGATTTGTAAATTAGTCCATTCCTTTTTTACTCACAAGTTGTACAGTGTCCCAACTTTTTTTGAATTGGGTTGTATATATATATATATATATATATATATATATACATACAGTATCTCACAAAAGTGAGTACACTCCTCACATTTTTGTAAATATTGTATTATATCTTTTTATGTGACAACACGGAAGAAATTACACTTTGCCACAATGTAAAGTAGTGAGTGTACAGCTTGTATAACAGTGTAAATTTGCTGTCCCTTCCAAATAACTCAGCACACAGGCATTATTGTCTAAACCACTGGCAACAAAATTGAGTACACCCCTAAGTGAAAATGTCCAAATTGGGCCCAATTAGCCATTTTTCCTCCCCGGTGTCATGTAACTCGTTAGTGTTAAAAGGTCTCAGGTGTGAATGGGGAGCAGGTGTGTTAAATTTGGTGTTATTGCTCTCACTCTCTCATACTGGTTACTGGCACATCATGGCAAAGAACTCTCTGAAGATCTGAAAAAAAAGAATTGTTGGTCTACATAAAGATGGCCTAGGCTTTAAGAAGATTGCCAAGACCCTGAAATTGAGCTGCAGCATGGTGTCCAAGACCATACAGCGGTTTAAAAGGACAGGTTCCACTCAGAACAAGCCTCACCATGTATAATCAAAGAAGTTGAGTGCACGTGCTCAGCGTCATATGCAGAGGTTGTCTTTGGGAAATAACGTATGAGTGCTGCAAGCATTGCTGCAGAGGTTGAAGGAGTGGGGGTCAGCCTGTCATGCTCAGACCATACGCCACTCACTGCATCAAATTGGTCTGCATCTTCACAAGAAAGCCCGCAAACAGTTTGCTGAGGACAAGCAGACTAAGAACATGGATTACCAGAACCATGTTCTGTGGTCTGATGAGTCCAAGATAAACCCTTTTGGTTCAGATGGTGTCAAGCTTGTGTGGCGGCAACCAGGTGAGGAGTACAAAAACAAGTGTGTCTTGCCTACAGTTCAGCTTGGTAGTGGGAGTGTAATGGTCTGGCTACATGAGTGCTGACGGCACGGGGGAGTTACAATTAATTGAGGGAACCATGAATGCCAACATGTACTGTGACAAACTGAATCAGAGCATGATCTCCTCCCTTTGAACACTGTGCCACAGGTCAGTATTCCAACATAACGACCCCAAGCACACCTCCAAGATGACCGCTTCCTTGCTAAAGAAGCTGAGGGTAGAGGTGATGGACTGGCCAAGCATGTCTCCAGACCTAAACCCTATTGAGCATCTGTGGGGCATCCTCAAATAGAAGGCAGAGGAGCGCAAGGTCTTGAACATCCACCAGCTCCGTGATGTCGTCATCGAGGAGTGGAAGAGGCCTCTTGTGGCAACCTGTGAAGCTCTGGTGAACTCCATGCCCAAGAGAGTTAAGGCAGTGCTGGAAATTAATGGTGGCCACACAAAATATTGATACTTTGGGCCTAATTTGGACATTTTCACGTAGGGGTGTACTCACTTTTGTTACCAGCGGTTTAGAAATGAATGGCTGTGTGTTGAGTTATTTTGAGGGGACAGCAAATTGACACTGTTATACAAGCTGCACACTTACTACTTTACATTGTACCAAAGTGTAATTTCTTCAGTGTTGTCACATGAAAAGATATAAAAAGAAATATTTACAAAAATGTAATGGGTGTACTCACTTTTGTGAGATACTATATATATACTATATACTATATCTATATATGTGTGTATGTGTATATATATATAAATAACAATTTTATTCCCAACAACATTTTCCCAGTTCCTACTCCTGAGGTGCCATTTAAGGTTTATCTATTAGAACCCCTGTCAGATTGTTGTGCTTTTCCTGCTAAGTGTATTCATCTTCCCTATTTGTCCTGGTGACCATTTTCCAGAAGACAGAAATTTTTGGAAAATCCAAAATCTTACAGTTGCCATCAGAACAGTAGGAGAGGCTAAAGCTTCCAATTGGGGCACCTGTTCTAATGACAACTGTGAAAGAGGGGTATTCCTCTCATTTTAAAGATATTTCTTTTTGCATCTCCGGGACAGGAAGAGAAGGGAGATGTACCTAGTTAGACACAACCATCAAAAATAGAATGACAGAAATTTTAACTCTTCCCTACATTTTCCAAAACGAAAAAAAAAAAGGTTTGACAGCACATACACTTTTACACACAAGTAGGAATTTGGGTTATGGGAGTGTAGTGCCCCCCCTGACCTTCGGTATCAGGAAAGGCTGATTTCACCACAGGGTGCTGGTTGTTAGGCACGGTGATTGTGTACAGTTGCAGAAAAGATGGGCGCGAGTCACTTTTAAAATGAACGTAGGTGAGTTTATTGCTCACAACAACAAAAATGCAGGGAGAGAGGGTTAGGGCACAGGACACCCTTAAGGCAGTAAGCAGACAGATTAGCAGACTCCAAATACAAAAAAACAGCCAGGTAGACAGCAATATAGAACAAGGGCCCAAGGCCTTCACCCAATGGTCTGTATCTATGTAGCAACCACTGTCCCCTATAGCAACCAATAACTCACTGCACTGTGCAGGGTTTCCTTGGATGAGTCCCTCTTGACACTTACCCAGCCTCTCCACAGTCCCCAGTTTATGGAACAGTAACCTCTGGTACTTCATCTCAGAACTCCATCCCTTTCCTCATGAGTCCTTTCTCTCTTCTCCATCCAGTCCTGACAGGACAGGCTAGATGATGGATTGTGATTAGTCAGCACTGTCCATGTGATCAGGAGGGTGAGGAGAGGGTCTGGTGTTAGGTCAACTTTACAGATTTTTTGAAAGGGCAAACATTTTTAACCGGTTGCCGACCGCCGCACAACTATATACGGCGGCGGTCAGCCCCGGCCAGGCAAAGTGACGTATATATACGTCACTAGCCTGTCACTTCCTTGTGAGCCAATAGCAGACGAGCGCGCGGCCGCGGAGGCGCGCGCCCGCCCCGGCTCGTTCACTGGGAAGTCAGTGTGTGTGACCAATGTCCGCCGGTCAGTCGCGATCGTCCTCCGTGAAGGGAGAAAGGCAGGCGACTAATGTAAACAAGCCACCTGTCATTCTCCCCTGTGTAGGAATGGTGATCATACGGTTCTACTATGTAGGACCGTTGATCACTGTTCCTACACTAGTAGCCATGTCCAATCACAGTAAAAAACACGCCCCTAGGGACACACTTAACCCCTCCTTCGCCAATAAAGTTAACCCCTTCCCTGCCAGTGTCATTTTGCAGTAACAGTGCATATGTATAGCACTGATTACTGCAGTAATGTCACTGGTAACCCCAAAAGTGTCAAAAATGTCAGTGAAGGGTCCGATCTGTCCGCCGCAATGTCGCAGTACCACAAAAAAAATCGCAGATCGCCGCCATTACTCGTTAAAAAAAAAACACCAAAAATGACAGAAATCTTTCCCTTAGTTAGTAAACGCAATAACTTTTGCGCAAACCAATCAAAATACGCTTTTTGAGATTTTTTTTACCAAACATATGTGAAAAATATTATTTTTGCAAAATTTACGTTCTTTTTTTGTTTATAGCGCAAAAAGTAAAAATCGCACAGGTGATCAAATACCGCCAAAAGAAAGCTCTGTTTGTGGGGGAAAAAAAGGACATCAAATTAATTTAGGTACAGCGTCGCACGACCGCGCAATTGTCCGTTAAAGTCACACAGTAAAAAATCGCAAAAAAAACCCTGGTCAGGAAGGGGGTAAAATCTTCCGGGGCTTAAGTGGTTAAGGGTACAATGGGCTTTTATTAGCTCCTGAGGATTTCTCAGATGGAAAACACTGAAAGTGGCAGTACACTGATAATATTCATAAAATGTGGAACAAACTCACTCCCTGCCTGCCCACAGTAGCTTTACTGCGGGCGGGGGCAGCTGCAGGCCAGGCGATGTACCTGTACGTCACTCGGCATGTGGGCAGTGGCACGCCGCCTGGTGGGTACAACACGTCACTTCTGGGTCCACTGGGTCTGGCTGACACAGTGAATTCCTGGACACAGTAACCGGCTGCTTTGAGCAGCTTTGAAGTGACATGATCACTCTGCGATCTCAGTGCCAACACAACTGTTAGGAATGGGTTTCATTCATAACAGTTGTACTTAGTATTGAGGTGATGCTGTGATTAGTCCACAGCTATCACATGGTACCTGGGCCAATCACAGCACCCTGCACCATGTGATTAGCTGTAGCCAATCACAGATCACTAGTAATCACAGTGAATCACAATGAATCCCATTAATGACAGTTCAAAACATTGCTGTTACAGTGATAATCACTGTCTCTGCATTCAAAGTGTAAAAAAAAATCCCTAATCACCCCCCTGAGTAGTACAGTGTTTCTATGGTGACACTGAACTACTCTGACAAAAGTATGTAAACAAAATAGAAAAAAAAAGTTTAACCAGTAGCGGCCGGTGCGTTGGGGGTGCAGGGGCGCCGCAACCCTATCCATGCATCCGGCCCCCTAATCTGCATGCGGGGCGCCGGACTCATGGAGTTCAATGGGGGTTTTTTTTCTGAGTCACCTGATTAGAGCCAGAGGCTCTAATAGGCTTCAGAAAAGGATGGACCCAGGGCGCAGAGCAGTGTGCCCCGAGCCCACCCATTGTGTGACAATAGCGAATGAAAATTCGCTATTGTCACACGGATCCTCCTCCTGGCCAATCAAGAAGCGGGTCCGAGACCCGCTTCCTGATTGGCTGAAAGGGAAAACCATGCCATTGGCTGAGGATGAGGCGGGAGGACTTGAGGAGACGCCGGGGGACTGAGGAGAAGCCACCGCTGAGGTAAGTGCACTGGTCTGGGGGGGCACGGCACGCTGGTCACTCTGCATTGAATGGGGGCACAATGATCTCCCTGCATTGAAATGGCGCACACTGATCTCTCTGCATTGAAAGGGGGCACACTGATTTCTCTGCATTGAAGGGGGCACGATTATCTCTCTGCATTGAATGGGGACACACTGATCTCTCTGCATTGAAGGGGGCACACTGATCTCTCTCCATTGAAGTGGGCACACTGATCTCTGCATTGAAGGGGGCACACTGATCTCTCTGCTTTGAAGGGGGCACACTGATCTCTGCATTGAAGGGGGCACACTGATCTCTCTGCATTGAAGGGGGCACACTGATCTCTCTGCATTGAAGGGGGCACACTGATCTCTCAGCATTGAATGGGGGCACACTGATCTCTCTGCATTGAAGGGGGCACACTGATCTCTGCATTGAAGGGGGCACGCTGATCTCTCTGCATTCAATGGGGGAACACTGATCTCTCTGCATTGAATGGGGGCACACTGATCTCTCTGCATTGAAGGGGGCACACTGATCTCTCTGCATTGAAGGGGGCACACTGATCTCTCTGCATTGAAGGGGGCAGGATGATCTCTCTGCATTGAAGGGGGCACACTGATCTCTCTGCATTGAAAGGGGGCACGCTGGTTATTCTGCATTGAAAGGGGGCAGGCTGGTCATTCTGCATTGAATGGGGGCACGCTGGTCTCTCTGCATTAAATGGGGGTGCACTGGTCTCTCTGCAATGAATGGGGGCATGCTTGTCTCTCTGCATTGAAAGGGGGCACGCTGGTCACTCTGCACTGAAAGGGGGCACGCTGGTCACTCTGCCTTGAAAGGGGGCACGCTGGTCATTCTGCATTGAAAGGGGGAACGCTGGTCATTCTGCATTGAAAGGGGGCACGCTGGTCACTCTGCATTGAAAGGGGGCACGCTGGTCATTCTGCATTGAAAGGGGGCATGCTGGTCATTCTGCATTGAAAGGGGACCTCACAATTTTTTACACGCAAAGCAATGCCTATTACATTTTTCTGTTTGCGCCCCCCAAAAATTTTGTGCACCAGCCGCCACTGTGTTTAACCACTTCAATAAAGGGCTCTTTCACCCCCTTCCTGCCCAGGCCAATTTTCAGCTTTCAGTGCTGTCGCAATTATGCAGGCATGCAACACTGTACCAAAATTACATTTTTACCTTTTTTTTTTTGAGAGAGAGAGAGATTTCTTTTGGTGGTATTTAATCATCACTGGGTTTTTATGTTTTGCTAAACAAATGAAAAAAGACAGCATTTTGACAAAAATGTTTTTCTTAGTTTCTGTTATAAAATTTTGCAAATAAGTACTTTTTCTGCTTCACAGATGTGCGCTGATGAGGCTGCACTGATAGGCACTGATGGGCTGCACTGATGGGCACTGATGAGACTGCACTCATTGGCACTGATTAGACTGTACTGATGGGTACTGATGGGCACTGATGAGGAGGCACTGATAAGCTGCACAGATCTGCACTGATTGGCACTGATGGGGCTGTACTGGTGATCAGTGAAGTGATAAAGAATGTAGGCACTCTTTCAGCCTAGTCAGTTATTGGCTCTCTCACACGCTGTCTCTGTGTGAAGAAAGGGCTGTCAATAACCGGTAAGTCTGTTTACATTGTGATTGGACACAGCTGATCACATGGTAAAGAGTTTCTGTGATTGGAAAGGACATAAAGTACAGAGAGAGCCCAATGCGCACCCCATGGGGCGTGCGCGAGGCATGGTTTTGGGAGGAAGTCCATGGACGCCCTCTCAGAACTGCAGAGCTGTGCTGTAGCTGTCTTTCTGCTATAGCGCAATAGGGATGCGGTTAAAAAATGTAATTTAAAAATATATACTGTATATATATTTTTTTTTAATATACTGACAGTACGTAAAAATAATTGTGAAAACAAACACATTTTATTTAATTTCTTAATTTTCCAAAAAATTGTGACCAAAAATTACAACTTCAAAAAAACTTGCCATGCCTCTTCTAAACATGTCTCCTCTAAATATCTTGGACTGTCTACTTTTTAAAAAAGGGGTAATTTGGGGGTTAATTGTACTGTTCTGGCATTTTAAGGGCCTCACAAAATGACATAAGCCACTAGTACATTAGGATTGATCAAATTTGAAATATACTGTATATACCATAGGTTTCACACAAACCGATTAATAAACACTTATTGGGATTTTTATTTTTACCAGCGACATTTAGCAGAATATATATGGCCTAAACCTATGAAGAAATTAGATTTTTTTTTTGGACATGTTTTATAACAGAAAGTAGACTATATTGTTTTTTTTTTTTTTTTTCAAAATTTTCGGTCTTTTTTCATTTATATAGCAAAAAATAAAAAACCCAGTGGTACTCAAATACCACCAAAAAAGCTCTCTTTGTGTGAAAAAAATTATACAAATTTAATTTGCATAAACGTTTGCCTTAATGAGCAACTGTGAGTTAAAGTAGCACAGTGCTGAATAGCAAAAAATGATCTGGCCATTAAAAGGGTAAGGTCAAGTGGTTAAACAAGAGTTGGACGCATTTCTAAATGCATAAAATATAGCTGGATATTACTATATATAGGCAATAATGCCAGAGTTTGTTGATACAGCGACTATTGGATTGTTTTCTGTGAGATCAGTAAGGATTTTTTCTTATTGGTCTTACTGTCTTTTTTTCAACCTGTGTGATAAAAAAAAAAAAAGAAAAAAAAAAACAAAACCTTTAATTCTACTGGCTAGATTAAATAAATTACCCATGTAGCAACCAGGGCATTTGTTTTCATACACATTAAAACTCTTGATGAGAAGGCCTGGCTCCCAGTCTCCACCCTAACTCATCCCAAAGGTGTTCTATTGGGTTGAGGTCATGTTCATTCACCCCAAACTCGCTCATCCATGTCTTTATGGACCTTGTTTGTGCACTCGAGCGCAGTCATGTTGGAACAGGAAAGGGCTAATCTCAAACTGTTCCCACAAAGTTGGGAGCATGAAATTGTCCAAAATGTCTTGGTATGCTGACGCCTTAAGAGTTCCCTTCACTGGAACTAAGGGGCCAAGCCCAACCCCTACAAAACAAGCCCACGCCATAATCTCCTCTCTACCAAATGATTTGGATCAGTGCACAAAGCAAGATCCATAAAGATATAGATGAGCGAGTTTGGGGTGCAGGAACTTGACTGGTCTACACAGTTTTCTGGCCTCAACCTGATAGAACACCTTTGGGATGAATTAGAGGTATGACTGAGAGCCAGGTTTTCTCGTCCAACATCAGTGCCCGAACTCACAAATGTGCTTCTGCAAGAATGGTCAAAGTTTCCCATAGACACACTCCTAAACCTTGTGGACAGCCTTCCCAGAAGAGTTGAAGCTGTTACAGCTGCAAAGGGTGGGCCAAGTCAATACTGAACCCTACAGACTAAGACTGGGATGCCATTTAAGTTCATGTGCGTGTAAAGGCAGGGGTCCCAAAACTTTTGGTAATATAGTGTACATTCAATGGCTTAAAGGGGTTGTACAGTCAGAAGATTTTTCATCCTAATGCATTCTATGCATTAAGATAAAAAAACCTTCTGTGTGCAGAAGCCCCCCCCCTCCCCCCCCAGGTCCTCTAATACTTACCTGAGCTCCCTCTCTATCCAGAGATGTCCATGAGTGCTTCAGCCATTTCGGGACTCTCTCTCCTGATTGGCTGAGACACAGCAGTGGCGCCACTGGCTCCCACTGCTGTAAATCAAACTCAGCCAATCAGGAGAAAGAGGGGGCTTGGCTGAACAGCAGCTCTGTGTCTGAACGGATACATGGAGCTGCAGCTCAGCTTGGGTGCCCCCATACCAAGCTACTTGCTCTAGGGGGCACTCAACATGAAGGAGGGGCCAGGAGCTTCAGCCAGGGACCCGAGAAGAGGAGGGTCTGGGTTGCCCGTGCAAAGCCATTGCACAGAGGAAGTAGGTATAATATGTTTGTTAATTTAATAGGAAAAAACCGAGACCTTACAATCACTTTAACCACTTGCCGACTGCCGCACGCCTATCTACGTCGGCAGTCAGCCCCTCACAGGCAAAGTGACGTAGGTCTACGTCGCTAGCCTGTGAGGGTCTAGGGAGCGAGCGCGCTCAGCCGGCGGCGCGCTCCCGCGTGGTCACGGACCCCCCCGCGCGTGTGACCGGCGGACCCGATGTCCGCCGGTCACTCTGCGATCGCCGCTGCAGAGGGAGAAAGTAAGGCAGCTTGCGTAAACAAGCCGCCTGTCATTCTCCCCTGTGTAGAAACTGTGATCACACGGTTCTACTATGTAGAACCGTTGATCACTGTTTCTACAGCTCAACAGACAGCCAATCACAGTTAGAATCACACCCCTAGGGACACACACAGCCCCTCCCTCTCAAATAAAGTTAACCCCTTCACTACCAGTGAAATTTTGCAGTAACAGTGCATATGTATAGCACTGATTACTGCAGTAATGTCACTGGTAACCCCAAAAGTGTCAAAAATGTCAGTCAAGGGTCCGATCTGTCCGCCGCAATGTCGCAGTACCGCAAAAAAAATCGCAGATCGCCGCCATTACGCGTTAAAAAAAAACAACAAAAATTACAAAAATCTTTCCCTTTGTTAGTAAACGCGATAACTTTTGCGCAAACCAATCATTTCGCAAACCAATCAAAATACGCTTTTTGCGATTTTTTTTACCAAACATATGTAGCATAAAACAAATGGGCCGAAAATGTTAAAAAATTTTGATTTTACATTTTTTTGGGGGGAATTTCATATAAAAAAATGTGAAAAATATTGTTATTTTTGCAAAATTGACGCTCTTTTTTTGTTTATAGCGCATGATCAAAAAATCGCACAGATGATCAAACACCACCAAAAGAAAGCTCTGTTTGTGGGAAAAAAAGGACGTCAAATTCGTTTAGGTACAGCGTCGCACGACCACGCAATTGTCCGTTAAAGTCACGCAGTGCCGAATCGCAAAATACCCCCTGGTCAGGAAGGGGGTAAAATTTTCCGGGGCTTAAGTGGTTAAGGTGTACTGTATAGGCACGTGGAATAACAGAGTAAATGGTTAGACAATAGCAAGAAGCAAATTTCAACCAGAGGAAAAGAACACCAAGCAAGTTCTACCGCTCACTGCCTCTGGTCTTCAGTAAGAGGTCACCTTTCCTTGCTCCCCAGGGGCAGCATGTCTGTCTCAGTAACAGTCTCTCTGCAGAATGCCCCTACTTCCATTTTTAAGACTGGGAAAATACTTTAAGACACTCCCCTTTCTCCACACCACAGTGTAGCTGGTAGCTGAAGTCCAAGGACAACTATAATACAGATTAGGTCTCCTTTTTTGCACTACATTTCCCACAGTACTTCACATTTCTCCTCAGAGACGCCTTCATCCCATGTCCTCAGTTCACCCCCCTAGTGAATGGAGGGCAGCACTGTGTTGTGTGACAGCAGCCAGTCCTGCAGCCATGCCTGTAAACTGTCTGTGAATCCTTTCCATAAAGATGAGCAAAAGCAGCGACAGCGGCAGTGAACTGGCAGTCAGATCTTCGTGGCTGCTCTTCTCCTGAAAGTTCTGAAGAGCAGGCTACCTCAACTATAGTCTTCGGCATTCCCGAGGTAAAGGGGAGCTAAGAAACCACAGCAGGTGGCGGAAGTAGGGTGGAGGAACCTTTATATTGCAGTAAAAGTGATCACTTTTACTGAAAAGCCACTAGTCGGCTTAAAACAATGTTTCAAAGCTCATTGCTGCAGATGGTTTCCTAAGCTTGTTTTAACTATATGCAGTTTACTGACATGTATATATACGCACAGTATCTGGACAACAAATATTTAAATTCTCCTACCCTAAGCAAACAAAAATATACTCTTTAAGGCCGGCCATACATGGGTCGAATTTCGAAAGAATTTTCTTTTGAAAATCTTATCTAAGAGTTTTGGTTCAAATTTCGCACCATTAGTGAGCCACAGCAATGGCCGATTTTCGTGCTTCCATTGAAATTGAGTGATCAGGCATTTTGGAAATTTTTTTAAAAAACAAACGATTTTCTAATCCATGATGGGAGAATCATGTGAGAAATATTATCAAAAAAGAAATGCGCAGAGTGCAAGAAAAGACAATCTCCAAAAAGAAAAGAAAATTCCCAAAAATAAAAGAATATTCTTCCACTTCTTTGATGCTCATTTTGATTCAAGAGTGAAGTTGTGTGCCCAGGTTTTGTCACACATAATGATGCGATTCAGAAAACCTAGGCCCTCCCTGTCAAAATGCTCCTTCAACACATTGCAGACTTCAACTCTTCTGTGCCAGTTAAAAGCGGAATGCTGTCTTGGTAACCAGCATACGCTAACTTTTCAAAAATGCAAATGTTCGTGAATGATTGTGTTCACCGTTCCCACATAAAGATTTGTTTCTTGTGCAATTTCAGGACAGGTTATACATTGATTATCCAGTATCAGGCATTTCACATGCTGAATGTTCACAGGAATGCCTGATGTGGGCTGGGAACTACAATGGCCGGTATCATCACGTATGGCCATCTTTGAAACGTTTACACCATTCATATGTCTTACTGCAGCTGAGCATCTCATCACCGTCTTGTGCTTGAAGTCCTCTGTAGATATCCATGGGTTTTTCGCCTTCGTTCACAAGAAACTTCATTACCACACGCTGTTCCAATTACGCACTAACACTTTTGTCTGCCATCCCGATTTACAGTCTCTGGATTGGCTGTGACATGTGCACTGCCTATCAGTCATAGGACAGACTTGCCCCTAACTACTGAGTGTAGTACCACCACGCTAGCATCCTTTTTATAACTGGTTTGACTTGGACAACACTCATAGTTGAGCAGGAGTGTGAGAAGAAGAAGCAACACAAACAGCAAATCAATTTTCCACAAGAAGCATGCTGAAAGGAAGAGAAAGCAAAGTGACAAAGAGATGAGCTCATTACTGTGCTACTTTACCTTTCACAGTTCAGTCATAGCCTGGGTCTAAGATAACTTGGGCTCAGAGAAAGTGGGTTGAATGATACTGGTCATTAAACAGACAATATATATATATAGGCAGAAAAAAGTACTATAGAGAAAATCTTTGGATTGAAGGTGAATATCGCAGCAAAAGATGGCATTGTAATTTCTTCCTTGATGGCCTAGTCATTTTTATCTTGATATTTTTGGCTGGAGTTCTGCTTTAAGCTAAGCAGTGAATGCAAAACACTGTAAATGTCAGTGGTAGAGGGAATATGGTTCTTTTAGTAAGCTGGCAGGCAAACATTGGATCCAATTCAGTCTCAGAACACTGGATCTAAGGCAGAGACCTGCATGTAGTACTCTGACCGTGTATTCGTTTATAAAGTCAGGTCATTTGGGCTAAAAATGGTTTTCCCGTTTAGTAGGATTCTCTGTTAAAGTGTTCATCTAATCTGTCTGTGGGATCTCTTAATTATAAACAGGAGCCTCCCAGGGAAGTGCATGCCGACTGCCAAGTCCTCATAAAAGTACATGCACAGGAAGGAGCTCATCATCTGCTGCTGGGTGATCCCCCTCGAAGAACTTGGTTTTTTGGCTCTTTTAAAGTAAACACAGGAATCATTGTTCAAGGTGGAGAGATTTAAAATACATACTGGCCTGATAAATCTGTACGGGTTGACCCAATAAAACAAATCAAGTCTGACACATTGTTTTGTGAAAACTACATTGAAAACACAAAGTCATAATATGGAACAATATATTTGACACCACACACAAAAAACATGTTTATTCTTCCAAAGGGACCAAGTTGGTTTATATATTAGCATTTTAAAAACAATCATGCATGAAGAAATTCTAGAAACCTATTAAAACCAAATATACTGTAAGCCCACGTTCACATTGGTCCGATTTGACATGCGATTTGACATGTCAAATCGCATGTTAAATCCGAGGCAATTGCCGGCAAAGTCTGTCCGAATCAGTGCAATGCCGACTTTGCGCCAAACAAATTGATTCTCCAAAGTAGTTTCTGTACTACTTTTGGCAATTTGGGGAGGGGGGGATTTCCATGGACATCTGTGCAGGAACCCACACAGATGTTTGTAAAATCGCCCCCCAAGTCAGACTGAAATGCAGGCTTGAAATTCAGCTAAGCGTTCAAGGGGCTATTCAATGAGTCAGGCTAAAAGATGCCATGCAGTGTTTCAGTTGGTCTGTCTAGGGGACAGAAGCCACACCAGAACAGAAATCATTTTAGCAGTGCAGAGGCAGGCCCAGAAGTGGTTAATGCCACAGCACCTTGAGCCAGGAATGGTGGTGTGCGATAATGGCACTAACCTTCTGTCCACTCTTTGAGAGGTAATGTTGACCTATGTACCATGCCCGGCACATGTCCTCAATTTTGTGGTGCAGCGTTTCTTAAACAGGTACACAGGGTTGCAAGGATCTTTTAAGGCAAGCCAGAAGAGTCTGTAGCCATTTCAAGCAGTCATACACAGCCAGTGTTCAGTTGGCTGAAATTCAGCGGGAACTGGGAGGAGGCAGTTCCAGAGAGTAATCCTCAGTGTCACGTACCTGGTCAGAGGCAGGAGTGCTGAGAGGGCTCCCCTTGTGGCTAAGTGCAGAAAACCCCAGAGGTGGTACAGGGGATGCAGTGCCCAAAGAAGCACGGAATGTCAGTTGTTATAGTCTGCAGAGCTGAGCACCGGATGGCAGCAGGAACAGGCAGGATACTCTGTAGGAAAGGTGTCCTTAGCAGTTCCGGGTGTACTTGGCAGCAGGGCAAGCAGGAAGTAGAACCAGAATATGGGCCAAGAGTCATATGCAGTGGATTAGTCAGGAGCATAGGCAGGAAGCAGAACCGGAACAAGCCAGGGTCATACATGGGTAAACTGGTTATAGCAGTGATAGTGAGCCAAGCAGAGGTCAAACACAGTGGATCAAGCAGAAGAAAGTCAGAAGTTCAAACCAAGGGTTAGTGCCAGGAATTTAAGGTGAATCGGGACAAAGGCAAAAGGAGGTCCAAGATCAGGATACACAAGGCACAGGAAACATGGGGGGCTTACGATCATCCAGTAATTAGTTGTTGCTGCTGCTGGCTTTAAATAGTCCACTGGGCATCAGGATCTGTCACGCATTGCATGCTCTTTGGCGTATGGGCGTGCGCACTGGTACATATAGGTTCTTGATCATTTTTGCCCGTGTGCGCATGTGCATTAGCATTGGTGAATTACTGTTCACCAATGTGTGATTCCGATGGCTATTGACAGATACGCCAGTTCTTCTGTGGATTGTTCTCTGACACTCAGGACCCCAATGACTCTGCTTCTCATGCCTCCACAAACTTGAAGTGCATATTCTTCAAAGCTTGGGTAAGGACCCAAGAATTCGTGGCATTAAGGAGAAGGATCGTTATTGGTTGGCAACCCTCCTTGACCACTGTTAAAAGGGAAAAATCTTGGAACTCATCCTGCCCTCACAGAGGGAGCACAGGATAAAATATCTTGAGAACATCTTAAAGAAGAGTTTATGCAACACCTTTCCAGATTCTGGTAGGTTACAGTTTCATGAAAAAGGTAATTTTGAGGCTTCTGTTGGTCAAAGGAGGAGCAGTGGAGAAGAAGGCAGCCTAAGTGATGCCTTTAAAAAAATGTTTAGTTCTTGGCGCCCAGGGCTGTCAGTTTTGATATCCCATCGGCAGCGTCTGTATCATATGGTGGAAGATTATCTAGGGGCGAAAACAGACATGGAGAGCTTTCTAGTAGACGATCCACTGTATTACTGGCTCATGATAATAGACCACTGGCCAGAACTTGCCCAGTATGCAACTGAGCTGCTGGGCTGCACTGCATCCAGCGTGCTTTTTGAATGGGCATTCAGTGCTGCCGGAGGTTTTGTGACAGATAAAAGAGTGTCTGTCCACATACTCCGTTGACCGGCTGACATTTCTCTAAATCAATCAGTCCTAAATTAAAGCAGCTATCAGGCCCCTAATGCAGATGCCACTGATTAAATGTGTTTGGGATCTGCAATCCCTGCAAGACTGTCTAGGCTGCTTAGCTTTGTGGGTGTTGATTTTATCTTGAAGTAATATTTTGGTATAGGCTTAATGGGCACATTTAACACACAATGATCAATTTTTTCCACACCTGTTTGACAGGTGCATATAACTTAATTTTTTTACAGCAAGGCCAATTCTTGCTTTAATCAAGAGTACCTCTATAGGGTTAAGGTGTGAAAGCACCACCAACATCCAAAGCCAAACTTTGCCCACCTGTTTGACAGGTGCATATAACTTAATTTTTTTATAGCAAGGCCAATTCTTGCTTTCTTCAAGAGTACCTCTATAGGGTTACAGTGTGAGGCACCACTAACACCCAAAGTCCAATTCATCCGCACCTGTTATTTCTATCAGAAGTCTGCGAAAGAGACACAAGACTTTAGCTAAAAAAAATCGTTAATCTTGGCCTGAGTGTACTATAATTTCACTTCTTCACATAAGGCTTGCTTATGTGAAGAAAACTGTTCACTGTGGTGCAAAACTTTTTATTTCCATCCAAAGTTTGCCAAAGAGACACCAGAATTTAGCCACAGAATCTCTAATTTTGTTCCGAGTGCACAAAATTATGGCCTTATAGTACAGACTGGCTCCCCAAGTCATCGTTTACAAAATGAAGAATAATTTTTTAACAAAAAATGGGTTTGGCGTTGCTCTGTGCATGATATAATAATATTAAACCCAACCAATTTTGACAAGTCCATCATACACAGGGCCTCAAATGGTACAGATAAAACAATGTGTCAAAAATATACCATATCTATCTACATAGTAGAAAAATGAATACCCAAAAAATAAAATAAATATACGTAAGGCCAAAATAAGCAATAGTATAATTATAATGCTAGTGCCAAGTAAAAGTGCCCAATAGGATATATCAAGTCAGTTACCTCTAATTTGATTCATACAGTAATATATATAAAATAACATTGGCTGATATAAAGTGATCTGTGCTCTAAATGGACAGTCCATAGATAGTGTGCAATAATCCTTCTGTTAATTCAGCATTCCAACCATCATTGCAAATCCTTATAATGGTGCTGTTAGAAGAAACTATGTTTGGTGGTGTTGCAGCAAAAGGAGTTCCACGATATCATGCATTGTGTCTCCACATGTGCCCCCTTTTTGGTGTTACACTCACCAGAGATTTTTCCCCTTAAAAAGGGTAATCATCATTCACAGCTCCACCTAGCTGTAAAAGGATATCCAGGATCAACCCTAGGGCATTTTCTCCTTCCAATTCCCCAGTGATCTCAATCAAACATGCAAATGGCAAAAACAGACTCCATAGTGTAATACTGTACGTATATATTTATTAAAAACAGTATTGCACCTACATGGCTTAAGATTCAATCAGCATAAACCAAATCAGGAAGTCCGGGACGCGATGCGATTCACAGACCCGGAAACTGGAAGTGATGCAATGACACTGTGGAATTTTTCTTTTTTATTGTTTCACTTTAAAATTGATGCATATTTAAAATCCCTGCTTCTTTAACCACTTGCCTACTGGGCGCTGTTATCCCCTTCCTAGGCACATTTTCAGCTTTCAGCGCTGTCGCACTTTGAATGACAATTGCGTGGTCATACAACACTGTACCCAAACAAAATTTGCTATGTGGAGCTAGCATAAGTAATATGAGTATGTTGTTGAAACTGTGTTGCTCAATCCAAAAATTGCTTAAACCAACCAAGTGTGAAATATAAATAATTAATACCAAAATCCAAAGAATATCAAAATGCATATAAACATAAATAAATATTCAACTAATATATAAATTAATCAGGTGAATAAATAAAGAAATTCATAAATAGTCCTTAAATAGTCCTTGACAGATGTGAAAAATGATGAGACTTGAGTTGTAAATAATCCCAGCAAAGTACTGATAAATATCACATTGCTCTAATGTGCTCCAAATAGAGAAGGGGAGGTGAAATTTCCATTGCCTCCGATTTTCACCACAGTGCAATCCACCAAAGGAATAATATATTAGCCTCTTACCAGGGTTTTTAGACCTCTAAAGGGTCTAACAGTGTAGTAAAGATCCAAGGCACTGAAAATGTCACGCCCCCTTTTCTATTTGGATCACATTAAAGCACTGTGATATTTATCAGCACTTTGCTGGGACTATTTACAACACAAGTATCATGATTATTCCCATCTGGAGGAGATTATTTATTACATAGTTACATAGTTACATAGTAGGTGAGGTTGAATAAAGACAATAGTCCATCCAGTTCAACCTGTGTAGGTGTGTGTGGCTGTAATCATCTCACATACCCCTGAATGTTCTGATCCTTGAGATGTAAGTCTAAGAGTCTTTTGAAAGCCACCATACTACCCGCAGAAACCACCTCTTGTGGTAGAGAATTCCACAATCTTGTAGCCCTAACAGTAAAGAACCCCCCACGTTGCCTGAGGTTAAAACGCTTCTCCTCTAATCGCATTGTATGCCCTCGAGTCCTCATGCAATCCCTTCGAATGAACAGCTTTTTTTCTAAGCTGGGATCCCCATTAAGATATTTATAAATTGCTATCATGTCCCCCCTCAGACGTCTCTTCTCCAGGGAGAATAAATCGAGCAATTGTAGACACTCTTCATAGTCAAGGTCCTCCAATCCCCTAATTAGTTTAGTTGCCCTTCTCTGGACTCTCTCCAGCTCCAACACATCCCTCCTGAGGATTGGCGACCAGAACTGGACAGAATACTCCAGATGCGGTCGGACCAGAGTTTTATGAAGTGGAAGGATTATAGTCTTATCTCTGGAATACATCCCTTTCTTTATGCATGCTAATATTCTGCTGGCTTTGGCAGCTGCCGCTTGACATTGCATGCTGTTGCCTAATCTATCATCAACCAAGACTCCCAGATCCTTCTCCATTTTTGATTCCCCCAAGGGTTCCCCTCCTAACGTGTATTGTGTTTTTATGTTTTTAGTCCCCAAGTGCAAAACCTTACACTTCTCCACGTTAAACCTCATTTGCCATGTCGTTGCCCACTCTGTAATTTTGTCCAGGTCATTTTGTAGGATATCTGCTTCATGCTGTGCAGTTATTGCCCTGGCCAATTTTGTGTCATCTGCAAAAACTGATATCGAACTACTGATCCCGACCTCAATGTTGTTTATGAATAAATTGAACAAGGTTGGTCCCAGGACTGAGCCCTGGGGCACCCCGCTTACTACCTCAGACCAGTCTGAGTATGCGCTGTTTATTACCACTCTTTGGACACGCCCTTTAAGCCAATTCCGTATCCAAGAGCAAACCCTGCTGTCGATACCTGCAGACCTTATTTTATAAATTAAGCGCTTGTGGGGAACTGTATCAAACACCTTAGCGAAATCCAAGTACACCACATCCACTGGTCTCCCCCTATCTAGCTCACAGCTCACCTCCTCGTAGAATGTTAATAGATTGGTTTGACAAGAACGCCCATTTGTAAACCCGTGCTGGTTACTACTGATGATGTTGTTGTTGTCTTTAGCAAACTCTACGATATAGTCCCTTATCATCCCCTCCAGAAGTTTTCATACTATTGATGTCAAACTGACAGGCCTATAATTTCCCGGGATATGCCTCTGGCCCTTTTTGAATATCGGAATCACATTAGCTTTCTTCCAATCCCCTGGTACATCTCCTGTCCTAATACTGTCAGCAAAGATCAGGAACAGTGGTCTGGATATAACCTTACTGAGTTCCTTGAGTACTCTCGGATGTACGCCATCCGGGCCTGGTGATTTGTTTGTGTTAAGTTTATCCAGCCTTTCCCTGATTTCACCCTCTGTTAGCCATAGTGGCAAGTCCTGTGTATTACTACTAACCATACAGTCATGGTCAGTGTACCCCTCCGTTTCCTGTGTAAAGACTGACGAGAAAAAAGCATTCAGCACGGTTGCTTTTTCAGTGTCCTCTGTAACCATCCTCTCATCATTGTTAATTATGTGTGCAATATGCTCTGTCCTAGTTTTTTTGCTGTTGATATATTTAAAGAATTTCTTTGGGTTTTTTTTACTTTCCTCCGCTATTTGTCTCTCAAAGTTGATTTTAGCCATCTTGATTTCTTGTTTACTTTTCTTATTTGCCTCCTTGTATTGCTCGAAAGTCGATACTGTGCCCTCTGATTTATACTTCTTGAAGGCCAATTTTTTTCCCCTAATAAGTTTTTTGATGCTACGGTTTAACCAGCCAGGTTTGGCTTTGTCTCTTCTACATTTATTTCCCATAGGAATGCACTGCAAGATGCCTTTGCCCAATATGTTCCTAAAGCATTCCCATTTTTCCTCTGTGGTCAGGGATCCCAGGGTTTGGTCCCAGTTTACCCTTTCCATCAATGAGTACAATTTTGGAAAGTTTGCCCTTCTGAAGTTTAGGGTTCTTATGTTCCCCACTTGCCTTGTTATATTGTTATTTATACTAAATGTGATCATCCTGTGATCGCTAGAGCCCAGGTTGTCTTGGACTCCTACCTGCGAGATTAGGTCTGGGTCATTAGTGATCAATAGATCCAGGACTGCATTTTCTCTAGTCGGAGAATCCACCAACTGTGACATGTAATTATCCAGTAAGGTTTCCGTGAATAGGCGGGCCTTCTGTGAGTGTGTAGTCCCCTCGTCCCAGTCAATGTCGGGATAATTGAAGTCCCCCAATATGATGACTGATCCCAATTTTGCCACTTTACTCATTAGTGCTAAGAATTCCAGCTCTACCTCCTCCCCTTGGTTAGGTGGCATATAGCAAACCCCCACAATTACTTTCCCCTTTTCTCCTTCTCTATGGAGTTCAACCCACACAGATTCTAAATCCATGCTCATCCCATCCGTAATGTCACTCCTTTCTATCACCTTTATATTGTTCTTGACATAGAGACATACCCCTCCCCCTCTTTTTCCTACCCTGTCCTTCCGGTACACCGAATACCCTTGGATATTGGCCAGCCAGTCATGTGAGGGGTCGAACCAAGTCTCTGTTATTCCCACAAGGTCTATGTCCTCCTCATGTACCAATATTTCCAACTCATCCATTTTATTAGCTAGGCTCCTGGCATTAGCATATACCCCTCTTAGTTTTACGGAAGTTAAGCGCAATTGGCGATTATGTTTATTTCTGTTTGGTCTGAGATTTTCCCGCACAGACCTGCCAATTGACATTGTGGACCTACTGTCGCTGCTGACCCTACAGCTGCCTTCAGTCCTCTGCTCCCTCCTGACTGACTCTACTTCTGAGCCCTGAGATTATTTATGAATTTATGAATTTATTCACCTAGTTAATTTCTATATTAGATGAATATTTGTTTGTTTATATATATTTTTTTATTCTTTGATTGTGGTGTTAATTATTTATATTTCACACTTGGTTGGTTTAAGCACTTTTTGGATTTCACAACACAGTTTGTTTTAACAATTTGAGGTATCAGTCTGTGCAAATATAGTGAGCGCAGCTATTCATTGATGTATTAATTTATAGTTATTCATATACAGTATCTCACAAAAGTGAGTACACCCCTCACATTTTTGTAAATATTTTATTATATCTTTTCATGTGACAACACTGAAGAAATCACCCTTTGCTACAATGTTAAGTAGTGAGTGTACAGCTTGTATAACAGTGTAAATTTGCCGTGCCCCTCAAAATAACTCAACACACAGCCATTAATGTCTAAACCACTGGCAACAAAAGTGAGTACACCCCTACGTGAAAATGCCCAAATTGGGCCCAATTAGCCATTTTCTCTCCCCAGTGTCATGTGACTCGTTAATGTTACAAGGTCTCAGGTGTGAATGAGGAGCAGGTGTGTTCAATTTGGTGTTATCGCTCTCACTCTCTCATACTGGTCACTGGAAGTTCAACATGGCACCTCATGGCAAAATAACTCTCTTAGGATATGAAAAAAGAATTGTTGCTCTACATAAAGATGGCCTAGGCTATAAGAAGATTTCCAAGAACCTGAAACTGAGCTACAGCATTGTGGCCAAGACCATACAGCAGTTTAACAGGACAGGTTCTACTCAGAACAGACCTCGCCATGGTCGCTCAAAGCCGCTGAGTGCACGTGCTCAGCATCATATCCAGAGGTTGTCTTTGGGAAATAGACGTATGAGTGCTGCCAGCATTGCTGCAGAGGTTGAAGGGGTGGGGGGGTTAGCCTGTCATTCCTCAGACCATACGCCACACACTGCATCAAATTGCATGGCTGTCATCCCAGAAGGAAGCCTCTTCTAAAGATGATGCACAAGAAAGCCCGCAAACAGCTTGGTGAAGACAAGCAGACTAAGGACATGGCTTACTGGAACCATGTCCTGTGGTCTGATGAGACCAAGATAAACATATTTGGTTCAGATGGTGTCAAGCATGTGTGGTGCCAACCAGGTGAGGAGTACAAAGACAAGTGTGTCTTACCTTCAGTCAAGCATGGTGGTGGGAGTGTCATGGTCTGGGGCTGCATGAGTGCTGCTGGCATTGGTGAGCTACAGTTCGTTGAGGGAACCATGAATTCCAACATGTACTGTGAAATACTGAAGCAGAGCATGATCCCCTCTCTTCGGAGACTGGGCCGCAGGGCAGTATTCCAACATGATAACGACCCCAAGCACACCTCCATGACAACCACTTCCTTGCTAAAGAAGCTGAAGGTAAGGGTGATGGACTGGCCAAGCATGTCTCCAGACACTAAACCCTATTCAGCATCTGTAGGGCATCCTCAAATAGAAGGTGGAGGAGCGCAAGGTCTCTAACATTCACCAGTTCTGTGATGTCTTCATGGAGGAGTGGAAGAGGACTCCAGTGGCAACCTGTGAAGCTCTGGTCTCCATGCCCAAAAGGGTTAAGGCAGTGCTGGAAAATAATGGAGCCACACAAAATATTGACACTTTGGGCCCAACTTTGGCATTTTCACTTAGGAGTGTACTCCCTTTTTTTTGCCAGCGATTTAGACATTAGCCAAGTGTTGTTCCCGACTTAGCCTCTTCCCGCCCAAGGACGTCATATGACGTCCTGGACTTTAAATGGTTACATCTGAATGGTGCCTGAAGCTGCAGCCATCATTCAGATATCTTATTTTTCTGCCAGCTATTCCCTCTCATGTAAAAACAATCATAGCGGCTGTTCAGCCACTCAAATGTTTTTACAGGCGGTGAGAAGGGACATTCCCCCCTCCCCCTCCTGCCACCCTCTGGTGCTTCTGCCGGTTTGCATGTGCTATTGGCTGGCAGCAGCTGTTTACCATAGTGATTAAAAAAAATTGTTACATTTAAAGGGAAAGTGTCAAAATAAAAAAATCTAAGTAAAATAAACAATAATAATAAAAAAAAAAATGCCCTGTCCTTGCGTGTTTGCATGCAGAAACAAACGCATATATATGTCACGCCTGCATATGTAAACGGCGTTCAAACCACACATGAGAGGTATCACCACTAATGTTCGAGCGAGAGCAATAATTCTAGCCCAAGACCTCCTCTGTAACTCTAAACAAGTAACCTGTATACATTTTTAAAGCGTTGCCAATGGAGATTTTTAGGTACTGACATTTTGGGCCATTCCACAAGCGTGCAAAATTTTAAAGCGTGACATGTTAGGTATCTATTTACTCAGCGTAACATCATCTTTCACATTATACAAAAAAAATCGGGCTAACTTTAGTGTTTTTTTCTAATTTATGAAACGATTTTTCCCCCCCAAAAAAACACGTTTGAAAAATTGCTGCGCAAATACCGTATGACATAAAAAAGTTGCAATGACCGCCATTTTATTCCCTAGGGCAGTGATGGCGAACCTTGGCACCCCAGATGTTTTGGCACTACAGTTCCCATTATGCTCACCTATACTGCAGAGTGCATGAGCATCATGGGAGATGTAGTTCCAAAACATCTGGGGTGCCAAAGTTCGCCATCACTGCCCTAGGGTCTCTTCTAAAAAAACATTTATAATGTTTTGGGGTTCTGAGCAATTTTCTGGCAAAAAAAATTATGATTTTTACATGTAGGAGAGGAGTGCTGGAATAGGCTTGGGCTGGAATTGGTTAAAATTTCTATTCTTGTGCAGCAAGCATTTGGAGCATTGGAGTTTTGCAGAAGTTCTGGAGCATCTGAAACCTCTCCTCTCTATTTTTTTTTTTTAATTTTTTTTTATTGGGTTTTGCAAAAACGAAATAATACAGTAACAAAAGTTGGGTTTGTAAGAAAAACAATGTCTTACAATGGATATTGAATGACATACATATTTGGAACAGAGCCGCATAACATAGATAATAGATGACGGTAGGTAATGATACATCAAGTGCAACAGAAATAGTATGATCTTTTGAGCTTTCAATCAAGCTGATTAATGAATGGGCTACAGAGAAATACAGCTTTTAAATATTTCATATGGATTTGCTGAGGTGTTTTTTTTTATCTATGTACATATAGTTGACTTCTTCTACATTAATCACTTGCCGACTGCCGCATGACTATTTACTCTATAGGCTCTAGGGGGCGAGCGCACGCCGCCGGAGGCGCACTCCCACCCCCGCTCCCTCCCTAACTTCCCCGCGCGTGTGACCGGCGGACCCAATGTACGCCGGTCACTCGCGATCGTCCGTTACAGAGGGAGAAAGGTAGGCGGCTAATGTAAACAAAGCCGCCTGTCATTCTCCCCTGTGTAAGTGCAGAGATCATACGGTCCTGCTATGTAGGATCGTATATCTCTGTAGTTACACAAAAAGCCATGCCCCTTTACAGTTAGAAGCACGCCCCTAGGGACACACTTAACCCCTCCTTCTCCAATAAAGTTAACCCCTTCCCTGCCAGTGTAATTTTTACAGTAACAGTGCATATGTGATTACTGTAGTAATGTCACTGGTACCCCCAAAAGTGTCAAAAATGTCAGTCAGGGGTCCGATCTGTCCGCCGCAATGTCACAGTCCCGCAAAAAAAAAATCGCAGATCGCCGCCATTACTCGTTAAAAAAAAAAACAATAAAAATGACAAAAATCTTTCCCTTAGTTAGTAAACGCAATAACTTTTGCACAAACCAATCAAAATAAGCTTATTGCGATTTTTTTACCAAACATATGTAGCAGAAAAAAAATTGGCCTAAAATGTTAAAAAATTTTGATTTTTACATTTTTTTGGGGAATTTCATATAAAAAATGTGAAAAATATTGTTATTTATGCAAAATTGTCACACTTTTTTGTTTATAGCGCATGATCAAAAAATCGCACAGGTGATCAAATACCACCAAAAGAAAGCTCTGTTTGTGGGAAAAAAAGGACGTCAATTTCATTTGGGTACAGCATCCCACGACCGCGCAATTGTCTGTTAAAGTCACGCAGTGCCGAATCGCAAAATAGGGCCTGGTCAGGAAGGGGGTAAAATCTTCCGGTACTTAAGTGGTTAATCCCACTGGTGAAAACTTGGTCCCAAATGGTTGACTGCATAAACATAGAATGAACTCAGCTACCCATCATATGTCATAAATTCTTTGACTTATAAATATCTCAAATTCTATAAGTAGATTCAAATGTATGTAGTTTTGATCTTCTACCTTACATTTTTTAAGGCAAGTCAAATGTTACATGTAGTGAATCATGCATGGGATAACATCCTACGTACAGTCCAAAAGTGTGATGTGACAAGCTTCTCTTTTCTCCATTGTAACACAGACTGAGACAAATTCAGTTTCCACTTCTGGCTCAGATCTGAGCAGTTTTAGCTGGTTCATACAGGGTTCTTTCTGTAGCTCTATTCTTTTAAGTCTGGGTGGTGTGGGATAACGCAAGGTCCCATCCAATTCCTTCTATTGTTCATATGGCGTCTTATCTAAGGGGCTGGCTGCCTTGTCCCTGTGTCCTGTGAGGCTAGTTGAACCTCTGGGAGCTATTCCTCTTAAGTATCAGATTGTTCTGAAGGAAGAAGAGACCACAGGAGGATGGTCTCTGGCTATATAAGACTCTCAGGAGTATCCCTGGCTTCTGGCCATTTGGCTGAGTGATGTTCTTCTAGGGTGATGTGGGTGGTTGTTAATGACTATGTGTCTCTATTAGCAGGGATAGATCCTTCAATCTCTCTCCAAACAGCAAATCTCATTGTTTAGTGACAGGAAACCAAGTCAGCAAAAACAGAGGGGATTAGTGATATATGCAGCTCCTACACAGTGTCGGTGACACCATTAAAGATGTTGTCAGTGTACCTTCTTCTGCTGACATTGTTTTCTCATATTATTGGCGTTATTTTTCAAAGCATAATGTAGATAAATTATTTTATAGACAGGAAAAACATTTCAAAGCTATACATCACATGCTCGGCTACCGAAAAAAACATGATTAGTTTAAGGAAATTGCGATTTATTTTGCGGGACTGCGACATTGCGGCGGACAGATCGGACCCTTGACTGACATTTTTGACACTTTTGCGCGTACCAGTGACATTACTACAGTAATCAGTGCTATACATAAGCACTGTTACTGTAAAAATGACACTGGGAGGGAAGGGGTTAACTTTATTGGAGAGGGAGGGGTTAAGTGTGTCCCTAGGGGCATGTTTCTAACTGTCATTGGATGTGGCTGTGTGTGTAACAGCACAGATCAACGGTCCTACATAGCCTCCGGGGGTGCGCGCTCGCCCCCTATTGGCTCCCAGGCTAGTGATGTACCGGTACGTCACTTTGCCTGGGAGGGGCTGACCGCCGCCGTATATAGGTGGGCGGCGGTGGGCAAGTGGTTAAAGTGACACTAAACAATATCCTTATTCTCTAAAAATAATCCATATCATACACATCCACTACATAATGTATATGTATACCCTCACCTTGTAAAACAAACCATGCAGTTTAAAAAATAAATGAAAGGCAAAATATTTGAATATTTGTGTGTGTGTGTGTGTGTGTGTATATACAGTATCTCACAAAAGTGAGTACACCCCTCACATTTCTTGTAAATATTTTATTATATCTTTTCATGTGACAACACAGAAGAAATGACATTTGCTACAATGTAAAGTAGTGAGTGTACAGCTTGTATAACAGTGTACATTTTCTTTCCCCTCAAAATAACTCAACAAACATCCATTCATTTCGAAATCGCTGGCAACAAAAGTGAGTACACCCCTAAGTGGAAATGTCCAAATTGGACCCAATTAACCGATTTCCCTCCTCGGTGACATGTGATTTGTTAGTGTTACAAGATCTCAGGTGTGAATGGGGAGCAGGTGTGTTCAATTTGGTGTTATTGCTCTCACTCTCTCATACTGGTCACTGGAAGTTGAACATGGCACCTCATGGCAAAGAACTCTCTGAAGATCTGAAAAAAAGAATTGTTGCTCTACATAAAGATGGCCTAGGCTATAAGAAGATTGCCAAGACCCTGAAAGTGAGCTGCAGCACGGTGGCCAAGACCATACAGTGGTTTAACAGGATAGGTTCCACTGAGAACAAGCCTCGCCATGGTCGACCAAAGAAGTTGAGTGCGCGTGCTCAGTGTTATATCCAGAGGGTGTCTTTGGGAAATAGACATGCTGCCAGCATTGCTGCAGAGGTTGAAGCGGTGGGGGGGTCAGCCTGTCAGCGCTCAGACAATACTCTGCACGCTGCATCAAATTGGTCTGCATGGCTGTCGTCCGAGAAGGAAGCCTCTTCTAACGTTGATGCACAAGAAAGCCCGCAAACAGTTTGCTGAAGACAAGCAGACTAAGGACATGGATTACTGGAACCATGTCTTGTGGTCTGATGAGACCAAGATAAACGTATTTGGTTCAGATGGTGTCAAGTGTGTGTGGTGGCAACCAGGTGAGGAGTACAAAGACAAGTGTGTCTTGCCTACAGTCAAGCATGGTGGTGAGAAAACCAGGCGTTTTCACACATGTCAGGTGCACACACAAACTCTTTCTCTCATTGTCTTCAATGACCAGTCTAGGGGATTTGTTTTGTTGTTTTATTTGGAGAACCTGGATAGGAGAAGGAATTAGTGGGATAGTCCAAATATAACTATGTGCAGATGAGGACAACTCTCACTTGGCCTCACTTAGTGGAACTGAATAGCATATCTTCTGTTGAACTATACAGCACTTGCATGGGAAGAATAAGTCCTTTGCCTGTGTTAGCAGCAGACTCAGTGAACTCTGCCTCTTAAGGATACTAGCCAGTATCCCCTTTATCTTACATCCAGCCTGCTGACTTTCTCGCACCAAGAGGGGGATTCTAACAGCAACAGTCTCTAGGATCCCTGTGGGAAGTCTGTACTCACAAGGCCCTGTCCGCAGGTCACCTTCACCTGACACCAGACGAGATCCATGGAAATTCTACCTCAGTCAGCCCTCAAAAGAGTCCCTGGGTTTCAGCCTCTCCGTTTCTGGCCCTCAGGTTAACCACCTGAGACCTCATGGCTGCATGCGCTTGGGAGAGGCATCAGCCCCTTCTCACCTGGACTCCGCTCTCAAGGCGAATACCTGGAGCCACATGTACACCTTAGATATAAGTACAGTCACCCAGCATTCACCGGGGCCCCTCCCATGCCTATTGGCCAGAGCTGTACAGATATCCCCTGCTCTCATCTGCATGGTTTTCTTTCACTGTCCAATACACTATTACTATTGGATCAGTATGAAACATCAAGCCAGGATGAGCAGCATCAGAGCACACTAGGCAGGTTCTACCTAAAAATCACAGCTCTCTGTTAAGCAGACAGCTCCTAGATTTAGCTGGCTGTCTCCCTATTAAGCAGAGAAACCAAAAACTATATACACCTACCCTAGCACCTACCTTGGAGGGTGATATCGATACACATATATATATATATATATATATATATATATATATAGTATTAGGACACCTGCCTTTACACGCACATGAACTTTATTGGCATCCCAGTCTTAGTCCGTAGGGTTCAATATTCAGTTAGCCCACTCTTTTGCAGCTATAACAGCTTCAACTCTTCTGGGAAGGCTGTCCACATGGTTTAGGAGTGTGTCTATGGGAATGTTTGACCATTCTTCCAGAAGTGCATTTGTGAGGTCAGGTACGGTTTTGGACGAGAAGACCTGACTCGCAGGTGTTCTATTGGGTTGAGGTGCAGTGCACTCAAGCTCCTCCACCCCAAACTCTCTAAAACTGGGATGCCTTTAAAGTTTATGTGTGTGTAAAGGCAGGCAACTCAATACTTTTGGTGTTATAGTGTGTGTGTCTATGTATATATATATATATATATATATATATATATATACAGTGCTTTGCGAAAGTATTCGGCCCCCTTGAACTTTTCGACCTTTTGCCACATTTCAGGCTTCAAACATAAAGATATAAAACTGTAATTTTTTGTGAAGAATCAACAACAAGTGGGACACAATCATGAAGTGGAATGAAATTTATTGGATATTTCAAACTTTTTTAACAAATACAAAACTGAAAAATTGGGCGTGCAAAATTATTCAGCCCCCTTAAGTTAATACTTTGTAGCGCCACCTTTTGCTGCGATTACAGCTGTAAGTCGCTTGGGGTATGTCTCTATCAGTTTTGCACATCGAGAGACTGAAATTTTTGCCCATTCCTTCTTGCAAAACAGCTCGAGCTCAGTGAGGTTGGATGGAGAGCGTTTGTGAACAGCAGTTTTCAGTTATTTCCACAGATTCTCAAATGGATTCAGGTCTGGACTTTGACTTGGTCATTCTAACACCTGGATATGTTTATTTGTGAACCATTCCATTGTAGATTTTGCTTTATGTTTGGGATCATTGTCTTGTTGGAAGACAAATCTCCGTCCCAGTCTCAGGTCTTTTGCAGACTCCATCAGGTTTTTTTCCAGAATGGTCCTGTATTTGGCTCCATCCATCTTCCCATCAATTTTAACCATCTTCCCTGTCCCTACTGAAGAAAAGCAGGCCCAAACCATGATGCTGCCACCACCATGTTTGACAGTGGGGATGGTGTGTTCAGGGTGATGAGCTGTGTTGCTTTTACGCCAAACATAACGTTTTGCATTGTTGCCAAAAAGTTCAATTTTGGTTTCATCTGACCAGAGCACCTTCTTCCACATGTTTGGTGTGTCTCCCAGGTGGCTTGTGGCAAACTTTAAACGACACTTTTTATGGATATCTTTAAGAAATGGCTTTCTTCTTGCCACTCTTCCATAAAGGCCAGATTTGTGCAGTATACGACTGATTGTTGTCCTATGGACAGAGTCTCCCACCTCAGCTGTAGATCTCTGCAGTTCATCCAGAGTGATCATGGGCCTCTTGGCTGCATCTCTGATCAGTCTTCTTCTTGTATGAGCTGAAAGTTTAGAGGGACGGCCAGGTCTTCGTAGATTTGCAGTGGTCTGATACTCCTTTCATTTCAATATTATCGCTTGCACAGTGCTCCTTGGGATGTTTAATCTTTTTGTATCCAAATCCAGCTTTAAACTTTTCCACAACAGTATCTCGGACCTGCCTGGTGTGTTCCTTGTTCTTCATTATGCTCTCTGCGCTTTAAACGGACCTCTGAGACTATCACAGTGCAGGTGCATTTATACGGAGACTTGATTACACACAGGTGGATTCTATTTATCATCATTAGTTATTTAGGTCAACATTGGATCATTCAGAGATCCTCACTGAACTTCTGGAGAGAGTTTGCTGCACTGAAAGTAAAGGGGCTGAATAATTTTGCACGCCCAATTTTTCAGTTTTTTATTTGTTAAAAAAGTTTGAAATATTCAATACATTTCATTCCACTTCATGATTGTGTCCCACTTGTTGTTGATTCTTCACAAAAAATTACAGTTTTATATCTTTATGTTTGAAGCCTGAAATGGGGCAAAAGGTCGCAAAGTTCAAGGGGGCTGAATACTTTCGCAAAGCACTGTATATATACACACACACACACCTCTTTTTCCTTTATTTATGTGATCACATACCCTCTGTTCTCAGGTGCATAGCATAAGGAGCTCAGAGAGCTAAGGGGGAAGAAACAGCATCACTCTAATCTTCCCAGTGAATGACTGTGTGTGGGGGGTGGGGGGCAGGACAAGTGTGATAATTAGAGGAGAGCAGGCTTAGTTCTCAACATATATTTGGCCATTGAGTATCTATCGGTCACGGTCAGTATAGCGCACACATTGATCTCTCTCTATATATATAAGACAATTGATTACACATTTTAGGCCACTGACTATCTATCGATCACGGTCAGTTCAGTATAGAGCATACATCGATCTCTCTCTACTGTATATATATATATATATAGGACAATTGATTACATATATTAGGCCATTGAGTATCTACTGGTCACGGTCAGTATAGACCATACATTAATCTCTCTAAATATATCGGACAATTGATTACATATATTAGGCCATTGAGTATCTATCGGTCACGGTCAGTATAGAGCAAACATTGATCTCTCTATATATACAGTATATAGGACAATTGATTACATATATTAGGCCATTGAGTATCTATCAGTCACAGTCTGTATAGAGCATACATTGATCTCTCTCTCTCTATATATAGGACAATTGATTAAATATATTAGGCCATTGACTATCTATTGGTCACGGTCAGTTCAGTATATAGCATACATTGATCTCTCTCTATATATAGATATAGGACAATTAATTACATATATTAGGCCATTGAGTATCTATCCGTCACGGTCAGTATAGAGCATACATTGATCTCTCTATATATATAGGACAATTGATTACATATATTGGGCCATTGACTATCTATCGGTCACAGTCAGTTCAATATAGAGCATACATTGATCACTCTCTATATATAGGACAATTGATTACATATATTAGGCCATTGAGTATCTATTGGTCACGGTCAATTCAGTATAGAGCATACATTGATCTCTCTAAAGATATGGGACAATTGATTACAAATTTAAGGCCATTTGAGTTAGGAAAATATGCTTAAATGGAACTGAATTTTTTCAACTAATGTTTAGTGTCACTTCAGGTGTTTCTAAAGCCTAGCAAACACGGTGAGATTATCAGACAAATGATCGTCCCTTCTTTCTTTTGCATGCTAGTCTCAAAATTGAAACAGAAGAGGTTACTAAAGTAAGAAAACTCTCGTATGACAGAATAAAAATTCGGAAGTGATGTAATGTATTTTATTGTATTGTATTTTCAGATGAAAACTGTACTGATTAAATGAAAATCGTACGATCTGGTATCATACGAGAAAAGTTTTTGTGTTTCTCCCTTCGGATAATTTCGGACGAAAGCTGTGCACTAACGATCAGATTATCGTACGATCGCTTCGAAAGCAGTATTTTTTTTTTATTGCGAAGGCACGATTTTTAGATCGTGTGTACGGGGAATAAGGTGACAGTGCTGAAGTGCAAGCACTCTGTACTTGTTGGCTTCATGTACACTACAGCTCCTAAACATGAGTTTAGGAGCTTTTGGTGTTTTTTTTTTTTGCCAAAGCTTCTAAACTCAACCCCATAAAGCCTATATGTTCATGTACACATAGGCTTTTAGGATCATTAGGGAGCTGCTATGGTTAAGGGAGGTTCAACTTCCCTCAACCTCCCTCCTCTGAATGTGGAAGAATTGCATTCAGGATAGGAATGTTTTGACCACCGGCCACAAAACACGGCACAATCTTCGAAAAATCGACGTTTTTGCCATGTTTTGCATTTTCCAGTGGCCGGCGTAGGCTATGTGTACATTAAGTCTTGTACATGAAGTACATGTAAACATTAGTCTTCAGGTCACTCCTGTGTCTCTGTGGAACCTTTTGGATCTTAGACCCATTCTGTAAATGGTACTAAGTCAGTGTAGAGGCAGTCCTGGGCCAATATATCTCCCACCTACAGGTGGCTGCATAGTTCTGGTGCTTACATCACTCGTCAGAACCAGCAGTGCAGGTAACCAGTGCCTCCCAGGTAACCACTGCCACCAATGTAAAAGGGACCTTCTCCACTGATCGCCACTACTACACTGTAGGTATGGACTTCACCACTGGCTACCAATGTAAGGTGTACCTAACCATCAACCTCCAATGTAGGAAATCACTTTTCTGTTGACTACCAATGTAAGAGGGCCCTTTCCCACTGACAGCCAGTGTAAGAGGGGTACTTCTCCACTGACAACCAATGTGAGAGGGTCCTTCTCCACTGACCATCAGTGTAAGAGGGGTTACTTTACCACTGGCAAGCAATGTAAGAAGGCCCTTCTCCACCGTCCACCAGCATAAGACAACCAGTGACAACCAGTGTAAGAGGACACTCCTCGATTTTCCATAAGTGTGGGGGTGGTCAGGGCCGGCCTTAGGTGATCAGGCGCCCTGTGCGAGCTAATCCTGTGGCGCCCCCCCCCCCGCCCCCCCGCGCGCGCATTTTCTTGCACTTTATTTGACTTTTCTTTTTTATGATCACTAATAACTTAGCCCCCCTTACATCAGAGCCCCCCCCACACAGAGCCCCCCTTACATTCAGAGACCCCCCACACAGAGCCCCCTTTACATCAGAGACCCCCACACAGAGCCCCCGTCACATCAGAGACCCCCACACAGAGCCCCCTTACATCAGAGACCCCCCACACAGAGCCCCCTTTACATCAGAGACCCCCCACACAGAGCCCCCTTTACATCAGAGACCCCCCACACAAAGCCCCCGTCACATCAGAGGCCCCCCTCACATCAGAGACCCCCCACACAAAGCCCCCTTTACATCAGAGACCCGTCACATCAGAGGCCCCCCTCACATCAGAGACCCCCCACACAAAGCCCCCCTTACATCAGAGACCCCACACACAGAGCCCCCTTACATCAGAGACCCCCCCCACACATCAGAGACCCCCCCACACAGAGCCCCCCTCACATCAGAGACCCCCAACACAAAGCCCCCCTCACAGAGACCCCCCACACAAAGCCCCCCTTACATCAGAGACCCCACACACAGAGCCCCCTTACATCAGAGACCCCCCCACACATCATAGACCCCCCCACACAGAGCCCCCCTCACATCAGAGACCCCCGACACAAAGCCCCCCTTACATCAGAGACCCCACACACAGAGCCCCCTTTACATCAGAGACCCCCCACACAAAGCCCCCCTTACATCAGAGACCCCCGACACAAAGCCCCCTTACATCAGAGACCCCCGATACAAAGCCCCCTTACATCAGAGACCCCCGACACAAAGCCCCCTTACATCAGACCCCCCGACACAAAGCCCCCTTACATCAGAGACCCCCCCCACACATCAGAGACCCCCCACACAAAGCCCCCCTTACATCAGAGACCCCCGACACAAAGCCCCCTTACATCAGAGACCCCCGACACAAAGCCCCCCTTACACCAGAGACCCCCGACACAAAGCCCCCCTTACATCAGAGACCCCCCACACAAAGCCCCCCTTACATCAGAGACCCCCCACACAAAGCCCCCCGACACAAAGCCCCCTTACATCAGAGACCCCCACACACATCAGAGACCCCCCACACAAAGCCCCCCTTACATCAGAGACCCCCAACACAAAGCCCCCTTACATCAGAGACCCCCCTCCCCACGGAGCCCCCCACATCAGAGAGCCCCCCTCACATCAGAAACCCCCGACACAAAGCCCCCCTTACATCAGACTCCCCACGGAGCCCCCCACATCACAGACCCCCCCACACAAAGCCCCCCTCAGATAGAGCCCCCCCCCACAGCAGAGAGCCCCCCCTTACATCACAGACCCCCCATACAGAGGACTTCCCCTCTTACATTTTTTGAAGGTGACCTACCTTACGTTGCCTGCAGCCTTTTTTTTCTTTAGACTTCCCGCCCACACATCCCCGGGAGTGTGGGTGGGCGGGCGGGAAGAGGAGAAGGGGCGGGGCGAGGAGGAGCTGACGATCTCTCCTCCCTCCCTGCACTGACGCCAGAGGAGAGATCGTTACTCGTCAGCTCCTCCTCGCCCCGCCCCTTCTACTCCTCCCGCCCGCCCACACTCCCGGGGATGTGACCGAGGCACGGCGATCGAGGCACGGCCGCACAGCGGGAGGTAAGCGGCAGCCGCGGCCTGTGTTAACCCTGTCCATGCTGCGGTCGCCGCTCACCTCCCGCTGTGCGGCCTGAATCGCCTGATCCTCTGCGAGCTGTGATGGCCGCACGGCGCCCTTGTTGCCCATGGCGCCCTGTGCGGCCGCACAGCTCGCACACCCCAAAGGCCGGCCCTGGGGGTGGTACTTCTCTACTGATAACCAATGTAAGGGGGCACTTCTCCACTGACCAGCACTGTAATGGGGGCATATCTACACTGACCAACAATTTAAGGTTGTTTTGCAACCTTCCACTTAACACCAGTTAAAGGGGGCACTTCTTCACTGACCACCACTGTAATGAGAGCATGTCACAACTAGTCATGGGCTTCGAGTTTGAGTCGAACGTAAGTTCGACTCGAACATTGGGTATTCGTGTGATCACACGAACATATGGGGCACTTTGCGTGAAATTCGTCCGCCGATGAGTGCCCCATAATGAACTGCGCAATTGCAGTGCATTAAGTGCTTGTCATTAGCCAAAGTATGCACCTGACCTGTATGTTTTGGCCAATCACAGCACATGTCCTGTCATTGCCATGATTGGACAAAGGCAGGGTGACATGCCCCACACTATATAAGGCTGCTGCTGACACAGCAGCCGTGTATAGTGTGTTAGGGTGAGATAGTAGTAAGATTAGACAGGTAGTGGATTGTGTGAGTTATATAGTAATTTATCAGCAAGTGCAGTATAGATATATCAACCAGTGCAGTATAGATATATCAGCAGTGCAGTATATATCAGCCCGTGTAGTATACATCAGACAGTGCAGTATATATCGGACAGTGCAGTATATATCAGCAGTGTAATATATATCAGCAGTGCAGTATACATCAGACAGTGCCGTATATATCAGCAGTGTAGTATATATCAGCCCGTGCAGTATATATATATTATTATTATTATTATACAGGATTTATATAGCGCCGACAGTTTGCGCAGCGCTTTACAATATGAGGGAAGACAATACAGTTACAATACAATTCAATACAGGAGGATTTAGAGGGCCCTGCTCGTAAGAGCTTACAATCTAGAAGGGGGGTCAAGTGAAACAAAAGGCAATATATATATATATATATTAACCAGTGAAGTATAGATACAGTATATCATCAGTGCAGTATATATCAGCCCGTTCATTATATATCAGCCCGTGCAGTATATATCAGCCCGTGCAGTATACATATATCAACCAGTGCAGTATAGATATATCAGCAGTGCAGTATATATCAGTCCATGCAGTACATACCAGCCAGTGCTAGGGATGAGCTTTGAGTTCGAGTCGAACGTAAGTTCGAGTCGAACATTGGCTGTTCGCTCGTTTGTCAAATGACGAACAAATGTGCTTCTTCACGGGAAATTTGAGTGCCCGCATCCATAATGCACTGCGCGCGCTGCGCGTGCAGTGCATTATATGATTGGCCAAAGCATGCTCCCTGACCTCCATGCTTTGGCCAATCAAATCATCTCTACCATGATTAGACAAAGGCAGGCTGCCTTTAGCCAATCATGGCTCAGGGGCTAAGTACACGCCCCACACTATATAAATGCTGCTCGCACAGCAGACACGTGTAGTGTGACTGTGCGGGCGAGATAGCAAGTAGTTGAGGCAGGGACTCCAGATTGGCGGTGGCTCCTTCTGCTAGGCAGATCTTTCCAGCGGCGCTTTCCCGCGCGGTAAAGTAACCCCTCCAGTGCAGCTCCATCTCAGCTCAGTCTGCATGGAAGTTACTGTAAAGCGGACCGTTCCTCTCAGTCTGCATGCATCCGCCATCCTTGTCTGTACCAGGGCCCCAGCTGCGCCTCAATCACTCTGAGCCAGCTGGCCCTCTTTGCTATGTAGTAGAATTTTCCCCGCTGTCAGGCATTGCACAGTTGACACTCCTATTCACAGCACTTGTACAGTCAAGACTCGCCATACTGTATTGGAAAAATGTTCCACTGTCATTAAATGCATGGTCAACAGTTTTCTTTACAGCATCTACTTTGCCACTACTTTGGAAGAATGTCCCACTGTCATTGGATGCACGGTCAACATTTTCCTGCATAGCTCTGGCACACACATGGCTCCCGGCACACCGATCCACGTGCCCGGGGCTGCCATTTTCTCAAGCCACACTTGCACCTTCTACTGTTAAGCAGACCCAGTCCATTTGTACAGCAAGATGCATTTCTCCTGCTCTCCAGCACATCACTTGAGCAGACAATTTGCAATTTGGACAAAGATTCTTCCGTTGCCGTTGACACCAATCACTGTGCATTTGATTCTCCATCCCACCCTCCCTATCTCCTGTAGAGCAGGCCTCACAGTTCTCTTGAGCATTAGAACACAGTTCTTGAGAGAAAAATGACATTTTCAAAAGTTTTCTTTGGTTGTTGCCATTAGCAACCATTCCGGTAACCCAGGGCGATATCCCAGATGAGCCCCCAAATGTAGTACTGCCCCCTGGGCGACTGCTGACAATTAAACTTTCTGGATTCTCCTGGGTTACCCTTAGCAGATAAACGGCATTGAAAGTTCTTGGCTAAGTCAATAATCAATCCACGGGATGTTGGTTTTTATTAAGTATTTTATTTAGAACTTGGATAGGAGAAGGGATGAGTGGGATACTCCAACTAGTACCTATGCACAATTCTGAGGACAACTGACTGAGGATTGCAGCAAGGCTGCTGCTTCACCTTGCCACTGAGGTGAAGATAAGATTACTGTTCCCGCTTGAATACTCTCTTCAGGGTTAATAACTTGACACCCCCTTTACTCTCACTGCCTGTGTGCTGACACCTGTCCGCTAACTCTAGCCACTGGAGTGGTCCCGTTCCTGGCCAGACCCCTTGGCAAGCTTCCCTGTACTCACGGACACTGTTTTTCCAGAGTTGCTCTGCCTTCACCTCCACAGTCAGCTTACACTGAACCTCTGGGTTCAGCCACACCTTTTGGTTCACTAGGCCGACTGCCTATGACCACCTTCACAGCTGCAGAAGAAGAGACAGCCATCACCCTCCTTCTGGGACTTGGTTTCCCGCCCTTGGCTTTTATAGCCTATCCCAGGATGCACCACTGTTTGTGCCAACCCACTGGGACAGCCACAAAAGCCTGTGTGTCACTGGCTGGGTTTCCTCCACTGTCCAACAGGCCCCCCTATTGGACACAGTGAGGACACGACCTCAGCCCAGATGAATCACACCCTGCACACATGCAACAGGCCTAACTACAAATCCTGCTCCCTGATGAGCAGAAGAGCCACAACGTTTTACCTATCACTCTCCTGATAAGCAGGCAGAGTAAAAGACACTACTTATCTAGCACCTAGCTAGGAGGATGCTACACATATAGTAGGCCATTGACTATCTATCGGGCAAGGTCAGTTCAGTATAGAGCATACGTTGACCTCTCTATATACAGTATATAGGACAATTCATTACATATATTAGGCCATTGACTACCTATCGGTCATGGTCAGTATAGAGCATACATTGATCTCTCTCTATATATATAGGACAATTGATTACCTATATTAGGCCATTGACTATCTATCGGTCATGGTCAGTTTAGTATAGAGCATACATTGATCTCTCTATAAATATAGGACAATTGATTACATCTATTAGGCCATTGAGTATCTATCGGTCGCGGTCAGTATAGAGCATACATTGATCTCTCTCTCTCTCTCTCTATATATATATATATATATATATATATATATATATATATATATATTTATATATATATATATATGACAAGTGATTATATATTAGGCCATTGAGTATCTATTGGTCAGTTCAGTATAGAGCATACATTGATATCTAATATATATAGGCCACTTAAGTATTTAATAGGCCATTCTTTATCTATCGGTCGTTTCAGTTTAGACCATATACTGTATTGATATCTACATATATATAGGCCACTTGAGTATATATTAGGCCATTCAGTATCTATTGGTCGGTTCTGTATAGACCATACATTGATATCTCTATACATACAGTATATAGGCCACTTGAGTATATATCAGGATGCACAGCAATTTGAAAACTGTGATGTTGGTTCCCAGGTTGATAAGGGGAATAAAGTGAGCCTAGAGAGAGGGGGTGACAATGACGGACAAGAAACCAGCAGTCATGTTGCCACAGCTGAAGCATTCTGCCAAGTTTGCTCCAGTGAGGAGGAGGGAGGGGATTATGAGTTCACTGACTGTACTTGGGTGCTTGACAGGATAGAGTAGGAGGAGGAGGGGGAGGATGAGGAGGATGCCCAACTCCAATGAGGCAGGATTTGCTCCAGGGGCCGCCATAGCAGTAGCCAACCTATTGCATCACAGCACAGAGCTCCACAGGTGCAGGGTGCTGCAAACTCCCCGCGGACTCACAAAAGTTCATTAGTGTGGGCTTTTTTTCAGCACATGTGCAGTAGACTGCAGCGCTGTCTAAAGCGGATCAAGCTTGGCCAGAACACCAGCTGCTTGGGCACCACATGCTTGACAAGGCATATGACGACCTGCCATGCAGTTCATTGGCAACAGCACCTGAAAGAGGCACCAGATCAAAACAAGCATACATCACCTTGCTCCCCATCTGTGATCTCTAATCCTACTATACCTCATACCTTCTCAAATACCAGCATTGAAAGGGATGATGGTATAGCAATGAGTGCCACAGAGAGAGAATTGCAGCCAATCTGCTAGCAGTACACCACCGCTTGATTTGAGCAGCAGGCAAATTTCACTACCCCAGTTTTTGAACCGTAGAAAGAAATACTGTCCCAGCCATCCACATGCTCAGCGTCTTTATGCTAGCTTGGCCAAATTGCTAGCATTACAATTGCTGTCTTTTCATCTGGTAGACTCTGCTCCCTTTCGTGAATTTGTGGAATGTGCTGCACCACAGTGGCAGGTCCCAAAAAGGCATTTCTTTTTGCATAAGGCCTTTCTGGGTCTCTACCGTCATGTGGAAGGTAGTGTGTTGGCCTCGTTGAACAAAGCGGTCAGCAGGAACGTGCACATTACTTCTGACTCTTGGTCCAGCAAGCATGGAAAGGGAGGTTACATTTTGTTCACGGCGCACTGGGTAACTCTGCTGGCAGCTGGGAAGGATGCAGGACAGGGTTCAGTGTTGCAGCTTGTTTTGACACCATGCCTCCAAAAAGCTGGTGCTGGTTCTGCCACATCTGGCTACTCCACCATCTCCTCCTCCTCCATGTCCTCTTCTGCTCAATTGTCCTCTGAAGCAGCAGTGCTCCCTATGCGTTCAAGGGGCTACGCAAACAGTCAGGCTAAAAGATGCCATGCTGTGCTTCAGTTGGTCTGTCTAGGGGATAGGAGTCACACCGATGCATAGATTCTGTCAGCTCTGCAGGGGCAGGCTCAGATATGGTTGATGCCATGGCAGCTTGAGCCAGGGGTGGTTGTATGCGACAATGGCCCTCCGACAGGGACACTTGACACATGTTCCATGCTTGGTACATGTTCTGAATCTGGTGGTGCAGGGTTTCTTGAGCAGATACCCGGCTGCCAAGATCTCCTGAGGCAGGCAGGCCAGAAATGTCTGTTGCCATTTCTGCTGTTTGTTCAATGCCAATGCTCGCTTATCTGACATTCAATGGGAATTCAACCTGCCCACCAACCACCCTCATTTGTGACATGCCCACCAGGTGGAACTCAACGTTGGCAATGCTGCAGCAGCTGCATACACAGCAATGAGTACCTGTGTGAGTATGGTACAAGGACAGTGTCAGGGGAGCTTGGCTTTTTTTTCGCCACGCTAGTGGCTTTTCATAAAGGATGCATGCATTGTCCTGTTACCATTCGAGGAGGCCACAAGGATGGAGAGCCGGGATGATGCATGCATCAGTGACACTATCCCTCTAGTCTACCTGCTGGAGCACACGCTGCCTGGAATCATGGACAGGGCACTTGAGGCAGAACAGCAGGAGGAAGAGGAGGACTTCCTTTCCTCAAAAGGCCCCCTTTATACAGATATCATTCTTGCAGGGCCACAAAACACACAGGAGAAAGAGGAGGAGGATTTCGGCAGCATGGATATAGAGGATAGCATACATCTTCAAGGGATGGTTTTGATTCCCCAGAAACCCCAGGATTTGTATGTAGTCAGGGAGAGGTTGCTCCTGCTGATAATGTCATCCTTAGTGACCAAGAGGACTCAGGAATTCATGCCTCCTCCAACTAACGTTGCATGGGCTCCCTGATTCTGCAAAGCCTGCGAAAGGACCCTATCAAGGAGAGGGATAATTACTTGTTGGCAACCCTTCTTGATCCACGTTACAAGGGTAAAGTTGCAGAGCTCATCCTGCCTTCGCAGAGGGAGCAGAGGATGAAACATTTTGAGGAGGCCTTGAAAAAAAATTTGTGTACCACCTTTCCAGACACTGGGAGGTCAACATTCTCTGGACGTGTTTCTGAGGCATCGTTCAGCCAAAGGAGGAGCGGTGGAGAAGGCAGCCGGCTGACCGATGCCTTTAAACAGTTCTTTAGTCCCCAGCAGTACCCAGGGCTGTTAGGTTTAAGCAACCATCAGCAGCGTCTCCATCATATGGTGCATTATTATCTACAAGCAAGAGCAGACTTGGAGACCTTTCCAGCTCAGCATCCACTGGGTTACTGGGTCTTGAGGATGGACCACTGGCCAGAACTTGCTCAATATGCAATGGAGCTATTGGCCTGTCGTGCTTCCAGCATGCTTTCCGAATGGACGTTCAGTGCTGCTTGAGGTTTTGTGACAGACAAAAGAGTGCGTCTGTCCACAGACTCTTTTAACCAGCTGACTTTTATCAAAATGAACCAGTCCTGGATCAACAAGAGCTATCAAGCCCCTGATGCTGATGTAACTGATTCAATTTGCTAGGGGTCTGCCATCCCTTGGAGACTGCATACAGTATGCTGCCTATCCTATTCCTCTACTTTTATTCTGCTAGCTTCCAACAATGTTTTTGGTTTAGGTCACTACCAACCCCCAAGGCCTAATTTTTCTGCACTTGTATGACAGGTGCATACAATTTAAATGTCGTATGTCATTAATAACAGCGGGCCCTGTCCCTGTGCCCTGCTAACTGTGAGGAGTTATGATGTTCAGGCACCACCAACAGCAAAGGCCCAATTTTTGGCACCTGTATAGTACATGCAATTTCAAATTTGTATGGCATTCTTACCAGCAGGTCCCATTCCTGCACCCAGTCAAAGTAACTGTGAGGGCTTGGTTATGATGTTCAGGCACCACCAACAGCAAAGGCCCAATTTTTGGCACCTCTATGACAAGTACATGCGATTTCAAATTTGTATGGAATTCTTACCAGCAGGTCCCATTCCTGCTCCCAGCAAAAATAACTGTGAGGGGTTGATTACGGTGTTCAGGCACCACCAACAGCAAAGGCCCAATTTTTGGCACCTGTATAGCACATGCAATTTCAAATCTGTATGGAATTCTTACCAGCAGGTCCCTTTCCTGCGCCCAGCTAGAGTACACTATGAGGGCTTGGTTACGGTATGCAGGCACCAGCAACACCAAAGGCCCAATTTTTGGCACCTGTATGACAAGTACATGCAATTTGAAATTTGTATGGATTTTTTAGCAGCAGGGCCTGTTCCTGCACCCAGCAAGCGTAACTGCGAGGGGTTGAGGTGTTCAGGCACCACCAACACCCAAGGCCCAATTGTTCTGCACCTGTATGATAAGTACATGCAATTTGAAATTTGTATGTATATTTGATTATGACATTTTTTGTTTTAGAAATGTCAGTATTGCTGCAGCAAGCTACATACATTGTAGAGATGCACTACTTTACAGGCACATTCAGGAGACCCCCCAGGCACGATATTTGAAGGAATTTTTCATTTTTATAGTTTCACTTTAAGCCTCATTAAAATCAGTAAATCACTGCTCCTTTAAAAACGATAGTTTTTAAAAACAATTTTTTCATTGCTACATGTTCCCCAGGTCAGTACCCAGACCCCCATACCATTTTTTGGGGCAATAACTTGCATTTAAGCCTTCAAAATGAGGCTGTTTGATTTTCGAGGTTCGAGTCCCATAGACTTCAATGGGGTTCGTTTATTCGAACAAACTTTTCCTTTGTTTGCGGTGTTCTGGTGCGAACCGAAGCTGGGGGTGTTCGGCTCATCACTAATGTTTTCTTGTAAAGCTTCTAAAGCTGCTAAAGTCTGATGAAAAGTTATTGCCCTGCTCAGCTCTGTATCATCAGCAAATTTGAGATTGACTAATCATTCCAACCCTTATTTTATTAATCAACAAATGAAGCAGAATTGGTCTTAGGACAGATCCCTGGTATACCCCACTCACAACTCAACCATTCAGAAAATATGCTGGTAATAACCATATGAAATGCTCCTGCAAAAAGTTCTCTATCCATGTACATACAATATCAACAATGCCAAAAAAAGCTAATATGTAAATGAAGCATTTGTGAGGTACTGCATCAAATGCCTTAGTGAAATTCATATACACTATGTCCACAGGCGTTTTTCTATCCAGATTTTAACTCACCTTCTCATAGAATGTTAAATGATTGGTCTGACTAGAATGGCCCTTCAAAAATCCATGCTGGTGGCTGCTTATGATAGTTTTTTCATCAACAAATTATTGGATATGGTTCCTTACTATTCTTTCCAATAGTTTTCATACTAATAATGTTAGAAACATAGAAACATAGAATGTGTCGGCAGATAAGAACCATTTGGCCCATCTAGTCTGCCCAATATATCTGAATCCTATGAATAGTCCCTGGCCCTATCTTGTATGAAGGATAGCCTTATGCCTATCCCATGCATGCTTAAACTCCTTCACTGTATTTGCAGCTACCACTTCTGCAGGAAGGTTATTCCATGCATCCACTACTCTCTCAGTAAAGTAATACTTCCTCATATTACTTTTAAACCTTTGCCCCTCTAATTTAAAACAGTGTCCTCTTGTGGTAGTTTTTCTTCTTTTAAATATGCTCTCCTCCTTTACCGAGTTGATTCCCTTTATGTATTTAAAAGTTTCTATCATATCCCCTCTGTCTCTTCTTTCTTCCAAGCTATACATGTTAAGGTCCTTTAACCTTTCCTGGTAAGTTTTTTCCTGCAATCCATGTACTAGTTTAGTAGCTCTTCTCTGGACTCTCTCTAGAGTATCTATATCCTTCTGGAGATATGGCCTCCAGTACTGCGCACAATACTCCAAGTGAGGTCTCACCAGTGTTCTGTACAGCGGCATAAGCACTTCTCTCTTTCTACTGCTTATACCTCTCCCTATACATCCAAGCATTCTGCTGGCATTTCGTGCTGCTCTATTACATTGTCTTCCCACCTTTAAGTCTTCTGAAATAATTACTCCTAAATCCCTTTCCTCAGATACTGAGGTCAGGACTGTGTCAAATATTCTATATTCTGCCCTTGGGTTTTTACGCCCCAGGTGCATTATCTTGCACTTATCCACATTAAATTTCAGTTGCCAGAGTTCTGACCATTCTTCTAGTTTTCCTAAATCCTTTTCCATTTGGCGTTTCCCTCCAGGAACATCAACCCTGTTACATATCTTTGTGTCATCAGCAAAAAGACAAACCTTACCTTCGAGGCCTTTTGCAATATCACTTATGAAGATATTAAACAAAATTGGTCCCAGTACAGATCCCTGAGGTACCCCACTGGTAACATGACCTTGTTCTGAATGTTCTCCATTGACTACAACCCTCTGTTGTCTGTCACTCAGCCACTGGCTAATCCACTCAACAATATGGGAGTCCATGCTCAATGACTGCAGTTTATTGATAAGTCTTCTATGTGGGACAGTGTCAAAAGCCTTACTAAAATCTAGATATGCAATGTCTACTGCACCTCCACCGTCTATTATTTTAGTCACCCAGTCAAAAAAATCTATAAGATTTGTTTGACATGATCTCCCTGAAGTAAACCCATGTTGTTTTTCATCTTGCAATCCATGGGATTTAAGATGTTCCACAATCCTATCCTTTAATAGGCTGACTGGTCTGTAGTTTCTAGGAATATATCTCGGCCCTTTTTTGAATATTGGTACAAGTCACTGGCAAGGGCTTATTGTCTGGTACCACCGAAGAGAGGACATCTGAAAGATTTTTGGATGCACTCCCCTTCAGTGGAGGGGCAAAGTTCAAGTAGGAGGCCTAGAATGGGACTGCATCCTTAGACTGTAAGTCATATATGAGTGCCACCATGATCTCTCACTCTCTTTCTAGGTCATCTGACCACTATGGGACAGTGAAGTGACATTTTAAAGATGAACCTATTTACCAATAATTGGAAAATTGTTTTATCAAGAATAGGGACTGTTCTGTTGCTTTAAAGGATATAAATGTGTTATCTTTTCAATAAAAAGCCTCTGAGCAATGTTCTACTGCGAGTAATGTGTCACACTCAATGGACGTCATTAGGCGATTGTGACAAAACGCGTAGGGCAGAGCTCCCGTTCGTGATGTCACCACTCTAGATTAAGAACATTGACAGATGCGATCCCAGTACCGGTATTAATTACCCAAGTGCTTGTGTACTGCTTTTACTTTGTGTGTTGCTACTCTCTTTTATGGTAATAAATCCATTTACAGTTTTACACTATCTGGGCCCCCCCCCTCGATTTTTTTTAATATGGTACAATAAATAATACAATACAATAAATATGCTCTCCGTTTGATAAAAGGTTTTATTTTTAAAAAAAGTTATAAAGGTACACTCACAAATAAAGCACTTTAGCAGTGCTAGCTTAAAACCGCATATCATAAAATCCTCACTTATTGAGATGCCACGGGATGACGCCAGACAAGCAGGCTCTGCCCCCTATTTGCATTACATCTCTGGGCGTGGACTTCATCAGTAAGGGTGGGGCCCCAACCCATCTCCACTCTTTATACTTTGTATAAACCACCTTACTGGTTACCTAGCAATCTTAATACCCAATCCCGTAAATGTTCAAAGCGCCCGTCATCCTGCCAATCCGTCCAACTCAATTAATCCCAGAAGGCCTAAGGCTGCTTGCTGGTGTCACCCTATAAAAACTTACAGGGACACCACACTCCGGCAACCTAAGCGGAGAGACGTTCCCAAATAAAGTATACTTGGAGCCACTGTTAGCTATAAAAACACATCATGATGCCACCTTTACACATCTCAATTCATCAAGGACAATCCTAACAGATACCCTAATCATCTTCTACTCATAATTAAATGACATCTCTGTAAACAATTTAATAATAAATCCTGTACACTTATCATTAAAATATAAAACACGTGCACATAAAATAAAAATTTAATTTAAAATAAAATTAAAAATAAAATAAGAATAAAAATACAATTAAAATTAGAGTCGAATAAGGATCACACAAAATATACAAGACTCAAAAGTACTAAAACTTCAATCTAGACACGTTCCTGAAAATAAATTAGACATTAAAAATAAAAGATTAAAGGGGGAGGGTAAGGTAGTCTATTTAAAGAGCGGAGATGCGTCGGGCCCTACCCTTACTGAAGTCTACCCCCAGAGACGTAAAGCATATAGGGGGGGTGGAGCCTGATGGTCTGATATCATCCTGCGGCCATCTCGGTAAGTGAGGATTTTATGATATGCGTTTTAAAGCTAGCACTGTTAAAGTGCTTTATTTGTGAGTGTACCTTTATATTTTTTTTTTTTAATTAAACCTTTTATCAAACAGAGAGCACTAGATCCTGTATTTTGTCCCTCTTTATATATTGTTTATCCCCGAGGTTCAGGGAGCCGGCACGCTATAAAGATCCAATCCCCTGAGGGGAACAGCTGGTTATTACCCCGCTGGTTAAACAGGGGTCGTAATGTGAGGTGAGCGGCCAGAGAACACTGGTGGAGGTGAGCACAAGTACACTGTGGATTATATTTTTTACACTGAGGTGGAATAACAACCCTTGGAAATACAATACTAAAGATCAAACAACTTTTTCCACTGAGATTTGTGAATATATAGACACATTGTAGTTTTTTATTATTTACTAATTGTTTTTGATTACAGTAAAATGGCATGTCACAGGATTTTGGCACTTTTTTAACTGATTGATTAATTAATTATATGACATAATATTACACTGTATTAAGATAATTAGCTTATTAGTGCACAGACATACATTGTAGAATTTAAGTAGCGCAGTGGTTTACTTTCTTGTAAGTATAGTGAACACTTTTTACCGTGGTAGCAGCAACTTGTTATATACTTTATTTATTTTGTTTTGGTTACTTTACTTTATTTGGTACAGTTGAGTTGCGCTGATTGAGTATGTGAGTTTGGGCAAAACACAAGTGTGATGCCCTGCAACTCTGTATGTGCAGGCAATGCCCAACCTGGGACCCCGCTTTACATGCTTAATATAAAAATATTTCCTTGAAGTCTATTCAGAGACACAGGGATATAGAGAATCATGAACATGTGGGTATAACCCAATTGTCTGATTCACTTCTGATCCTGTGTAGGGATGATCAAACGGTTCGGGTCGACCATCGGTTCGACCCGAACATTGGCTGTTCGAGGTTCGGCCGAATTTAGAACTTTTTGCTGAAAACGTTCGGAATTCGGCAACCAGAACCGACCAAAATGCAATGGGACAGGAAATGGGCTTTAAAAGCCCGTGATTGGACCAGAACCATCAGTAAAAGCCAATTGTGGGGGCAGGAGAATGCTAGGAATGTGATTGGAGTGACTAGGGGGTCCATAGTCCAATCATTAGTGAACACGCCCCCCAGTATATAAGATAGCCTCCGCCAAATTCCTAGCATTGTAATACAGGGACATGGAAGAGAGTGGAAGCAGTTCTGTTACTTCTGCTTCAAAGTGTCATTTATAAATTTTTAGTGTGAAGAAAGGGATATCTAGTGTAGTTAGGGTGCTATTTTCCACTTTAGTTAGCTTTAATTATTCAGTTTCTGTAGGGAAAGTGTTAAGTGTAAGGGGACCGTAGTGTAGTGTAGGGTTAACTGACTCTGACTGCTATGGCAGGGTGACAAAACCCTTCCATATTAGGGTGACCACTATAGAGAAAAGATTGTTTCTCTTACGTCACTTTCAGAGCACTGATATGGCTTCTCACCGGTCAGCTTGCTTTTTGGCTGCAGGCGTTCATAGGGATTTTTTGAGGACACGTTTGGAGTCAGGCATGACATCTGAACATGTGTATAGGGGTATATATACACACACATGTCTGTATATATACACCTGCACATATATAGGTGTGAAAGGAGCAGAACACTATACTTGTGCTAATTAAATAATTAACACCAATATGGCTCCGCTCCTATCACACCTATATGTGTGTAAGTGTAAAATACATATAAGTGTGTGTGTATATATATATACCCCTATACACCTGGGCGTTTTTTTTTTTGGCGCAAGCGTTTTTTTGGGCATTTTTTTGGAGGCAGGCAAAACATCTGAACTTCTGTATAGGGGTATATATACACACACACTTATATGTATATATACCCATACACATATATAGGTGTGAAAGTAGCAGAACACTATACTTGCGCTAATGAAATAATTAACACCAATAGGTCTCCGCTCCTATCACACCTATATATGTGTAAGTGTAAAATACATATAAGTGTGTGTGTATATATATATATATATACCCCTATACAGAAGTTCAGATGTTTTGCCAGCCTCCAAAGACCCCAAAAAATGCCCAAAAAAACGCCTGCTGCAAAAACACACCTGGCCGTTTTTTTTTTGGCGCAGGCATTTTTTTGGGTTCTTTGGAGGCAGGCAAAACATCTGAACTTCTGTATAGGGGTATATATATACACACACACTTATATGTATTTTACAATTACACATATATAGGTGTGATAGGAGCGGAGCCATATTGGTGTCTATTATTTCATTAGCGCAAGTATAGTGTTCTGCTACTTTCACCTATATATGTGTATGGGTATATATACATATAAGTATGTGTGTATATATACCCCTACACAGAAGTTCTGCTGTTATGCCTGCCTCCAATAACCCCCCCAAAATGCCCAAAAAAACGCTTGATACTAAACCGGCAAGGTATGAAAATAGCAGAGCCATATCCCTGTTCACATAAGTGACATAATGCAAACAATCTTTTTTTTATGGTTCTGGACATGCTACAGAGCTGAAACTTCACAGGTACACCTTTTAGACCACCAGACACTAAATCCAAAGTCAAAATCCAAAAATCTCTTTTTTCTTTTTTTTTCAATAATTGGCTCTCTATCAAAAATGACAATTTTTAAGAACTTTTTCTTTGTGTGATTAATAGTCCCTGGGGCATGACCCAGAACCCTATGCACTTTTTAGGGGCATTTATTGGGTTTTAGGGCTTCAAAATGGTGTTTTTTGATTACCGAAGTTCGGGTCCCATTGATTTCAATGGGGTTCTGAAATCCGGGCCGAACTTTTGGGAAGTTCGGATGTTTTGGCCGAACCGAACTTTTGAAAAGTTCAATCATGCCTAATCCTGTGCTCCCATAATGAATGATAAAGAGTACAGGATTTTTGTACTTACTGTAAAAATCTGTTTCTTGGAGTGAATTAAGGGACACAGGATCAGAAGTAAATAGGAGACAGTTGGGTTATAACTCACAGATCTATGATTCTCTATATCCATGTGACCTTCAGTGGAAGATAAGGAAAACAGTCTGCACGCCACAGTAGTGTGATGAGGCTCAGCAAGGTCATCCTAGCCCATGCACGAATCAGCTAAGCTCACTCACAAGTAAAACCTTCATAAACCAGAAGCTATATATCCTCATATTGCCTTTTTCATGTTTAATTCTCATCATATTACAAAGGACCTAAAGAGGGTCAGGACGCCAGTGGAGCAGTTGGCGTTTCCTGTGTCTTTTGTATAAATAAGCGAAAAATTTTAGATATGCCCAGTCATTGAAAGTGACATTGTTTCCTGGCAGTCCTTTCATGCTGCCTAATTCATCATGATGACTTGTGAGATTTCGGCAAAACCTATGGTCACACACGCAACTGTCCAGCCTTCCTCTGCTTTCTGCCTGTCTGGCATCCTGTTCACATCAAAGGGTAGACTTTCCATAGTACTGAAAATAGCTGTCACACCAGACTAGCAAAGAATGGAAATTGTTAACTGCTATAAAGATAAAAAAAAATCAATAAGTCCAAAATATAGGGCTGGATGGAGCTGTTGTGTTATGAAATATAGGTACCAACAAAAAGAGTTGCAGTTCTTCTAAAGCATAAACTATGGTAAACAGGAATACGGAAACAGAGCAACCGTTTACAACAACATGGAACACAATGTAATTCTCAGCCATCGAGCAATATTTTTGGGACTTTTCTGTCCCATTCCAGACCAGGTCTGATTTTTTGCATAATTTGCATTCCACTTGGACCCAAGAATTCATCCACAAACAAAAGGTCTCTATTTATAGTGTGTCTGCCAGTGTATCCTGCGGAGAAAGTATTGTTCACATTACAGTGGGCTTTACGACTTCCTCACAAAGAAAATGGACTTTCAAACCTTCTGTCATACAAACACGAGCGCTATATAACAATGTCTGATGGAGAAAATGTATGAAAAAGCTAAAACATGAAGAAACCGATGTGTCACTGCTAACATTTATTAGTTAAATATACAAAACCAGCCGCGCTCGGTCACACTATAGGCTAATACAAATTAATAACAGAAAAAACTGAAGGCTGCCAGTACATAAATAAATGAATGTCATAAATAATTAGTAATAGTACAGTGCCACATGTATCAAACATAATGGTGAGAAAATCCAGTTCAATGTTAAGTCCCACAAATGATGAAGATACACCCCAAAAGGCAAGGAACCAAGAAATCCAACACCGGGAGATGGGATCAAGGTGGGAGAAGAGGATCACCACCAGGGATAGGCACGGACCAAGGCCGCGGCAGACATTTTCCAAAGTACAGACCTTAGTGAAGGACACCAAGGTACATTTCAAATTAAAACCATCAAAAAAACAAGCAAATATTCTGTCTACTCTCTGGCCTGGTTCTACAATTACAAAGAAGTTTAAAATAACATTTACTGCCTGTGGTATATTGTTATAAACGGTTTAAAATATTTTCAAATTTCTTAAAAATAAAAATAACCCCCTTTAGAACAGGCCAGGGTCCCCCATAGATCACCCTCTAGAGGAGGCCAGGGCAGGTCCCCCATAGATTCCCCCTTTAGAGCATGCCAGGTCCCCCATAGATTCCCCCTTTAGAGCATGCCAGGTCCCCCATAGATTCCCCTTAAGTGCAGGCCCCCTGTAGATCCCCCATTTAGCACAGGCAGGTCCCCCCATAAATCCCATTCCCCCTTAGAGCAGGCCAGGGTCCCCTACCAATAGATCCCCATTGGAGCAGGCCTGGCCTGCTCTAAGGGGATCTATATGGGGACCCTGGTGGTCCTGGCCTGCTCTAGGGGGGATCTATGGGGGGCCCCTGGCCTGATAACTGGTCCCAACCCATAGACCCCACCCCAGTGACAGAGTCAGTCCCCCCAGGGTGGGCCAGGGCCAGGGTGGTGGACCAGAGTGGTGGGCCAGGGTGGAGGGCCAGGGTGGTGGGCCAGGGTGGAGGACCAGGGCCAGGGTGAAGGGCCAGGGTGGTGGGCCAGGGTGGAGGGCCAGGGTGGAGGGCCAGGGTGGTGGGCCAGGGTGGAAGACCAGGGCCAGGGTGGTGGGCAAGGGTGGAGGGCCAGGGTGGAGGGCCAGGGTGGTGGGCCAGGGCCAGGGTGGTGGGCCAGGGTGGAGGACCAGGGCCAGGGTGGTGGGCCAGGGGGGAGGGCCAGGGTGGAGGGCCATGGTGGTGGGCCAGGGTGGAGGACCAGAGCCAGGGTGGTGGGCCAGGGTGGAGGGCAGGGGTGGAGGGCAGGGGTGGAGGGCCAGGGCCAGGGTGGTGGGCCAGGGTGGAGGACCTGGGCCAGGGTGGTGGGCCAGGGTGGAGGGCCAGGGTGGTGGGCCAGGGTGGTGGGCCAGGGTGGAGGGCCAGGGTGGAGGACCTGGGCCAGGGTGGTGGGCAAGGGTGGAGGGCCAGGGTGGAGGGCCAGGGTGGTGGGCCAGGGCCAGGGTGGTGGGCCAGGGTGGAGGACCAGGGCCAGGGTGGTGGGCCAGGGTGGAGGGCCAGGGTGGAGGGCCATGGTGGTGGGCCAGGGTGGAGGACCAGATCCAGGGTGGTGGGCCAGGGTGGAGGGCAGGGGTGGAGGGCAAGGGTGGAGGGCCATGGTGGTGGGCCAGGGCCAGGGTGGTGGGCCAGGGTGGAGGACCTGGGCCAGGGTGGTGGGCCAGGGTGGAGGGCCAGGGTGGTGGGCCAGGGTGGTGGGCCAGGGTGGAGGGCCAGGGTGGTGGGCCAGGGTGGAGGACCAGGGCCAGGTTGGTGGGCCAGGGTGGAGGGCCATGGTGGTGGGCCAGGGTGGAGGACCAGGGCCAGGGTGGTGGGCCAGGGTGGAGGGCCATGGTGGTGGGCCAGGGTGGTGGGCCAGGGTGTTGGGCCAGGGTGGAGGGTCAGGGTGGTGGACCAGAATGGAGGGCCATGGTGGTGGGCCAGGGCCAGGGTGGAGGACCAGGGACAAGGGTGGTGGGCCAGGGTGGTGGGCCAGGGTGGAGGACCAGGGTGGTGGGCCAGGGTGGAGGGCCAGGGTGGTGGGCCAGGGTGGAGTATCAGGGTGGAGGGCTAGAGTGGAGGGCCAGGGTGGAGGACCAGGGCCAGGGTGGTGGGCCAGGGTGGAAGACCAGGGCCAGGGTGGTGGGCAAGGGTGGAGGGCCAGGGTGGAGGGCAAGGGTGGTGGGCCAGGGCCAGGGTGGTGGGCCAGGGTGGAGGACCAGGGCCAGGGTGGTGGGCCAGGGTGGAGGGCCAGGGTGGAGGGCCATGGTGGTGGGCCAGGGTGGAGGACCAGAGCCAGGGTGGTGGGCTGGGGTGGAGGGCAGGGGTAGAGGGCCAGGGTGGTGGGCCAGGGCAAGGGTGGTGGGCCAGGGTGGAGGACCTGGGCCAGGGTGGTGGGCCAGGGTGGAGGGCCAGGGTGGTGGGCCAGGGTGGAGGGCCATGGTGGTGGGCCAGGGTGGTGGGCCAGGGTGGAGGGCCAGGGTGGTGGGCCAGGGTGGAGGACCAGGGCCAGGGTGGTGGGCCAGGGTGGTGGGCCAGGGTGGAGGGCCAGGGTGGAGGGCCAGGGTGGTGGGCCAGGGTGGTGGGCCAGGGCCAGGGTGGTGGGCCAGGGTGGTGGGCCAGGGTGGAGGGCCATGGTGGTGGGCCATGGTGGTGGACCAGGGTGGTGGGCCAGGGTGGTGGGCCAGGGTGGAGGACCAGGGTGGTGGGCCAGGGTAGAGGGCCAGGGTGGAGGGCTAGAGTGGAGGGCCAGGGTGGTGGGCCAGGGTGGAGGACCAGGGTGGTGGAGGACCAGGGTGGTGGGCCAGGGTGGAGGGCCAGGGTGGAGGGCTAGAGTGGAGGGCCAGGCTGGAGGACCAGGGCCAGGGTGGTGGGCCAGGGTGGAGGGCCAGGGTGGAGGGCCAGGGTGGAGGGCCAGGGTGGTGGGCCAGGGTGGAGGGTCAGGGTGGTGGGCCAGAATGGAGGGCCATGGTGGTGGGCCAGGGCCAGGGTGGAGGACCAGGGCCAGGGTGGTGGGCCAGGGTGGAGGGCCAGGGTGGTGGGCCAGGGTGGTGGGCCAGGGTGGTGGGCCAGGGTGGAGGGCCAGGGTGGAGGGCCAGGGTGGAGGGCTAGAGTGGAGGGCCAGGGTGGAGGGCTAGAGTGGAGGACCAGGGTGGTGGGCCAGGGTGGTGGGCCAGGGTGGAGGGCCAGGGCGAGGGTTGAGAGATCCCCCCCCTCAAAGAACCCTTAAAAGAGGCCAGAGCAGGTCCCATCCCTTCCTGAGGTGGCCTGCTGGCCCCCCTCCCCATAGACTTCAATTTACTTTAATCTTTAAAAACTTGTACCTTGTGTCCTTGTTGTGTCTCCCCTGAGACAGTCTCTCTGGCTCTGCTCTGGTGCTCCCTGAGTCTTCAAAACGTCCTTCTGTGCAGCACTCTCCTCGGCTCCTCTTTCATTCACTCACTGCTGTGTGAGCGTGCTGCGTGCGGACTCTCATCACAGGCCCTGGCCAGCCACTGTGCCACAAGTGAGTAGTCCCTCCTCCAGACAGTTTGGACCAGTCCCAGACTCCCCCGCTGCCGCGCCAATCCCACACTCCCTCCCCCAATCAGCAGCACAATCATCTACTGGCCAGCCGCAGCCCGCGCAGACCTTCTTTGCACTTCTGGGCGGTGCTGGCCAGTGGGAGGCGGGACACTACAGGGAGCTGCGGGCAGCCGGCCGGCGACTGCGAGTAAGCACTCGCTGATGAATAATTGCTTTTGGTCATTGATGGATGGGATAGCGGGGCAGCGTGGCGGACCCGGCAAGGCCCAGTCACGGACACCGGTGTCCGTGAGCGGACACCTTGCCGACCCCTGATCACCACGTGCATCAAAATAGAAAAGATGTCCCCTTACCGGAACAAATTGACCACCGGTTAAGGTAGGTCAAAATGAGCTTGTATCCAAATGTTTCCCCTGGAACAGGCAAATCCCCAGAAAGCGGTCAATCTGATCAATGCAGGTAGCAGTTCCAAAACTCCACTAGATAATCAGCCTTAATCACCATAGACCTCCAAAATAAAGAGGAGACTCCAATGGCATAGTATACTTCTTTAATAAATATAAAAACAGATAAAATGGCAACTCACATATCCAACCATATGAACGACGTGCGGGCGTGGCTGATGCGTTTCGTTACAATGAGGACATTGTCAAAGACATTTTATCTGTTTTTATATTTATTCAAGAAGTATACTATGCCATTGGAGTCTCCTCTTTATTTTGGAGGTCTATGGTGATTAAGGCTGTTTATCTAGTGGAGTTTTGGAACTGCTACCTGCATTGATCAGATTGACCGCTTTCTGGGGATTTGCCTGTTCCAGGGGAAACATTTGGATACAAGCTCATTTTGACCTACCTTAACCGGTGGTCAATTTGTTCCGGTAAGGGGACATCCTTTCTATTTTGATGCACGTGGTGATCCTCTTCTCCCACCTTGATCCCATCTCCCGTTGTTGGATTTCTTGGTTCCTTGCCTTTTGGGGTGTATCTTCATCATTTGTGGTACTTTACATTGAACTGGATTTTCTCACCATTGTGTTTGATACATGTTGACGCTGTACTATTACTAATTATTTATAAAATTTATTAGTACAAAGGCTTGTTCAGTAAACGAGGTGACAGTACCTCTCATATAAATTATCCTAATCCACTATTCTTATTTAGGTATGATAATAACCAGATTTTTATAGAAATAACAAATGTGTAGGTTTGCCCTACAAGGACAATACAGAATTAATTCATTTCCTGAAAAAAAATATTGTGAACTCCTATACTGTACATTATATGCCTATAGTGCCTAATAGGATGTTATTGAAACAGTCACCAAAGTGCAACTGTTAACACAGAGAGCCAAAGGAAACCAAACTTCCTTACTGTGAAATATAGCATTGCCTTCTGAAAGCAAAGGAATCTCAGGTATGATCTCAGATTCAAAAACAAACATGTGTTGCCCTCCACAAGGCTGTGGTAGATATTTTAGTACACGTGTCAAACACAAGGCTCGCAGACCGAATCTGGCCCCCAAGGTAATTTCATGTGGCCCTTGCACCCATGGCCTTTTTTTTTTTGTTGGAACATGGCTGAATTTCGATCCGCCACCTCCAGCTCTCTCCCTCTGCTCCCCACTCACCACTGCCACTTGTAAACACAGACACCTTCTGTGTTTACCAGGACAGCTTTCCTCTCAGTAGCTCTCACAGATCCCTGTCTGCCCTGCACTCGCTGCGGGGGCAAGGAAGATGCAGATGTAGGTGCAGTGTGGTCATAGCTGGGTCTGGGCATCATGTGGTAGACTGCATTGTGATCCCCATCTGTGCCCAGGTGCAGAGATGCTGACCAATGATCTCGCTGAGAGAGAGGCAGAGCCACCTACACTGCGGAAATGTACTGAAGCCAGGTCTGGTATTTTTTGAAAAGGTCAGATGCGAGGAAGCTTTGTCGGAGGGAGGAGGAGATGAGGACTGTGGAAGGGGGTGTGTGCAGATGTGGGGGTGGAGTAGAGTGGTGCAGAGTTTAGAACCGAGGAGGAGTGGAAGTGAGATGTGGACAGCCTGTGAAAGAGAGCTAAACCTTGCACCCCTGAACTCTGCATTTTATGCATAGTTCACCCCTAAAATGGCACTCTGTACATAGCGCACCCTTGAATTCTACACTCTGAACATAGCGCATCCCTGAACCCTGCACATAACACACTCCTGGTATTTATTGCCCCTTTATTAACCTCCCACTGTTGCAATTCGACCACACCTACCGTTCGATGCAGTACAGCGAGGGGAGGGGCATGGTTGAGTTCCTGCACCTATACTGTGAGAAATATAAGCCTTGGATACATTTATATACTCTTACAGATACAACCGGCCCTTTGAGGGCAACCATAATGCTAAAGCAGCCTGTGATGAAGTTGAGTTTGACACGCCTGATCTAGATTATTATCATTGTGTCCATACAGCTGCTGCATCTGCATCCGCCTCTGTAGGTTGCCTGCGCACAGCTCCAAGGGAGATGCAGATGCAAAGAACAGCAGCCCAGCACGCAGGACAAGTGTTAACGCCTATGTGAATGAACCTTTTAAATTAAACCCTTCCAAATATATGGGGGCTGCCATTGCTGGCGTCTTTCTGAAAATACTTGTTGGGCAACTGTACTTTCTGAGCCCCTGACCAAGGATAAGCCTGCATATTAGAAAAGTAAAAGAAAAAGTCATAAATGCATATTTCTTCTGAGATAGGGACTCAAAGTATTGAAATATATTGTTTGAATACCAATGGTTTACAACCATAGATAAAAGAGACATTTATTTTGGATGATATATGTGGAAACAAGGGGGATTATGAGTACAGTACAATTTAAGACTCTGGTACTATTCAGTCTTATTATTTATTATTAATGGTGCTTTGTCATTGTCCAGGAGCCAGTATAAAACTCAGGATACAGATAAGTGCTATGTACATACGTTACTGTTCATTAAGTGGTGGTACTCTTTACTGTATATTCTTATACGGTAGTAATACAAATGTTAATTGAGAACATAATAATTATGACAGGGCCCTGAAAGGAATTTAACCACTTCTGGACCAGAAGGTTTTACCCCCTTAACGACCAGACCATTTTTTGTGATTCGGCACTGTGTTAATTTAATGGACAATTGCTTGATCGTGTGATGTCCTTTTTTTTCCCTATAAATAACGCTCTATTTTAGTGGTATTTGCTCACCTGTGCGATTTTTATTTTTTGCACTATAAACAAAAAAAGAGCGAAAATTCTGGAAAAAGAAAAACCCAATATTTTTCACATTCTGCTATATAACATTCCCAATAAAAAAAAATGTAAAAATCAAATTTTTTTATCATTTTAGGCCAATTGGTATTCTGCTACATATTTTTGGTAAAAAAAATCCCAATAAGAGTATTTTGATTGGTTTGCGCAAAAGTTATCACATCTGCAAACTAGGGGCATGATTTATGTTATTTTTATTTTTTACTAGTAATGGCGGCGATCAGCGATTTTTGGTGGGACTGCGACATTGCGGCGGACAGATCGGACCCCTAACTGACATTTTTGGCGGGACCAGTGACATTACTACAGTAATCAATGCTAAAAATATGCACTGTTACTGTAATAATGACATTGGCAGGGAAGGGGTTAACTCAGGGGTGATCAAAGGGTTAGGTGTGAGCCTAGGGGCTTTTTTCTAACTGTGAGGGAGATGGGCTTGTGGAATCAACACAGAGACCTGTGATCCTAAATAGGAGGAACACGGGGGCTCTGTGCTGATTCCTGAGAGAACAATAGTCTGTTGTGTTTACAACAGCAGACCGCTGTTCTCTCTCCACTGGGAGTGATCGCGGGGGCCTTGTGGCCCTGTGATTAAGCTTCCCCGCTGTCTAATGGGGGTGCAAAGTATATCTGCGGAGGGCGGTCGGCAAGTGGTTAATATAGCTTACACTGAAGTCTGAATAATTAAGTTTTCTGTTTTATACTCTTTTCGATGTTACATTCTGGGAGTTAATACACTTGGGAAAACTGATTTATTGCATTTTTCTTAGTAGAACCCTGGATCCCCTATTTTCAGCTCCTGATATATACAGTAAATATACCTTTTAATTATAATGGAAAATGTAATACCTGGCTGGCCAGGATCACTTTTTTGTGAAGGCTAACCTCCTTCAGTACAGTAGGCTCTTCAGTGAGAATCCATGCCTTACTTCCCGAGCCCATGCTCCAAGCTGCTCTGCTAACAATTCATGAAAGTGTGAGTAGGTTCAAATAAGGTCAGCTGGAAAATCCACAACCCTTTAAGTAACTTCACATAAACTATTAAAGATTACCAAATGTTTATTACATAATATACTGTATTAGTACATGAGAACTATTAACAAATTGTATATGGATTCAAAACACTGGTGGTATAAAAGATGCCACACCTTGTTATTAGTTACAATCACAAAATTCTAAAGCACTAGGGCTTTAACGGCACAGGTTATCAAAATACTATACAAAGAAGTAGGAGAGGAGGGTCACTGATGAGCTCAACACGCTTTGCGGTCCAAGCTAATTCATCAGAATCTATATTTTAATGCAAGATGCATTTGGCTATCCAGGAGTAATGAGTTATATAGAATTAATGTATTCATAGCACTGTACATGGTCCATTTTTGGACAGAACAGTTGGTCATCCTGGAAAGAAGTCTTGATGACAAAACCAGTTGGAAGTAATGTCAGACGCCAGAAGTGAAGAGGTTACACATGCTGGAAGTGTCGTGGTGGCCATTTTAGAAGTGGTTACGAGTTTTTTCACTGAATGCTTGTAAGTGCAAAGATTTTAACCAGTTCTGGATCGCCCAATAGCAGATGCTACAGGGTGGCCCTCTTGCACAGAATCACTTACATATACGTGATTCTGCACTTCCGCCTAGGGGGCACGCTCGCACGACGCTGGCAGGCCACTTTTTCTGTGAACACTCACAGCAGAGGCCGATCTGTGGGTGCCAGACACATCCGCCAATCATAGGACAGAGACACAGAACGGAGCTCTGCCTATGTAAAAAAGGCAGAGCTTCGTTCTGAGGGGGGGGGGGGGTTGTTTGTGATGGATTTAATGTCCCCAGGGAATAAAATCCATCACTTCCCCTAGTAAAATCACCTTACAGAGTACACATAGACACTGCTAGGCACATAGTTATCCCTTTGATCGCCCTAGATGTTTAACCCCTTCCCAGCCAGTGTCATTAGTGCAGTGACAGTGCATATTTTTAGCACTGATCACTATATTAGTGTCATTGGTTCCCACAAAGTGTCAAAAGTGTTAGCTAGAGGTTTATTTACTAAAACATTAGCATGCAAAATCTGATGCAGCTCTGCATAGAAACCAATCAGCTTCCAGTTTTTTTTTTAGTCAAAGACTAATTGAACAAGCTCAAGTAAGAAGCTGATTGGCTACCATGCACAGCTGCACCAGACTTTTCACTCTCCAGTTTTGGTAAATCAAGCCCAGTGTGTCCGATTGTCTGTCGCAATATCACAGTCTAGCTATAAGTAGCTGATCGCCCCCATTACTAGTATTAAAAATAAATAAATAAAGATTCCAGTATATATACTGTCAGAATATTTATACTGCTCTGAATATAACAGTGTCCATTTGTGTAAATAAGCAAAGATCTGTGAGGTTTAAATGTATTATCGCTAATATATATGTTCCTCCTCCATTTGCGTTTGAGGTGCTGGAGTGTCTGTCCCGGTTTTTAGGTGCCCACCCCCAGCTCCCAGTGTTGGCTGTGGGTGATTTCAATAATGTTCTCGACCCAACCCTTGACACCCTTAAACGATTTTGCCCCGGAGGATCCAGGACTCCCACTCCCTTTGCTAGGTTTCTGGGGGAGTTGGGACTTGTGGATATCTGGCGCAGCAGACACCCCTTGGAGGCGGGCTTCTCCTGTCACTCCTTGTCTCACTCTACGCTGTCCCGTATTGATTTGAGCCTGGGCTCTGACCTATTATTCTCTTATGCACCCGAGGTCACCTATCTGGCGCATGGCCTATCTGACCACTCCCCGATGCTGGTGAGTCTCGGGTTGCCGGGGCCCAGTTTACCTAGGCAGTGGAAACTGAACCCGTTCTGGCTTCCACTCTTCCCTGACCACGCTCGGATTGTTGCCCACCTTACTAATTTCTTTGCCGACAACAGACACTCTGCAGCTCCGGGAATGGTGTGGGATGCCATGAAGGCCTTCGTTAGGGGTATTTGCATTAAGGAAATTTCAACTGTCAAATCTCAAAGCAGGCGCTGGGCTCGGGATGCTGGTGAGGCAGTGCTCCGGGCGGAGTGTGCCTTCCTGGCGTCTCCCACGGCGGAGAATCAAGATTGCTGGCTGGAGGCGCAGAGATTTTTCCGCTCCATCCAGCAACAGCAGGCTGCTCACAAGCGTTTCTTCATGTCACAGGCATATTTTGAGGAAGGGGAAAAGACTGGGCATATGCTTGCAACCATATCGAGAGCGCAGAGGCCCCCCTCGACAATACACAGGTTAATGCTCCCCTCTGGGGATGTGGTCTCAGACACCCCGTCTATTCTCCAAGGTTTCAATATATTCTTTAGGGACCTCTACGCTTCCCAGGTGTCCTATGATCCGGACGACTTGCTCACATTTCTTCAAGACATCCGGCTACCGCAGCGTACTGCTGCTGATAGGACTCTCCTGGACTCTCCCATTAAATTGGAGGAACTCCAGGAGGCCTTGGCGGATTATCCCAACTCAAAGGCACCGGGCGCGGACGGGCTCCCTATCGAGGTATATAAGGCATTTAGTGGGGTACTGCTGCCGGAACTCCTGCGCACTCTTGAATCCTCCTCGGAGGTGGGGTCGCTTCCTCCCTCTATGTATGAGGCTGTGGTGGTGGTGCTATTGAAGCCTGGGAAGGATCCGACCCGCCCTGATTCGTATAGACCCATCTCTCTCCTCACGTCGGATCTCAAACTTTTTGCAAAGGTACTGGCCAATCGCCTGTCTAAGGTGATTTCTAAACTTGTACATGGGGATCAGTCTGGGTTCATCCCAGGACGATCCACAGCAACCAATATACGAAGGCTGTACTTGAACATGCAGATTCCGCCAGATAACTGTGGGAACAGGGCCATACTGTCACTTGACGCGGCTAAGGCCTTTGATAGCGTGGAGTGGCAGTATCTCTGGGTGGTCTTGGAGCGACTGGGATTTGGACCTAGGTTTATAGCGTGGATCAAACTGTTGTACAATGCCCCTGTGGCATGTGTGAGGGTCAATAATATGCTGTCTCCGGTGTTTCCGCTGCACAGGGGCACGCGGCAGGGCTGCCCTTTGTCGCCCCTGCTGTTTGCCCTAGCGGTGGAACCTCTGGCAGCGGCTATCCGGGCCAACTCGGCCATTCGGGGGTTCAGGAGGGGGGATGGGGAGGAGAAAATTGCACTATATGCTGATGATGCATTACTGTTCCTTGGGGACACCTCGGGTTCTTTGGTGGAATTGATGACTCTGATCGCTCGGTTTGGATCTTTCTCGGGCTTCCGGATCAATTGGGACAAGTCAGTGCTGCTACCGTTGGACCCGTTGGAGGCTGCTTTGCCGCCCCTGGCGTCTCAGGTCCAGGTGGTGACGGAATTCCGGTACCTGGGAATTATTGTACATCCTGATTTGCGGAAGTATGTTAAACTCAATGTGGCCCCGTTGTTGGGTAGGTTCAAGGAGAAGCTGTCCAGCTGGGTCAGGTTGCCGCTGTCGGTGGTAGGCAGGTGTAATCTTATTAAAATGATCTGGAATCCACAACTATTGTATGTTCTCCATAATGCCCCTGTCTGGATACCGATTCACATTTTCAAACAGTTCAACACTGTCTACCGTGCACTTATATGGAAAAAGCAGTCTTCCCGAATTCGCTTGGAGACATTGCAGGAAACCAAGGATAGTGGGGGTCTAGCGGTTCCCAACCCATTATACTACTTTTTAGCCTCCCAATTACAGCATCTCACGGGCTGGTCACGGGACGTTGACGGTGACCCGGTCCGCCGGATACTTGTAACTTGCCTGGTGGGGGATTCGCTTGTGGAGTCCTTGGAGAGTGGGGAGCTGGGTACGTTTCCCCAGCATCCGACCCTGATTCTGATAGACAAGGTTTGGCGCAGGGCTCGGAGTCACTTTGCCTATAGAGGTTTCTCCGAGTTTTCCCGCATTCTACATAACGCCAACTACCCTGAGCTGGATAACCTTCGGGATACCCTGCAATGGGCCAGATACGGCATCCGATTTATCTCACAATTGTACAGGGGGAATACACTTAAGGATTTCCAGGCTATTCGAGCTGAATTTGGGCTACCTAACACCTTATTTTACCAATATCTGCAACTGCGGCACGCCATTACGGCGCAGGCCAGGGACTCCTCGTGGGGCCCTTGTAGCCCGGTTCTGCTCCTTAGCCTGGTAAATTCTACAGAGAAGAAGGGCCAAATTTCCTCCTTATACTCTTCCTTTATGGAACAGATTTCGCGAGCTATGACGTATAAATGTAGATCGGTTTGGGAGGACGACTTAGGGACGCTAACATCGGAGGAGTGGACAGGAATACTTGACAATGTGCTCAAGGTATCCTTGTCAGCCTCACAATGCCTCACGCAACTATTCATACTGCATCGTACTTATCGGACCCCGCAGCGTCTGCATAGCTGGGGCAGGAGGGATTCTCCGTTCTGTCCCCGCTGCAAGATACATGAGGGCACATTGCTTCACATGCTGTGGCGATGCCCAAAACTACACCGCTACTGGACTGAAGTACTTTGCTCCATTAATACCATCTGGGGGCTGAAGCTCCCTCAGGACCCTAAGCTTTGCATACTGGGCTGGCTAGACGAGGAATTGTATACCCCGGGGGTGTTTGAGGCAATTCTTAGGACGCTATTTCTTGCTCGCAAATTGATAGCGAGGAAGTGGATTTCCCCGTCTGCTCCTACTCATGCGGAATGGACGGAGGAGGTCAAATCTCTACTGGCCAGGGAGCACCTGACTTATCTGCATAGGGGGAGTCCCATGAAGTTTGAGCGCATTTGGGGGCCTTGGTTGGATGTGCCAGGCCTGGCGCCTCCACACCTGGTCACGAATAGATTCCTGGGGGGGGTTGTTTCTTCGGCCCCTTGAGTTTGTAGTAGATCTTATGTTTTTTTTCATTTTAGGCTGGGTCTGGATGGATATCTTACAGGTGGGGGAGGAATGGCCTACATACTACTCTCTACCTGGTGGGGCGGGGAGGTTGTCAGCTGGGGGGGGGATACCTCTGCTGCCCCCCCCTGTTGATCAGAGTTTGCACCATCGATCACTAATTTTCTTATTTTCTTTCCTCTGTGTTTCTCTTCTTTCTTCTCTTTTCTCTTTTTTTTTCCTTTTTGTCCAGTTGCATATTCCATATGTGATGGGGCCAGTTTTAACGATGCTCTGCTGGTCATGGACCCGATTGGGGGCATTGATGCGTGCACTGGTATGTTCTCCTTGAACCTAGGGGGATCCCCGATTCAGGGGTGTATTCTACTTTATGCATTTGTGTTTTCTCTGAGGTTGGGACAATTTGTCTGTAAATTGAACCAGTGTCAATTATTACTGTTTACTGTTATGTGTTATTAATACCCAGCAGGGGAGCACTGTACTGGATGTGACTCCTTTTTTCTTCTTTTTGTTTTTTCTGTTGTGTGTAATGTAAAAGTTTTTCTAATAAAAATTATCTGATTTAAAAAAAAAAGATCTGTGAGGTAGGAGAATCTCAACTTATTTCCACAAATCAATATGTAGCGAATTCTTTTTAATTGATAAATTTCTTTTAAAAAGCATATACCAATCTTAGTGAGTACAGTCTACAGTATGGAATATATATAAGAATATTTATTCACAAGACATGTATTCACAACATATGATCAAACTGGAAATGACACAAAGAGATAACTTTACACAAAATACAAACTTCAAACAATCAATGTAATGTGATATGTTGCTCAATAAGCCGAAAGTCATTCCACTGCAGATGGAGCGAGAATAAGCTATGCAAAACGGAAGACTAAAATTGCAAATAATGCACTAAATCTGATATTAATAAAAATGTATAAAAACAAAAATCAGCTTTTTAGAGAAAAATCTACTATGGTTTATACCGCTGGGATTGTAATCTTATTACCCTTAAATATGCAATATAAAACATATAAGGAAGGAAATAAAAAATTGTTAATAATATCTAATAACACAAGGTATATATTTACCACACTTAAGATGGCTGCTAGCTTCAAATGGTAGTTACCAGAGTCCTTAAGATGGATGCCTTCTTAAAATGGTGGCTTCCCTCCAAGTTTCAGATAAATGATGGAGCAAGATGGAGTATGTCTAGATGAGTCTATAGATGGATGTAGTAGTGTGTGTGTGTTGCAAGTGTAAGGGGTGTTGTCAGTATGTGTAATGTGTCCTATTACATCTGGGTTCTTCTTTTTATATGGTATTGAACAAAGGACTATTAAAATTACCATAAGTTAAACCCAGAGGGAGGAACATTATCCCCATTGGTTGGGATATTCTATCCATTAACTGGTGAGGTCATAGTCACGCCTCTCCTAATAACCCAATATTAGATAATAAAATTAAATGATAATTTCTCTATATTTAAGAGTAATCATCAAAGCAACATATAAGCTTGTCCATACTCTCAGGACATACATAAATGTCCATCTAATCTCCATCATGTACCCTGGCAATTATTGCCATTTCAATAATAATTATTTTTAATACAATATATATATATATTTATATTGGAAAATACTAAATTACCCCAAGACTGCATTTAGTAGCTTGTCCAAAGGAGGCAGTATTGTACCGTTCATTAGATTTGGTATATAGAAACAATTACCAATATTATTATCTAAAGACCTTTTTGACCTCTGGCTAGTGAAAGTCCATTAATTATTTGACCATGTCATATGCTGTCAGATATTGCGTCTGGCTTGTAGGATTTATATCACTTAGTCCAGTCTAAAGCAATTCTTATATAAACACTCCTTCCACATACCTTAAAATGAAGTAATTTAAGTAGAATTAGTTTTACCAAATTAAGATTTGTTATTTAGCAAGAATATAAACCCAACATATGGTAGACAGACAATTTCTAAATATGTATATGCCTTACATAATATAATGACATAATTATTGCTAATATTTTCTCACACATAATAATGTATCTTTAAAATATATAGTTTAAATGAACCTAATGGAATACACTAGGCTATTGTCCATTGTTGCAATACTTACAGACAGATTGGCCCTACCATGATGTCTTATCTGATGAGATGTCCATATACCACTTATTTATGACTATATAGATACACAGATCTCTGTTGAAATTCTAGACTCTTTTGTAACAGACATTTTGCAAAAGAACATATATGAACTTTCATTCACCTCCAAACAAAATGGATGCTGCACTGTTCAAAATTTAAATGCATAAGATGGAATATACATGGCTTTTTAAATCCATTTTTTTTTATTATTTAATCACCCAATAACCCTGACAATACCATAGTTTGTAGACGCTGTAACTTTTGCACAAAGCAATCTATATATGCTTATTGGGATTTATTTACCAAAAAAATATGTAGCAGAATATATATTGGCCTAAATGTATGAAGAAATTTGATTTTCTTTTAATTTTCTAAGCTATGTTTTATAGCAGAAAGTAAAAAATATTCTTGTTTTTTTTTTTTTTTTTTCAAAATTGTTGGTCTTTTTTTGTTTTTAGCACAAAAAAAAAAACACAGCAGTGATCAAATACCAACAAAAGAAAGCTCTATTTGTGGGGAAAAGGGACAAAACTTTCATTTATGTACAGTGTTACCTGACCGCATAAGTGTCAGTTAAAGTAACAAAGTGTCATATCACAAAATATGGCCTGGTCTTGAAGGGGAGCGGGAAATCTTCCGGAGGTCAATCGGTTAATAAATATATAATTTTACAAGGATTTACTGCACTATGGTCTTTGCATGATATTTTTGCATTGGACCCCTAGAAGTGGATGATTTTTGTGGAAAGTGATTTAAGGAGCAGCGATCTGGTAAGGTGCATGGAGTGATACTATTACACATTTGCATGCAGTGGATTTGGATCACTTAACCGCTTGCCGACTGCGCACAGTATATTTACTGCGGCAGTCGGCCCCGGCCAGGCAGAGTGACGTAGGTCTACGTCGCTCGCCTGTCACTCCTTCCAGAGCCAATAGCGGGCGCGCGCCCGCCTCGGCTCGTTCACGGAGGAGTGCGGGAGTGTGACTGGCGGACCCGATGTCCGCCGGTCACACTACGATCGCCGGTACAGCGGGAGAAAGACAGAGCGGCTTGTGTAAACAAGCCGCCTGTCAGTTCTCCCTGTGTAAAAGTGAAGATCAAACAGTTCTACTATGTAGAACTGTTGATCTTTGTTTTTACACTAGTAGACCTGTCCCTGCACAGTTAGAATCACGCCCCTAGGACACACTTAACCCCTCCCTGTCCAATACTGTTAACCCCTTCCCTGCCAGTGTCATTTTTGCAGTAACAGTGCATATATATAGCACTGATTACTGCAGTAATGTCACTGGTACCCCCAAAAGTGTCAAAAATGTCAGTCAAGGGTCCGATCTGTCCGCCGCAATGTCGCAGTACCGCAAAAAAAATCGCAGATCGCCGCCATTACTCGTTAAAAAAAAAAACACCAAAAATGACAAAAATCTTTCCCTTTGTTAGTAAACGCGATAACTTTTGCGCAAACCAATCAAAATACGCTTTTTGCGATTTTTTTTACCAAACATAGGTAGCGTAAAACAAATTGGCCGAAAATTTTAAAAAATTTTGATTTTTACATTTTTTTTGGGGGGAATTTCATATAAAAAAAAGTGAAAAATATTGTTGTTTTTGCAAAAATTACGCTCTTTTTTTGTTTATAGCGCGTGATCAAAAAATCGCACAGGTGATCAAATACCACCAAAAGAAAGCTCTGTTTGTGGGAAAAAAAGGACGTGAAATTCGTTTAGGTACAGCGTCGCACGACCGCGCGATTGTCCGTTAAAGTCACGCAGTAAAAAATCGCAAAATAACCCCTGGTCTTTTAGCAGGAAAATCCTCCGGTGGTAAAGTGGTTAAAATAATATGCAGTATTTTGGTGATATGGAAATGTGAGTGGTTTGAAGTTTATTATAGGTATTGTGTATATGCAATATTACACTATATTCGTTTTTTTTTACTTCTGGGGATTACTTGCACAAGTAATGCTAAAGAGCAGTAAAAAGAAGGAACAATGGTTTATTAAAGCACATATTTTTGGAAGTCCAATAAGGAGTTTTGGAGTGTCTGAGCTGAGGTGATTCACTTGGTGGAATATACTGGTATTTTTATTTTTTGGAAAACCTTGTGGATCTTTATGCGAGACCGCTAATGAAGCATGGAGACATCCAAAAGAGAGAGACCGCACTCAAAGATGTTAAATAAAAATCCTTAGGACTCCTTTATTCTCCATAAATCCAACAGACAGCAGACAGACAGTGCAATACACAGACAGACGTGTCGGGTTGACGCGTTTCACGATAAAAATCGCTTATTCATAACCACACACCTGTGTGAAGCATGGACACAAGGAGGCACAGAGTTGAGGAGAACCTGATAGGTATTGATTGGACATACACCAAATATATGAAGGGTAAGGGTATGTAAAGAAGAACACTGGAGAAAAACTACACATATGGTTAATTATTGACAAGTAATTTTATTGAAAAATTAAATTAAACACATAGGATAAGATTTGAGGAATAGTGGGTTGAGCATACTACACTATATTATATTTCTTTTTTTGAGATCACTGTAAAGGAAGATTGGATTCAGAGGAAGGATAAAGGGAGGAATAACAGGAAGAAGTTGATGGACATATAACGCCTGATCTTCGGTTATACAGAGACATTATTGAACTTGTGACCTTGGAGTTTGAGAGTGATGGTCACTTTTATTATTAGTAGTGTGCACAAGGCAGGCATATAATGATCTAAAGAAGACTAATGCTGGCCATATACTAGCTGAAAAATCATTAAAAAATCTGTCATTTGGACAATTCGTTTGTTTTTTGTCCATTTATTGGGCACAAATAGAAAAATCGGTTTTACCTTTTCAGAGCCGAAAAAATCAAAAATAATAAATAAATTGGAAGGTTAACGAGTTTCTCACCCAAACTGTTTGCACTAGGCACACGTGACAAAAAGAATGAAAAAAAACGGATTCATTCATGTCTGTTGAACAATTGAACAGTCATTACATGATGGCAAAATTGTTTGCTCTTTCTTACGGCCGAGTGTTCGTTATTCTAAAACGAATTTGAACCACTTTTCTTATAGTGTATGGCCAGCATAAGTCTACCCCATCATGTTTACATTTGGGTAATGGTTATTTTTTTCTTACAACATAGCTTTACTTGTTACCACAAACCTATATTTATAATATTTTTTTCCCTCATCTATATGTATTTTATGGTATTTCATTGAACTGTATCAGGTTACAATTGTTCTGTTGTACACTGACATCGAGTAGTGGTTTAGGGCCAGTACAGTTTGTTTATTTATGGGATTTGGCTTTTCCCTCTGTCCTTCCTTCCTGTTTATTGCTAGTTAGTTCAGTCCTAGCCAGACTTCTCCTGTTTCTTTCATGTTCAGTTAGGCTGGCCATACACAGTGCGAATTTCTAAGCTGTCCCCGCCGAGAGAAGACGATGATATCTGCCGCTAACGATTATCACAAGAGAATCCGGCAGGCTGGTTGTACCTAAGTGATTTGAAAAGCATCCCCTGTATTGCACTTATCTAAAGTAAGGATTGGATTCAGCTTATATGTTATGTTGGAGTCAGAGGGTGACCCTCCTGTCCGGTCTATGTAGGTATGTCAATGCATTAAGTGGCATTTGAAACAGAACCACGTTACTTCTATTTTTCCTGTGACGTTACCCCAGTGTCCTCTAGTTCAATTCACTGTACTTGCAGAGCTCCAGCTACACTTTAGATACAAATGATAGTCTATTAAAAAATAAAATAACAAAATTATCACTCATCCTACTTCCTCTGAGCCCAGGTTGTTATGCCTTCACCACTCCCCCCCCCCCCCCCCCAGGCTGTGACTGGACAGTGAAAGGAGAAATAGCACAGTGACAAACTAATCTCTCTGTCATTCTGCCTTCTCTTCCTATCAGCATGCTTTTTGTCAGCACATGAACTGATTGGCTCCTTGTGCTGCTTATTTCTCTCACACTCCAGCTCTGCTGTACAGGAGACTGCAAGAAGTTTTTGCCAGGTCAAATTCAGGTACTTACACTGCTTGCATTAAAAAACAAAAATGTAAAAATACATGTAATGATGTACTAATATTTATACAGCTCATAAAGCTGCATTAATGTGTGTCTTTTATATCTGCCTAGAGATCAGAATTAATCTGTGTATATGATAAACAATTTCTTGGCTTGAATGCTCTTGTCATCAAGAAAAGTGTACTCAGCTGTATTGCGAAAACTATTTATAACCCCTGAAATAAAAAGTAATGTTGCTCTAGTGCACTTCATCTTTTAAGTGTCATTTAAATATCACACCCATGTGTTTACACTTATATATGATTTCTATCTACATAACAGAAGTGCTGTCATTGTGTCTGGTGACAGTGATGAGGTGTACAGTTCAGGATGAGGTTAATATGATCTCATTTGCTCTAATGCACCATATGGAGAGTTTGTTTTATGGTTGATCATCTTTTCCTGGTGTAGTGTCTTCTGCACCCCCTATTTTGTCCTGAGGAAGGGAGGTTTCCTTCCAACACTTCATAATGATTTCTAAAAGAAATTCTGCATGACAACACTGTCAAAAAATTTGGCCCCATTAATTTCAATATAAGAAGATGGACACAGCAAGGTCAGTAGTCTATATTTGGTAAGTGGCATTAACATGCACACTATGTAACACTCTATGCAGTCAGTCTGCAGGGGGTATATATCTAAAACCTGCATTGCCTATGGCACAAATGTTAAATACACTCAGTGTCCTTGCCATCAAACAGAGCAACGTATGTAAGGTGAGCCAGCATATGCTATGTTGTGGTAAACATGCTTGACTCTGTTTTATTGTGATAGAACTGAAACAAAAATTAAGTTTTATATTATTAACCCCTTCATAAGAAACGGGGTCCGCGGCGGTTATGTCATCACGCTAACTTGTTCCGATTGGCTGTTTGCATTTGTGTGTCGGACGTTTTGAAACTGAGCCCGCAGGAACACCACTCGTTCATCTATCAGCTATAAGCTGTTTATTTGCCTTTACCTACCCAGGAAATTATAAGTGCAATACTTTTACCTACATTTGAATAAACAAGTCAACTTTTAATGCACTATGGAAGTTCTCTTTGTTCTGTTTTTCCTGGACCTTATGGGAGACCTGCTACTATTGAGCCTCCTTGACTACCTATAATTTAGCGGTCCTGTGCATCTGTTAAGCAGATTTGGTTATGCACTGAGGGTGTGAAATTGAGGTTTTGAGTCACCCTCTTGCTTTCTACTTCTACTCATCTGTCACCACTGGTGATCCGGTTTCCTGCTACTCTTGTGGACTGTTATTGATTATATGGGCATTTTTAACAGTATATTTTAACCTCCCTGGCGGTATGATTCTTTCGGATTTTAGGTGCTGAAAGCGGTACCATTATTTTGCATATAATTCTTGTGAATGAGCAGCCCAAACCAACTGTATACATTTATTATATATATATATATACATAAAAAGTACAGTAAAACTGCAGGCAAGGGCACGGGGGGGGGGGGGGCAAACTAATGTGATTTTTTTTTTTAACTGTATCAGTGTGTTTGGTGTCTTTTACATTTGAATTTGCCACCGGTTCCACCCCCCTGCGAACGTCACGTCGCAGGAGACGGAAGCTGGGGCACGGAGAGGATCGGGAGGAAGATCCACCGCTAGACACCGCCGGGACACATCGCTGGATCCCGGTAACAAGGTAAGTTACCCTGCTTACAGGAACCAGCGATGCTTCTGGCGGTACCCCGAGTGTGGCTCGGGGTTACCGCTTTTGGCTCTGAAATTTAACCCCAAGCCACGCTCGGGAATACCGCTAAGAAGGTTAATTGGTCTAGCGTTGCACTTTTCCTATATACATTGTTACTGAAGTTGTCTCAAGTCAACTTGTCAAGTGGGCATCCCTTAATATCTCTATTCCCCAGCCAAGTTTGATATATATAAGGGGTGATATAAAGCCAGCTAGGGGGAAATAAACGTTTGCTGATTGATTTTTAGACAGAGAGCTCTAGATTGTGTTTGTTTTCTGTCCTCATATTCATCCGGTTTTATGGATTTATGGGCTTCATGATCCTGGACTCGCCTGAGATATCATTTTGCTGGCTTTATATCACCCCTGCAGGGGACTGCTGTTTCTGACCCTGGGTGGCTCCTGGGTCAGATACTGAGGTGAGATGCTTGTATATCTGGTGGCGGATCCTTATAATCACGAAGGTGTCTTTTGGAATGAATTGATCACAGCACAATTATTTGTTTTTACACATGGACTTTATAATATTTACCCTAAAGGGCTTATCTAGCACTATCACCACTAAGGGCTCTTTCACACGGGCGATCCGATCAGATCCGCCTGTCAGTTTTTTAGGCGGATCTGATCGGATCCTCCATGCAGCTCTATGGGGCAGCGGATGTCAGCGGAGACACCTCCGCTGACACCCGCTGCCATCCGCATCCGATCCTGTGCGTGAAATCTGGACGGATGGAAACCCTATTTTTCCATCCGTTCAGTAATCGGAGCGGATCTGATGAGAGCGGACAAGCGGTCCGCTCTCATCCGATCCCCCATAGTGGGCAGCGGGTGCTGAGACACCTCCCTCTCCGCTCTGCAAGCGGAGACGGAACTGTCATCCACCGGCTCAGCGGGGATCGCGGATCGATCCCCGCTGAGCAACACGGATCCGCCTACGGAGGCGGACTGTGTGAAAGAGCCCTTATTTGGAACTTATGGACTTTTTTCCCATTTTTTTATATTGTTAAACCATATTATCACATGTATTTATTTATGATTTAGCGCAACACATTTACCTTGGATTTGTTTATCAAAAGAAAGTGGGCCAAAATAATAAAAAAAAAAAAAAATTTTAATTTTTGTTGTATATTTCTTGCTCTTACTATTACCCATCATCAAAAAAACCCTCAAAAAACTGAACAAAATCTCCTACTCCTAAAATACCACATATGTGTATATCATTTCAGTATACATAAATATAAAGTAAATAATAAATATAGAGTAAATATATATATATGTTTATATATTATTTGTTAAATAGTGCAGTTTGCTTTTTAAAACCACCATATACTCTGTATGTACAGTGGGTATAGAAAAAAAAAATATATATATATATTTACATGTATGTGTGTGGCCGTGTGGGTGGGGCTTAGGCACCCATGTGTAGGACAAGTGGACCTTCATTCACTAATGCCTAAATTTCAGAATGGGAACTGCGATCATGTGACAGTCAACATTAAAGCAGGTATCCCAAGCATAGAAACGAGCTGCAATGACACTGTTAACTCCTTGTTCTCTACATTAACTCCATTACACTGATGACAATTGTACACTTCAGACACTCTCATGCATAGAGGACGCTCCTTCCCAGGTGTGCAGCATTTTGAGGCGGGTACCACTGAGCCTGTACCAGGCTTCACCAATCCAACGGTTCATGTCACTTCTCTTCCAGTGACACACCCCATGGTTACCATGGGATACATACAGGAAACACACTTTCTCTCCTCTCTCTCTCCAGCTTCCTTGCTTGCTTTCTTCTCCAGGGGCCCCTCTACACATTCTCTTTTGTGACTCCAGGCTGGGTCCCTAGGCACTCTGTACTGCTGGCAGTGGTGACTCTAGGAACAATATATGGGGGGGGGCACAAAACTGGGGGGCAATCATAATTTTCACCACTAAATCATACCACTGACAAAAACTAAATAAGTATATATATATATATATACATATATATATATATATATATATATATATATATGAGTAAGGTTATAAAATACGAAAGTAATGCAGTATGCAATGATACCTTTTTATTATACTAACCTAACACTTAAAAGACCAAATTTCAGTTTTCCTTTCTTCCTCGGGTATTGCTTCAGACCTTAGAAAGAGAAAAACTCTCAAAAGCTTTTCTTTATAGTTTAAAGCATTTTCAGCAAACAGTTTACGCAATAATAAACCCCTAGTAATGGTGCCAGTTTACGCAGTAATAGCCCCTAGTACTGGTGCCAGTTTATGCAGTATTAAAGCCTAGTATTGATGCCAGGTTAGGCAGTATTAAAGCCTAGTATAGGTGCCAGTTTACGGAGTAATAACCCCTAGTATTGGTGCCAGATTATGCAGTAATAAAAACTAGTATTGGTGCCAGTTTACGCAATAATAGCCCCTAGTATTGGTGCCAGTTTATGCAGTAATAGCCCCTAGTATTGGTACTAGTTTGCGCAGTAATAACCCCTGGTATTGGTGCCAGTTTACGCTAAAATAACCCCTAGTATTGGTGTCAGTTTACACAGTAATAAAGCCTAGTATTGGTGCCAGTTTACACAAAAATAACCCTAGTATTGGTGCCAGTTTACGTAGTAATAAAGTTTAGTATTGGTGCCAGTTTACGCAGTAATAAAGTCTAGTATTGGTGCCAATTTCCTCAGTAATAAAGCTTAGTATGGGTGCCAGTTTACGCAGTAATAAAAGCCTAGTATTGGTGCCAGTTTATGCAGTAATAAAGCTTAGTATGGGTGCCAGTTTATGCAGTAATAAAGTCTAAAATTGGTGCCAGCTTATGCAACAATAACCCTAATATTAGTGCCAGTTTATGCAGTAATGGCCCCTAGTATTGGTACTAGTTTACGCAGTAATAACCCCTGGTATTGGTACTAGTTTACGCAGTAATAACCCCTGGTATTGGTGCCAGTTTACGCAGTAATAACCCTTAATATTGGTGCCAGTTTACGCAGTAATAAAGCCTAGTATTGGTGCCAGTTTACACAAAAATAACCCTAGTAGTGGTGCCAGTTTACGCAGTAATAAAGCTTAGTATTGGTGCCAGTTTACGCAGTAATAAAATCTAGTATTGGTGCCAGTTTTCGCAACAATAACCCTAGTATTGGTGCCAGTTTACGCAGTAATAAAAGCCTACTATTGGTGCCAGTTTATGCAGTAATAAAGCCTAGTATTGGTGCCAGTTTACGCAACAATATCCCTAGTATTGGTGCCAGTTTACGCAGTAATAAAGCCTAGTATTGGTGCCTGTTTATGCGGTAATAAAGTCTAGTATTGGTGTTGATTTACGCAGTAATAAAGCTTAGTATGGGTGCCAGTTTACGCAGTAATAAAAGCCTAGTATTGTCGCCAGTTTACGCAGTAATAAAGTCTAGTATTGGTGCCAGTTTACTCTACAATAACCCTAGTATTGGTGCCAGTTTACGCAGTAATAAAACCTAGTATTGGTGCCAGTTTACGCAACAATATCCCTAGTATTGGTGCCAGTTTACGCAGTAATAAAGCCTAGTATTGGTGCCAGTTTATGCAGTAATAAAGTCTAGTATTGGTGCCAATTTAAGCAGTAATTAAGCTTAGTATGGGTGCCATTTTACGCAGTAATAAAATCGAGTATTGGTGCCAGTTTACACAACAATAACCCTAGAATTGGTGCCAGTTTACACAGTAATAAAGCCTACTATTGGTGCCAGTTTATGCAGTAATAAAGCCTAGTATTGGTGCCAGTTTACGCAACAATATCCCTAGTATTGGTGCCAGTTTACCCAGTAATGAAGCCTAGTATGGGTGCCAGTTTACGCAGTAATAAAAGCCTAGTATTGGTGCCAGTTTACGCAGTAATAAAGTGTAGTATTGGCGCCAGTTTACTCAACAATAACCCTAGTATTGGTGTCAGTTTACGCAGTAATAAAGTCTAGTATTGGTGCCAGTTTACGCAACAATAACCCTAGTATTGGTGCCAGTTTACGCAGTAATAAAGCCTAGTATTGGTGCCAGTTTACGCAGTAATAAAGCCTAGCATTGGTGCCAGTTTATGCAGTAATAAAGTCTAAAGTCTAGTATTGGTGCCAATTTAAGCAGTATTAAAGCTTAGTATGGTTGCAATTTTAGGCAGTAATAAAATCTAGTATTGGTGCTAGTTTACGCAACAATAACCCTAGAATTGGTGCCAGTTTACGCAGTAATAAAGCCTACTATTGGTGCCCGTTTATGCAGTAATAAAGCCTAGTATTGGTGCCAGTTTACGAAACAATATCGCTAGTATTGGTGCCAGTTTACCCAGTAATAAAGCCTAGTATGGGTGCTAGTTTACGCAGTAATAAAAGCCTAGTATTGGTGCCAGTTTATGCAGTAATAAAGCTTAGTATGGGTGCCAGTTTATGCAGTAATAAAGTCTAAAATTGGTGCCAGCTTATGCAACAATAACCCCAATATTAGTGCCAGTTTATGCAGTAATGGCCCCTAGTATTGGTACTAGTTTACGCAGTAATAACCTCTGGTATTGGTACTAGTTTACGCAGTAATAACCCCTGGTATTGGTGCCAGTTTACGCAGTAATAACCCCTAATATTGGTGCCAGTTTACGCAGTAATAAAGCCTAGTATTGGTGCCAGTTTACACAAAAATAACCCTAGTAGTGGTGCCAGTTTACGCAGTAATAAAGCTTAGTATTGGTGCCAGTTTACGCAGTAATAAAATCTAGTATTGGTGCCAGTTTTCGCAACAATAACCCTAGTATTGGTGCCAGTTTACCCAGTAATGAAGCCTAGTATGGGTGCCAGTTTACGCAGTAATAAAAGCCTAGTATTGGTGCCAGTTTACGCAGTAATAAAGTCTAGTATTGGTGCCAGTTTACGCAACAATAACCCTAGCATTGGTGCCAGTTTACGCAGTAATAAAGCCTAGTATTGGTGCCAGTTTACGCAGTAATAAAGCCTAGCATTGGTGCCAGTTTATGCAGTAATAAAGTCTAAAGTCTAGTATTGGTGCCAATTTAAGCAGTATTAAAGCTTAGTATGGTTGCAATTTTAGGCAGTAATAAAATCTAGTATTGGTGCTAGTTTATGCAACAATAACCCTAGAATTGGTGCCAGTTTACGCAGTAATAAAGCCTACTATTGGTGCCAGTTTATGCAGTAATAAAGCCTAGTATTGGTGCCAGTTTACGAAGCAATATCGCTAGTATTGGTGCCAGTTTACCCAGTAATAAAGCCTAGTATGGGTGCCAGTTTACGCAGTAATAAAAGCCTAGTATTGGTGCTAGTTTACACAGCAATAACCCTAGTATTGGTGCCAGTTTACGAAGCAATAACCCTAGTATTGGAGCCAGTTTACACAGTAATAAAGCCTAATATTGGTGCCAGTTTACGCAGTAAAAAATTCTAGTATTGGTGCCAATTTACGCAGTAATAAACCCTAGTATTGGTGCCATGCTCCCAGCGCGAAGGAGGTAGGGAAGAATAGTGAGACCTGCCAACAACAGTGATAAACGTGTTAAGGCCAGCCGCGACAGTGGCAGCAATCTTAACACTTCTATCAACTTTATGGGAGATCTGTATGATTTCCCGTGGGTCTCCTGATGTGCTACAGTACAGCACACCTCTCCATTTGGGACTCCTTCCATCTGCCACACACCATGGCGAAACTAAGGGGGAAGGCTGCTACAGTGCACCACTCCATCCAGGAGACATGCTTCTCTAGCAGGGGTGCCCAACCTTTTGAGGAGGGAGGACAGATGACAGGTCTGTGTCCACTCAACTTATGCAGAGCAGACACGGACACAGCCCGCTCTACCCCCTGCGATCTGATCCACCCAGACAGAAGGGGATCCTCTTCTGTTTTTTAAGTGGATTGGATTGTAGATAGGCAGATGTAAACGGACGCAAGTCCATTTACATCTGCTGCTATATAGAGGGGAATGGAGGGTCCAATTGGGTCTACCTTAAAACCAGACAGGTGGATTAGATTTGACCGATCGCGTGAAAGAGGCCTAAGACTGCTTTCACATGGATGCACTGGGGTTTACCTGCACCTCAACTTACTTCAATATTCACTTTTTCCTCAGAATTCCTGCAGGTATCACTGGCTGCTGCTGTCCCCCAGGCAGGTATGGATGATGGCTGGTGCTGGCTGTCTTCCAGGGCTGGGTACTGCTGGCTGGTATTGCTGGTGGGTACTGCTGGCTTATACTGATGGCAGGTACTGCTGGCGGGTACTACTGGCTAGTACTGCTAGCTAGTACTGCTGGTGGGTACTGCTGGCTGGTACTGCTGGCTGGTACTGCTGTTGGGTACCGCTGGTGGATACTGCTGGCTGGTACCACTGGTGGGTACTGCTGGTTGGTATTGCTGGCAGATACTGCTGGCTGGTACTGCTTGTGGGTACTGCTGGCTGGCACTGCTGGCCGGCACTGCTGGTGGGTACTGCTAGCTGGTACTGCTGGCTTGTACTGCTGGTTGGTACTGCTGGCTGGTACTGCTGGCCGGTACTGCAGGTGGGTACTGCTGGCGAGTAATGCTGGCTGGTACTGCTGGTGTGTACTGCTGGCGGGTTCTGTTGGTAGGTATTGCTGGCTGGTTCCTGATCCACCATTCCCGACCATCGGTGTGACAAAGCTGGCGCTGAAGAAAGCATGCGGCTGCAGTAGACAGCAGAGCCAATGCTTCCTGTATCGCTCCTATGACCTGTCACAGGCGGAGTGCATTTGGTGTCACTCCGCCTGTGACTGGAGCTATACAGGACGCATCTGCTCCACTTCCTCTAGTGCAGGCCCCGTTCTTCACAGTGATGCTTGGGGATGGTTGGTTGGGAACCCACAATCTGGGCTTACCAACCCACCATAACAGAGAGCAGGATGTGGTGCCCCTACCCTGTTGGGGGCACATGAGGTGGGCACAGTATAATGTTGAGGGGGGCCGTGGCTCCCTCCCTGCCCCCCCCCCCAGTGATGCCACTGGCTGCGGGTTTGGTAAATATTTTTGTAAATATTTTATTATTTCTTTTCATGTGACAACACTGAAGAAATGACACTGTGCTTCAAAGTAAATTAGTGAGTGTGCAGCATGTATAACAGTGTAAATTTGCTGTCCTCTAAAAATAACCCAACACACAGCCATTAATGTCTAAACCGCTGGCAACAAAAGTGAGTACACCCCTAAGTGAAAATGTCCAAACTGGGTCCAAAGTGTCAATATTTTGTGTGGCCACCATTATTTTCCAGCACTGTCTTAACTTCACAGGTTGCCACTGGAGTCCTCTTCCACTCCTCAAAGATGACATCACGGAGCTGGTGGATGTTAGAGACCTTGTGCTCCTCCACCTTCTATTTGAGGATGCCCCACAGATGCTCAATAGGGTTTAGGTCTGGAGACATGCTTGGCCAATCCATCACCTTTACCCTCAGCTTCTTTATCAAGGCAGTGGTCGTCTTGGAGGTGTGTTTGTGGTCATTACCATGTTGAAATACTGCCCTGTGGCCCAATCTCCAAAGAGAGGGGATCATGCTCTGCTTCAGTATGTCACAGTACATGTTGGCATTCACGATTCCCTCAATGAACTGTAGCTCCCCAGTGCCAGCAGCACTCATGCAGCCCCAGACCATGACATTCCCACCACCATGCTTGACGGTAGGCAAGACACGCTTGTCTTTGTACTCCTCACCTGGTTGCCGCCAAACACGTTTGACACCATCTGAACCAAATAAGTTTCTCTCCGTCTCATCAGACCACAGGACATATTTCCAGTAATCCATGTCCTTAGTCTGTTTGTCTTCAGCAAACTGTTTGCGGGCTTTCTTGTGCATCACCTTTAGAAGAGGCTTCTTTCAGGGAACTGTAGTTCTTAGCAACAACACATTAATTTCCACTGGACAGTACTCTTTGTGATACACCCATGTATTGTACCCCATGTATTGTATCTTCCTTTGTTAGCTTAGTCCCCTAGTTGTGTTATAAGCCCTGTTAATTTGATATGTTGTGCATGCACCCCTTTGAAAGACTTCAAACCAGGCAATACACAGTTAATGGAAACTTTACCAAAGAAAGACCAAGTATACAAGGACAGTTCTTGTAAAGAAGCTGCTCACACACATTCCTGTACTGATGTATTCTATTGCCAATAAGGTAATCATACCTGAATAACAGGAGAGTCCATAGAGACAGAGTCTATGATTGGCAGTGATACACAAAGGCAATAAGTCCATAAAGACAATAAGTCCACAACTGGCAGTTAGGAGTCCATAGAGTCCCCAGGTTCCCAGCTCCTCAGAGAACCCCCGACTACCTCCTCCCCAGATGGGGGCATAGTCTGACAGAGTGTCATACAGAGTAACAGCCTACATCCTGGCAGTGTTTCCCAGAAACTCTCCCAGGGCATTTCAGTGAGCCCTTTTTATGTGGATCTTTGAACCATTGGTGGCAAAATCTATCCAATCAATTACTCAGATCCACCACACATCTACACCAAAACAATTTGCACCTGGCTGGCTCAGTATACTTGAAGACATAAGCACAGACAGTAGAAAACACCACAGCTTGGAACAGATAAATCAGAAAAACTTTAACCCCTTGTAGGCACCTCCCAACAGCTGCATACCTCCCAACCATCCCAGATTCGCCGGGACCGTTCCAGGATTTCAAGTGAATCCCGATGTCCTACTAATCTGGGCTAAGTCCCACATCGAAGTCTCCGGCACCAGACTCCACCAATCCCCGTTAGGTGTGTGCAGCACCGTGCTTTAGCTGTCAGGCTGAGGATTGCTCAGTGCTCAGCAGCACATCCCCCCTGCTCCTTACCCGCTCACCTGCCTGCTGTACATCCAGTAGAAGGAGGGAAGAGGAGGTAGGCTTGGTCTGCTACACTTCCTCCCCATGTTCCCTTTGCCTGCCCAGACATCCCGCATGCAGCCAATGCTATGTTTGGGCGGGAGATTTTAAAGCAGTGCTCCCTATGTCTGCCTGAGGCTCTGGGGACCAGCCAGCCTTGGGTGAGTGAACTCTCCCCTCTCTCTCTTCCTTCCATGTGCCATAGTGTTCCAGACTTCCATGTGCCATAGTGATCCTTCCTTCCTGCCTTTTGTGTGCCATAGTGAACCTTCCTTCCTGCCTTCCATGTACCATAGTGATCCTTCCTGCCTGCCAGGTGTCATAGTGAGCCTTCCTGCCTTCCAGGTGCCATAGTGATCCTTCCTGCCTTCCATGTGCCATAGTGATCCTTTCTTCCTGTCTTCCATGTGCCATAGTGATTCTTGCAGCTTTCCATGTGCCATAGTGATCCTTCCTTCCTGCCTTCCATGCACCATAGTGATCCTTTCTTCCTGCCTTCCATGTTCCATAGTAAACATTCCTGCCTTCCAGGTGTCATGGTGATCCTTTCTACCTTCCATGTGCCATAGCCATCCTTCCTTGCTGCCTTCTGTGTGCCATAGTGATCATTCCTTCCTGCCTTCCGTGTGCCATAGTGACCCCTCCTTCCTTTCTTCCTTTCCTCCATATACCATAGTGATCCTTCATGCCTTCCATGTGCCATAGTGATCCTTCCTGTTTTCCATCTACCATAGTGGCCCTGCTTCCTTCCTCTTCAATATACTATAGTGATCATTCCTGCCTTTCAGGTGTCATAGTGATCCTTCCTGCCTTTCATGGCCCTAGTAATACATTCTTTCTTCTATGTACTATAGTGATCCTTCCTGCCTTCCATGTACCATAGTGATCCCTTCTTCCTTTCTTCCATATAACAGTGATTCTTCCCTCTTTCTTTCCCTAAGGGTTGGTCCAAACTGGAACACAGTGAAGGAAAGACACGTTCCGTGTGCATTTCCTGCATTGCATGCAACCATGCTGCCCTTGTGAGATGCAAGCAGGTCTCATTATTTGTTAATGGCAGCGTATTTGCTGCCACCAAATCACATGGTACTGCAGTACTATGCAATTTGGTGTGGTACAATTTGAAAAAGTAGTGCTTTGCAGAGTACCCCCCATTCACTTGAATGGGTCCTGGTCAGTGGGCAGTAGTGCCTGCCAATGCATCAGGGTATATAACTCCTGCTGCAGTCACAAAGCAAAGCATCTTGGCTGCAGCATATCTACACCCCCAGCTGCTGCTTCTGCAGCTAAAGGGGAAGCACTTGGAGAGGTGGTAAAACTCTGCTGTGGTTGAGGCACATTTTTACCACCCCTAGCACCACTAGTGTAGTGTGTTAGGAGTGGAGATTAGACAGGTAGTTAGTGGATTGTGCTTTCAGTCAGTGTAGTGCAGTCAGTGTAGGGCTATCAATGTAGTGCTGTGCTGTCATTCTTGTGCAACACAGTGTAGTGGTGCCACTGAAGTGTTGGTTTATAGGGATGATCGAACGATTCGGGTCGACCATCGGTTCGACCCGAACATTGGCTGTTCAAGGTTCGGCCGAATTCCGAACTTTTTGCTGAAAAAGTTCGGAATTCAGCAACCAGAACCGACCAAAATGCAATGGGACAGGAAATGAGCTTTAAAAGCCCGTGATTGGACCAGAACCATTAGTAAAAGCCAATTGAGGGGGCAGGAGAATGCTAGGAATGTGATTGGATATACTAGGGGGTCCACAGGCCAATCATTAGTGAATACGCCCCCCCAGTATATAAGATAGCCCCGGCAAATTCCTAGCATTGTAATACAGGGACATGGAAGAGAGTGGAAGCAGTTCTGTTACTTCTGCTTCAAAAGTGTCATTTAGCATTTATTAGTGTGAGGAAAGGGATATCTAGTGTAGTTAGAGTCCTTTTTTACACTTTAGTTAGATGCAAAAATTTAGTTTCTGTAGGGAAAGTGTTATGTGCCAGGGTGACCGTAGTGTAGTGTAGGGTTAACTGACTCTGACTGCTATGGCAGGGTGACCAAACCCTTCCATGTCAGGGTGACCGCTATAGAAACAGGTTTGTTTCTATTAGGTCACTTACAGAGCACTGATATGGCTTCTCGCCTGTCAGCTTGCTTTTTGGCTGCAGGCGTTTATAGGGCTTTTTTGAGGACAAGTTTGGAGTCAGGCATGACATCTGAACTTGTGTATATGGGTATATATACACACATAATTATATGTATATATACACCTAGACATATATTGGTGTGATAGTAGCAGAAATCTATACTTGCGCTAATTAAATAATTAACACCAATATGGCTCCGCTCCTATCACACCTATATATGTGTAAGTGTATAAATACATATAAGTATGTGTGTATTTATACCCCTATACACAAGTTCAGATGTTTTACCTGCCTCCAAAGACCCCAAAAAAATGCCCAAAAAAAAACCCCTGCTGCAAAAACACACCTGGGCGTTTTTGTAGCTGGCCTTTTTTTGGGCATTTTTTGGGGTCTTTGGAGGCAGGCATAACATCTGAACTTGTGTATAGGGGTATAAATACACACATACTTATATGTATATATACACCTAGACATATATAGGTGTGATAGTAGCAGAAATCTATGCTTGCGCTAATTAAAAAATTAACACTAATATGGCTCCGCTCCTATCACACCTATATATGTGTAAGTGTATAAATACATATAACATGTGTGTATATATATCCCTATACAGAAGTTCAGATGTTTTGCCTGCCTCCAAACACCCCAAAAAAATGCCTGCAACAACACACCTGGGCGTTTTTTTTTTTTTTGGCGCTAGCGTTTTTTTGGGCATTTTTTGGGCGTCTTTGGAAGCAGGCAAAACATCTGAACTTGTGTATAGGGGTATATATACACACATACTTATATGTATATATACACCTAGACATATATAGGTGTGATAGTAGAAGAAATATTTGCTTGCGCTAATTAAATAATTAACACTAATATGGCTCCGCTCCTATCACACCTATATATGTGTAAGTGTAAAAATACATATAAGTATGTGTGTATATATTCCCCTATACACAAGTTCAGATGTTTTGCCTGCCTCCAAAGACCCCAAAAAAATGCCTGCAACAACACACCTGGGCGTTTTTTTTTTTTGGCGCTAGCGTTTTTTTGGGCATTTTTTTAGGTGTCTTTGGAAGCAGGCAAAACATCTGAACTTGTGTATACGAGTGTATATACACACATACTTATATGTATTTTTACACTTACACATGTATAGGTGTGATAGGAGCGGAGCCAAATTAGTGTTAATTATTTCATTAGCGCAAGCATATATTTCTGCTACTATCACACCTATATATGTCTAGGTGTATATATACATATAAGTATGTGTGTATATATACCCCTATACACAAGTTCAGATGTTTTGCCTGCTTCCAAAGACGCCCAAAAAAACGCTAGCGCCAAAAAAAAAAACGCCCAGGTGTGTTGTTGCAGGCATTTTTTGGGGGTTTTTGGAGGCAGGCAAAACATCTGAACTTGTGTATAGTGGTATATACACACACATACTTGTATGTATTTTTACACTTACACATATATAGGTGTTATAGGAGTGGAACCATATTAGTGTTAATTATTTCATTAGCGCAAGTATATATTTCTGCTACTATCACACCTATATATGTCTAGGTGTATATAAACATATAAGTATGTGTGTATATATACCCCTATACACAAGTTGAGATGTTTTGCCTGCCTCAAAAGACCCCAAAATATGCCCAAAAAAACGCCTGCTACTAAACCGGCAAGGTGTGAAAATAGCGGAGCCATATCCCTGTTCTATAAGTGACCTAATACAAACAATCTTTTTTTTTCTGGTTCTGGACATGCTACAGAGCTGAAACTTCACAGGTACACTTTTTAGACCCCCCAGATACTAAGTCCAAAGACTTTTTTTTTTTTTATTTTTTTTTTTTTATTTTTTCAATAATTGGCTCTCTATCAAAAATGAAAATTTTTAAGAACTTTTTTTTGTGTGATTAATAGTCCCTGGGGCATGACCCAGATCCCTAGGCACTTTTTAGGGGCATTTGTTGGGTTTTATGGCTTCAAAATGGTGTTTTTTGATTACCGAAGTTCAGGTCCCATTGATTTCAATGGGGTTCTGAAATCCGGGACAAACTTTTGGGAAGTTCGGATGTTCTGGCCGAACCGAACTTTTGAAAAGTTCGATCATCCCTATTGGCATATACAACACATCTATGTCACCCCACTAATCCTATTTTATTTATTTTTTCATTGATATATATATATATATATTTAAAGCATCAAGTTCTGTTGCTGCATTATTAGTACTCCCCCTTCTGTGTCGCATATGCTATTTCTTCTTTTTCAGCAGTGATTTTTTTGTGGCGCAGAAGCAATAATAATATTTAGGGCATAATTGCTGTCCCCTCTTCTGCGTCGCAGGTGCTATTCCTTCTGCGTCAGCAGTGTTTTTTTTTTGTGGCAGAGCAGCACTAATTATATTTAGGGCATAATTGCTGTCCCCCCCTTCTGCATCGCAGATGCTATTCCTTCCTTCCTTTTTTTTTACTTTTTTCATGGCACAGCAGCACTAATAAAATTTATGGCATAACTGCTGCCCCCCTGCTATGACAGCAGTTGTCATTCCTTCTGTGTCAGCAGGGGAGCATGCAGCCTGGCAGGCCAGGAAAGGGGGAAAGAGCGAGCCCCCCCCCTCCTGAGCCATACCAGGCTGCTTCCCCCCAACATAGGGAGAGTGCTTTGGGGTGCCGTCCAAAGCACCTTGTCCCCATGTTGATGGAGACAAGGGCTTCTTCCTGACAACCCTGGGCTGTGGTTGTGGGGGTCTGTGGATGTGTATCGGGTACAGCGTACCCCTACCCATTCCCCAAAAAAGTGTACAAAAAAAAAGTGTAAAAAAAACACACAAGACAGTTTTTGACAAGTCCTGTATTTAAAAAAGGGGGGTTGAAGGGGGGTTCCAGATTCCTACAAGCCCCCCACCAGCAGACCCCCACAACCACAGCCCAGGGTTGTCGGGAAGAGGCCCTTGTCCCCATCATCATGTTGAGGGCATGTGGCCTAATATGGTTAGGAGGGGGGTCGCTCGCTCGTCCCCTCCCCTTTCCTGACCTGCCAGGCTGCGTGCCTGGATAAGAGTCTGGTATGAATTTTGGGGGAGACCCTACGCCATTTTTGTTAATTTTATTTAATCTGTATTGCCGGGAGCCAGAAATACATTACCGACGTGAGCAAGGTTAAATGTCATGGCCCTTAAAGGGGTTGTAAAGTCAGAAGGTTTTTTATCTTAATGCATTCTATGCATTAAGATAAAAAGCCTTCTGTGTGCATCAGCCCCTCTAATACTTACCTGAGCCCCTTCTAGATCCAGCGATGACCACGCATACCTTCGTGGACTCTCCTGATTGGCTGAGACACAGCAGCGGAACCATTAGCTCCTGCTGCTGTCAATCAAACCCAGTTAGCCATTCATGAGAGAGAGAGGGGGTGGGGGCGAAAGGCAGCTCCGTTTCTAAATTGATACACAGAGCTGCAGCTCAGCTCGGGTTCCCCCATAGCAAGTTGCTTGCTGTGGGGGCACTCAACAGAAGGGAGGGGCCAGGAGCACTGAAGTGGGACCCAAGAAGAGGAGGATCCGGGCTGCCCTGTGTAAAACCACTACACAGAGGAGGTAAGTATAACATGTTTGTTATTTTAATAGAAAAAAAAATGAGAGTTTACAATCACTTTAGGCTCCTCTAACTATCATGTTTGGTCACACCCACTTTTTGCACCTGCGCTCTTAGCTGCAGGTCGCTGTCTCCCCGAAATGTCCCTCATTCCCAAGTTCAGAAGTTGGGAGGTATGCAGCTGGGTGGAACAAGTGTTGATTTGGGAATAAGTACATCCTTCTGCTCTTCCCGCTCATGTGCGTCTCCAAGGCCACGTAATGGCATGATATGTGATTGCTATGTCCCTTTAATTTGCCCTGTTCCATTTGACCCTGACCAATCACAGCGATCAATCATGTAAAAAAAAGCTGCAATGCTGTAGCTTTTGAAGTCTCTCCTCCCACAGTGATCAACTGTGAGCGTGTAGTGCAGTACTGGGCACTGGACTACACACTGAAGATGTAAAGAATAATTAAATAAAAACAATCACTGCCACTAGAGCAGTGACATTGCACTGCTCCGGTTAGTGATCACAGACATGGGGGAGATTTACTAAAACTGGTGCACACAGAATCAAGTGCAGCTGAGCATAGTAACAAATCAGCTTCTAAATTCTGCTTGTGCAGACTCAAGATAGCAGTGGGTGGCGACATACAGGCCCAGACTGGCCATAGGGCAGACTGGGTATATACCCGGTGGGCTGAGGCCTCTGCGTGCGCGGGGGAACTCACACATTCATCTCACTTAACTTTCCGCGGAGAGGGCCGCATATCTGGCCGGCTATATGAGACTCCCCAGTCCCCTGAGACCACTCCCAAATTAGGCACTGTCAGCCGGGCTGATGTTGAGCCCAGCTCCATGGCCAATCAATCCAGTTCAGGCCTCAGGGGGTGGTAACGAAGAGGTGAGGTCAGACTCACTCAGCTCAGAACAGGTGACCGTGATGACTTTCTCTGGGGGTGGAGCAGAGCAGAGGGACCCCCTTCTGCTTGATATCGTGAAGAAGCGGGAACACTTGACTAAGTTGATTTGTTGTTTCTTTCACTGTGCCTGGCTCCCCGCATAGGCTGAGACTTCAAGGGTTAAAATAGGAAATCTTGTTACCTTCTCCACTCTCCTTGTGGCAGCACCTCTCAGATGTCCCCCGAAGAAAAAATGGAAGTGGCAGACGATAGTGCATTACCTCACAAAACTTGCCTTCCTGTTGGCAGCCATCATGAAGTCTCAGCCTATGCGGGTGTAAATATCCTTGAGGAGATGTATCCATGCTTAATACTATTTTCCATCTGGTAAGAGGCTTGATTGATTACATGTTTCACCCGTGTGCAGTGGAGCACCATATCACTGTCACTACATAGGAGGTCACTTGAGAGGAGCTATTTGCACTTAACCATATCTGTCTGGTAAGAGTATAACTTGGAAGGTGGTGGGATTTATGCACCAGCCACGTGGATAAATTGACTTTTATTTTTGAATTAATATCACGTTCATCCACATATATTTCGAAGATTTGTATGCACCAGTCACGTGGATAAATGGACTTATATATTTTTGAATTTATATCACGTTCATCTACATTCATTTAGAACATATATTGAATCATATGGACTTTGGGATTTATCACATTGTACATTCACTTTGTACACACGTTATCACTTTGTTTGTATCATAATTATCATGATTTGTGCTTGTACATCAGGATAACTCATTTTAATTTTAGCACACCAGATCATTTTTCACATTCCTATCCTTATGCCCCTTTATATCACGCCCCTCCTCCTTCACATTTCTGTCCTCAGCCCCCCTCTGCATTCCTGTCCTTAGCCCCCTTTATATCACCTCCCTTCCGCCTTTACATTCCTGTCCTCACCCCCCTACCCCTTTACATTCCTGTCCTCATCCCCAGTACCCCTTTACATTCCTGTCCTCACCCCTCCACCCCTTTACATTCCTGTTCTCATCCCCAGTACCCCTTTACATTCCTGTCCTCATCCCCAGTACCCCTTTACATTCATGTCCTCACCCCCCTACCCCTTTACATTCCTGTCCTCATCCCCAGTACCCCTTTACATTCCTGTCCTCACCCCCCACCCCTTTACATTCCTGTCCTCATCCCCAGTACCCCTTTACATTCCTGACATCATCCCCACTACCCCTTTACATTCCTGTCCCCCACTACCCCTTTACATTCCTGTCCCCCCACTACCCCTTCACTACCCCTTTACATTCCTGTCCCCCACTACACCTTTACATTCCTGTCTCCCCAGTACCCATTTGCATTCCTGTCCCCCCCACCCCTTTACATTCCTGTCCCCCACCACCCCTTTACATTCCTGTCCCTCACTACCCCTTTACATTCCTGTCCCCCACTACCCCTTTACATTCCTGTTCCCTAATACCCCTTTACATTCCTGTCCCCCACTACCCCTACATTCCTGTTCCCCACTACCCCTTTACATTCCTGTCCCCCACTACCCCTATTACCCCTTTACATTCCTGCCCCCCACTACCCCCACATTCCTGTCCCCCACTATCCCTTTACATTCCTGTCCCCCACTACCCCTACATTCCTGTCTCCCATTACCCCTTTACGTTCCTGTCCCCCACTACCCCTTTACATTCCTGTCCCCCACTATCCCTTTACTTTCCTGTCCCACAGTACCCCTTTACATCCCTGTTCTCAGCTTTACCCCATCGTCAGATTTCTGTCCTCAGCCCTCCCCCCATCTTCAGATTCTTGTTCTCAGCTCCCTCCCATCTTCAGGTTCCTGTCCTCAGCTCCCCCTTCACAGCACCCTCAGCTTCCTCCACAATCCACATTACTCACAGAGCGGACAGCAGCTGGACAGCTCCGCATGGACGGCGGCAAGCATAAAGCTGACATAAGAAGCAGGACAGCTCTGGAAGGAGGGCGGGATCTGCACAACATTTCCAGGTAACAAGCTTGCGGGTTAACTTGAAGTCCTGTCCTCCACCTGGAGCTGTACTGGCTCTGATATCAGCCTCCTGCCTCCCGCTGTCCATGCAGGGCTTGTTCAGTATGACTGAGCAGATGGCTGAGCAGGCTCCTAAATGGCAGTGTGACACTGACGCGGCTGCGAGATGCGCCCCCCCCCCCCAGATTTTGCACCCGGTGCAGTTGGCCCCCCCAGCACCCCCCATGGTATGCCACTGGTGCTATGCACACATTCTGAATTTAGTACTTGCAGACACAACAAAGGTGGTAGTTGAAAGGGTATCACTGTTCGGTTTGTTGAATGACATTGCTGTTTTTATTCGTGATTCTTATCAGCACATGAATAACTGGGAACAAGTTAGCCAGGACCCTCATCGTCAAAGAATTTCAGTAATTTGGGAAACACGCTGGTGGTCAAAAGATTTTGCTTTAAGAAAAGTCATTGGGGAATTTTCAAATCCTGATTCTGCTTTGTTTCTTGGTCTGCTGTACACTTTGAGCCGAATTGAAGAAAGCGCATCATTGAAACCTGAAGTGCGTGTTAGAGCAAAATCTTATGCGGAATCCTTGCTCAAATATGAAACCATACTCATGGCTCAAATTATTTTGAGAATATTTGAACTGTCAACACCATTGTCCAAATATCTGCAATCAACTCAGATGGATATCTCAAAACCTAAGCAAATGGTACAGGGAACCTATGAAACACTTAAAACAATTACATGAGATTTTGATTCCATACAAATGACTGCTGATAAGTTTGTTAAGTGGGCAAATGACAAGATGCAAGAAGAAAGTTACCACCTAGAAGTACAGACCACTCTTCCTCAAAAAAGAATAAGAAAAATAAAGCGAATGCCAGATGAGACTGATGACGATGTAGCAGTTTGTGATGCTGTTTCAGCCTATAAAATACTTGTGCACAATGTAATATTGGATACGGTCACAGAGAGCATGAATCGCCGCTTTCTCGCTTGTGGGACTAGCTTGCTTTGAACCAAACAGCTTCTCTGATATAACAAAATCTGGACTTCAGGCACCAGCAATGGAAGAACTCAGCAAACGATTACTTAGATTTGATGAGGGAGCAACAACAGAAAATTTGCGTTCCCAACTGGCTAATTTTTCAATGCAGTGGCCGAGACTGAAAACATCACCCCTTGAAGAATATAGTATTGTACAAGATGTATCTATGGAAAACCAGGAAAGCAAATTGCCAGAAACAGAACTGGTGAACAAATCTTGCATGGCATGTAAGAACTGTGCTATTTGCTGCTATAAGATACTACAGCGCTTTCATTTGTTAACTGATGCCTATAATGTCATTGGTTCAGCCTACAAGTTTTTGCTTACACTATCTTTTACTCAAGTCGCCTGTGAAAGAAGTTTCTCCAAGTTGAAGTTTATTTAGAGGCTAAGAAGCTCTGTATCTCACGAGCATTTGAGCTCTTTGATGCAAATGGCAATCGAAAAGGATATACTAATGTACCTTGATTCTGATGATGTCATTGACAGAGTCGCAGAAACCAGTGAACTTCTACGAAACTTGCTGAATCCATAGTGCAGTTATTTTGTTCTGTGATTTTAAAGATAAAAAAAATAAAATATATGCCAAAAAATTTAATATATTTGGTTATTTATTTATTTTTGTATTGAATCGTTCATTAAAAATTTAGCACCTTATATATTGCATTCATTCTATCATTTATTATCATAAATGTATATAATTCCAAATGATTGATAAAATACAATGACTGAAGCAGGCTAAATATAACTAAAAGACATTGAGAAACCATGAGTTTTCATTACTTGTGATAAGGTTTAAAAAAAAAATGGGCTGCTCAGCCTGAAATGCCCAGGCCTATTTTTTGTTCCAGTCCGGGCCTGGTGCCATAGGATGGCTTCTGCCTCCCATACGCTTTATGTCCAATAGGACTTCATCAGTAGAGTGGAGCCAATGAGTCACCAGCACCTTATAAAGAAAATTGATATCATAGTAACAAAAGACGCAGCCGCTACACAACAGGGGCATCTAGCAGCAAGACAGGGGATCTGGGACTGAACATCTTGCACATTTGCAACAGTAAAATAAATCCAATTAAATAGACATAAAAACAAAAAACAATCAGCTTCTAACTTCAACTTGCTAAATTAAGCTTTGACAATAAAACCTAGAAGATGATTGGTAATACTTTGCACAGCTGCACCACATTCTGTGTGCAACAATTTTAGTAAATCTCCCCCATAGTATGGCAGGGCAGCATACAGTCATTGGCCAGAGCAGTTCAATGTGACATAAGACTGCTCTGGTGACAGTGATCTTCACTGCCTGTTTTAACCCCATAAGCACGTCTGACATCACTTTTTTGGATGTACATATTCAGAAGGGACTGGATGGCCAAATTATTAGTGAATTATTCCATAAACCCACTGCTGGGAATTCTATTCTATATCCACCAGTTTTCATCCGGAACCCTTAGTGGCCTCCATCCCCTACAGCCAGTACCTAAGAGTGGAACTCAACTGCTCTAATGATGTGCTATTCCAGAAGGAGGCAAACCTCCTGAGATAACTTTAAGAAAAGGGCTATAGCAAGAACTGCCTCAAAAAACCTACAGACAGGCACTACAAACCTTTCGTCACAATATTTTATTTTCCGAAAAAAAAACAGACATGGTTAGAATCATTACCAGATACTCCAACCAACACAAGCAAGTCAAAGATATTGTTGGCAAATACTGGCATCTGCTCTCTATGGATCCGTCTGTGGGCTTGGGTTTGCTTGCAGGAATGTGCACACTCGAGGGAGCACATCCACATTCTCCATTGGTGCTAGACGGCCTAGTTAAAGGTTGCTCAGACTCCTGCTCAGCGCTGACTAGGCTTCAGCTGTTTACTTGTACCCTGCTTGAATCCTGTATGATATTCATTGCTGACCTGGCTTGCTATTGACCTGACCTTGGATCTTGTTTATGCTTCTGATCATCAATTCCTGACTTTGGCTTACTCCTGACCTCGCTGCTGTCTGATGCCTTGGTACTTCTCTGCCCGCTCATTGCTGACTCTGTCTTTCCTTCTGAATATGCTTCTGTCTCCTGTTTGGCTTCATGTTGCTTCTCCTCATCCCAGCTCCAGTTGCCACAGCGTGCTCCTGTCTCAAGCTTTGGCAAGCCACGCATCCTGAACCTGCAATCTTAGTGGAGTGCCTCTTTAACCTCGGCTGATCTATCCGGCATCATTGCGGTTCTTGACCTGATGTTCTGCCTGACCCACCGAGTTTACAACTCCAACCACAAACTCTGCAGTCAACATCTACAAGCACACGGGATGCGCCATTTTATTTTTTCCTCAAAGAAGAGAATTTCTTGTTGTTGACATTTAACAAGGCATATTTTAGAATGCACAGGGATCACAAAACAGAGCTTTAGCTACCGGTGAAAACTCTTAAAACCCCATAAGACCTAATTTTAGTGAAATCTGCAGTTCCCAGGGTGAATTTTCTGCTTTGAAGAGATTTTTGGTTTAAATTTTTGCAAATCAGAATCAGAGCAAATTTTGGTTTATAAATTCAACTTTACTTCTGTTTATCTAAAGCCAATACTTTGCTTTGTTTTTGATTGAGCATGGACGTGTTAGAACCCCTTTTCGATAATGCCATCTGTATCCCTGTTGAGGAGATGCATCCTCTTTTTTTGTTCTTACTAATTTTACTTGGACAAAAAGTGAAGGAAAATCTGAAATTGCAAGTTGTCACCAGAACAGGAGAAGAGGAGAAATTTTCCATTGCAGATACAAATTCATTGTATCCACTGAATTGCAAATTCCTTCACCATAAAAAGATTTATTCTAAATTCCTGTTTTGGCAGGAATATAAGGAAGATATCTCACTAATGGGACACAGACACAGGAGCATACCAATGGGGAGGCGGGGCAGTCCGCCCTGGGTGCCACACATTGGGGTGGTGTCAGTCTGCCAGAGGTGACACCATCCTGAGGTAGGTGAGAGCCCTGGCTGCACCCTTTGGCAAATTTTTTTTACAGCCGAGCCAGAACACCCACTAGCCTTGTCTGGTCTGTTCTATCTTTTCCTCCTGGCTGCTCCTGCCACCACTGCTGCGCTGCCGAGCCAGGCCTGTGTCATTATTCTCCACCCGGGCGGTGCAACTTCCTGCTGCATACTGTGTCCACAGTCCTCATAGTGGATTGCAATGGTGGTTTGTGCGGATTTCAATAGCAGCATCTGAGGTGAGCTGGTGATAAGGGGGTGGGGGTTGGCAGCCATGGTGTCCACCGCCCAGTCACCTGAGCTTATGTGAGAAGAGACCGGAGGGGTGTTTGTGTCTGCCCTGCTATCCTGAGCTGCTCTGATAAGGGGGAAGGGGGGAGGTTGCTGTGTCCACCAACACCAACCCGATGTAGCTCAGCTAATTTGATATTGGGGATTGGGGGTGGGTTGCTGTATGTCCACCACCCATGTACAGTTTATAATGTATTATTTTCTGTTGAATTACACATACTAATATATATTTTTTCTTCTCCTCTTCATGAGCATTCCAATATCGTATCTTATTGTATATCTCGGATATGTAAACAACAAGCTGTCATTTATTTTCTGCCCTATGTATCTATGTATGGTCTTAGGCTCCATGTACACGGGACGCTGGAAATGGCCGTTTAGGAGCAGTTGGGCGTTTTTTTCAGAAGCCCCTGAACCCACCTACATTTTATCTTATCTGTCCATGTACACCAGGTCGTTTACAGTCATTTGCAGGCAGTTGCGTTCAGGGACTGTTTTTAGAACGCAATTATTTGCGTTCGAACGTGTGTTTCCCGGCGTTTCAAACACACAAACGCGTCCGAACGCGTCTGAACGGGTCCGAACGCGTCTGAACGCGATGACCTGCGTTTAGCGTTCGCGTTTTTCCATTTTAAAGGGGAATAATTTTTTTGACCTCTAGGAACGCTTCTAAACGCAAACGCCCGCAAACGCTGCTAAACGCCCGCTAAAAGCGGGTACAAACGTGACCGAACGGACGTTTCAAACGTCCTAAAAATTCCAGCATTCAAAGGGACTTTTAACAACGTCCCGTGTACATGGAGCCTTATACTGAATTTGATTTGGGAGTGAGTTCAAGTTAATTTCTTCTCTTTCAACCAAATACGATATATATTGCCGGCCAATGTGGAGGGGGGGGGGGGGGTTGTCCCTCCCTTATTTGTACTGGGGGTTCTGTTGAACCCTCTCTTTTAGCTGTCGCCAGGAGGATTTAATCTGGTTGGATGGTTACCGATCAGATGAACCTCCCTTGACACGCATGCTCTCTGAACTAGGAGTGTACTCACTGTGCGTCATGACACGATACATCATGAACATGCAAATAACCGCGCTACCCTATTATTTTTCTGTGACAATATATAAATGAAAAGTGCCTGTGCAATTTTTATAACCAATGCTCATATAATAACTTGGTGGGATAAATAAATATTATAAATAAATAATATATTAATGTGAAATACCGTGATTCCTCTTAAAGTGCAACGTGCTGTATAGTAAATACATATAGTAAATTATCACTCAAATAAATAAATATAAAAGAAATATAAAAGTCCAATGCAATCAAGTCCATAAAGTGAATACAAAAATTGTGCAAAAAACGTGCTCAAAACACTGCCGGTAGTGTTTTGAGCACGTTTTTTGCACAATTTTTGTATTCACTTTATGGACTTGATTGCATTGGACTTTTATATTTCTTTTATATTTATTTATTTGAGTGATAATTTACTATATGTATTTACTATACAGCACGTTGCACTTTAAGAGGAATCACGGTATTTCACATTAATATATTATTTATTTATAATATTTATTTATCCCACCAAGTTATTATATGAGCATTGGTTATAAAAATTGCACAGGCACTTTTCATTTATATATTGTCACAGAAAAATAATAGGGTAGCGCGGTTATTTACATATTCATCATTTACCTATGAGAACACTATTTCGGTAGTGTTCTTGAATACTTGCTGCTTCCCATAGTACCACAAAATTAATACCTAGGCGCGAGTATACCACCGTTTTTCATCATGAACATGCGCCGATCAAGCCTCATGGCACGCTTGCGCCACTAGATGGCGATGAAATGCCTGAAGATCGGATGTGGTGCTGGACAACAAAGCATCCACCTGATGCTATTTGGCTGTAATATCAGTCTCTCTGCAAGGTGGTTCCCAGCCCTGATTATCCACTCTAGCTATAAATACTCAGATATTTATACATCCTGGAGGCATTCCACCCCATGGATGCATAACCACTAAGCGCTCCACTGGCTCAGACTTCTCCCATATGTCCAATATGATATCCTCTACAGGTACAGTAACTAAATATACAACTGGTGTTAGAATTTCAGATCTCTATTAGAGATTTATTGATTAACTGACAGCCTGAGCTTTTAGTCACCTGCATTCATCGATATATATTCTACTATGCAAAAACACCTGGCCAACACCTTATATACATAATTTGGGGTGTAGGGGTGTAGTTGGTACTCTAAAGGTTTATATATAGATTGTATACTAATTTTAGAACACTAATGAGACTCTCCCTTTATTGCTATGGATATTTTGGAAACCTGCATAGGCCAGGGATTCCCGAACTATGGCCCTCCAGTTGTTCAGGAACTACAATTCCCATCATGCCTAGTCATGTCTGTGAATGTCAGAGTTTTACAATGCCTCATGGGATGTGTAGTTCTGCAACAGCTGCAGGGCCGTAGTTTGGGAATCCCTGGTATAGGCAATTGCTGAAGGAACTGTACTCCCAGGGAGAAATGGGGAAGCGAAGGACCATGAGAGAGAGAATATAAACCTATCTGCTCCACAGTGTACTCGCTCTCTTGCTTCCGGGACCCAGTGAGTGTGGAAAAGGCTGTTGTGTGCTCACAGAACTGTCAGTGGCTGAGGCCTGGTCCACGAGGCCTAATCCGAGAGCAGAACTCTCCTTCAGCTGAGTAGATGCTGATAGCTACACTGCCGCTGCATTTTTGGAAAGAGTTAGGGACTAAGCAAAAAGGTGTGTTTTTTATTCGATAGAATACAATGGAAAAGCTGCAGAAAATCATGTAGTGCACATTTTTTCCGCGATTTGTGTTCTTTTTTTCCAAGCAACTAATTGGCCAAAAAAAAAAAAAAAGCATACAAAATGCAAACCGCAAAAAAAACAAACCTGCGAAAAATGCGTCAAACGCATGTGCCAAAATGCACTGCAGGAAAGGGTCAAAAGCAAACTGCATAGGTGTGAACGAAGCCTGACACAAAAAAAGTGCATGATTCTTCCACAAGGTGGCAGCACATTCACTAAACTAAGAACAGTCACAGTCAGGAGGACTTTAGATAATCTTCAATCTGTCTCATTTGTGAAATTTGCACTGTGTGTTACTACATTTATTTGCCTTTTGTACCTAAAGTATAACTCTGGGCAAAACAAATATATCCAGCAATTTGACAAGAGTATTAACACAGCATTTTTTTTTTTCCAAAATCATTCTTGTAATATAGTTTTATTATCTTTTGATTCTGCCATTAATCCCTTGATTTTCCTATTTCTTCAGCAAGCAATGTTGATAATTCTGTAGTGAAATTACCCTATGGGCAGGGTATTCTAAAAGCGGTGGACCAAACTTAAACCAAAAATGTAATATATTGCCAATATATGATTACTATTTATTAGATGTGGTAGTCACTTTTTTTTTTTTTTTAAAGTGGTTGTATACCAAAAAAAAAAAAACCCTGCAAGACAATGGCATAATGTGCTAGTATGCATCACATACTAGCACATTATGAAATACTTACCTTAGAACGAAGCCCCTGCAGCGGTGCCCGGTCACCGCTGAGGGAGCTGACATGTTCCCCCGGCGTTTCTTCTGGGATTGTGGGCTCAGGAGTGAGTGGAGTGAATGGCCGGGGCTGCGATGATGTCAATCCCGCGTGGCGGAGCCCTTGTTTCTGGCAAGAAGCTCTGGCACAATATGCTGGACCTTCAGAGTACATGCGCGGCTGACGTCAGCGGCTGTATGCAGAGTGAATATCTCCTAAACGGTTAGAGGTATTCATTTTACCTACAGGGAAACCTTATTACAGGCTTACCTGTAGATAAAAATAAGAAAGCGGGGTATACAACTGCTTTAAGTCTATTTTTAGTATTTTTTTTTCACCTGGTGATCTGGCCAGTAACACACCTCCTGTATTAGGGTGCCTACACTGTGCGTGAAAAAGTAACTGAGACACATTGGGACAGCAGCATTGCCAGTGTGGGGGGGGAGTGTTAGATGGACCAGCAGATTTAGATACACAAAAAAATTCAAGCCAAAAACCAGCTCACACTTTACAAGCCATTAGCGCAAACTGTTTTTTTTTTCCTTTTACAAAATAAATAAAAGTTGATCATTGTAAGCACCCCTGTTAATTCTTGTTTTCTCTCAACCCTCTAACTGCTACATTTTCAGGACAGCTTGTTCTGTCAAAAACAACAGACTCACTGGCTGGATCACCAAGCGAAAAAAAAAAGGAAAGAAGCCTAAAAAAAAGATACTGAATGCAGCCATCACATCTAAGAATCGGTAAGCTGCAATATAAGAAACATTTGCTTTTGGGTTTTTTACTGCTTTTAAAGCTGGCCATACACTGTAAGATTTATCTGGTTCTGTCATTTTACAGGTAATAAGACGATGTTACAGGGGGAGACACAGAGAAATTAAAAGTGTTTTTCTAATTCCATTTACAGACTGCATTATACAGTAAATGTTATTTTTTATCTTGCTCAGAGTTCAACTTTAAACCTAGGATTAGAAAAAAACCTCTGGCCACTTTGAAGCACTAAATTGATAAAACTGATAAGCAGTTTGTCTATCAATCAATAGTCAAATCCTTGAAACATGGGGGCTGCAGATGTTGATATATCCTTCTGAAACTTCTTTGTGCCTGGCTGTCATGATGGTCACATGGCTTCATTACCTAGCATAGATGTATCATCTCCATATCTGGGGCACTCAATTGAAGACCTGGGGGAAGAGCCCTGGGTACCAGAGTCTGCTTTGGTGCCGGTTCACATTTGTGCGATGCAGGAACCCTGCAAATCCACTGCGGGTTCCCGCATCCGACTCGACTCAAAGGCAGTTCACACTGCCAATCGCTGGCAGTGTTAATACAAAGTTAACAACAACACCCCCAGATCAGTTTGCAAATCGCAGTGCAAACTGTCAGTTCAGACATGAATCAGATCGCATAGGTGCGAACATCCATGCAATCCGTTTCTGGTGCAGACCAAAAAAAGGGTCCTGTGCGACTTTGGTCCGAATGCAATGCAAATTCAGCCATACAGTTCCGGTTTACACATATGCAATGTGGGAACCCGGCGAATCCACTGCAGGTTACGCATCACACTCGACCTGCAGGCAGTTCACACTGCCAATCGCTGCGGATGTTAGTTAATGACACCCCCAAATCAGTTTGCATATCGCAGTGCGAACTGTCAGTTCGGACATGAATCGGATCGCATAGGTGTAAACACTCATGCAGTCCGATTCTGGTGCAGATCCAAAAAAAAACTTTGGTCCAAATGCGATGCAAATTCAGCCATTCAATCTGTATGGCTGAATTCATAATGTACAGACATCGCATGTGATTTGCAGAGCAGTGCGCTGTGAATCACATGCGATGTCTGACATTGCATATGTGTGAACCAGCACACAATCTGTATTACTGAAATCGTAATGCACAGACATTGCATATAATTTGCAGAATAGTGCACTGCGAATCACATGCGATGTCTGACATTGCATATGTGTGAACCAACACTTAATGTGGTTACCTGTGTCATCTAATGCCTCCCTATTACTTTAAAAGAAAACTAAGGATATTTTCAAGCAGCGTATTCTGCATTATTGTTGTAAAGTTAATCTAAAAGTAATTGTAAATGATACTTTCCCATTCATACTCCTTCACTGGTGTATATCCTTCCTCTAGTGGCTATCTGATGTATAACAAGATCAGCCAGAACTATCTCTAAATACATACTGAGATAAGATTTTAGCTTTCAATACTTCTGCGCAGCCAAGATCAGGGGGGCCCATAAACTAACTGTTCCCCATAATCAGGTCCTTGGGGAGAAAATGTGGGGCTGATAATGTACACTTTCATGGTTAGGAGCATTTATTTCAACACACAGAAGTTTCAAGCGGAGGATTACTTAAAGGAGAAGTACAGCCAAAGCTCGTTTGGCTGTACTTCTATGGTGGATCACAGGAGTGCGGTTTGTTCTGCACTCCTACAATTCAATTATTGTGCTGCTTTCTAATATATTCTAAATCCACCCTAAAGAGCTCCTTCTAAACAAATTATAACCAGTGTCTCTCAAAGTGCATACTCAAAATTGTAGCCAATTTCGACAGGGTATCAACAGCAGGCAACATCTGACAGAGGATCAAACACTCCCGCATACTAACCAAAATAAAATAATAATAATAATTTTGTAATAAGTGTCAGATTTGTTATCAGCATTCTCCTGTTTATTTCAGGTCATCAATCAGTAATGCCTTAAATGAAATGCGTGGTGGTTAGTGCATACAGTATGGGTATAGACTGAGGACAGAAAGTATAAAGTATTACATATGCAAATTTGTATTCATATGTCTAGCCAGGAGGTGGTGCTATAGGCTCCCTTTCCCTTGTTTTCCAGTTTCTTCTTACCTTCTGTCCTCAGTAGCCTATTTACAGAGCTAAGTAGCTCAAGATGAAATTTCATACTTGTAAATAACTCAGACCAGTGAGTCATAACCTGTGTGGCTCTGTCTGAGTTTTTAATCTGAGATGGAGAACAACTTCTAATATGCTCTCGTTAGAAAACCCACAATGCACTGGGAATACTGTGTCAGGTTTTAAATACTTATTTGTAAAATAAAAATTGTATAGAAAAATATAGATAGTATAAAAATACAATAAACCTAAAACATTTGTTTTTATGTACAAATGTAAATTAATAAAACTGAACCAAAACCATTATAGTTTCTCTTTTATAAATTTGTTTTTTGTTTCTAACAGGACTGAAAACTATAGATGTAAAGTAAACCTGAACCCAATCATTAAAATCTCACATACTTTTTAATATAATTTATTATTTTTTTTTTTTTTTTTTACGCCTCCATACTTTTTTAAAGTGTTACTAAACCCAGGACTCTGCATTTACTATATCTGGTCTCCCACAGTACATAGAACATTGAAATGCAATTATTTTTGTACATATAAACAGCTAAATACCTTTTCTCATCAGCAGTATATAGCAGTCTTATACATTTTATCAGTATCTGGGTAAAGCTTGTAAGAGGGGTTTTCACTCCTGACCCTCTGTCTGGACAGTGCCGATTAGCCCTGTGCTAATCACATTCACCCTCCCAGAAAAAAAAACTCTATAGCAATACACACCAAACTGAGCATGTGCAGAGTGACTCCAAAGGCTCTGTACTGTCAGGATATGGATTGGGGACAATGGAAGAAGGTGAGGATCAGAGAAGACAGGACCAAACAGCCTTTTTACACATTGCAGAGGATTACCTCCTTAGAGTCCACAGTGAGTCTATCAAGCATGCTTAACTACATACACAAACTGATTTTACTGTTGTGGGTTTAATAACATTTCAAAGAATGCCTGATGTTTGGGTCATAAAGGTTCTTGTTCAGACACTTTTTGTCTCCAAACTCTGCCTTAGCATTCTCACTCTTTGACACATCCCCTAGTTGAGATTGCAAGTGGCGGTGACTACATACTGTACATTGCATTAGCAGGGTTCACAGCTGTCACTATCAGGAAGCAGGTCAAGAGCATGATGTGTAACTGATGCTGAAACAACTACATGTACACATGAAGTAGGTGAAAAAGTGTGGAGGAGATCAGCAGTATTGAGATGCAAAAAAGGAAACAATGTTTTTTAAATCGCAATTGTTTATGGCACACTGTGCTTCAGCAAGCTAAATGTCCTGCAGTTTAGATCTACTTTTAGGAACCAATAGCAACTCATCATATTGAGTTATATTTTATCTTTCTGTCAATTGTGCAATGGTTCTCTTTCTTGATGTGCATGCAGCTCTGTCAAAAAATACTACAATCATATTTACTGTACTATCAATATCAATCATTATGGGAAGGACACAAAACTTGGAATTGCTTTATTTTAGCATTTTGCTTCTAAATAACTTTTTTTCCCTAATCTTTTAGAGCAAACAAATACATTCAAGCTTTAAAATGAGTATGTGCCTGCAAAATTGTTATCATCTTGGAGTTATAACTATAGGCCTGAATATGCCACAACGTATTATGGTTCCCCTCTACATGAGGGAACAGAGGGAAGATCAGAATGGGGAAATCAAACATGTAAATTAATTCTCAGTAGTGCTCCAAGAAGATCAAAGCTGCAGAATTTACCTTTTGCTCCAATTCATCTTCAGAATCTATAACTTTTCATGTCTGATGTGAAACATTACTTTTTTTTTTTTAACAATAGTTATAGTCTTTGCTTGTTTTTTGTTTTCTTCTATCTATTCTTACTTATCCAGGAAAGTGAAGAGACCGTTTACAACACTGAATTAGAACAATGACTGATCAAAATATCTATCTATATCTAAATTATATATATATATATATATATATATATATATATATATATATATATATATATATATATACAGCCAGATCCATAAATATTGGGACATCGACACAATTATAATCTTTTTGGCTCTTTACACCACCACAATGGATTTGAAATTAAAACAAATATGATGTGCTTTAACTGCAGACTTTCAGCTTTAATTTGAGGGTATTTACATCCAAATCAGGTGAAAGGTGTAGGAATTACAACAGTTTGTATATGTGCCTCCCACTTTTTAAGGGACCAAAAGTAATAGGACAATTGGCTGCTCAGTTGTTCTGTGGCCAGGTGGGTGTTATTCCCTCATTATCCAATTTACAAGGAGCAGATAAAAGGCCCAGAGTTCATTTCAAGTGTGCTATTTGCATTTGGAATCTGTTGCTGTCAACTCTCAATATGAGATCCAAAGAGCTGTCACTATCAGTGAAGCAAGCCATCATTAGGCTGAAAAAAAAAAAAAAACCCATCAGAGAGACATTAGGTGTGGCCAAATCAACTGTTTGGAACATCCTTAAAAAGAAAGAACGCATCGGTGAGCTCAGCGACACCAAAAGACCCGGAAGACCATGGAAAACAACTGTGGTGGATGACCGAAGAATTCTTTCCCTGGTGAAGAAAACACCCTTCACAGTTGGCCAGATCAAGAACACTCTCCAGGAGGTAGGTGTATGTGTGTCAAAGTCAGCAATCAAGAGAAGACTTCACCAGAGTGAATACAGAGGGTTCACCTCAAGATGTAAACCATTGGTGAGCCTCAAAAACAGGAAGGCCAGATTAGAGTTTGCCAAACAACATCTAAAAAAGCCTTCACAGTTCTGGAACATCCTATGGACAGATGAGACCAAGATCAACTTGTACCAGTGATGGGAAGAGAAGAGTATGGAGAGGAAAGGAACTGCTCATGATCCAAAGCATACCACCTCACCAGTGAAGCATGGTGGTGGTAGAGTCATGGTGTGGGCATGTATGGCTGCCAATGGAACTGGTTTTCTTGTATTTATTGATGATGTGACTGCTGACAATAGCAGCAGGATGAATTCTGAAGTGTTTCGGCAATATTATCTGCTCATATTCAGCCAAATGCTTCAGAACTCATTGGACGGTGCTTCACAGTGCAGATGGATAATGACCCGAAGCATACTGCAAAAGCAACCAAAGAGTTTTTTAAGGGAAAGAAGTGGAATATTATGCAATGGCCAAGTCAATCACCTGACCTGAATCCGATTTAGCATGCATTTCACTTGCTGAAGACAAAACTGAAGGGAAAATGCCCCAAGAACAAGCAGGAACTGAAGACAGTTGCAGTAGAGGCCTGGCAGAGCATCACCAGGGACTTCAGGCTGTAATTGACTGCAAAGGATTTGCAACCAAGTATTAAAAAATGAAAGCTTGATTTATGATTGTTAATCTGTCCCATTACTTTTGGTCACCTAAAAAGTGGAAGGCACATATACAAACTGTTGTAATTCCTACACCGTTCACCTGATTTGGATGTAAATATCCTCAAATTAAAACATAAAGTCTGCAGTTAAAGCACATCTTGTTTGTTTAATTTAAAATCCATTGTGGTGGTGTATAGAGGCAAAAAGATTAGAATTGTGTCGATGTCCCAATATTTATGGACCTGACTGTGTGTATATATATATATATATATATATATATATATATATATATATATATATATATAGGGGTTGGACAAAATTATGAAAACACTAGGTAAAATAATTAAATTGTTACCTAATATGGTGATGAACCACCTTTGGCATCCAAAATGGCCTAAATTCTCCTGGGAATTGACAAGTTTAATACTTGGATGGTGGATAATGGCATCATATACCACTCTTCATGCAAAAATCTTTCCAGTTCCTACAGAGATGCTGGAGGCTGAAAACGAGTCCATACCTTGTTCTCCAAAATTGACCATAGCGGCTTTGTGATAATGAGGTCCGGCAACTGTGGTGTCCAGGGAAGGTCCTAGACTTTGTCTGTATGCTTGTCAAACCATGATTTGACAACACCAGTTGTGTGAATTGGAGCATTACGGTCTTAGTAAATGGTGCTGTCTTCGGGAAACAATATCTGCACCATGGTCAGCCAAACTTTGTACATACTCGCTGCGCTGTCAGTGACATTACCTTTCCAGGTGATGATTAGACCTGCAGAAAACAAAGATATGGCTTCCCAAACTTTGATTGCGTCACCACCATGCTTTACCGTTGGCACAAACTGGTCCTGATCATAAGCTTGAGACGGTGTTCGCCATACATAAACACCTCCTGTGGTTGGGAACAGTGTGAAGCTTGATTCATCGGACCATATTATTGATCGATAGTCCACGATTTATGGGTGTTGCACCACTCTCTCTTCTTCTGAGCTATAATATCAGTAATTAGTGGTTTGGCAATTGCAGCTCCCCCGTGAATGTTTTGCTTATGGAGTTCCCCCTGCACAGTTTTTGTGGACACGGGCTTTGGAAGACAGATTGAGCTCTGCAGTTACTTTTGCAGCAGTTGTTTTTTTTAGTCCCGGTCACAATCCTGCGCAATGTCCTTTGTCTCTTTGGGTCAGTTGACCGCTCTTATGCTTATCAGATGATATTTTCCCATAAACTGCATTTGCCATCATAATAACCTTTGATATTGTACCTTGTGACACCGCAAATAATTTTGCAACTTAAGTCACAGAGGCACCAGCTAAGTGGGCACCAACAATTTGCCCTCTTTGAAACTCAGTATTACTCGCAGCGCACACAGTGAATTACGAAAGTGAGGCTACCCACCTGTTAGCTAGTTGTCTCAATAAACAGCGGAAGCAAAAGAATGTTACATCACTTCCGCTTTCAACACGAAACATGTCGTCACTTTCATACCTGCAAATCATGTAGTGTGTGTGTGTGTGTGTGTGTGTGTGTGTGTGTATATCTATCTATCCAAGGTGGCAGCACTCTATATTTTTATTCACAACAAAATAACAGTATCAGTGTTCCAATAAAATACAACCTTTCAGACAAAGCTATGCTTACTAAGGCAAGAAAACACTTTATTACTTTAAACACTTTATTGTATCAAAAACTTTGTAACATTATAGAGAACCAGAGACAAAGTAATCAATCATTTTAAGTGCCGGTTTCACACCACAAAAAAAAAAAAAATACAAACATATATATATATATATATATATATATATATATATATATATATATATATATATATATATATATAAACATGTTTTACTTTTAGATGTGTTTTTTTAGCCCTTGTGCACAGTGACTGCAGCTTTGAAATGAAGTAACTTTATCTGAAATTGCACGATTTCAAAGCCACATCTCAAAGCGACATGTGACTTAAAGAAAATTTGCACGGCTTCATGCATAGAAATCTATTCAAGTCGCACCCCAAATCGCCAAAAGTAGTGCACTAACTACTTTTTTTAAATGAGTGCGGCACCGCAAAGTCAGCATCGCACCTATTAAAACAGTGCAATTGTTGGCAATAGAATACGACTTATCATGCAATTTGACCTGTCAAATCGCATGACAAGTGGCTCCAATGTGAACGGGGGCTTATGCCTCTTCAATGTGTGGCAGTATGTAGCATTCTTCCTGTTTTTTTTTTTTTAATCTGACACCTAAGAAGTCTTTATTTTAATTCAGGACAATGTGCGTTTCATTGTGGTCTGGTGCGTTTACATTCATTTTGCTACAGATGCATTCCAGATGAAAAAAAAAATGCAGCAGGTTCTACTTTTGTTTACTGCACTGGAACTGACTGCACTGGTGTGAACTAGGGCCATTGAAAGTCATGAAAAACACAGTGCATGCTTTTTTGTTAAAAGCAGTAGTAAACCGCAGCAGTTTAAAAAAAAAAAAGAAACACCTGTAAGGCAATTATATAATGTGCTAGTATGCATCTCATACTAGCACATTATGAAATACTTACCTTAGAATGAAGCTCTTCAGATGTCACCACTGAGAGGGCTTCCATTTTACCCAGTCTTTCTTCCAGGTTGGGCAGCTCTGGTTGTATGAGTAGCTTGAGCAGTGATGACGTTACTCACGCACATGCGTGTGGGAGCCCTCGGCTCCGGCACCAAGCTCTGAAGGTTCGGCACGGTATGCAGTGCGGTATGAAGTCACTGGCTGCATCCAGGGCGAATATCTCCAACGGTGCACATTTAGGAGATATTCATTTTACCTACAGGTCAGCCTTAATATAGGCTGACCTATAGGTATTAATCACAAAGTGGACTTTAATATCACTTTAATGGATGTGTTCAATAAAGACACAAGAAATTAGAATTGTTTGTGTGTTATCAGCTTAAAGCGGAGTTCCACCCTGGGAATACTTTTTTTAATAAAAATACCCCTGGGACAGTCAGGGCTAGTACATTCCACAATGGCTAGCCTCTGATCTGTCCCGGGTTGCACTTACCTTTTAGAAGAAATACTTACCTTGAAAATGTCTTGTCCAGCGCTGCCATCTCAGGTGTGGGCAGCTTGAAGCCAGCGCGATCCTCTTCTGCGTCCTCTTCTGTCTTCTTCGGTCCCACGATGCACTGCACCGGCCCCGACGTCACTTCCGGTGCGCGCGCGTCATCCCTCCACAGCTTCTGGGCATGCCCAGAAGCTGTTTAGAAGGGAATGACGCGCGCGCACCGGAACTGACGTTGGGGCCGGTGCAGGCGCATTGATTCCTGGGAGCGATGACATTCAGCTCCCAGGAATCATTGCAAAGCCAAGGAAGTGACGAATCGCCGTGGCCGTCGAGGGGAGGAAGAAGGAAGTAAGGTAAGTATATTTTATTCTATACGAGGTAATTAAAAAAAAAAAGAAATTGTGATTATCCATTTGTTTTTCAGGTGTCCCGGAGCGAGAAGATGGAGGTAAGTATAAATTTAGGGTGGAACTCCACTTTAAAGTGTTACTAAAGCTTTGGGTTTTTGTTATAAAAAATAACAAACATGTCTAAACTGTACTTACCTGCTCTGTGCAATGCTTCTGCACAGAGCAGCCCCAATCCTATCCTTCTGGCACCCCCTGCTGGCGTTCCATGTCCCCCCCCCCTCTTCATCGGGTGTCCCCAGGTAAAGCATCTTCGCATTCTCGCTCCATTGACACAGACAGCGGGACTCGGCTCCACCCCCACTCCTGTGTCACCAAATTTGATTGACAGCAGCATGAGTCAACTGCCCCCCGCTGCTATCAATTTGTCCAATGAGGAGAGAGACAGCAACAGGAGCCGCTGCACTCGTGTACATCGCTGGATCAGATGGGCTCAGGTAAAGAAAAGGACTGGACTGAGGGGCAGCTGAAGCACTAAAGGTTTTTCAACTTAATGCATGAAATGCATTAAGGTAAAAAACCTTAAGGCTTTAGAACCACTTTAAGCACATTTTGTCTATTATTGTGACATGGACAAGGATTACATCACATTTTATGGCAAATTACTGCAGAAAACCAAGTTAGTTCCAAGGGGTTCAGATACTTTTTCTTGACACTGTACACTATATTGCCAACATTTTGTGGCTATATTACCCTCACACCTATATGAACCAGTTGACTATCCTATTCCAAAATCATGGGCATTAATATGGAGTTACCTCCCACCATTATTTGCAGCTACAACAACCTCTTGTCTTGTGGGAAGGCTTTCCACAAGAGTGGATTATATCTGTGGCAAGTTGTGTTCATTCAGCCAGAAGAGCATTTGTAAGGTCAAGTACTCATGTTGGATGAGGGGACCTGGCTTGTAGTTGGCATTGCCATTCGCATGATAGGTGCTCACTAGGGTTGAGGTCAGGGTTCTGTTAAGGCCACTTGATTCCTCAACAACAAACTCAATAAATGATGTCTTTTTGGACCTGTCTTTGTGTATAGTCTTTGTGTATGGTGGGACAGAAAATGGCTTTCCCCAGATTGATACCACAAGGTCAGGCGTGCACAATTGTATAACATGTCTGCATGGCTGCATCAATAAAAGTCCAGAAGCCCCTCATGTGAGATATGTAACCCTCCACCTTCCCAGGATCTCATCTAGACGCCACGGGTGGCAACTGGGGTGTAAAGTAAGTTAATTGTTACTAGGGTTGAGCGAACACCTAGATGTCCGTGTTCGACGGGTTCGGCCGAACTTTAAAAAAAAGTCCGGGTCCGTGTCCCGGACTTTTACCGAACTTTTCCCGGACACCGAACCCCATTGAAGTCAATGGGGACCCGAACTTTAAGGCACTAAAATGGCTCTAAAACACCAAAGGAAAGGGCTAGAGTGCTGCAAATGGCAGCAAAACGTAATTAAGAGCATGGCAAGTGCTCTGCAAACAAATGTGGATAGGGAAATAACTTAAAACAACAAAAAAAAACAGAAAAATAAAACAATGTTCTTCTTCATCTCTGAAGGACGAGGCCCATATGGAGTAGGAGGGAGGTTGAGGTGGTGGTGGATGTGGCGGCCGGTGACATAGGCGTGCGCACAGGGTGTGCTGGGTGTGCCTGGGCACACCCTAATCACCTAGGGCACATAGCATTGCCAGTGAGGAGATGGGAAAGATCTCCCTGGGACCTGCTCTGCTCTATTTCTCCTTGCCTACAGGTACATGGCCCCGATACATTACTCTCCCTGCTGGCAAACACATGCATGTGTATTTCAACTTTGGGGTGCACACCTTAATGCAATAGGCTGCGCACACCTATGGGCGGTGTAGGTGGAAGCGGCGGTGGAGGAGGACCAGGGCCGGATTAACAGCATCATGGGCTTGGTGCTGAGGATTTTGAAGGGCCTTAAGGGCCGTGCCTTGCCATGCACCCAGAGGAGGAAGGGTGCAGCCATGCATGCCTAATTCAACATGGGATGCTGTCTCTGAAGCCCATAAACACATCCATGCATCGCCAACTGTCCCTCCTTGTCCGGCCTTCACGCTGTGTGGGGAGGTTCTGAGGGTGCTGCCTGGGGAAGCGAGCATAGAAGCCAGACTTCTGTGTTTACAAGTGACAGAAGAGCGGTAACAGTGAATATGGCCAACCCGGGGCCTATATAAAAGGTAGGGGCCTGGAGCTGCAGCTCCAATAGCCCCTACATTAATCTGGCCCTGAGGAGGAGGACGAGGTAGCCAACACTGCTTCTTTTCAAAAATTTTAAATGAGGGTACACCCCAAAAGAGTGAGAAAGAGCAAAAATGGAACAATGGGTGGGTAAGGTCGGTATCCATTGCTATTCTGCATAAGGTACGGAAAAGTCCCGTGGGATCCATGCCTGGTTCATTTTAATGAACGTGAGCTTGTCCACATTGTCTCTGGACAGGCGGCTGCGCTTGTCTGTTATAACGCCCCCAGCCGTGCTAAATACCCGTTCAGATAATACACTGGCTGCAGGGCACGCCAGCACCTCCAAGGCGTAAAGGGCAAGCTCAAGCCATGTGCCCAATTTGGAGACCCAGAAGTTGAAGGGGGCAGACCCGTCATTCACTACATGTAGGCGTGTGCACACATACTGCTCCACCATGTTGGTAAAATGCTGCCTCCTGCTAAGACGTTCCATCTGAGCTGCTGGTGCTGCTGTTTGTTGTGGCGTGCTGACAAAGCTTTTCCACATTTCGGCCATGCTAACCCTGCCTTCTGAGGTGCTGGCGGTGCCCTGGTTGCGTTGGCGACCTCCTCCTCCTCCTCCTCTGCCTTGTGCTTCCACTGTGGCCCCGCTGTCAGATGGGAATGCCAGCAGCATGGCGTCTACCAGCGTGCGCTTGTACTCGCGCATCTTGCGATCGCGCTCCAGTGAGTGAATTAAGGACGGTACGTTGTCCTTGTAACGGGGATCCAGCAGCGTGGCCACCCAGTAATCAGCACAAGTTAGAATGTGGGCAACTCGGCGGTCGTTGTGGAGACACTGCAGCATGTAATCGCTCATGTGTGCCAGGCTGCCCAGAGGCAACGAAAGGCTGTCCTCTGTGGGAGGTGTATCGTCCGTGTCCTCTGTATCCCCCCAGCCACGCACCAGTGATGGCCATGAGCTGGCCTGGGTGCCACCCTGCTGTGAACATGGTTCCATCTCCTCCTCCAGCTCCTCCTCCTCCTCATCCTCCTCATCCTCCAGAACTGTGCCCCTGCTGGACAATTGCGTCCCTGGCGTTTGCGTGTGCAGGAACCCACCCTCGGAGCCCCTTGCGAATGACTGCCCTGAAAGCCTTGGAAATGTTACCTCTTCATCCTCCTCCTCCTCCTCATCCTGTGCCACATCCTCTTCCATCATCGCCCGAATTGTTTTTTCAAGGAGGCATGGAAGTGGGATAGTTAAGCTGAGAACGGCGTCATTGCCACTGGCCATGTTGGTGGAGTACTCAAAACAGCGCAACAAGGCACACAGGTCTCGCATGGAGGCCCAGTTAAATTAAATAGCGGAATAGAAAATATGATCCAAAAAAAGTGTATGTATATCACACGTACACAACCACACTGGGCCCCAATTACTATTGTTTGTACCCCTAAAAGGCTAGATGAGGAGTAGGGGGAGTATGGAACAGGCAGCACCCTCAAACCTTCAGAAGTATGAGATGAACCCCAACAACTTGGAAAGGTGGATCTCTCTCACACGTACCGACACAGACTATCCCGCAATTCAATTGATCCTCAAAGGTTTTTATTGAATAGCGGAATAGGAAATATGATCAAAAAAAGTGTATGTATCTCGCACGTACACAACCACACTAGGCCCCAATTACTATTGTTTGTACCCCTAAAAGGCTAGATGAGGAGTAGGGGGGGTATGGAACAGGCAGCACCCTCAAACCTTCAGAAGTATGAGATGAACCCCAACAACTTGGAAAGGTGGATCTCTCTCACACGTACCGACACAGACTATCCCGCAATTCAATTGATCCTCAAAGGTTTTTATTGAATAGCGGAATAGGAAATATGATCAAAAAAAGTGTATGTATCTCGCACGTACACAACCACACTAGGCCCCAATTACTATTGTTTGTACCCCTAAAAGGCTAGATGAGGAGTAGGGGGGGTATGGAACAGGCAGCACCCTCAAACCTTCAGAAGTATGAGATGAACCCCAACAACTTGGAAAGGTGGATCTCTCTCACACGTACCGACACAGACTATCCCCCAATTTAACTGATCCCCAAAGGTTTTTGATTAAATAGCGGAATAGAAAATATGATCCCAAAAAAGTGTATGTATATCACACGTACACAACCACACTGGGCCCCAATTACTATTGTTTGTACCCCTAAAAGGCTAGATGAGGAGTAGGGGGAGTATGGAACAGGCAGCACCCTCAAACCTTCAGAAGTATGAGATGAACCCCAACAACTTGGAAAGGTGGATCTCTCTCACACGTACCGACACAGACTATCCCGCAATTCAATTGATCCTCAAAGGTTTTTATTGAATAGCGGAGTAGGAAATATGATCAAAAAAAGTGTATGTATCTCGCACGTACACAACCACACTAGGCCCCAATTACTATTGTTTGTACCCCTAAAAGGCTAGATGAGGAGTAGGGGGGGTATGGAACAGGCAGCACCCTCAAACCTTCAGAAGTATGAGATGAACCCCAACAACTTGGAAAGGTGGATCTCTCTCACACGTACCGACACAGACTATCCCCCAATTTAACTGATCCCCAAAGGTTTTTGATTAAATAGCGGAATAGAAAATATGATCCCAAAAAAGTGTATGTATATCACACGTACACAACCACACTGGGCCCCAATTACTATTGTTTGTACCCCTAAAAGGCTAGATGAGGAGTAGGGGGAGTATGGAACAGGCAGCACCCTCAAACCTTCAGAAGTATGAGATGAACCCCAACAACTTGGAAAGGTGGATCTCTCTCACACGTACCAACACAGACTATCCCCCAATTTAACTGATCCCCAAAGGTTTTTGATTAAATAGCGGAATAGAAAATATGATCCAAAAAAAGTGTATGTATATCACACGTACACAACCACACTAGGCCCCAATTACTATTGTTTGTACCCCTAAAAGGCTAGATGAGGAGTAGGGGGAGTATGGAACAGGCAGCACCCTCAAACCTTCAGAAGTATGAGATGAACCCCAACAACTTGGAAAGGTGGATCTCTCTCACACGTACCGACACAGACTATCCCCCAATTTAACTGATCCCCAAAGGTTTTTGATTAAATAGCGGAATAGAAAATATGATCCAAAAAAAGTGTATGTATATCACACGTACACAACCACACTAGGCCCCAATTACTATTGTTTGTACCCCTAAAAGGCTAGATGAGGAGTAGGGGGGGTATGGAACAGGCAGCACCCTCAAACCTTCAGAAGTATGAGATGAACCCCAACAACTTGGAAAGGTGGATCTCTCTCACACGTACCAACACAGACTATCCCCCAATTTAACTGATCCCCAAAGGTTTTTGATTAAATAGCGGAATAGAAAATATGATCCCAAAAAAGTGTATGTATATCACACGTACACAACCACACTAGGCCCCAATTACTATTGTTTGTACCCCTAAAAGGCTAGGAGTAGGGGGAGTATGGAACAGGCAGCACCCTCAAACCTTCAGAAGTATGAGATGAACCCCAACAACTTGGAAAGGTGGATCTCTCTCACACGTACCAACACAGACTATCCCCCAATTTAACTGATCCCCAAAGGTTTTTGATTAAATAGCGGAATAGAAAATATGATCCAAAAAAAGTGTATGTATATCACACGTACACAACCACACTAGGCCCCAATTACTATTGTTTGTACCCCTAAAAGGCTAGGAGTAGGGGGAGTATGGAACAGGCAGCACCCTCAAACCTTCAGAAGTATGAGATGAACCCCAACAACTTGGAAAGGTGGATCTCTCTCACACGTACCAACACAGACTATCCCCCAATTTAACTGATCCCCAAAGGTTTTTGATTAAATAGCGGAATAGAAAATATGATCCCAAAAAAGTGTATGTATATCACACGTACACAACCACACTAGGCCCCAATTACTATTGTTTGTACCCCTAAAAGGCTAGGAGTAGGGGGAGTATGGAACAGGCAGCACCCTCAAACCTTCAGAAGTATGAGATGAACCCCAACAACTTGGAAAGGTGGATCTCTCTCACACGTACCAACACAGACTATCCCCCAATTTAACTGATCCCCAGAGGTTTTTGATTAAATAGCGGAATAGAAAATATGATCCCAAAAAAGTGTATGTATATCACACGTACACAACCACACTAGGCCCCAATTACTATTGTTTGTACCCCTAAAAGGCTAGGAGTAGGGGGAGTATGGAACAGGCAGCACCCTCAAACCTTCAGAAGTATGAGATGAACCTCAACAACTTGGAAAGGTGGATCTCTCTCACACGTACCAACACAGACTATCCCCCAATTTAACTGATCCCCAAAGGTTTTTGATTAAATAGCGGAATAGAAAATATGATCCCAAAAAAGTGTATGTATATCACACGTACACAACCACACTAGGCCCCAATTACTATTGTTTGTACCCCTAAAAGGCTAGGAGTAGGGGGAGTATGGAACAGGCAGCACCCTCAAACCTTCAGAAGTATGAGATGAACCCCAACAACTTGGAAAGGTGGATCTCTCTCACACGTACCAACACAGACTATCCCCCAATTTAACTGATCCCCAAAGGTTTTTGATTAAATAGCGGAATAGAAAATATGATCCCAAAAAAGTGTATGTATATCACACGTACACAACCACACTAGGCCCCAATTACTATTGTTTGTACCCCTAAAAGGCTAGATGAGGAGTAGGGGGAGTATGGAACAGGCAGCACCCTCAAACCTTCAGTATGAGATTGTGTTCACTGTACCCCACAAAGATTGAGTTCACTGCACCCCACAATGATTGTGTTCACTGCACCCCACAAAGATTGTGTTCACTGCACCTCACAAAGATTGTGTTCACTGTACCCCCCCAAAGATTGTGTTCACTGCACCCCACAAAGATTCTGTTCACTGTACCCCACAAAGATTGTGTTCACTGCACCCCAAAAAGATTGTGTTCACTGCACCCCAAAAAGGATGTTGTTCACTGCACCCCAAAAAGGATGTTGTTCACTCCACCCCAAAAAGATTGTGTTCACTGCACCCCACAAAGATTGTGTTCACTGCACCCCAAAAAGATTGTGTTCACTGCACCCCAAAAATGATTTTGTTCACTGCACCCCAAAAAGGATTTTGTTCACTGCACCCCAAAAAGGATGTTGTTCACTCCACCCCAAAAAGATTGTGTTCACTGCACCCCAAAAAGATTGTGTTCACTGCACCCCACAAAGGATTTTGTTCACTGCACCCCAAAAAGATTGTGTTCACTGCACCCCAAAAAGGATGTTGTTCACTGCACCCCAAAAAGGATTTTGTTCACTGCACCCCAAAAAGATTGTGTTCACTGCACCCCACAAAGGATTTTGTTCACTGCACCCCACAAAGATTGTGTTCACTGCACACCAAAAAGGATTGTGTTCACTGCACCCCAAAAAGATTTTGTTCACTGCACCCCAAAAAGATTGTGTTCACTGCAGCCCAAAAAGATTGTGTTCACTGCAGCCCAAAAAGATTGTGTTCACTGCAGCCCAAAAAGATTGTGTTCACTGCAGCCCAAAAAGATTGTGTTCACTGCAGCTCACACACAGAAAAATGGATGTGGATCACTGACACCTGCCTATCTCCAATCCCACACCACACAGCAATATCGATTGTAGTTTGTAGAACACAGTTTCCCTAAAATTCAGCAGACTCTGTCCCTAACAGGATTGAGAAGAGATCGTAGATCAGGATTGAGTGCAGACCCCACCCCCCACACAGCAATATCGATTGTAGTTTGTAGAAGACACTGACCCTATATAATTCAGCAGACTCTATCCCTAAAATGCCTACAACTCGCCCTGCCTAAACACTCCGACCTGTCCCTCAATTCTATCCGGACACAAATGGTTTTTTCCTGCCTATCTTTCCCTAATCAGCAGCCAGCACGTTGATGTGTGCTCTGTCCCTGAATCTAAGCAGCATAATGACGCCGCTGCGGCTGCCTCGAACTTATAAAGACTTGGTCACATGCTTCAGACGGCCAATCACAGCTACTGAGACATTTGCAGGCATGGCTGGGATGGCTTAAGGCACACCAGTTAAACGATTGTTGATTGGCTGTTGAAAGCCCGCCATGAAAAGAGCGCCAAAGCATGCAAAACCCGGAAATAAAACGACCGAACACGGATTTTTACCCGAACATACAGTAAAGTGTCCGTGTCCGTGTTCGGGTACAAAAAATCCAATTATTCGGTACGAACACGAATAATACAGTCCGTGTTCGCTCAACACTAATTGTTACATTTTCTACTAAAATTTCACATTTTTTACACTAAGGAGTGGTGGTCTTAAGTGTAAATACAGTAGAGATCTTAAACATTTGCACACTGTCACTATGTCGCCTTGAGAAACCCTGTGTAGCCCCAAAATGGTCCATTATGACCTAGGTGGTAGTGTTTTGATAATAAACAAGTAAAACAGTTATTCGGAGTATAATGCATCTTTATTTGCCATGAGCTGTTTTTCACATATGAAGCGTTTTAAAGTAAATGTTGAGTAGCACAGTAAACCCTGCATAAAACAAAAGGTATTCACATGTCTCATTCCATTACATATGCCAAAAATGCCAAAATAGGAGGATTTGAGCATGCCACAACTCCTGCACTTTGCATTTTTCCAGAAGCTCCCTGTAATAGAGAGCGGTCACTACTGCTTTCTCTTCTTGTGCATTGTAACTGGTCTAATCATAGGTGTGCGCAGCTTGTTAAATTAGGGTGTGCACCCCAAAGCTCAAACACACGTGTTTGTGTGTGTCTACATATATATGACCCCAGCACATTTAACCCCCTGCCGGCACATTGAAAGGGAAGTACGTAAAGACTTCTCCTATGGCAGAGCCAGTAAGATAGAGATTTTTCCCATCTTCCTGCCAGCACAAAAAGTGATAAAGTTAATGTACATGGGGTGATTAGGGTGTGCCCAGGCACACCTGGCACACCCTGTGCGCACGCCTATGGGTCTAATGTTCACCTCCATTATAGTTTTCTACAGACAGCCTGTAGTAGGTGGACCTACTGCGTCACTTCTATCAGCACAGGCTACAGTAATGACATCAATGCTACTTGTACAAGGTAATGACTGGGTTTGCAAAGGCATATGGTGCACACATAATGAAATTATAACTTTAGCAGTTATTGAGAAACATACACTATGTTGTCAAAAATATTGGGACGCCTGTCTTTACACGCACATGAACTTTAATGGCATCCCAGTCTTATGTCCATAGGGTTCAATATTAGTTGGCCCACCCTTTGCAGCTCTAACATTTCAACTCTTCTGGTAAGTCTGTCCACAAGGTTTAGGAGTGTGTCTATGGCAGGAATCTCCAAACTACCAGCTTTTGCGGAACTACAGGTCCCATGAAGCATTGTAAAACTCTGACATTCACAGACATGACTAAGCGTGATGGGAATTGTAGTTCCTGAACAAATGAAGGGCCATTGTTTGGAGACCCCTGGTCTTTGAGAATGTTTGACCATTCTTCCAGAAGCGCATTTGTGAGGTCAGGCACTTCTGTGGACAAGAAGGCCTGGCTCGCAGTCTCCACTCTAATTTATCCCAAAGGTGTTCTATCTGGTTGATGCCAGGACTCTGTGCAGGCCAGTCAAGTTCCTCCACCCCAAACTCGCTCATCCATGTCTTTATGGATCTTGCTTTGTGCACTGGTGCGCAGTCATGTTGGAACATGAAGTGGCCATCCGCAAACTGTTCCCACAAAGTTTGGAGCATGAAATTGTCCAAAATGCCTTGGTATGCTGACGCCTTAGGAACTTAGAAACTTCCAGTGAAGGCTTAGGAGCGTTCACTGGAACTAAGGGGCCAAGTCCAACCCCACACCATAATCCCCCCTCCACCAAATGATTTGGACCAATGCACAAAGAAAGGTCCATAAAGACATGGATGAGCGAGTTTGGGTTGGAGGAACTTGACCGGCCTGCACAGAGTCCAGACCTCTACCTGACAGAACACCTTTGGGATGAATTAGAGTTGAGACTGCAAGTCAGGCCTTCTCATCCAACAACAGTGCTTGACCTCACAAATGAGCTTCTGGAAGAATGGTCAAACATTCCAATAGATACACTCCTAATCCTTGTGGACATCCTTCCCAGAAGAGCTGAAGCTGTTAAAGAGGTTGTAAACCTGAAAAAAAAAATTCTCTTCTTTTTGCAACCTGTAAGAGAAACACATAATGAGCTAGTATGCATCGCATACTAGCTCATTATGAAATACTCACCTTAGAACGAGCCCCCGTCGTGCCATCTGCTTACCTCTATGACAGGCGACATGTCCAGTCGCCCATCTTCCAGGTACATGTTTAGGAGATATTTACACTACCTATAGGTAAGCCTTATCATAGGCTTACCTATAGGGAAAAGTGTCAGAGGAGGGTTTACTTCCTCTTTAAAGCTATAAAGGATGGGCTAACTCAATATTGAACCCTACGGACTAAGACTAGGATGCCATTAAAGTTCATGTAAAGGCAGGTGTCCCAATACTTTTAACAATATAGTGTATATAGTTTACATTCTGTTTTTCTTCTGCAATGGCAACCTTGATTAAGCTGTTATACCAGAGTGCACAGGACTTTCCCAGAGTTCAGCCTCCAATTCTTTTTAAGGCAACGTTTACAAAATGCACAAAAAAGCTTGTTACAGGTGCTGAAGTGTATTTGGATGCCCTAGTTCCAGGAAAGGATACAGTAGCATTTGTACAAAATGCCCTATAATGCTTTACAAAATCATCCCAAAACACTAAACATTTTCTTGCAATATAATTGTCAGCATTCAGGCCAGCTGTTGTAACCACTTGAGCACTAGCCTGTGTATACCCCTTCATTACCAGAACATTTTTCACTTTTTAGTGCTGTTATAGTTTGACCCGCAACTTCTCTGTCATGCAACACTGTACGTAAATTAATTTTGTATTTTTTTTTTTTTTTTTAGACAGAGCTTTCTTTTGATGGTATTTAATAAACTTTGGGTTTTTAGAAAAGAAGACCAAACAATTTGGAAAACAAATTGATGCATCTCTTTACTTGAGGAACCAAAATTACCCAAACATTGTTTAGTTTAGAGAATATACAGTGCAGCAGTCAGAGAACAGGGGTCAGGATTATGTAATGCACAGAGCTACTTGCAGATTTCAGTTGTCAGGACTTAGAGCCCCATAATGCTGGTAATCAGTGGTGGGTGTGGTGAGTTTGACTCACAGGACCATACAGGAGAAGTGCCAGCTGTGAAGGGAAGAAGAGGATTGGGAAAATTGGCAATGGAGCAGGGAGAGTGAACTTACAAATGTAAACATAAGCTGTGATTGGCCATCACAGCAGTCAAAAGGCACAGAGCCACTCGGATCAGCTCCCTTCTTTTTGTCTATTATGCGAGCTGTCTAATGACAGACATTTAAAGTGCCCACTGACCACCTATGTCTTACTTCTGCAGTGCTGGCACTCCACCCCACCACTTTTACAATACAGTGATAGGAAGGGGGTTAATAGGTCATGAAAAGCAATTAATTCTTAAAGCTGTATGCAGTTGAAACATGTAATCATATTCTATATGACATGACTTTATTTCTATTTTTCCACATTCACTTGCAGACCAAACTGTCAAACAAAAGTTACAGTAATGTATACTGTAAGCACTCATGCCAGTGTTATAATTTGTACCAACCTCTGTTACTAAAATGATGGCTCGACAGCTTGGCTTCCAAGTACTGTAGATGTGGTCAATCATGCAATATCATTAGTCCTGGAAGAGTTCCTAATTTACCCTTTTGTTGTATGATTCACACTTTGGGTTAAAGTTGCCGTAAATATTATCTATTTGGATAGCATTTGGGAAAGTTCTCTGTCAGAAATGTAACTCACAAACAATTATATACAGTGCCTTGCGAAAGTATTCGGCCCCCTTGAACTTTGCGACCTTTTGCCACATTTCAGGCTTCAAACATAAAGATATAAAACTGTAATTTTTTGTGAAGAATCCACAAGTTGGACACAATCATGAAGTAGAACGAAATTTATTGGATATTTCAAACTTTTTTAACAAATAGAAAACTGAAAAATTGGGCGTGCAAAATTATTCAGCCCCCTTAAGTTAATACTTTGTAGCACCACCATTTGCTGCGATTACAGCTGTAAGTCGCTTGGGGTATGTCTCTATCAGTTTTGCACATCGAGAGGCTGAAATTTTTGCCCATTCCTCCTTGCAAAACAGCTCAAGCTCAGGGAGGTTGGATGGAGAGCATTTATGAACAGCAGTTTTCAGTTCTTTCCACAGATTCTCGATTGGATTCAGGTCTGGACTTTGACTTGGCCATTCTAACACCTGGATATGTTTATTTGTGAACCATTCCATTGTAGATTTTGCTTTATGTTTTGGATCATTGTCTTGTTGGAAGACAAATCTCCGTCCCAGTCTCTGGTCTTTTGCAGACTCCATCAGGTTTTCTTCCAGAATGGTCCTGTATTTGGCTCCATCCATCTTCCCATCAATTTTAACCATCTTCCCTGTCCTTGCTGAAGAAAAGCAGGCCCAAACCATGATGCTGCCACCACCATGTTTGACAGTGGGGATGGTGTGTTCAGGGTGATGAGCTGTGTTGCTTTTACGCCAAACATAAAGTTTTGCATTGTTGCCAAAAAGTTCGATTTTGGTTTCATCTGACCAGAGCACCTTCTTCCACATGTTTGGTGTGTCTCCCAGGTGGCTTGTGGCAAACTTTAAACAACACTTTTTATGGATATCTTTAAGAAATGTCTTTCTTCTTGCCACTCTTCCATAAAGGCCAGATTTGTGCAGTATACGACTGATTGTTGTCCTATGGACAGAGTCTCCCACCTCAGCTGTAGATCTCTGCAGTTCATCCAGAGTGATCATGGGCCTCTTGGCTGCATCTCTGATCGGTCTTCTCCTTGTATGAGCTGAAAGTTTAGAGGGATGGCCAGGTCTTCGTAGATTTGCAGTGGTCTGATACTCCTTCCATTTCAATATTATCGCTTGCACAGTGCTCCTTGGGATGTTTAAAGCTTGGGAAATCTTTTTGTATCCAAATCTGGCTTTAAACTTCTCCACAACAGTATCTCGGACCTGCCTGGTGTGTTCCTTGTTCTTCATTATGCTCTCTGCGCTTTAAACGGACCTCTGAGACTATCACAGTGCAGGTGCATTTATATGGAGACTTGATTACACACAGGTGGATTCTATTTATCATCATTAGTCATTTAGGTCAACATTGGATCATTCAGAGATCCTCACTGAACTTCTGGAGAGAGTTTGCTGCACTGAAAGTAAAGGGGCTGAATAATTTTGCACGCCCAATTTTTCAGTTTTTTATTTGTTAACAAAGTTTAAAATATCCAATAAATTTCGTTCCACTTCGTGACTGTGTCCCACTTGTAGTTGATTCTTCACAAAAAATTACAGTTTTATATCTTTATGTTTAAAGCCTGAAATGTGGCAAAAGGTCGCAAAGTTCAAGGGGGCCGAATACTTTCGCAAGGCACTGTACTTACATAGTGCCATTGGGGCACTTGCTGACTGGCCTTTTTGGTTGCCACAGTGATGATACTGCGGCAAAAGAAAGTCTACTGTGCTGTAGTGAATATAGGAGGGGACACTATTATTAAAAAATAAATAACTCCATAACTAAAAGGGAAATGTTTGTTTTTCCTTAAAGAATAAGTACATTTATTCTTTTTGCCCGTGTCCTTAGCTAATTAGTCCCACCCTCCCCTTTTGCAGATGCATACTTACCAAGATCTTATGACTGTGGCCTCCAGAGATTGTTTTTATCCATCACTTAAAATCCTTTGTCTCCTGCCTGCACCTGCACAGTAGAGACCCATAGAAGTCTAAAGGGCTGATCTCCAAGAGATGGAGGTAAATAAGCCTCATGGACGTCTAAGTGACTCTACTGTGCAGGTGCAATCCCCTGAGGTCATGGACGCCAGATCTCACTAAGTATGCATCTTCAGAGGGGGAGGGTGGAATTAATTAGCTGAGAACAACAATAAAAAAGTGAACTTTTAAATATTACTAGTGCCTACTGATTAGCAGATCTAGATAACACTGACAGTAAAACATAAATCAAATTTTACAATCCATAAAACAGAATTGAACAGTAAATTACAGTAATTGCACAGTGATCTTATACAGGATTTAATATATTCATGAAATCTGGATGAAACCGTCTGAAACAGAGCCGGGAACCGTTATAACATTCCTATTCCTAATAAACTCAAATGCTTGCTATTTAGGTAGTTTGCAGAAAATGTTTAAGGGTGTTAAGAATTTCCAAATTTAGCAACTTTGTTTAAGGGTCCTAAATATTTAGGAAACAGACAGAAGATTACCATCTTCCCAACCAAATCCAGACTCCATTTTGCCATATCAAAGAGCAATAGGCAAAGTGTTTTACCTACAACCACTAATAAGCACTCACACTACATCCATCTAACTAAGCCTTTTTCAACCTTTTCAACACAGAGTAACCCTTAAAATAAATTTCTGGTCTGGGGGAACCCCTGCTAAAAATTAAAAATCTACAACTCATGACACATTAGTGTGACAGTCTGTGGGAAGAATGCTCCTTACTCTTGTCATCATTGGGAAGAATTACCCCCTTACAGATGGCTAAAAGGAACACTGGTGTAATTGGGAAACTTACTGTATCTGAGAGGCAGAAATTGCCCATTTCTCAACGAACCCCTAGCAACCTCAGGAGGAACCGTAGGGTTCCACAGAACTCTGGTTGAGAAACCCTGATCTAACTGCTTTAAACCCATGAAATGCAATCTCTAATTATTTGCTTTGGATTCTAAACATTCACACCCCCATATGTACATTTACTGACATCTAGTATAAAAAGCATATTCATGAGTACATGTCTGTGTGCAAAACATTCTTTCACCAGACATACAAGTCAGGCTATATACACAAAAAAAATAAATCTGAAAGAAATGTTTTTTAAAGGAGATGTCCTAAAATATATTGATTATATATTTATGTTTTAGCAGTATGCTTGGGAGATACAACTAAAACAAATGTAATAAAAACAAAAACTCGAATCCAGGGGTCGGCAAGCCATTGATCGCAGAGGTTGTGAAGGGGGGCAGAGGAAGCTACAGTGGGGGAGGTCGATGTAAAGGGGCAGAGGACACTGCTTTGGGGGGGGGCACATGACACATTAATGGGGGTGGCAGATGGGCAGAGGACACTACAGTAAGGGTGATGTGAAGGGGAGTAGAGGACAACGCTTTGGGGGAGCACAGGACACTACTGTTCGGGAGAGAGGGGGGCAGAGGACACTTCAGTAGGGGATTGATGTAAAGGGGACAGAGGACACTGCTATGGGGGAAGCAGAGGACACTACAGTGGGGAGTGAATGGGGGGCAGAGGACATTACTATGGGGGAGGGGCAGAGGACACTGACATGGGGAGGCAGAAGGCTATTGTGGGGGGGGGGGGGTGACATGAAATGATGTGAAGAGGGGCAGTTGGCAATACTGTGATGCACTATGTGTTCACGATGTTGAGATTTCAATGGAGGCGTGATATTTATTTATTTATGAGCCCCCCCAGATCTTTGATTTCCTCCATGTTGCCTAGGTATATCTCAACCTCTGAAAGGTTGCCTACTTCTGCTCTACTTCATCTCACCACCTTAGGGTTATGATTCCCTCATCTTAACAAAGATCCGAGTCTTGCACTGATGAGCTGTTATCTAATTTTGTGCTTTTTAGCGATCCAGAGCATTCAAAGTGGTCAGCAATTTTAAATAAAGCTATTGTGCACAAGAAATGGTTAAATACCAGGCAATATAAGAGAGCATAATTCATCATAACACAGATTCTCCTCATGCTGTGCTTTTCCAACTAAATGAGAGGCTTTACCAAAAGATGTTTTATTCAGAGGCTTGTATTCAACCAGTTATCTTTTCCATCACTCTTTGAGATGGGTGGTTTTGATTAGACATGTTTATGGAAATTAGGAGCCAGAAGCCACATACTGCACATGGTCCTCTCATTTGCAAAAGACCACGTCCCGATTTCCATTACATAGGCTGGAGGCCCACCACCTTTGACACCTATATCAACACCCCTCTGTACAATCAAGCAATTTTTAGAATTTTCACAACTGCACTTTTCTAGTTTCACCTGGTTTAGAACATTCTGACAATGTGTAAATACGCTTATATGAAATGGCTGTATAGCTGCTGCTGATGGCCAACAACTATACAGAAAATGTAAAGAATGAGAGCAATACATGTTTATAACAGGTGCACTAAAGATTTATTAGTCTTAATAAAATATCACATAGCCAATGCATTTCAGGGGCTCACAATGACTCCTTTATTAAGGCTTGAATGATGGTGGTGATAGAAAAGCATGCAGATAAATGCCACATCTTTTCCTTTTCCCACTACCCACTGTGTCCAATGGCAAAGCCAGTCCTGCTGGTTTCTGAATGCCCTGCATTAGCCAACTCTAGATCTTGTCTATAGTTTTTTAATGATTATTTTGGTTTGAATTGTAATTTAATCATTTATTAGCTATCCTCAACCTGTAGAAAGCTACATTCCCATACATGAAGCCTCTACTTAGAGAATGTTAATCTATGTTTTTTTCTTTTGACAGGTAGCAGCTGTGTCAAAGAAGGAACAGCTACGAGCTGACCAAGCTTTAAGAATAAGCTGCCTCTGACAGCTCTGGTTCCCACTAAAAGTGGCTCATGATCATGCAATCACTATGTCAACTATAACATAAAGAACCCGTGCTGGCTGCAGATGGATTTGCAAAACATATCCTTTAGCATACAGATTCTAATAAAAAAGGCATTGTACTGTTTAATACTGTAATATTCAGATACAATTATAGTAGTAAACAAATGATTTACATTTTTTTGAAAAATATTATTTATATATTATGTATTTGTTGTCCATTTGTCAGCCAAAAACAGCCTATAATTAAAACACATACAGTAAGCATGGGATTTATTAAACAGCGTACATATTAAAGCCCTATATGACCTTTAAAAGAAAAGATGAAAACTATTTAGATAAACAAATTAGTTTGTTTATAAAAGATTCACTGTTCCCCACAGGAGAGGGTAACAATCTTCTTGCCCAGGTAAGGGCTGGTAGGTGTTACATTAGCCACCCTTGCCAGAACCTGTCCATTCGTGTTTTTGGACTGGCCCATCCCAATGCTGAAGAGCATATGATCTAGTATCAGATTAGCACCTGGGGGGGGGGGGGGGGCTGCATATTCACTGCTCCCCTGCTATACTCTTGCAATAACAGCCCACATGCCTGGTGTGCTAAAAGGACATGTTTTTATTTTATTTGTGTTATATTTTTATTTTGTTTATTTGTTAAGAAATTTTTGATTGTTGGTGAGAAATAAATACAATTTAAAAATATTTTGTTTGTTAAAAAACAATTGAAATAAAAAAAATAGCAGTTTCAGCAAAATAGTGTAAAATCGGTTTTCTTAAAGGGAATGTTACAGCAAAGAACGTTTCTATTGAAGATCATTTACCCTAAATGAATCATGCGCATTCAATTTAGTTTAATACATGGGGGAACATTCACAAAATAATTTTGGTCCAGTGTCAGATGAAATACCCACAGAATCTTTGATCAACAGATCCCATACAGTTGTAGTTAAGTTAACCAACGCTTAATGAATTACTAAATTTGACCTAAGTACCTGCAGTTAAAGAAAAATTTCTGAGCAATTGTTTTCTTGTCATGAGAAAAAAGAAGAAAAGTATTTTTTTGTGCCCAATTTACAGAAGAGGTTGCATCAGGTCTCGGGAGAGCAGTGACTGCTGCGGGCAAATGCCGTACTACTGGATTCATCTAGATGCCTATGCTCAGCGACACAATAGATTTAAGCATTATTTCCAACAATCAGGTTGTAAAAAAGATGGGATGACAGACATTTCCAGATGTTGCAAAGAATATTTATTGCATAAAAAGTCTCTTTCTAAATGATGGTCAATGATTCATTTTTAAAAAATCTTTGACAATATGGCCATGCATGCAATCCCATTTTCTTAAGTCCAGTAACACAGCCACAAACCAGAATTCACTCTGCAGAAGTCTGTCCAGCGCAGGCAGGATTCTGATTGGATGCTGTGGTTTACTGAACAGAAAAATTAGCATTTGAAAATACCGAATCACATTTTTTTAAGACCACATATGCTTATAACTAAGTGAAGACATTTCCTTTCAGGAGGAAAAAGAAAAGTAATTATCAAGTTGCACATTTACCGGTGTAGAAAGTTGCCAACGAAAAAAAAAATTAGAAAAAGTGTACTTCGTTTCAGGGGAAAAGAGGCAGAGATAAACTTGAACTTTCTCTACCTCCTCCCCTCTTGGTTCTCTCTTGGGACAATGCAGGGTACCCGCTGCTGCCTGTGTTTTATCTGTCCTCTAGCGGAATAGTTGAAGATTATTGAGGAAAACAGGGAGAGTTCTCCGGCAGACATGTGAAGGCCCAGCACATCCCCTATGGTTTTCTGATTGCCATGTCTAATTTGTTCACCCTTCACTAGAAGAGTCTTTGAAGCTGATTTGGTTAACATAATAACACAGATCTTCTTCCACTTGTTTCTCATGAGCTTTTATATAATGTATATTACTTAGCTATGCAAAACAGAAGATTAGGGGAAAAAATCTAACTATATATATATTTTTTTTTCCACTAATATATATATATATATATATATATTGTGAATCTCGCTCTTTCTCTTTCTATATATATATATATATATATATATATATATATATATATATATATATATATATACACACATATATACACATACACTATATTACCAAAAGTATTGGTCTTAGTCTTAGTCCATAGGGTTCAATATTGCATCTATAGCAGCTTCAACTCTTCTGGGAAGGAGGTCCACAAGGTTTAGGAGTGTGTCTATGGGAATTTTTGACCATTCTTCCAGAAGCACATGTGTGAGGTCAGGCACTAATGTGGATGAGAAGACCTGACTCGCAGTCTCCCCTTGAATTCATTCCAAAGTTATTCTATTGGGTTGAGGTCAGGACTCTGTGCAGAGCAGTCAAGTTCCTCCACCCAAAACTCACTTATCCATGTCTTTATGGACCTTGCTTTGTGCACTGGTGGGCAGTCATGTTGGAACAGAAAGAGACCATTCCAAAACTGTTCACACAAAGTTGGGAGCGTGAAATGGTCCAAAATGTCTTGGTATGCTGATGCCTTAAGAGTACCCTTCACTGGAACTGAGGAGCCAGACCCAATCCCTGAAAAACAACCCCACATCATAATCCCCATATCCACCAAATGATTTGGACCAGTACACAAAGCCAGGTTCATAATGACATGGATGAGCGAGATTGGGGCATATATATATATATATATATATATATATATATATATATATATATATATATATATATATACATACACACACACACAGTATCTCACAATAGTGAGTACACACTTTTGTAAAAATTTTATTATATCTTTTCATGTGACAACACTGAAGAAATTACACTTTGCTACAATGTAAAGTAGTGAGTGTGCAGCTTGTACAACAGTGTAAATTTGATGTCCCCTCAAAATAACTCAACACAGCCATTAATTTCTAAACAGCTGGCAGCAAAAGTGAGTACACCCCTAACTGAAAATGTCTAAATTGGGCCCAATTAGCCATTTGCCCTCCCCAGTGTCATGTGACTTGTTAGTGTCTCAGGTGTGAATGGGGAGCAGGTTGTTGGTGTTATCGCTCTCACTCTCTCATACTGATCACTGGAATTTCAACATGGCGCTTCATGGCAAAGAACCCTCTGAGGATCTGAAAAAAGAATTGTTGCTCTAAGATGGCTTAGACTATAGGAAGATTGCCAAGACCCTGAAACTGAGCTGCAGCACGGTGGCCAAGACCATACAGTGGTTTAACAGAACAGGTTCTACCCAGAACAGGCCTCGCCATGGTCAACCAAAGAAGTTGAGTGCACGTGCTCAGCGTCATATAGAGAGGTTGTCTTTGGGAAATAGACGTATGAGTGCTGCCAGCATTGCTACAGAGGTTGAAGAGGTGGGGTATGCCAGTGCTCCATACACTGCACACCAGAGTTGTATAAAGTACTTGAAACCCATACTTGAGTAAAAGTACAAGTGCTCGATCAAAAAGTGACTTGAGTAGAAGTGGAAGTGCTCGATCAAAAAGTGACTTGAGTAGAAGTACTAAAGTATTCAACATTTTTTGTACTTAAGTATTGCAAGTAGTTTTTTTAAAAATTTTGCTACTCAAGTACTGAAAGTAAAAGTACCAGTAGTTTTTTAAAAAAAATTGCTACTCAAGTACTGAAAGTAAAAGTACAAGTACTGTGTTATGTAGTTATTAAAGAAAGAAGTCAAAAGTTTATTAAAGTTAAAATTGTTAAAGTTATGAAAGAAAGAATTCAAAAGTCAAAAGTACACATGACATTATACACATTTTTTTGAGCTTCATGAAACCTGCCATCTACTGTTTTGGCAGTGGTAATTTTTATAATTGTAATGAGTAACTATGCAGCACAAAAAAAAAAAATATCGGAGTAGAAGTATTGAAATCATCGAAAAAATGTAGTAAAGTAAAAGTGGAAGTAGGAGAAAAAAATTCTACTCTAGGAAAGTACAGATACCGCCTTTCGGTACTTAAGCACAGTAGTGAAGTAGTTCTACTTAGTTACTATACATCTCTGCCGCACACTGCATCAAATTGGTCTGCATGGCTGGTCATCCCAGAAGGAAGCCTTCTCTAAAGATAATGCACAAGAAAGCCCGCAAACAGTTTGCTGAAAAGACATGGATTACTGGAACCATGTCCTGTGGTCTTAGGAGACCAAGATAAACGTATTTGATTCAGATGGTGTCAAACGTGTGTGGCAGCAACCAGGTAAGGAGTACAAAGACAACTGTGTCTTCAAAGTTTAAAACATATCTCCTGCGCTCAAGTAGTGTATGATGGGGGAATAGAATATATATAGATGTTCAATAGACATTTTTTGGTATCGCTTGTGGTCTTGCTGCCCCCTCAGGACCAAGGGTATCCAAAACACACTAAAAGACAACAATAAGAGAAGGGCGCACCGATCTAGTGCATTACCACTAAAAAGGTTTATTAACATTTTTAAAAAAATGTTTATTATACTCACAAACCAATTGTAGATAGCACACATGTAAACATGATCAACACAAGATCACCAAGGTAGCCAAGGCACTGCGCGATGCTGGATAGCATGCAGAAGTCTGCATGGATCTGCTAAGGCTAGGCTGAGGTGTTTTGAGGGTGAACCCTCTTCCTCAGAGCCAGAAAGGTGCTGCTGAACCATAAACCGCACTGGCAAGGGGATAAATAGCAAGTTGGCTCCACCCACTCCTGTCCCACCCCACAAAGGTCAGCAGGAGGGGGGTGGTTGAAAGCTGAAAAGGAGGACTACCAATACCAACAACTTCCTTCAACCCCCACCAATACCGAGTCGTGGTGGCAACACTAACAAAAGCAGCTTATTGGAAAAAGGAATATGTGAATAAATATATACAAAAACATAGATATATACAAAAACACACACACACACACATATATATATATATATATATAAGGACTGAGAATAACAACAAATCGTCCGTTATTAAAGGCAATAATAATGCACAATTTGAAAGGAAGACCCATATAGATCTGAACATCACAGTTTTTAGATGCAATCTGAAGGGAGGGAAGGCAGGGAGCTGAAGGGAGGGCATAAGAAGACCACCTCCAAGCAAAAAAAGTTCAAGTGCGACCCACCATGATACGCCCTGACACAATAATGAAAGGTGATAAGTTTGGTCTGACTTTTGCGTACCGCCTCAATGGGCATGTTTAACAGAGCCTCACCTGGGTCTTTCCTAAGATTACAGTGCAGAAGTGTGTCTATCAGTGTATATACTCTAATCCACAGCCTTCGGCAGGTCCACCATATGTGGGCCAATATGTCCTCCTGCCCACAGTGCCAGAAACAGAGAGGAGTATGTAATGACCTGACATTTCATTACTGCAGTTATGCAACGCAGCCTGGTCATCTCCTACCCTACAGCCTGTTACTGCACAATCATGTGAACATAAATAATCCTTTAAAATAGATGTGAACCATAGCTAGGTGACATATAAACACTGTGTTTCATAAACGATTTACTATTTTTTTTTCTGTTGCAGCCACAAACTGTCTACCTGCACTCCAGCAATGACTGCACATCACTGCTCAAAGCAGGTTTTCTAGAGGGCACAATGACTGTGTGACAAGCATTGGCACATCTGCTTGAAGTCTCTGCTGGAAATGCATGTGAGCCCAGGTGTTAGCGTGGCAAGAGGACAGAGCATTTGGCAAACCTTTGGTAAATTTCATACCACAATTGGAAGTTCCTAAATTATTACTAAACCCAGGACCCCGCATTCACTATATCTGGTCTTCCACAGAACATGTTATAATTTTAATGAAAACTGCAAATTTAAAAATATAAAAAATTACTTTTTTAAATTCCTTAAACCACTTGCCGCCCGCCCGATAGCAGTTTTACCGCATATATACTAGATCCCGCACTTCCAGGTAATGGATGTGAATGCGTGTTGCCGGCAGCTCGCTCCTGCTGTGATTATGGAAAGCAGGAGGCAATTAGCGGGTACCGCGGACTCGATGTCTGCCAGCACCCGCGATCATTCGTTACAGAGGCAGAAAGACAGTCTATGACTAAGGCCTTATAGGCTGAAACACGTCAATTGATCTTATCTGAGGTTTTGTACTGTGGTTTTTGAACTGGTGTGGGGATCATCTTTCTATATATGCACTCAGTGAAACGGCTGTGGATCGGGCACCCGGGAGCTCTTTCATCGGTATGTTGTATGGGTAGCAGCACTGTTGCTTCTGTTTGCTTCTGTTTGCATTCAAAAGGACAGTCTTCCTATGTAACCAAGGCAGATTGCTGTTCTGTCAGCACAGAAGGTATGGATCCTGTGTTCCTGCAAAGCAGGGACATGGATCCATGCCTTCCCCTAGTAAAAGCACCTACCATACAGTACACAAACACTGGCTAGGCACACAGTTAACCCTTTGACCGCCCCTGATGTCAACCCCTTCCCTGCCAGTGACAATAGTACAGTGACAGTGCATTCTTTTACCACTGATCACTGTATTAGTGTCACTGGTTCCCAAAAAAGTGTCAAAAGTGTCAGTTAGTGTCCGCTTTGTCCGCTGTAATATCACAGTCACGTTATAAGTAGCTGATCACTAGGGATGATCGAACGGTTCGGGTCGACCATCGGTTCGACCCGAACATTGACTGTCCGAAATTCGGCCGAATTCCGAACTTTTTGCTGAAAAAGTTCGGAATTCGGCAACCAGAACCGTTCCTGGGACAGGAACTGGGCTTTAATGCCTCCAAAGACGCCCAAAAAATGCCCAATAAACGCCTGCAACAACACACCTGGGCGTTTTTGTTGCAGGCATTTATTGTGCATTTTTTGGGCGTCTTTGGAGGCAGGCATGACATCTGAACTCCTGTATAGGGGTATATATACACATACACATATATGTATATATACACATACACACATACAGGTGTGATAGGAGCAGAACCCTATTCCTGCAAATAATTTCATTAGCGCAGGCATAGGGTTCCGCTACTTTCACACCTATATGTGTGTATGTGTATATATACATATATGTGTGTGTGTATATATACCCCTACACAGAAGTTCAGATGTTATGCCTGCCTCCAAAGACGCCCAAAAAATGCCCAAAAAAACGCCTGCAACAAAAACGCCCAGGTGTGTTGTTGCAGGCGTTTTTTTGGGCATTTTTTGGGCGTCTTTGGAGGCAGGCATAACATCTGAACTTCTGTATAGGGGTATTTATACACACACACATATATGTATATATGCACATACACACATATACGTAGGTGTGATAGGAGCGGAGCCACATCCCTGCAAATAATTTCATTAGCGCAGGCATAGGGTTCCACTACTTTCACACCTATATGTGTGTATGTGTATATATACATATATGTGTGTGTGTGTATATATACCCCTACACAGAAGTTCAGATGTCATGCCTGCCTCCAAAGACGTCCACAAAAAAGCCCAATAAATGCCTGCAACAAAAACGGCCAGGTGTGACAGGAGCGGAGCCCTATCCCTGCTCTACTGCAATTCTAAGACAAACAATCTTTTTTTTCTGGTTCTGGACATGCCACAGAGCCGAAACTTCACAGGTACACTTTTTAGACCCCCCAGACACTAAATCCAAAGAGATCTAATTTTTTTTTTCAATAATTTTTTCAATAATTGACTCTCTATTAAAAACGACAATTTTTAAGAACTTTTTTTTTGTGTGATTTATAGTCCCTGGGGCATGACCCAGAACCCTAGGCACTTGTTAGGGGCATTTATTGGGTTTTAGGGCTTCAAAATTGTGTTTTTTGATTACCGAAGTTCGGGTCCCATTGATTTCAATGGGGTTCTGGAATCCGGACCCAAACTTTCGGGAAGTTCGGGTGTTCTGGTCAAACCGAACTTTTCAAAAGTTCGATCATCACTACTGATCACCACCATTACTAGTAAAAAAAAAGAAAAATTCCATAAATATATCCCATAGTTTGTAGATGCTATAAACTTTAATTGGATACAATGTCGCACAACTGCGCAATTGTCAGTCAAACTAACGCAATGCCGTTTCGGGCCTGGTAATTAGGGGGGTAAATCCTCCGGAGCTGAAGTGGTTAACATGATAAAGATTAGATGGAATTTATTGATTCAGTATACATTTACTTTGACATAAATGTACAAATTCTGAGTAAGTCCATTAGTTCTGAAACATCTAGCATGACCAGAAAAAAATAATTGAGGTTGTGGGATACTTTTTTGGCTGGTAGCGTTTTTCCATTTTCCCCAAAGCACCTGTTGGGGTTTATGACCTATCCTGGGTTCTTGTAAGAACTTCTCTATGCATATTACAGGGATACATGTCGAGCTGTAAATTTCTATCACATGCCACAGCATCATATGTTGGTAGGTTCAGAAACCTCTATTGGAGGGGTGGTGGTTTCCGCATGGAGCTGTGAAGAAGCATCTTGAGAGAGCTCCGCCAACTGTACTTTTATTTGCTTCATTAACACCCTTTTTTCGAACCTACTGACACCAAATACTATGGGCAAAAAAACAAGAAGGTCCCTACCTGGTAAAAATGCCTCTTCGGGTTGAAAAATAGATCCCTGGCCAGTGGCGTAGCGTGGGTTGTCAGCGCCCGGGGCAAAATAAGTAATTTGCGCCCCCTACACAGACCTACTAGACCATTACACAGACCACTACACTGACGCAGCTGACCACTACAGAGACCTACCTTATTCCTACACTGACCTACCTGATTACTATACTTACTCCTACACAGACCTACCTGACCACTACACAGACCTACCTGATTACTATACGACACCTACACTGACCTACCTGACCACTACAGAGACCTACCTTATTCCTACACTGACCTACCTGATTACTATACTGACACCTACACTGACCACTACACAGACACCTACTCTGACCTACCTTATTCCTGCACTAACCAACCTGATCACTACACTGACCTACCTAATTTCTATACTGACACCTACACGGACCTACCTGGCCAATACACTGCCCACTACACTAAACTACCTGATCACTATACTGACACCTACAGAGACCTATTTGACCACTACAGAGACCTACCTGATTCCTACACTAACCTACCTGATTACTATACTGACACCTACAGAGACCAATCTGACCACTACACAGACCTACCTGATTCCTGCACTAACAGACCTGATCACTACACTGACCTTCCTAATTACTATACTGACCCCTACACTGACATTCCTGATTCCTACACTGACCTACCTGACACCTACACTGACACCCCCCATCACTGACACCTACACTGATCCCACACACTGACCTCCCTACAGTGACACCTTCACTGCCACCTTCACTGACAACTATACTGACAACTACACTGACCCCCCTACATTGACCCCCCCATACACTGACACCTTCACTGACACCTGCACTGACCCCTCCATACACTGACACATACATTGACACCCCCCATACACTGACACCTACACTGACCCCCCTACATTCCCACATACACTTACCCCCCATACACTGACCCCTACACTGACACCGGCACTGACCCCCCATACACTGACACCTACACTGACCCCCCTACACTGACACCTATACTGACCCCCCACACTGACACCTTCACTATTCCCCCCTACACTGACCCATACACTGACCCCCCCCCTACATTTCCACATACACTGACCCCTACACTGACCTCCCCATACACTGACACCTACACTGACACCTATACTGACCCCTACACTGACCCCCCCTACATTTCCACATACACTGACCCCCCCCCTACACTGACACCTATACTGACACCCCTACACTGACCCCCCCCCCATACACTGACAAATATACTGACCCCCTACATTCCCACATACACTGACCCCCCCTACATTTCCTCATACACTGACCCCCCTACAATGACACCCCCTACACTGACCCCTCCCCCCATACACTGGCCCCTACACTGACACCGGCACTGAACCCCCCATACACTGACCTCTACACTGACACCTATACTGACCCCCCATACACTGACACCTACACTGACCCCCCTACACTGACACCTATACTGACCCCCCACACTGACACCTTCACTATCCCCCCCTACACTGACCCATACACTGACCCCCCCCTACATTTCCACATACACTGACCCCTACACTGACCTCCCCATACACTGACACCTACACTGACACCTATACTGACCCCTACACTGACACCCCCTACATTTCCACATACACTGACCCCCCCCCTACACTGACACCTATACTGACACCCCTACACTGACCCCCCCCCCCCATACACTGACAAATATACTGACCCCCTACATTCCCACATACACTGACCCCCCCTACATTTCCTCATACACTGACCCCCCTACAATGACACCCCCTACACTGACCCCTCCCCCCATACACTGGCCCCTACACTGACACCTATACTGACCCCCTACACTGACCCCCTATACACTGGCCCCTACACTGACCCACCCCTACATTTCCACATACACTGACCCCCCCTACACTGACACCCCTACACTGACACCCCCCCTACACTGACACCTATACTGACATCCCCTACACTGACCCACCTCCCCCCTCCCATGTCAACTTTCCTGGGCATCCAGGGGCAGGCAGCACCTCACTTACCTTGCAGGGACAGACAGCGTGTCGGCGGCCAGCCCGGACAGCAGGGGGAGACTCTGGAAGCAGTGCTGCACATGCACCGAGCCACAGAGCATCTTCACCCATGACCAGCCCGCCCCCTGGCCGCACGTGACCCCTTCAGCGGTCCGCCGCTCGTCCTGCACAAAGTCAGTCACTGAGCCAAGAGGAGGAGTGCGGGCCGCTGGACACTATGATCCCGCGGATGGCAGGCATGGGATGTGCCCCCCCCTAAATGTTGGGCCCGGTGCCAGTGACCCCCCCCAGCACCCCCCATGCTACGCCACTGTCCCTGGCCACAGGACCTGATGACCATCTTAAAACAGGAGAAACAGGCCGCTCTCCGCATGGCACTGGCTCCACCTCCCGCCATAGACCTATGTCCAGACACAGCTCCCCAGCCTCCTCTAACTGCTCAGACAGGGATAGGATATCTCCTTGGCGGTCCGAGGTCAGCAGTCTCCCAAAAAATCGGAGCTGGCCTCTATGCTCCACAGCCTAGAAAGGGCAATAAAGAAGGAGGTATCTGCTGTCCGCTCAGACCTATCCCAAGTCCTGGATAAAGAGAGTGGCACTGTGGACACTACTAGAGTAAACTTTGCCTCATCCTAAATTACATAGAACAGCGGGTGGAAAGGAGTTGGACTTTATTCGCACAACATGACCCTACAACAATAGTAGTTAAAAATAGTACTTTATTAATTACATAAAACTCTCACATAAGCATCAATAATTACATTTGTAAGAAATAGTGTTTACTAAGTAAGCACCAACCCAGTACTACAGAAGACCATAAAACCTGGATATGGAATAACCCACTCAAAGAGATAGTGTGTATTGGTCAGAAACCATAACCATTAAGAGGATGCAAATAACCAATATTTAGATAATGAGTCCAACATGAGGTTGATTAAGCTCAATATATTGCGCGCTTACATGCGCTTCTTCAGGAGCATTATATCATGTAGCTAAACCATATTTCTCTATGGATAGAAAGAGGATTCAAATTTTAGGTAGTATACAAAAGTTGATTTACACATTAAAATATTTAAATGTATTATATATATATATATATATCCATAAATCACTTATACTTACAAAATCACATACACAAATAAACAAAGGAGGCATCAGGAACCATAGAAAGCGTGAGTAAAATCGACCCTACAGAAATGTGGAGGTGGGGGCACATCTAATGAAAAATGTAACTGTGATATTTATGCAGGAGGCGTCTGAAGAAGCAGGAGCTTCTATTTTTTTATTATCTATTTTTTGGGTGCGGCGGCGGGTGACGTGATTGATGATGGATTTACATTGGAGGACACTATTTTATTTATTTATTTTTTTAATAAAGGACTTGTCAAAAACTGTCTTTTGTGTTTTTTTCACACTTTTTTGATGAATGGGTAGGACTACGATGTACCCGATATCCATTCACATGGGGGGTGGTATCTAGGGGCCCCCTTGTTAAAGGGGGCTTCCAGATTCCGATAAGCCCCCCACCCGCAGACCCCCACAACCACAGCCCAGGGTTGTCGGGAAGAGGCCCTCGCCCCCATTAACATGGGGACAAGGTGCTTTGGGGGGGCACCCCAAAGCACCCTCCCCATGTTGAGGGCAAGTGGCCTGGTATGCATATGCATCAAGAGGTGGGGCGCTTGCTCATATCCCCCCCCCTTATCCTGTCTAGCCAGGCTGCTTGCTCGGATAAGGGTCTGGTATGGATTTTGGGGGGTCCCCACGCCCCTTTTTTTTTATTTCGGCAATGTTGGCTTGGCAATTTAGACCCCATGCCGTTTTTTGATGTTTTTTATCTGTATTGTTTGGGAGCCGACAATACATTACAGCTGCGAACAAGTTTAAAAATGTTTTTTTCTTTTAGAAATGTCAGTATTGCTGCAGCAGGCTACATACATTGCACAAATGCACCACTTTACAGGCACATTAAGGTCCCCAGGCACAATATTTAAAGGAATTTTTCATTTTTATTGTTTCACTTTAAACATCATTAAAATCACTGGTTCTGTAAAAAAAATCGTTTTTAAAAATATGTTTTGCACTGGTACATGTCCCCCAGGGCAGTACCCGGACCCCATACACTTTTTCGTTTTTTTTTTTTACATGTTCGTGTCTCATAGAATTTAATGGAGTTTACATATTCTAACAAACTTTTCCCCTGTTCACGGTGTTCTGGTGCAAACCGAACCGGGGATGTTCGGCTCATCACTAAACACAGGAAACACAGGGGAGATTAGAGAGCTGCATAGCTAAAGACCTGGTGTAAGAGGGAAGGATTTGGGTTTCTAGAGCATTGGGCTGACTTTTCATTGGGGTACAACCTACAGTATATGTTAAAGATTATAGTAATCGGGGACACTGGCATGCTGCTATGGTGAGCTAACTCATAATTAAATAATATCAAAGAGTCTAAGAACTGCTACTACCACCAAATCAAGCACTCAAACTCTTGAAAATTAGTATAATAATGTAATGGTGAAGTGGTGGGCTGTTCTAATTATATGCACTGTGACACCTTAAATAAACGTGTCTGATAATAAAAAATTAAGTATAAAACACATAATAAAAGTGTAAAAATAATCTGTAAAGAAAGTCCATATAAAACTTGCCATAAAATGTCCAGTCAAAAAATCAATAGTGCCAATTTATCAGTGCACAAAAAAGAAGACAGTGAAGAAAAGAGGAAGTCACATGACCAGTGATGTAACACGTAGGGAGGAGCCTGTGACGTCAGATTCGGTGTCACCGTTCCCCGTGTAAATGAGCTGGTGAGCTAAAGCCTCTTCTTGCCTCTCAAGTTATATTGGAATATATGTGATCTACAAGCTTTCTAAATGTGAGTGTATTGGATTAAGTTGTTTTAATAAATTTGATTTTAAAACGTACTGTCTGTTTAAATATATACATGGAGCCAAACTACCTTGGATAGAGAAGGATTCAAGGGAAGACAGAGGATTCTCCTGTGACGTGTTTTTTCACATTGCGAGGTATCTCTTTGTTTCAGGTGAGCAGGACTTGGGATAGGTCTAAACGGACAGCAGATACCTCCTTCTTTATTGCCCTTTCTAGGCTGTTCATTCATTATTATTATTTTTGGGTGAATTTCCATATTCATTCTATTATTATTGTGATTGGTGTATTGTACATACACATCAGCTCTCATTAGCGCAGCTTTTTTTATTTACACAGAATTCCAGTTATCTAAACTTAGCCCTTGACAAAGTTTCACTATGGCAGGGGATAACAATAATAAAAGACATTAGAACAAAACAGTAGGACCCTGTTCACACCTGAGCGTTTTTCAGCTCATAAAACGCTCAACTCTGAAGTCTCAAAACGTCCAACAAGCAAAATCCAATTCATTTCAATGGCCCCTGTTCACATCTAAACGTTTTGTCGCCTGAAGCTCAAAAAAGTACATGAGCTTCTTTTTTCGGCAGATTACAAGCATTTTTGTTAGGTGTCAATGCCTGCCTCCAAACGCCTGCAAAAAATGCCTGAAAAACGCAAAAAAATGCCAAAAAACGATACGCTCAGATGTGTATGGAGCCTAACTGATTGCAGGATATAAAGACTACACACTCTGTTCAGTTGGAGACCTATGGGAACAGGTGGGAGAACTGCAGAGGAATTACCTTTCTTATGTCAAACTGCTTCCTCCTGAACCTCACCACAGGTGCAAAATAAAATCTATTAAACCTTTGAGTACCTAAACCCGCTCAATTGATAGATAAAGTCCTGGGTGAAAATAGTTGTTCTTACAGCACTAACTTCTTTAACCACTTTACCACCGGAGGATTTTCCTGCTAAAAGACCAGGGGTTTTTTTGCGATTTTTTACTGCGTGACTTTAACGGACAATTGCGCGGTCGTGCGACGCTGTACCTAAACGAATTTCACGTCCTTTTTTCCCCACAAACAGAGCTTTCTTTTGGTGGTATTTGATCACCTGTGCGATTTTTGATCACGCGCTATAAACAAAAAAAGAGCGCAAAAATAACAATATTTTTCACTTTTTTTTATATGAAATTCCCCCCCAAAAAAATTTAAAAATCTACATTTTTTAACATTTTCGGCCAATTTGTTTTACGCTACCTATGTTTGGTAAAAAAAATCGCAAAAAGCGTATTTTGATTGGTTTGCGCAAAAGTTATCGCGTTTACTAACAAAGGGAAAGATTTTTGTCATTTTTGGTGTTGTTTTTTTTTTTAACGAGTAATGACGGCGATCTGCGATTTTTTTGCGGTACTGCGACATTGCGGCGGACAGATCGGACCCTTGACTGACATTTTTGACACTTTTGGGGGTACCAGTGACATTACTGCAGTAATCAGTGCTATATATATGCACTGTTACTGCAAAAATGACACTGGCAGGGAAGGGGTTAACTTTATTGGACAGGGAGGGGTTAAGTGTGTCCTAGGGGCGTGCTTCTAACTGTAGTGGGACATTCCTATTGGTGTAAAAAAAAAGATCAACGGTTCTACGTAGTAGAACCGTCTGATCTTCATTTTTACACAGGGAGAACTGACAGGCGGCTTGTTTACATAAGCCGCTCTGTCTTTCTCCCGCTGTACCGGCGATCGTAGTGTGACCGGCGGACATCGGGTCCGCCAGTCACACTCCCGCACTCCTCCGTGAACAAGCCGAGGCGGGCGCACGCCTCGGCGGGCGCGTGCTCGCCCACTATTGGCTCTAGAAGGAGTGACAGGCGAGCGACATAGACCTACGTCACTCTGCCTGGCCGGCAAGTGGTTAATCTATTTAGTGGGGGGATGTTGTAATCTCCCAAAGGAAAGAAACTCTTTTTGTTTCAGCTAGGCTATTTAGTGAAGTATTTGAAATATCCTGGTAATTAGGAGGAGATAAGGAAGCCTGGTGCTGCCTTAACAGACAGTGTGTAGCGAAATGTTCTTGTAGTGTCCTATAAAAGAGGAAAGTTGTTGCTGCTCCACCAAGAGTCAGTGTAGCACCAGGTCCTACAGGCTTAAGCAAAAGAACAAGGCAATAGTGTCAGCATGCAGTGTCTTTTGTGGTAATAGGATGGGCAATTGCCTGCTCACCAGTCCAAATGACTCTTGGTAATGGAAGTTGTAAAGGCCCCAGCGATAGGCCTTGGTAGGGTCCTGCTCAAGGGGTACTGCGGTCTGGCGACATGCCGCGCTTCAGCTTGGCTGCATCTGGCATGGACATGTGAAGAGCAGCCTCCAGGCTGCCGATCGATAGTCAGAAGTAGCTAGCAGTGGATGCTCCTGCATCTGCACGCGATTAACCTCTCTCTCTCCCTGTAGCACAGGCCGTAACTCGGCCACAGCACTCACTGACACAGAGTCACCTGAGTCACCTGCTCGCCATGGTCCCAAGAGGAAAATCCAGTCTCCACACAGACTTTTTTTCACCTCTCCCAGCATCCTGTTCTTCCCCAGCTGGCTGGTATTTGTAGTTCAACACAGTCCAGCTGAATGCAAATCTTGGCTCCCTGGACTACTCATCCCAAGATGCTTTGCTTTTACATTTAGAACTCAGTCTCTCTATCCTCAGGATATGGCAACACAGAGTCTGAGCTCAACACTAAAGGCCCGTACACACGTACCGATCGTCGGCCGAAAAGCTTCGGCCGACTACCGATCTGCCGATTGTAGGCTTGTTAGTATGATGCCTCCGACAGCCGACAGCGCACATTCGGCCGAAAAGAATCTGTCATGCAAGCATTAAAATTTTTGTAGGCCGACACCAGAACGGCCGATTGTTCGCCAGTCAGTACAGAATTCGGCCGACACACAGCTACAAATCTCAACACGCATGATCAGAACCAAATAAGGTCCCGGAAGAATTTTCTCAAGTAAACTCAACATTTTATCCAGAAAGAACTTTCGGCTCGCGGCAGGCCAAAAAATATGTGAAATGCGGAGCACATGCTCATCTTGATAAATGTGAGAAGAAGGAAGATGCTGCTCATAATGCCATACTTTTCTAATAAAAAGGCTTGTGTTCTGTTATGATGAAGATAATGTTTGTCTATTCTATCTGTTATATCAAAATTTAGAATTAAATAATTTAAACTCTTCACCATTATCTTTGTATTTTGACAGCAAAGATCTAACTATTGATATGACCCTTTATTCTTTTATGAATTAATGTATCAAACATATTTTGCTGGTTATGCACAATATTAAACATGTTAACAAATTAAGATACGCCATTTTTTATTTCCAATTTTCTTTATTTTTGGAACTCAAAAAAAACCAAAAGAAAACATTAATACTTCCCGTATTTAAAACCGAAACATAAAAAAGGTCCATTTGGACTAAATTAAATTAGAAAATGACAAACAGGGGTAAACTAAATAATAGGGTACAAAAATTAAAATTGCTGATAACTATAATCCGGCTGCCATGAGGGCAGGTTTGGATCATGCTGGCCATATTGCCACTGGCCATGTGGCATTTGGCGAGGTGGTGGTTGTTGTGGAGGTGGAGGTGGAGGGCATGGGTGCTCCTCGCATGCGTGGCTGTGCTCTGTAAGGAAGCCCCTTTCCGCCTTTTGCAGCACATCCAATATTATTTTTCGGGCATAGTGACGCTGCATGAGGTCCACCTGCCCTAAAATGTTGCCCGTCATGTTCCCGAAGGCCTCATTTGCCTCCGGTTTGCGACGTAGGGCTATGGTGGCCTCATGTATAAATTCGTCTGTTATTTCGTCTGTATGTTTTCTTTTTTGCCTCCGTTTGGCAGGAGGAGGTGGTGCTGGAAATAGTTCCAAGGGCTCCCCAGGCTCCTGGCTGCAACCTGGCTCCTCCTCAGTGATACTTCCCTGTTGATGAAATGAACAATTGATTAGAATGTTATAGTGTATATAAAAATGCATGTTTGTTATATTATTGTGAACAAATAGCAGACTTTACATACAGTGGCGAATCTAGGGTCTCCAGTGCCCTTGTTGAGGAGCTGTATTTGGCAACAACCCCCCCCCCCAAGATCAATGTAAAAATGTAACCCCCCCCCCCCCCAAAAAAAAAATCTAAAAGGGCATTAAATGTTTCTGATTTGTCCCTTGTTTGCCCAGTGTAGAGCTCTCTAGTGGGCAATCATTGTCTCAGGTGTGAAAAACAAGAAAGAGAGGGGTGAGAGATAGAGAGAGGGAGAGAAAGAGGGGTGTGAGAGAGAGAGGAGGGGGGTTGCAGAGAGAGAGGGGCCTGAACTTGCAGAGGGCTTGATGTAGAGCATTGAGGGTGAAGCGGTGCAGGGAAACAGGAATAAGGAAGCCGAAGCCACCTGCCTTGCTGACCCAGAGTGAGAGACCAGAGACATGGAAGCAAGGATGGATGTATCATTTGCAGGAACTGTTAGTTTGTTAGTTTTGTTAAAAAAAGGTTGAGCCAGAGGAATGCTGAGGCTACAGCAGTGTTTGTTAGGACTGGAGGTGTGCTGGGGATGCAGTGAGAGGCAGTCTCAGTCTCCTGGTCTGTTGGCTCAGCTGCTCTCAATGTTTTACACCTGCATGAAGAGGCTCTCAATGTTTTACACCTGCATGAAGCAGCTCTCAATGTTTTACACCTGCATGAAGCAGCTCTCAATGTTTTACACCTGCATGAATCTGCCTGCAAACTGGGGGTTCTGGGGTGTGCAGGCTGAGTGGATTGTTAAGAAATCACTAAAACAATGCCAATGTTTTTGCGACCCCCCCCCCCTTGCCTGCGGCCCTGGCGGTTGCCTGTCATGCCAACCCCTTGCTATGCCCGTTTACTTAAAGGGTCAATTATGGTTTAGCTTATAATTTTGTTACATGATTACAATTTTAGCAGACAATATATTGTGAAATGCCATCCCTGAGTCAAATTGCCCTCTAGGATATCTTCATCCTGGCTGGGATCGACAGACACTGAGCCCTCTGCCGAAGTAGAAGGCAGCGTGGAAATTGATGGCCTGGATTCCAACGTGTCTGCCAGGAACCGCAGGTTGTCAAAATACCACAGCCGTGGTACAGGTATATCTTTTGTGTGTGGTATTGAGTTTGAGGGTAGGCCCACAACAAAAAGACAGCGTGGGTTACCCCCAAAACCCATACCAGACCCTTATCCAAGCATGCAGCTTGTTTATGAAATGTTCTTAAATATCTTCATCCGGTCTTCTCCACTCTGCTCTTTGGATCTTCTCCTCTCCACTCTTCTGCTGTCCAATCTCCTGCTATTATGTTGTCTGCTCTTTTGCCCCAGGCTCTTCTTCTTCCTCCTGTCCTCATCTGATGCTGTTGCCGTGCATTCTGCCCGTCTCTGGTCTCTGCAGCTTAATATATATACATTACGACCATGTCCTCACAATGACGTCATCATGCGTTCACACCCCTAATGAATATATAGTAAGCTCAGGAGACCGGCAGAATCATCAGCAACAGGATCAGAGGAGGACAAGAGGAAGAAGAAGAGCCTAGGGCAAAAGAGCATAAGAACAGGGTAGGTATTAACTCGAGAGTAATTTAAGATCATGTAGGTGATTCACATTGACTCAGTTGTATTTTTTTTTACAGATCATGATTTACATAGTTACACTTTGGCCAAATTAACCCGTGAGGCTCTACAATGTTGCTCAGACCTAGAGCAAATAAAGGAAACAGCAATGGCATTGCAATCCAAAATGCGTGATTTTGTGGACATGCTTTCCAAATTTTAAACGATTTTATCAACGTTTTTAATGTTTTTATTGGTTTCTGATATTACAAATGTTTTGTAATATTTTATGATATGTTGATGATACTCAGTTGTTAAGAGTGTACCCACGTTTGGGAAAAACACTTTAGAACACCCTAACCCTAACCCTAACCCTAACCCTGTGAATGTTTCTTACAAAAACATTTTTACATTCAACAATGTGTGTTCAATTCTTTATTTGACTTTCGTTGGGGGGTCCAGGTCTAAAGCTGTGTAAAGAAGCACTAAATGTATGATGGCTGTCCTATTCACATATTTCCATGTTAATTAAAGCATTTTGGACACTGCCATATGTGAGTTGCTGGAGGTGTCAATTAAATGTTAAAGATCCCACCAGTTTTAACGCATATCACAGTGCGATCTGACATTTCACACAGGATCGCATCATACAAGTGGGAACGACTGTGCGATCCTATCCTGATGCAGCTGAATAAATGCATCATGTGCGACTTTTGTGCGAGCGCAGTGCGAATTGAGACATACACTTTGTATGGCTACATTCGTACTGAACACGCACACAAGTCGCACATGACCCTTTATTTCTGATGTATCAGGATTGGATCGCACAGTGCTTCACACTTGTGTAATACAATCCTGTGGAAAAAGTTAGTGGCGGGTCACCCTTATGCGATGCAGGAAGGCTGCAAAGTCGCAGACTTCCCGCATCGCATAAGTGTGACTCAACACTCAAGGTACTAGCAGTCCTAGGATTCAATATGGCATTGATATTGCCAGTAGCAATCAGTGTAGGGAGATCAGTGTAATCTATAGTGTATTGCTTGTTCGTTGCTCTAGTTCACTTTCCATTACCTATATATAACACTTTGAGATGAACAATGATCAAGTTTCACATAACACTGACATATCCTAACATTGCTGGGCAGTGAGAAGGATGTCATAAATGAACACAACATAACAGTTGTAGGTACGTTGTTAATACCCTAATGTATTATATGAAATATATAGTATGGGCAACTTCTGGACAATGACCACCAATGTAAGGTGACATTAGATGAACCTTGGGTGTGACCTAGTTCTCAATGTGAGAGGGTTTGTGGAAATTTTATGGGGTGCAGAAGGCCCTTGTATTTACACCACTGGATAAAAAATAACACATGGCCATCATCACTTTGGATCAGCTGGTGAGAGACTACAGTAAAGAAACACACTGATGAATGTATTAACCCTTCCAAAGTCACACATATATAACACATGATTAACCCAATAAATTATGTTTGGCATATGTGCCCAAATGATTAGAATCCACAATACAGAATCATTGCAATTTTGGTGTAATGTGTAAAAAAATCTTAGATCTCTGACATTTATCTTGTGTGTAAAATAGTTTAGAAGTTTATTGGTTGTGTGACAGTGATTGCTGCCAGGACACAGCTCCTCTCCCCACGAAATAGTCCAGATATTCCTGGCGGATCTGACGGGCCCTCTGTGATGCCAATCCTGACCGTCCAACTTGCATTGACGTCATGGACTCCACTTGGTCAGGAGGTTGGGCCTCTCCACTTGTACCTGGCATAGCAGGGTCAGTATCCAGTTGCTGCAATACATAATTGTGTACATTCCTGCGTAGGAAGTTGTGCAAAATGCAGCAACACATGACCACGTTATCCACTTTGTACAGTGCCAGGTGTATGGACGTCAGGAATATCCGGAACCAGTTGGCCATTATCCCGAAGGCATTCTCCACAACTCTGCGAGCTCTGGACAACCGGTAGTTGTAAATCCTTTGGTCGGGGGTGAGGTTCCTCTGAGGGTAGGGCTTCATTAGATGCTCCCTAAGCGCAAAAGCATCATCTGCGATAAAAACAAAGCTCATACCCTCAACAGTTTGCTCCCTGGATGGCAGGTTCAGAGTGCCGTTATGAAGACGACGAGCGAACTCCGTCTGCTCAATAACTCCCCCATCCGAATTGCGGCCATTTTTGCCAATATCCCAAAAAATAAACTCATAGTTTGCATTAACTATGGCTAGCATGACTATACTAAAAAATCCTTTATAATTATAATAAAATGTGCCGGAATTGTAAAGGGCCATACACACTATAAGATTCTCTGAAGACTTTTTCCTGCAGATTTACCTTTTCTATGTAGTGCAAGGGCCTGCCAGATTGCATAGGATTTGAAAGTGTTTGTTTGACCTCATATTATCTGGTTTTGGTAAATCGTAAGGAAAAATTGTTCTGACAATCTTATAGTGTGTATGGCCCATTATACTCACCAGCTAGAGCAGAGATTCTCAAACTACGGCCCTCCAGCTGTTGCAGAACTACACATCCCATGAGGCCTTGTAATTCTATGACATTCACAGACATGACTAGGCATGATGGAAATTGTAGTTCGTGAACAACTGGAGGGCCATAGTTTGAAGACCTCTGAGCTAGAGCTTTGGTATATGCTGACTTTTAGATTTAGCATGTGGGTGGGGGGATGGGTAAGTAAAACTAGGCATTTATACATCAATAAGGGTTTGTGGTCAGTGAAGGTTTTAACATCATTACATAAATATACACAATCATAGGTGGGAATTGATGGACTGATGTATTTAAGATAAATCATAAACTAGGTAATAAAACATTGGCCAAGGAATAATTGTTTGAGGCAAAGTAATAAAATGACCCAAATTCAAAATACTGTTAACAGGCAATGTGTTTAGGGACACATAGGAGAGAATGCTGGGGTGGTTAGTGGGTAATTTTACAAATGGTTAAGATAATATACATCTTTACTACTATGTGCATGCGGACAGAGGGTAGTTACAAAATAATGGCCTGTGTCAATTGCTGTACATCCAAAAACATCATAATTCGGGTGAAACGACTAATACATGTAATGTAATGTAAAAAATCAAACATACCTTGATATAGTCCTTCTGCAAGACCTTGATGATGGCAGAGCAGGTCTCAGGGATGATGATACCAAGTGCTTGGGGGGAGATGCCTGTGGTGAACTTGAGATCCTGCAGGCTTCTCCCTGTTGCAAGATACCTCAAAGTCGCAATTAACCTTTGCTCAGGAGTAATTGCAACCCTCATACAAGTATCCTGCTTCAGAATATAGGGGGACACCAGGGCAAGAAGACGGTAAAAGATGGGATCCGTCATCCTCAAATAATTCCTGAAGTCATCAGGATTATTTTCCTGGAGCTCCCTCAGCAAGGACATATGAGAAAATTGATCACGGTTAAGCAACCAATTTTTCGTCCAGGAGGTCCGCTTCTTCTTCCTATTGCTCGTACGTCGTCTCAGAGCCAAAACTCCAACACTAACGACAGCAACGGTCGAATTCACAGTCGCCATAATGAATTCTCGAACGATGTCTCAGAAAATAGCGAAATGTCGTCAACCAAACAAATGCTACCGAAATCAGCGCGAGATGCCCAGAAGGGTCACGGCCAAACACTCACTTCCTCTTTTGTAGCGGCGAACGTGCATGTAACGTAGTGACGTCATTTTCTGTCGGCAGACAAAAGTCCTGGGCAAGTTTTGAGCACTTTTCAACAGACAAACAACAAACACGACAGCCGTGAACATTTGACGGCCGATCTGTCGGCCGACGATCAGTACGTGTGTACGGGGCTTTAGGCTCCATTCACACCTGGGCGTTTTTGAGAGTTTTTCAGCTCCAAAAACGTAAAAAATAAACGTTCCAAAACGCCCAACAAGTAAAACCCCATTCATTTAAATGGCCCCTGTTCACATCTGAGCATTTTGCAAAACGCCTGTAGCTGAAAAAAGTACATGAGCTTCTTTTTGGGCTGATTACCAGCGTTTTTGATATATGTCAATGCCTGCCTCCAAAAACGCCTGAAAAAAACGCCTGAAAAAAAACGCCTGAAAATCGCGGTAAAAATCGCAGTAAAATGCTACGCTCAAGTGTGAATGCAGCCTAAGAGAGAACAACTTTACAGCAGCAATGCTGCACAGTGTCTCCTGACAATGCTGGCAACATTAACCAGCTCCTTGCTACACTTGTTAAAGCGGTGCTCCAGCCTCCCCACAGAAAAATTAAAAGTCAGCAGCTACACATACTGTAGTTGCTGACTTTTATTTTTGGGACACTTACCTGTCCTGGAATGCAGCGCCAGCGATGTTGGCACCCCAGCTAATGTTTCTATCGGCTCTCGGGTGCTGCAGCCACCATAGCCTGTAAAGGAAACCAGTAGTGAAGCCTTATGGCTTCACAGCCGATGCCCTACTGCGCTGCGCTTTCTGAATGACCTGGCAGCGGGAAAGGAGGAGGGGGACCGAACTTCTGATGTACCTCACCGCAGCGAGGTCCAATAGAAGTGGGGACGGGTACTGGTCAAAAACAGGTATCTGCTCCCCCCCGAAAGGTGCCAAATGTGGTGGAGGAGACAGATAAGCAGAACTTCCACTTTTGGGTGGAACTCTGCTTTAAATATGTTGACCTACAGTAAGTGCACATTTGTGAATAAAATACCTGTTAACGGATTCAAAGCAAGCAGTTTAAAAAGACCACACCTTTAGTACAGTGTCTGAAGGAATGAATATAAACAAATATACTGAGGGAAGGTGCCATTGTTTGCATTGTTTTTAAGGCCCAGCATCCCTTTAGATATGTATACTCCTGATATGTGCCAGTATACTGCTATATATGTAGCACCCTCCTAGGTAGGTGCTAGGAGAAATAATAGTTTGCTCTGCCTTCTTCACAGGGGAGCCTGATCAGTAGTTAGGCCTGTTGCATGTGTCCATGTGTGATTCATGTGGTCTGAGGGAGTGTCCCCACTGTATCCAATAGGGAGCCCGTTGGTCAGTGGAGGAAACCCAGCCAGTGACACACTGTCCCAGTGGGTAGGCACAACTGTGGTGCTGGGATATGTTATAAAAGCCACAGGCACATGTGACAGGGTGTCTTTGGACAGAAAGCCAGGTCCCAGGAGGAGGGTGACGGCTGTCTCTCCTCCTGTTGCTGAGGAAGGTGGTCACAGGCGGTTGGCCTTGTGGACCAGAAGTGTGGTGCTGAGCCAGGAGGTTCAGTGGATGCTAACAAGGGAGTTGGAGGCAGAGCGAATCCAGGGAAAAACAGTGTCCGTGAGTACCGGGAAGCTTGCCAGGGGTCTGCCCAGGAAGGGGACTGAGGTCAGTGCACACAGTGAGAAAGGGTGTGCCAAGTTAGACCCTGAAGAGGAACCTAAACGAGAGCACATAGTCTTTATCTTCACTTCAGTGGCAATTTGAAGCAGCGGCCTTGCTGCATTCTATAGTCAGTTGTCCGCAGGAATTGTGCATAGTTCAAGTTGGAGTATCCTACTCATCCCTTCTCCCATTCAAGTTCCAAAATAAAACACAAAAAAACCCAAATCCTCTGGACTGTTCATTGTCTGAGCCACGTACTTTTAATGCCTTGTATCTGCTGTCAGTTGCTAATGGTAACCCAGGGGAACCCAAGAAGTGTAATTCTCAGCAGCTCCCTAGGGGACAGTGCTACACATATAACGCTTCTTTCATATTAGTTGTCATCTTGTTGATGCCAGCACAGCTCTCAAAGAACAGAAGGAGCAAAGAGAAGGTGAAAGGTTAGGCTAACAAACTTTCTTAATTGCCTGGGTATGTTAAAGAAGCTATGACACTTGTTATACCTAATCCTAAAACTTTTAACATTTTATATATATCTTATAAAGTTCAATATGTTAGTTATCGGAGACACTTGACATTATGTAATTTTTTTTTATTTCTTACTTATAGCTAATTTTATTATTTTTAATTTTATTGATATATATGTGCTGCTTTCTTCACTTTCAAAGTGAATGTTTCTTAGGCATTACTATTTGGAAACATGAGTGTGTCTCATATTGACTTATTTTGCAGGCTGGTTCAATCATTACCTGTTTTAAATCTTCCCTCTCAACAGAAACCCTGCTGGCTTGTCTAACAGCAGGGAAGGCAAAATCTTACAAGAAGAGATGGACCCTGTTCCGTGGTCTCGGCTGGGTGCCTACTGAGTTGGTTTGCTTTCCAAAAACACACTACTCATTGCATATCATTTGGCAACCTAAGAAGAAGCTTTAAACAGCTCCCTTCAATGACTGTATATGTAATAGAATATACAAATGCACACTATCTAGTGTATATATATATATATATATATATATATATATATATATATATATATATATATACACACCACATGCAGTGTTAACCACTTGCCATCCAGGCTTATTTTTAAGCAGAGGCCCTAAGGAATACAATGGTCACACAGTATTTGAGCAACTGCTTTTCAAACACACTCTTTTTGGAAAAAATACAATTTAATGAATTTTAAGAAAACACACAAACACAATATAACACTTTTTTGGTACAATGTAAAGATGATGTCACACCGAGTAAATAGATACCAAACATATCACGCTTTAAAATTGCATGCTATTGAACGGGACTGTTGGAAAACTGTTGGAAAACTTTTGTTGGTCAGCCAACTGCTGCAAATAGGAGGAGTCCCGCTGTCAGAATACAATCAAACAGCGGAGAGGATTTCTCCATACACCTCAAATGTGTAGAGATGGTGTAATACAGTGGGTATCGAAAGTTTGGGCACCCCAGGTAAAAATGTGTATTAATGTGCATAAAGAAGCCAAGGAAAGATGGAAAAATCTCCAAAAGGCATTAAATTACAGATTAGACATTCTTATATGTCAACAAAAGTTAGATTTTATTTCCATCATTGACACTTTCAAAATTACAGAAAACAAAAAAATTGCGTCTGCAAAAGTTTGGGCACCCTGCAGAATTTATAGCATGCACTGCCCCCTTTGCAAGGCTGAGACCTGCCAGTGTCATGGATTGTTCTCAATCATCGTCTGGGAAGACCAGGTGATGTCAATCTCAAAGGTTTTAAATGCCCAGACTCATCTGATCTTGCCCCATGGGATCTTCTAAGCAGTTGTCTAGAAAACTGAAACTGAAAATAGTTGACGCTCACAAAGCTGGAGAAGGCTATAAGAAGATAGCAAAGCGTTTTCAGATGTCAATATTCTCTGTTCGGAATGTAATTAAGAAATGGCAGTCATCAAGAACAGTGGAAGTTAAAGCAAGATCTGGAAGACCAAGAAAAATATCAGACAGAACAGCAAGATTGTGAGAAAAACAATTCAAAACCCACATTTGACTGCACGATCCCTCCAGAAAGATCTGGCAGACACTGGAGTTGTGGTATACTATTCCACTATAAAGAGATACTTGTACACTTGAACTTTGCAAATGAACATATAGACAAGCCTGATGCATTTTGGAAACAAGTTCTGTGGACCGATGAGGTTAAAATTTTACTTTTTGGCCGGAATGAGCAAAGGTACGTTTGGAGAAGAAGGGGCACAGAATTTAATGAAAAGAACCTCTGTCCAACTGTTAAGCATGGGGGTGGATCAATCATGCTTTGGGGTTGTATTGCAGCCAGTGGCACAGGGAACATCTCACGAGTAGAAGGAAAAATGGATTCAATAAGATTTCAGCAAATTTTGTATGGTAACTTGATGCCATCAATGAAAAAGCTGAAGTTAAAGAGAGGATGGCTTCTACAAATAGATAATGATCCTAAACACACCTCAAAATCCACGGGGGATTACATCAAGAGGCGTAAACTGAAGGTTTTGCCATGACCTTCACAATCTCCTGACCTTACATAATTGAAAATCTATGGATAGACCTTAAAAGAGCGTGTCAGACAGCCCAGAAATCTCAAAGAACTGGAAGACTTTTGTAAGGAAGAATGGGCAAAGATACCTCAAACAAGAATTGAAAGACTCTTGTCTGGCTACAAAAAGTGTTTACAAGCTGTGATACTTGCCAAAGGGGGCAGTACAAGATATTAACTCTGCAGGGAGCCCAAACTTTTGCAGACGCCATTTTTTTTGGTTTCTGTTATTTTGAAAGTGTAAATGATGGAAATAAAATCTAACTTTTGTTGACATATTATAAGAATGTCTAATCTGTAATTTGATGCCTTTTGGAGATTTTTACATCTTTCCTTGGCTTCTTTATGCACATTAATACAAATTTTACCTGGGGTGCCCAAACTTTCGATCCCCACTGTACAATTGTTTTTTGTTTTTTGTTTTTTTTTCTGATTGGTCTTCTGGCATCTATGGCCAGCCTAACACCTCTAAACATTAAAAGTGCTCATTATTACACAGATGATTTGTGGTAATGGCTGATCACCAATGTTTTCAGCTGGTTTCTATGGTTCTCCTCATCACTCCTCTATAGAATAAAATATGCAACTCTGAGGTACAGTTCATGACAGTATTCCAAATCTTTGAATGCTATCCCTTTATCCAGGTCATGTTAAACCCAGTGCTGTATTTTGGCCTAGGCCGACAAGGCCCAGGCCTAGGGCAGGACTTTGCAGGGGGCGTCATAAAAGCTGCCCCCCTCTGCCTTAGACTCTATTGGCCACTGATTGCTAGAGCTGCCTCTCTCACCCCCCCCCCTCTCTCTCACACACCCCCATCTCTCGCCCCCTCTCTCTTTCATTCCTCCCCTCTCTCTCTCTCTCATTCCACCCCTCTCTCTCTCACCCTCTCTCTCTCTCTCTCTCTCTCATCCGCCCTCTCTCATCCCCTCTCTCTCTCTCATCTGCCCTCTCTCATTCCCCCTCTCTCTCCCTCTCTCATTTCCCCCCCTCTCTCTCTCTCTCTCTCTCTCTCTCTCATATCCCCTCTCTCTCTCATTCCTCCCTCTCTCTCCCCCCTCTCTCTCTCATTCCCCCCTCTCTCTCTCTCTCATGCCCCCCTCTCTCTCTCATTTCCCCTCTCTTTCTCTCTCTCTCTCTCATCCCCCTCTCTCATCCGCCCTCTCTCATCCCATCTCTCTCTCTCTCACCCGCCCTCTCTCATCCTCTCTCTCTCTCTCTCTCTCTCATCCTCTCCCTCTCTCATCCTCTCCCCTCTCTCATCTTCTCTCTCTCATCTCCCCTCTCTCTCTCTCATCCGCCCTCTCTCTCTCATCTCCCCTCTCTCATCCTCTCTCATTCCCCCTCCCTCTCTCTCTCTCATCCCCCCTCACTCTCTCTCTCTCATCCCCCCTCCCTCTCTCTCTCTCTCATCCCCCCTCTCTCTCTCTCTCTCATCCACCCCCCCTCTCTCATCCCCTTTCTCTCTCATCTGCCCTCTCTCATCTGCCCCCTCTCTCCCTCCCTTACCAACCCCCCTCTCATTCCCCTTCTCTCTCCCTCCCTCTCTCTCCCTCCCCCTCTCACCCCCCTCTCGCGAGATCTCAGAGGTTCATGCTGGGACTTGTAGTCCTTCAATTTTGGAGGGAGTCACATCCATTAAAAAGGAAGGATTGGGGCAAATTTACATAGGAGGTGGAGGGGGGCGTCCAATTGTTGTCTTGCCTAGGGCAGCACAAAACAAAAATACACCACTGATTAAACCTAGTAGAAGTTAGCCACATTCTAATTGACTTGTTCTGTAACTTTAAAGACCATGGACATTGCTAGCACTGGCACCCGAGGCACATGCCCTGCATCTCCTGCCAGGTGCTCCAGATCCTGATGCCACCACTGTTCCCACTGCAGCATCTCTTCCTGTTGTACTGCATGTTAGTAAAATAGAATTTAGAGGTGATTGATGCTTCCCTAAGTTGCTCCTTAATTCTGATATACCCCATGACACAAGCCGGAAGGGGGGGGGGTACGGGTTAGAGCAACCCCTGCTTGCTGTACTGCATCTGAGGTCTGGTAAGTTCAGGGAGGAAAAGGAGACTGATGCTGGGGGGCATGATGCCTGGGGGGGGGGGGAGATTTGCACTGGAACGACAAGGATGTGTAGTTGGAGGGAGACAAATATTTGTGCTGGAGGGAGAGATTTTGGGGAAAATGAGCAATTGTGCTGGGATGAGAAATTCAGGGAGCAGGAAGATTCATACTGAGAGGAGAATTTCTGCAGAGGATGAGATCTGTAATGTTAGGAGGGGGACATTTTTTCATTTAGTCTGTTTGGTGAGAATTTTGGCTTGCAGTGGTAATTTTTTCTTGTGTGAGAGATGTAATAAGAGGAGGGCGGGTGAGTGTGCAGATTAGTGCTGAATTTCTTTGAAAAGGGGTTATATATATTTTTGCTGAGAGGGGAAAGATGGGAAGAGTAGTGAGAGTATTACCTGGGGAAATTTTACACTCTGTGAGTTACAAACACTGTGACTGTGAGTTACACACATTATGCGTTATGCCCTACTGACCCCTGAATTCTGTGAGTTACATACTCCTGACATCTGTACTCTGCACACTTCTGACACCTTACAGACCACTGCGCTCTGTGTGTTACCTACTCCTGAGCCCTGCACTTTGTGCGTTATATACCCCTGACCCATGCAGTCTGTGGGTTGCACATCCTTTACCCCTGCACTCTTGTATTATATACTCCTAGCCCCTGAACTTTGTACATTATAGATTTCTGACACCTGTAACACACCCAGGGCCAGCCCTACCATGGGTCCTGCTGGGTTCATTGAACCCAGGCGGAACTTTGAGAAGGGCAGCAAATTAAGGCCCAAGATTTTTTTTCCAGCAGTTTTGTGCATCATCAGTTTGCGGTGTATTACAGACGTCATTTTCCCATCTCATACTGCCGCCCGTAGTACAAACTGATGAGTATGAGGACACAGAGTGTCTCCTCTGGGGAACCTCCCCCGCGTGATTGTGGGGTGCGCAATGATGTCAGACATCAGTGCACTCCATCTCATGCAGGGAAGGCTGGATCTTCTAGGACGGTGGCTGCAGCAGGCACAGGAGTGACAGTAGGACAGACAGTGGGTGTTTTGCGGACCGGTCCAGTCGCGAGATATGGAAGAAGATAACAGTATATATAATATCTTTTAAATGTTATATTTATTAAAGTTGTTACTGTTTTTTTTTTTACATATACCCCACAAAGCAGCCCCTTAACTCCCCCCCAGAATGCGGCCCCAAACATTTTTACATATAGACAAGGTGCTGTTGCATGTAAATCTGACTTTAATTTTAGTTTTAATTCCCATGATATGAAATAATGGATGTGGGGGGATGTACAGTCTGTACCACTGACTCCTACACAAGCTTGACACTTGCATTCATGCATTACACATGTAGCACCCTGCTCAGACAGCCCAAATTTCGTTTTTGGCTCTGCTGTACTCAGTGGAGCAACAATCTGTTTTCTAGGTCTAGCCAGGTTTTCCTGCTTGGTGGTTAATTACTTCTGTTTGCCTCTGGAAGAAGCTTCCAGAAATAGTAGGAGGGTCAGCCACTGAGTTATGAACATTTATCTAACCTGGCCAATCTCTGGGAGGAGGCACCCAAAAGGTAGCTGTGAAGAAGATAAATGATTGGGAGGCATCTTCAACTGTGTGATTCTCCTAGGGATGCCGCCCCTGGGAGGCAGCCAGTGTAGGCATCGGTATGTGCTTGGCTGAGGGCCTGAAGGAACTTGGACTGAAAGACAACTGATGGAGGCATCAGCTGTGGAAGATGGACTGCAGAAGGACTTTCTAACTCACTGAAGCGTGTTGCATGAAAGCTGGGTGGACGACAGCTGTCCTTGGACATTGTGAGTAGTATCTTGGCCTAGGACTCCCGGTGTGCATGTGCTTTGGGGGTTAATGCCAGAGGTTGCCATAAACACTGTGACTGCTTATACAGAGTCTCAGGCAAGCTGGCCATCCCTTTTACCTCCAACAAAGGCTGCTGCTAAACAAATAGTGCTTGAGAATCTGTACTCCTGTACCTGTTTTGCATTTTGGAGTATTCAGGACCCCCATCCCTCTCTCCTGTTCTATCTCTCCAATAAATACACAAAAAGACATCCTCCAGACTGAACGTGTGTTGTTGTTTGTCTGTGCTTGGAGCTGGAGTTTGGGCCTAGCAACCTCTGAACATGTATAGGAGACCTATTTATTTCCAGTGGCCCCTCCAGGGATGAGCACTACACACACCCCTGACACCTTTGAAATCTGCACCCTATGCATGGCACACCTCTGACCACAGCACTCTGTGTGATACGCAATCTTGACACCTCACTCTTTGCATTATACACTCCTGACCCCTACACTCTGTGTGTTACAAACTACTGACCAGTGGCGGCTGGTCCACCCCCCTATCCATGCGTCCAGCCCCCTAATCTACATGCGGGGCGCTGGACGCATGGAGTTCAATGGGGCTTTTTTTTTTAACCATGTGATTAGAGCCAGAGGTTCTCACAAGCTTCTCACAGGCTTCTCACAAGCCTGGTGTGGTCTAGGGGGGGGTATGGTGCGGTCGGTCTGCCGCCCCCCCCCCCGGCCCATGGAGCACCGGCCACCACTGCTACTGACCCCTGCACTCAGTGCATTACGTACATCTATCCCTTGCACTCTGTGCATTACACACCCCTGACCTCTGTTACAGACTCCTGCCTTATATACAATACACACTTTTGAGCAAAGTGTTTAATGTCCCAACTGTTGCTGTTTGCTAAGCAAGCCCTGGATATTTTATTGTAGCTCTTCTTTAAGGTAGGCTAAAAAAAAAAAATGTTTTTGAAAATGATTGTGCTAAGGTTAGTAATGTATTTGTGAGACTCGCTTTTAAGCCTCATGCACACTGAACATTTTTTACAGCTGTTGTTTTTGGCGTCAGACGTTTTTTTTCTACAGCCAATAAACTCCCCAGCATGTTATCCTATGTGTCCATACACACATAGGTTGTTATCAACAGCTTTTGGCAGGGGCTGTAAAAAAAAAAACTGTTCAGGCTGTAAAAAAAAAAAAAAAAAAAACGAGTGGGTTTTTCAGCTGTAAAAACGCTTTAACGTCAATAAACGCTGATAAACGCCGAGGGATGCCAAAAAACGCTGCTAACTGACGTTTTTTGACGTTTTTTTTCCATTGCTCTTTTCAAGCCTGGGTTCTATTTCAAGGTGTCATTCATGGAACATAGCCTGGGTTGACACTGGTGCATGCTGAACACCGCATGTGATTTCCACCAAAAACACACCGCATTCCTGTGCACATCACATGTGATGTCTGTGCGATGCAATTTGCCATATATTTTGTATGACTCAAACTACATCACATTTGCACCAAAATGTTGTAGAACCCTTTTTCTCTCCACACCTAATCGCATTGCTTGGGTGTGAAGTGAACACCCATGCAACGCGCTTGTGGCAAGCGCACTGCATTTTGCAATCTGTTTCCGGGTATCGTTCATGGAACATGAACCCTGTTGACATTGTGCCGATTTGGCAAGCGATTTCTAATTGGAGATTCTGGAGGAGGATGGAGCTGCCAGTGGGTTTGTAAACATGTGGGTGGATTGCTCCTTTAAGGGATTCTTCAAGAAATTAATGTGCAGCACCACATAGAGAGAAAATAGCTTTCTCTGTACTAAAACAAACTTTCCTGTGTAGCACTACTTCCCAGAGGAGTTGGAATGGTTTTGTGATTTCTCATTTCTCTTCACACCTGAAAATGACACACACCTCTCACCCAGCACTTGCCAACACAGTTATTTCAAATAACTTTTTTAGGCCAAGTATAGTCTAAGGCTCAGTTCACATTGGTGCAATGGAGGACATTGCATGTGATTCGCACCGCACTGCTATGCAAATCACATGCAATGTCTGTGCGATGCAAATTCAGCCATACAGATTGTATGGCTGAATTTGCATCACATTTGGACCAAAGTCGTGCAGGACCATTTTTTTGGTCTGCACCAGATTTGGATCGCATGGGTGGTCACACCCAAATGATCCGATTCCTGTCAGGTTCTTTTTTGGTGAATGCGTAGGGGTACTATGTACCCAAAACTCATTCACATAGGGGGGCCTTGTTAAAGGAGGCATTCAGATTCCGATAAGCCCTCTGCCTGCAGACCCCCACAACCACAGCCCAGGGTTGTGGGGAAGAGACCCTTGTCCCAATCAACATGAGGACAAGGTACTTTGGGGCAGGGGGGCAGGGAACAGTGGGAATTTTGACTCCTGGCTGCTGCTATGATTTATAAAAGGTGCTAAGCGGCACTACGACATCAATGGCTCAGCACGCATCTCACCCAAGCCCAGCCGAGCTTGCCCATTATCTTTTTTACATTTTCTACAAGTTAAATGGTTTTGTCATGTGACCATGAATCTCTTCTTCCTAATAGTGGGGGGCGGGGGTTACAGGACACTGTGCAGACATACAACGTGCCTGTATTCAATAGTCTGATCTGCCAGGGGGCGTGTTCAAGAGGCAGGCTGTGCTTGGGAGGTGGTATGTGCCAGAGGCAGGCTAGGATTGGTTGGGGGTGTGCTGACTGAACAATGCAATACAGGCATGCTGTGTGTCTGCACAGTGTCCTGTGCTTCTAAATGGCCAGCCAAAGGATGCAAACTGACCATGCAAGCACAGATCTCCTCCTGTGCTTTGTGTGGTCAGTTTACAACAATGGGGAAAGGTGACTGGCAGAATCAACCAGGAACTTCAAATGGAAGAAATATAGGAGAAATACACATATGTGAACACACATAGAAAACAAAAAATTTTTGGAGTAACATACCCTTTAAATAAAAGCCCAGTTATTGTTTTATCATTTGATCAACCTTTGACCAAGGGACATGTTGGAAAAGTTTTCTTGATCAGCCACTAAGAATAGACTAAAGCCTTGTACACACGCTACAAATTTCAGACAACCGATTGTTTGTATTTTGTCAAAAGCATGTGTCCATGATGTTGGAATGTGGTATTGACTAGGGATGATCGAACTTTTGAAAAGTTCGGTTCGACCAGAACACCCGAACTTCACGAAAGTTCGGTTCGGATTTCAGAACCCCATTGAAATCAATGGGACCCGAACTTCTGTAATCAAAAAACACCATTTTTAAGCCCTAAAACCCAATAAATGCCCCTAAAAAGTGCCTAGGGTTCTGGGTCATGCCCCAGGGACTATTAATCACACAAAAAAAAGTTCTTAAAAATTGTCGTTTTTGATAGATAGCCAATTATTGAAAAAATTAAAAAAAAAAAAAAGAGATTTCTTTGGATTTAGTGTCTGGGGGGTCTAAAAGTTGTACCTGTGAAGTTTCAGCTCTGTAGCATGTCCAGAACCAGAATTACAGCATACCAAACCTTCAAAAATGACTTTTTTGCTTAACCGCACCTTTCTTTTGCTCCTAATCAACGGCTCAGCCAATGTGTATGATGGGGACATAATGCAGTGCACTGGGAACAAGATTAGAGGTTTTTTTGGAAAAAGGTGCTGTCTCTTTAAATGTGCATATAATTAACGGGTGTATTTCCACAATGGGGCTTTTATTACCAAATGTTTCAAGAAGTCCAAAGATGTATGTAATTGCACTTTATTTCATGTAAAATGGTGTTTGGTGCACTTTAACTTGAAATCTCACAAGAAACAGACATATATGCACGGATACATTGAGGGTTAGGGGTAGGGGCCACAATGTAGTGCAGAGTGAACAAGATTAGAGATGTTTTGGATGAATACTGTTGTCTCTTGACTTTGAATAGAAGTAAAGGATGCTTAAAAATTGGGCATTTGGTGGTGCGGACGATGCCTTGACACCATATCCCTATGAAAGTGCTGGTAATGAAAGCAATAATTGCCTTTGTAAGGAAAAAAATTACAATGATATGCATCTGTGTGACAGGTGCGCAAAAATTGTTGTTTGGGTGTTGGCGGAGCCATACCACTGTAAGCCCAAAGAGCTGGTGTTGAAGAAGGCGTAAAAATTATGAAGGTGTGCACCTGTGGAACAGGTGCGCAAACATGGTAGTTTTGGTGTTGGCGGAGCCTCCCCACCATAACCCCAAAGAGCTGGCTTTGAAGGAGGCCCAAAAATTGTAAAGGTGTGCACCTGTGGAACAGGTTCGCAAACATGGTAGTTTTTGTTTAGCATAGCCTCCCCACCTTAACCCCAAAGAGCTGGTGTTGAAGGAGGCCCAAAAATTGTAAAGGTGCGCACCTGTGGAACAGGTGCGCAAACATTGTAGTTTTTGTTTTAGCATAGCCTCCCCACCTTAACCCCAAAGAGCTGGCGTTGAAGGAGGCCCAAAAATTGTAAAGGTGTGCACCTGTGGAACAGGTGCGCAAACATTGTAGTTTTTGTTTTAGCATAGCCTCCCCACCTTAACCCCAAAGAGCTGGTGTTGAAGGAGGCCCAAAAATTGTAAAGGTGTGCACCTGTGGAACAGGTGCGCAAACATTGTCGTTTTTGTTTTAGCATAGCCTCCCCACCTTAACCCCAAAGAGCTGGTGTTGAAGGAGGCCCAAAAATTGTAAAGGTGTGCACCTGTGGAACAGGTTCGCAAACATTGTCGTTTTTGTTTTAGCATAGCCTCCCCACCTTAACCCCAAAGAGCTGGTGTTGAAGGAGGCCCAAAAATTGTAAAGGTGTGCACCTGTGGAACAGGTGCGCAAACATTGTCGTTTTTGTTTTAGCATAGCCTCCCCACCTTAACCCCAAAGAGCTGGTGTTGAAGGAGGCCCAAAAATTGTAAAGGTGTGCACCTGTGGAACAGGTGCGCAAACATTGTCGTTTTTGTCATAACCAAAATGAGGTTCTGTGAACGTAAAGAGAATGAGAGGAGGGTTTGAGGGTGGCACCATGGTCCAGGCTTAAACTGAGGCTCAACTGCCACATCACAACGATAGCCTAGTCTACAAGGTCTGCATCAGGTGCATCAAAGCTTGATATCCACGACTGATTCATCTTAATGAATGTCAAACGGTCGACTGAGTCGGTGGAGAGTCTAGTTCGATGGTCTGTGACGAATCCTCCTGCTGCGCTGAATGCCCGTTCCGATAGGACACTGGAAGCAGGGCAGGCCAACAACTCCATGGCATACTGGGCCAGTTCTGGCCAGTGGTCTAATCTTAAGACCCAGTATGCCAGTGGATCGGATTCGTCACATGAAAAGCCCTCTGTGTCACTTTGTGCCCTCACGTAATCGTCCACCATGTGATGCAGACGGTGTCGATGCGATGTGGCAGCTGAGAGGCCTGGGCGGTGAGGACTAAAAAAAGACCGAAAGGCATCCGTCAACCGCACGCCTTCTCCAACGCTCCTCTCGTGACCACCAGTAGAATCCATGGTAGGTTGTCCCCGCCCCTGCACCCTACGGGAGTCGGGGAACATGTTCACCAGATTCCTCTTGAGACTGTCCTCAAGGGATTTGATCCTGTGGACTCTATGGGTGGATGGGAAAAGCTCCGAGACTTTACACTTGTACCGGGGGTCAAGTAGGGTGGCCAACCAATAGTGGTTAGTCTCTTTAATGGCCTTGATTCTGGGGTCCTTTCGCAGGCTCTGGAGCATGATGTTTCCCATGCGTCGCAAATTAGCGAAGGCCTGAGAAGCTGACTCCTCGGGGTCACTCATAACGACATTATCTTCAACGGGCTCCTCCTCCTCCCAGCCACGTACTACTCCAAAGTGTCCCGAGGGAGTCAAACTAGGCCTTGCAGATTGCCGCATGTCTTCCTCCTCCTCCTCCTCAAACCCTGCAAAAGTTCCCGCAGAATCGTCCTCCTCCTCCTCTTCCACCCCTGGATCCTGCTCGGGCCTCTGGGAGCTAGGCATAATGGGGTCAGGATTCTCAGGATAAAGGGGGCCTTGAGAGGCAAGGAAGTCCTCCTCTTCCTCCTGCTGCTCTGCCTCCAGTGCCCTGTCCATAATGCCACGCAGAGTGTGCTCCAACAAAAACAGTACCGGTAGGGTGTCACTGATGCATGCGCTGTCCCGGCTGACCATCCTTGTGGCCTCCTCAAATGGCGAGAGGACAGCGCATGCATCCTTAATCAAAAGCCACTGCCGTGGTGAAAAGAAGCCCAGGCGCGCAGAGCCAGTGCTGGTGCCGTACTCGCATAGGTATTCATTGAGGGCCCTCTGCTGCGTGTACAGGCGCTGCAGCATAGCCAAGGTGGAGTTCCAGCGGGTGGGCATGTCACAGATGAGGCGGTGTACCGGCAGGTGAAACTCGCGCTGCACTTCGGCCAAACGTGCAGTGGCACTGTACGACCGCCTGAAGTGACTGCACACCCTTCTTGCCATCCTTAGCACATCCTGCATTCCCGGGTACGAGTTCAAAAACCGCTGTACCACGAGATTCAGGACATGCGCCAGGCATGGCACATGGGTTAACTTTCCCTGACGAAGGGCGGCCAGGAGGTTTGACCCATTATCAGTAACCACCATCCCTGGCTGCAGCTGGCGTGGTGTCAACCACCTCTGGGCCTGTGCCTGCAGAGCCCCAAGAATCTGAGGGGCAGTGTGCTGCCTGTCCCCTAGACACACAAGCTGCAGCAATGCGTGACACCTTTTGGCCTGAGACATAGAATAGCCCTTTGAACGTTTACGTGGTATCTCATCATATTCAAAGGACCATTCTGCAGAGGAGGGCATGGAGGAGGTAGAGGAGGAGGAGCAGGAGGGGGTAGAAGTGATCGATCTACCCGGATCAGCGACACCACCAGCTGTTTGCAGACGTGGGGGCAACACTGGCTGCAGCACCGAGCCCTGGCTACAATCCCTTCCACTGGCAAGCAGTGTCACCCAGTGAGCAGTGACAGAAATGTACCGTCCCTGCCCATGTTTGCTTGACCAAGTGTCAGCCGTCAAGTGTATCTTACGGCTGACTGACTTGGCCAGGGATGACACTACATTGCCTTCCACATGTTGGTATAGGGATGGCAGGGCCTTACGGGAAAAGTAATGCCGACTTGGCACCTGCCACTGTGGAACTGCACATTTTGCGAAGTCACGGAAGGGAGCAGACTCTACCAGGTTAAATGGTAATAGTTTCAGAGCCAGTAGTTTAGCCAAACTACTGTTTAGACGCTGGGCATGTGGGTGGCGGGGAGTATACATTTTTTTTCGTTCCAGCATGTGTGGAATCGAAATTTGGCGTCTAGATGATACAGCTGGTGGTGTGCTGGAGGTAGATGCGACACTGCCTGCTATATCATCATCCCTGCCAGTGGAGGCTGCCAACAGGTGACGAGTGACTATAGCAGGGCCAGGAACAGACTGATGTGCAGGTGGAGCAGGTGGAGCAGATGGAGCATGAGGAGGAGCGCGAGGAGAACTAGGAGGCCGACTGACCAATCTTTGGCCCTTTTGTGGGTTCTTTAAATGCTCCTGCCAACGGGCCGAGTGGTGGGTTGTCAAATGCCTGTTTAGGCAGCTTGTACCCAGGTGGTTGACATTTTTGCCACGTTTTATACCCTTCTTACAAATCTTGCAGATCGCAACTGTTTTATCTGCATGGGATGTCTCAAAAAAGGCCCAGCAAGATGAGGTGTGTATAGTGGCCCGGGAGACAACAGGTGCGGCCTTAGATGGAGTAGGCCGTCTGCTCTCCCCTCTTGCTTGCTCTGCCTCCTCCTCAACCTCAGACCCAACATCTGACTCCATCAAAGACTGAGCATCAGGCCTGGCCTGGGAGACAACAGGTGCGGCCTTAGATGGAGCGGGCCGTCTGCTCTCCCCTCTTGTTTGCTCTGCCTCCTCCTCAACCTCAGACCCAACATCTGATTCTATCAAAGACTGAGCATCAGGCCTGGCCTGGGAGACAACAGGTGCGGCCTTAGATGGAGCGGGCCGTCTGCTCTCCCCTCTTGTTTGCTCTGCCTCCTCCTCAAACTCAGACCCAACATCAGACTCCATAAAGGACTGAGCATCAGGCTGGAGTAGATGGCCGACACTGTGGTCAAACAGCTCAGCTGACTCCTCTGCCATGTCTGAAATTGGGTCTAAGGGAGGACATGAGGTGGACATGGACTCATCTGTATTTGTTCTGACAACTGCAGAAGACTGACCACTTTTCTCTGCCTGGGTCACTGTAGTTGCAGATGATGCCGATGATGAGGGTTTGTTCATATAGTCCACCACCTCCTGTACATACTGTGGACGTATAGCTTGGCCACTGCCGGAGAACAATCCAAATGGTGGCCTGGCTGAGGACTGACCACCACGTCCACCCCTGCCTCTAGACACCCTAGAAGCTGTGCCCCTTTCCGCAGCAGGGCCACGTATGCCTTTTCTTGGTCTACCAGGCATATTTCTCAATGATGCGTTGGCAACTGTGTGCGGTGAAAAACGCACACTGCTATGCGACCCACAGTTGTCGCTGGATACAGCACAGCAGTTGCGGTTCACGCACAGTAGCAAAGCCTTTTGCACAGTGGACCTAACGCTTTGAACAACAGGCGTTAGGTTGTCACTGATGCGTTGGCAACTGTGTGCGGTGAAAAACGCACACTGCTATGCGACCCACAGTTGTCGCTGGATACAGCACAGCAGTTGCGTGTCACGCACAGTTGCAAAGGCTTTTGTACAGTGCACCTAACGCTTTGAACAACAGGCGTTAAGTTGTCACTGATGCGTTGGCAACTGTGTGCGGTGAAAAACGCACACTGCTATGCGACCCACAGTTGTCGCTGGATACAGCACAGCAGTTGCGGTTCACGCACAATAGCAAAGCCTTTTGCACAGTGGACCTAACGCTTTGAACAACAGGCGTTAGGTTGTCACTGATGCGTTGGCAACTGTGTGCGGTGAAAAACGCACACTGCTATGCGACCCACAGTTGTCGCTGGATACAGCACAGCAGTTGCGTGTCACGCACAGTTGCAAAGGCTTTTGTACAGTGCACCTAACGCTTTGAACAACAGGCGTTAAGTTGTCACTGTATTTTGCTGCCTAGCAAGCACGTATACCTGCTGTGATACAGCAGCACTGTGCCACGTGCTCACTAAACAGAACCCTCACACTTTCCCTACAGAAACTAAATTTTCAAATCTAACTAATGTAGTACAAAGTTCCCTAACTACACTAGATATCCCTTTCCACTAAATAGAAAGCTCCATACAGCAGAAGACTGACACTGTCCCTTAAGTTTTTTTTTTTTTTTTTTTTTTAACTCTAAGAACCAGCACAATCGCTGTATCTAACTACACTGGCTGTAAGCTAAATACAATTCTGCTATATGGAGCTTTAGAACCACTCGATATGTAGGAAATGTAGTGTAGCAAGCAGGAGTCAGACAGAACTGCTTCAACTCTCTTCAACAGGCTCTGGATAACTGTGCTAGGGGTTAGGCGGGGCCATCTTATATAGTGTGGGGCGTATTCACTCCTGATTGGCCTCTGGTCCCCGTAGTCACTCCAATCACGTTCCTAGGAGACTCCTGCCCCCTCATTGGCTTTTGCAGACGTTTCTGGGCCAATCACGGGCTTTTAAAGCCCAGTTCCTGTCCCAGTGCATTTTGGGCGGTTCTGGTGGCCGAATACCGAACTTTTGCCGCAAAAAGTTCGGTATTCGGCCGAATATCGAACATCCAATGTTCGGGTCGAACCGATGGTCGACCCGAACCGTTCGATCATCCCTAGTATTGACTTGTCCGAATTTTTTCGTTCAACAAAGGCTAACGTAGCTATGTACTACAATAGTATAAAGAGGAAGTGATTTTGTGTGCATGACCCCTCTGGGCCCCTTCCACTAATTTAGTTAGCATTCTTTTCATATACGAAGGTTCGCTACAATACGAGATATCGCTCGAGGGCCAACTATGATGACAGATGATGCTACTCTTGTGGTTGTTGGGCTTGGAGTAGTTGCTCTAAGCCAAGTTCTTTGCAAGAAAAAGCAAAAGAAGAGCGCCTGGACCAAAAAGTAGTTGCTCAACCGTGAGCAATTTTCCCACATGTCATTGCTGCCAGAGTTTCAGGAAAATAACCCTGATGACTTCAGGAATTATCTCCAGATGACGGATCCCTGTTTTAACTGGCAGGATACATGTATGCAGGCTTCAATCACTCCGGAGCAAAAGCTAATAGCAACATTACGGGATCTTGCCACAGGAAAAAAACTGTGTTTTTTTTCTCTACGATATTTTCAGATTTTTTTACAGCTGTGAAAACATCCAGTGTGCACGAGGCCTTATTATTATGTTAAAGCATAGTTCCACCCCCCCCCCCCCCCATGCTAACAATAAAAGTCATCAGATACAAATACTGTAGCTGGTGACTTTTAATATTATTACACTTACCTGTCCATGTATCCTGCGATATCAGCATTCCTGCTGATTTTCAGATCGGCTGTCGGGTGCTGCCGCCACCATTCGTGGTGAGGTAAACTGGCAGTGAAGCCTTTCTGCTTCACAGTCGGTTCCTACTGTGCATGCACGAAGCACGTTGCCCTATCCAACTGGCACGGCGCCAGAGGAAGGAGGAGGGAGACCAAATTACTAGGGGTTCTTGCCACGGTAAACTCTTTCTGGAAGTGGGGACGGGTACCTGTTAAAAACAGGTACCTGGTACTCCCTCCACCCTGAAAGGTGCCAAAAGTGGCACCAGAGGGAGAGAGGAAGCAGATAAGGGGAACTGCCACTTTTGTTTGAAACTCTGCTTTAAAAGAGCTGTAAAGGTGGAATTTTTTTGTATTAATGCATTAAGATAAAAAGCCTTCTGTGTGTAGCAGCTGCACCAGCATCCCCTAATACGTACCTGAGCCCTCTCTCTACCCAGCGATGTCCACAAGTCCCTTGGCCGTCTGGGACTCTCCTTCCTGATAATCTAAGACACAGCAGCATTGTTTTCCGCTGCTGTGAATCAAACTCAGTTAGCCAATCAGGATAGGGAGTGGCGGGCCAAACTGCAGATCCATGTCAGAATGGACACACAGGGCTGCAGCTCAGCTCAGGTGCCCCCATAGCAAGCAGCTTGCTGTGGAAGCACTCAACAGGAGCAGCAGAGAGGGACCAGAGAAGAGGATGATCAGTGCTGCTCTGTGCCAAACCACTGCACAGAAGAGGTAAGTATGAATCGGGGCTGCTCTGTGCCAAACCACTGCACAGAGGAGGTAAAGTATGACATGTTTGTAATTTTTTTTAAAACACGAGACTTTACAATCACTTAAAGCTTATCTTTATATTGCAAAAACATTTGTGCCCCAAATATGTTTGCAATGATATGTGCACAAGCACAATTTTCTTTTTTTTTTGTTCTACAGTTTTCAACAAACCCAGAGCAGTGGCAGGAAGTCACTGGCCAGTTTCTGGAGCAATGGGATCTTCCCAACTGTGGGGTGCTACAGACAGGAGGCACATCCGCATTGTCCCGCCGCCTATTTTTGGCTCTTATTTTTTCAATTACAAAGGTTTTTTTAGTATTGTTATGCTTGCCGTTGTTAACGCAAATTAGGAGTTTCTTTTTCTGGACATTGGCAAGAATGGGGGAAACTGGCATGTAGGAGTCATCGACCAAACCAAGTTTTATCGTGGTCTACAGAATGGCTCTTTAAACTTGCCTTCCAGCAATCAAAATATTGGTGGCCTTAATTTTGTATTTGTTGTGGATGAGGCATTTGCTCTTGGGGAACATATTCTAAAGACATTTCCTCTGCGCAACCTCACCCCAGAGCAAAGAATTTACAATTATCGACTCTCCCGTGTCACAAGAGCCACTGAGAATGCTTTTGGCAAACTGTTTTCGACTCTGACATCCATCAATATGGCTTTATATAAGATCAATCATATTATCCTCTGCTGCTGCTACATCTTTCATAATTATTTACACAGGCATGCAGACAGGTATGTCCGCTCCCTGCCAATTGACAGGGGCCCTGCCATGCCAGGGCCTAGTGTAGAGGCCGAAGGACGCGAGCCTGTTGAGAGGATGACGCCCATTGAAATTGCCCATGCTGGCTTGCCCTACCGAAGTGCCCAAAAATATATAGAGTATTTTGTGGGGAGAGGGGCAGCTTCTTGGCAGGAATTTTTGGAAGATCCTGTTTAAATGTTTTTTTTGGTGCTGGGTTCCTGAATAAACTATTTTGAAATTTGTTGGGGGGTGGGGGTTGTTTACTTTGTTGTGAAATGCATAATGCAACATGTTTTGTTTTCAGCATGTGTTATTTATGCCCTTTTTTTTGGATGCTTTGCCGCTTTGGTAATAAATTGATAAGTGTGTTTCTCTACTGTTGTCCCTCGCTGAGTATTAGATATCCTCAAAAATGTGTGTTTGGTTTGACACTTGCTCCAATAGTGAAATTATACCTTAATTTATCCATGAGGTCACTATATCCGCTTGACTTTTACACGCAATATTTTTCCTTAACCACTTTGGGACCGAAAGGTTTACCCCTTAATGACCAGGCCATTTTTTGTGATACGGCACTGCAATACTTTAACTGACAAATGCGTGGTCGTGCGACGCTGTACCCAAAAAAATTGATGTCCTTTTTTCCCTCAAATAGAGCTTTCATTTGGTGGTATTTACTTTCTGCTATAAAACATTCCCAAGAAAAAAAAATTAAAAATCAAAATGTTTTCATCATTTTAGGCAAATATATATTCTGCTACATATTTGTGGTAAAAAAAAATTCTAATAATTGTATATTGATTGGTTTGCACAAAAGGTATCTTGTCTACAAACAAGGGGAAAGCTTTATGTCATTTTTATTTTTTTTTACTAGTAATGGCGGCGATCAGCGATTTTTAGCGGGACTGCGACATTGCGGTGGACAGATCGGACACATAACTGACATTTTTGACACTTTTGCTAAAATTGCTTTTTTGCTAAAATTGCTAAAAATATGCACTGTTACTGACACTAGCGGGGAAGGGGTTAACACCAGGGGCAATCAAAGGGTTAAATGTGTCCCTAGGGGGTGCTCTCTTGGGGGATAGGCTTGCTGAAAGAACCCAGGATTCCTGTGTTCATTACTGACAGAACAGCGGTCTGCATTGCTTGTTTACAATGGCAGACCACCTTTCTGTCTCCACAGGGAGCAATCGCGGGTCCCCGGGGGCAATCGCGGCTGCCGGACCCACTGATTGGCTCCCCCTGTAGCCAATTGGTGCGCTCACCCCCCACTAGCGTTCCTGCGAATTGACGTACAGTTACATCGTTTCGCGGGACAGAGCCGACTTGCCGCAGTATATGTACTACTGGCCAGGGGCGTAACTACAGGGGTTGCAGGGGTTGCAATCGCTACCGGGCCCCATGCTCCAGGGGGCCCGGTAGCAAACCAGTGGGTGAACTTTCAGGATCGCAAAGGTCACACTTGCGACCGGACCCTGGCATTGCACCACTTTGGGGAGGCCCCAAGATTGCAGGAAGGGGGCCCACAAGATTGCAGGAAGGGGGCCCACGGCAGAACATGTGAAAGAATCCTGCTGCGGGACCGTAATAAAGGGCCATGCAACAAGTGTAAAGAGCCCCAGGATTAGTGGGAAGAGCCCTGGGCTTGAAGGTAAGGGCCCCGGCCAGGGGTCTGGGGGGCCCTTCATGGTTTCTTGCATCAGGGCCCTGAAGGTTCTAGTTACGCCTCTGCTACTGGCGGTTGGCAAGTGGTCAAAGATAATCCAAATTCTTAAAGATACATGTGCATTTTGTTATATACTGTATGTCAACTCTCATGATTTCTGTTTTGAGCTCAAAATTTCTAACGCCAAATCTTGTTTTTTAATTGCCAAGCTACAATTTGTATGAGTTTGTCAACATGTACAAATAGCACGTTTGTAAACTTAAAGTGGAGTTCCAGCCTCAAATACCTTTTTTTAACTAAAAATACCCCTATAATACTAATCCATCGCCCTTTACAGAACCGCTATTCTCATACTTACAAGGTTTACGGTATTAAATGTTAGTCAAAATCTTACTTTTAAAAACGCTGTCTGAGCGTGGCCATCTTGGATGTGGGCATCTGAAGCTGCAGTGTAATCTGCTGTGTCCTTCTTCCTGTTTCCAGGGAGTGTTCTGGGAGTTCTTCCTGATTCCAGCCTCCTGGGAGTGATGACAAACAGCTCCCAGGATGCAATGCAAAGGCGGAAGTGATGTCGGTGGCCATGGCCACAGAGGGGGGGAGAAGGAGGAAGTACAATCTAAAAATGTCCTGAAAATAAGGTAAGGGACCCCCGAAAAAAATTGAAAATGCCCAATTGTTGATCAGCATAGCGAGCACTCCAGGAATCATTAAAGTTGCAAAATAGGCCGGAACTCCACTTTAAATTCGACAACTTTGTAAGATTACAGGTATTAAGCCAAGAAATAATAAGCCACACATTGTTGTGTCAACACATTTTAACTTAAAACACATTCACAGGGGATGTTGTAAGGTGCTTTATCTACAAACTATCTTGGGGGAGAACATCTAGGTTCATTCACATTTCTGCTTTTCTTGGGGGTTAAGCAGGCATGTAAAAAACAGATAAAAATACTAACATATGTCAAAACATTGAGCAGACAACCTTTGTATTTTAAAATGTCTGCACTAAGCTATATGACAAAATAAAACTCACCACCTTGCTCATGTCAGTAATTTCGGCGTTTAAGTTCCGATTCACACTGGTGCTATCTGGGAAACCCTGCGAATCCAACATGGCAACAGAATCGCACAGTAGTTCACACTGAGATCTGCAAATTGCGGGGGGTGTCACTGTAAAGTAAATGGCACCCCCAGATTGGTTTGCAGATCACACTGTAAAATGGTGCAGGAGTCGGATCACATAGGTGTGAACACTCATGCGATCTGATTCCAGTGCAAAAAAAAACAGAACCAAAAAAAAAGGGTCCTGCACCATTTTGGTGCGAATGCGATGCGATTTCAGCCATGCATTTTGTATGGCTGAAATCACATCGCACAGAAATTGCATGTGATCTGGACAGCAATGCACTGCGAATCACATGCAATGTCTGACATCGCACTAGTGTGAACCGGCATTTTGAGGCCACTAAAATATGATTATGGAAAGGAGCCCTGTCCAAAAATTGTGTAAATGGTTGTGCACCTCTTGCAGCTCAACATTTTACTTTTAAAACTTTTCCATAAAATATTCTTAAAAAAATGGGAACACACAACAATAAGCACAAAATATAAACGAAAAGATAATACAACACAAGTGGAAACTAGAATTTAGCCAGCAGGTCAACAAAGTCTTGCATTCTGCGCTGTAAAGCAGTAGCAGCCTCCATGATTTTCTCCAGTTCTGAGCAACAGATCAACAGTCATCCTGGCAACTGTACAACTGTGAATAACATGACCTGTTAATAAGACAAAAAAATAGTAAGGCAACGAGGAGCAAGTGACTGGGGGACAAAATCCTTTTTTTACTCAAGTGAATTTTAAGCCAAATTAAATACTTATTACCTACCCTGCGCATCGTTGGGTGAAACCTGCTTGCCCTTATGACATCTATACTACTATGAATGTACACACTGCAGAGACTCTGTTCTCTTTGCACTCGTGTCTGGGGCTCAAAAACTTTGCTACCTGTCGACACAAAGCTCCTTACACATGTGCCTTCTGCATGGTAAGGCACTACATACTATGTACATCAGTACTCTATGGTTTCCCTCCTTGCTAATGTAGCAAACAGTTGTTTGCTTTTTAGCTAAAAAAAGTCGACATATTAATACAGAATAACCAATTTTAGAAGAATACTTATTTGGGCACAAAACAGACTCAACAAGACTTTCTTCTCTTTGTGTATCTGTTAGGCCCTCACTCCGAGTCATGTCAGGGGATCTTTGTCCAATAATTAAATATCTAAGCCAGGTCCATGTGACAGATCCCATGGCTCCAATTTGGTAACTTGGGGGACATCTTCAATGTCCATTTTCTGTGAAAATGAACAATACGTCAATTAATCATCCAAAACTCACATCTGTTTCTGACTGACATTTAGCACAATTTGTCGACCAACCTTGCTTTGGTGGTAAGGTTCTTTTTTCCACAGTTGACTCCACCATGCTGTACTCTGAACTACATGTTACGTTTGTTTTCTCCATAGTGTTCCCTCTGGATTTTGGGGGACTATTTCCTGCTGAAACATAAAAAAAGGGAATGTTAAGCCATTTTACAGTTGGCAAGCTAACCAATCCTGACATTATCCAGACTTGCCAAACACGAACATTAGTAACCTCCTGCAGCTGACACCCCTTGTCTCATACCCAATTAGAAATGTATTGCCACCTGTTAGCCAATAGGCCTCGTTTGTGTAAATGTCACACAATATGTTATTCCTTCCTTGCTCCTGATCCACAACACTCCCAATACCAAATGAGGAGCCTAGATAAGCTTTAAAAGTTTGCTTGGAGCAGTGGGCACATATCATGCAGGTGCTGGCGACTGCAGTGACCCATTACCTGGATGTCCTGCACTAGTAATGGGTCACTGATGTACAGTACATAAGTTGTGTACCAACCCTGGAAGGAGGGCAGCAGCCACGCACAGAGTAGAGGTGGATGTGGGAGGAGGATATCTTTGGGGAGGGGGTGGGGGAAAGAAAGATAGGTGTATGCAGCTAAGGCCAAAAAAATATCCCCTTTGCTTCGGCAATGGTTGCAGTTAGCAATGAGCTGGTGCACTGCTTGCCAAAAAAAGACAGTAAGAACAGGGCCTCACTGGCCTACAGGGATACCGGAAAATTTCACGGTAGGCCGGCAAGTCCACCTGTCCTGGGGCCGATTTGAGGGCAGCGGCGCCCACAAAGAACATGTCTCCCGGCCCGGCAGGCACGGCAACTGCACATGCGGCATTCTGAATATTGACGGGCTCAGGAAAGTACATACATGCTTCAGCATTTTCGGCCATACAGCGCATGCGCAGTTCCAGTTACGTAATGGTGCCGGGCGGCGCCATTTTAAATGTATTTTCTTTCCTCTATGTGATGGTGCACGCCGGCCGGCCAGAGCCAGCCGAGCAATAGGACTGTACCCCTCCAGCCTCTGCAGCCTCTGGTCAGTGATCACCTGTCCTCTACCATCCATTGCACAGCCTCTGACCACCTGTCATGTTTTGCTCTCCTGTCCCATCCAATGCACAGCCTCTGACCATCTGTCCTGTGCTTCTCTCCTGTTCTATCCAATATGCAGCCTCTGACCACCTGTCTGGTGTTGCTTTCCTGTACCATGTCCACACAGCGCCTGACATCTCCTGTACCATGTCTGCACAGCGCCTGACATCTTCAGTACCATGTCCGCACAGCCTCTGACATCTCCTGTACCATGTCCGCACAGCCTATGACATCTCCTGCACCATGTCCGCACAGCCTCTGACATCTCCTGTACCATGTCCATCATCCTTCTGATCTCCCAATCACAGAGCTGATCTGACTGGTTGATCATCAGTTGGCTGATCCCATTTTTCATAGACTGACCTTTATAAACTAGCAATTCAGTAATACGGATAAGGATGATATTGGATCCCACAAGGAGGGTTATAATGACCCCTTTCCAGGTAGGTCACCAGAGTTTCTTCCCACTGTTATTTAGTAGACATCATATAACCGCATCAATGGATAAAACCGCGGTATGTAGCGTGCTCAGCTCCGATACGTCCGCCTTACGCATATCATCAAACATCTATGACATCTTCAGAGGCCCAGATCTCCTGTACCATGTCCGCAGCCTCTGACATCTCCTTTACCATGTCCGCACAGCCTCTGACATCTCTTGTACCATGTCTGCACAGCCTCTGACATCTCCTTTACCATGTCCGCACAGCCTCTGACATCTCCTGCACCATGTCCTCACAGCCTCTGACATCTCCTGTACCATGTCCGCACAGCCTATGACATCTCTTGTACCATGTCTGCACAGCCTCTGACATCTCCTGTACCATGTCCGCACAGCCTCTGACATCTCCTGTACCATATCAGCACAGCCTCTGACATCTTCTGTACCATGTCAGCACAGCCTAAGACTACTCCAGTACCATGTCCACACAGCCTAAGAATTCTCCTGTACCATGTCAGCACAGCCTCTGACATCTTCTGTACCATCCAATGCACAGCCTCTGACCACCTGTCCTGTTTCTGTCCTCTACCATCCATTGCACAGCCTCTGACCACCTGCCCTGTGTTGCTATCTTGTAGCATATATTGCCAGAACATATCTGTCTTATCTATATATTATACACTCTTCAAATGTGCTTTAAAATGCATGCTTTTCCCTTTTATGAACAGGAAAATAATGACGTTATGCTGTTTGGCTGGTATAATAATGCTATGGGGCTGGTATGAAATTATTTCCAGTGCTGAATTTTATTCCCAGTCTGACCCTGAGTAAGAAATGCACATGGTTATCTCCAAACAAGTTAGGAATAAAAAATAGGATGGCGCTCTCGCGTGCATCATCATGGCAAATAACCCCAATGGAAGCTCAAATGTACAATCTTATGAAAGTTTATTAGGTATGTCCATAATTGGTTAAAACAATTTAGCATGTAATCCTACCAATCCTTGAAGCCTCTGTGTCTCCTGGCTATACTGCAGGGATCCCTGATGTGTGTCATGGGAACCTGGTACCTTTGTGGCCGATGGAAGGGAGGTAGTGCTCTCAGGTTGAAAAAAATGGTCCTCAGTGGTGGAGGCTCGCACGGTCCAGTGTGCGGCCGCGTCCCTGAACCGGAGCCGATGCGTTGTGCTCCCGCAGTGCCCGCCGTGAGCACCGGGAGCCGCACGCAGATGACGTCACCAAAGGGAACCGGAAGTCCGCTGAGAGTCAGCCGAAGAGAAAACCCGAAAGCCGGGGGGAGCGGAGGAAATGATGTGCTCGGCAACCGGAGGCTCTAAGAAGCCAAATGGTAGGCGGGATTAGGCTAACCAGCCAATAAATAACCCTCATAGGCTGAATCAGGAAATTGAAAAATTAAAAATATATAATAAATAAAAGATGTATAAAAAGAAAAAAGAAAAAGAAAAAAGAAATCCAAAAAATAAAAAGAACATTATATTGGCGTGAAACAAAAGGAAAAAACAAAAAATAAATAAACAACCAAAAAAAAAAAAAATAACAATTGGGGAGGAAAAAGGGAATGTCTAATGCTAGCCACACTGGAGATCCAGAATGCTTCATGGCGGTAATAAAAATAGAAATTAAATAATAGAACAATCTATCACGATACCATAAATGAGGTATACATTTGTGTATAAAAATTACATTAAATTATACACTAATATAAAAAATAAATAAATAAATTTATATAAAACTTTTAAAATTTACTACCATATCTAAAATCAACTTGTTTGGTTTATATATAAAAAATATATTTTATCTATTGTAAAAAACTTAATATAAAACCATCAATCCATCAAATTACTTACAGACTTAAAGGTAAAAATTTAAATAAAAATCAGGAAATCAGACAAGACAATTCACCTCCAACTCTTCGTTAAGGCCATGGGGCGCCAGGCAATTAAATTTGTAGATCCAGTACGTTTCTCTCTTGCATAAGAGAGAGAAACGTTCGTTTTCTGTCAAGGTACCTTTGGGGATACTCTCTATTGCCATGACTTCAAGTTTTCTAAAGTCCTTGTTATGCAACTCTAAAAAGTGACGTGGGACGCTATGCTTGTCGCATCCCTTATGGATAAGTCGACGGTGTTCCCCTATTCTTTTTCGTAGTGTCCGCATAGCACGCCCCACGTAGACCAGCTTACATGGACATCTCAACACATAAATTACATATTTAGTAGAACATGTAATAAATTGTTTGATAAAAAAGGTGTTATCACCATTGTTGATAGAGGTACAAGATTGTACTATAGACTGGCATGTCAAGCAACCACGTTTCTTACACTGATAGATGCCTGTGCGATTATCAAAATAAAACCTAATATCATAAAGGGCACGAGCCTGAGATTTTAATTTACTTGGGGCTAAGATGTTTTTAATTGTGCGTGCCCTTTTAAAGGTAACCTGTGGTACAGAAGGTAAAATGGGGGCCAATCTGTTGTCAAGATGAAGGATGTTAAAACGTCTCTTGATAATACGTGAAATAGCCCTATATTGATCATTATAAATTGTTATGAATCTAACTGTGTTCATATTGTCAGCTTGGTTACATTTTTGAGTTGGTTCGGGCTCCAAGTGCAATTGAAAAGCTTCCTCGACGAGGGGTAATGGAAAACCCTTGTCTAGGAAACATTCCCTCATTCTATCTCCTTGGTCACAATAGTCCGCCTTATTAGAGCAAATAGTATGCCCGTGTGAAATCACCCCAGAGTGTGCCACATCCTGTAATCAGAAATTCGAAAGAAAGTTTTTCCCCTGGGGGTGGGACTTTAAAGGCACTGCAAATATATAACTTGGAACACTGTATACAATTAAATAAATTTATTGAAAGACATAAATACAAAAGTTGTATATTAAAAACAAGTAGCAAGCTGTATACAAATCATGGTGTCATGGGGTAAAAAACAGATACCGCTGTGTTGAAGGTAAATTCCCGACGCGTTTCAGAGACACAACTCAGAATTCCTTCTTCAGGGGCTACCTTTGTATAGCGGTCTGCAAGTGATCAATCAAATATTTATCAATTAGTGGTAAGTATATCACAGATTTTTATATACAAAGAGTGCTATAACTTGTGCATTAATTATTGTAAACATTATACTGCATATACACTTCAAGCAAAATTTATATTTAACATGATGTAAAGGAACACTTACAGTATCTGCCGAATGACACTTTAGAATGTGAGCTTGCCCATAACAATAAAAACAAGAAGCTGGATTGCTCTCATCCCTGCATTGGGGTGCCTTAATCAGGAAAATGGAAGAATTGGATGAAGACGTATCATGTAAGCACGTTCCTGCTCATGTGTGCCCGTCAGCTGAAAGCTGAGTGGGGACAGCTGGAACCCACAAAACACTGGGAGATCTGCTAGGCAAGACAGAGAGGAACAGTTTTTTTACCAAGGAGCAAAAAAAGGAAAAAGAAAAAGAAAAAAGGGTTTGGTTTCACTTGCTCTAATGATAATAGAGCAAGTGGTTAAACACTGCACTATTCTGTGGGGTTTGTGTCCGCATAGAGTGCTGCATAAATAAAAATGTATATAAAGGATTAAGGTGTTAATGAATCGTAGATGTGTCGAGAGAGGAGTGGGTAACTTCCATTTGTCCAATGGGAGATCAGGAAGTTTATGGAGAAAATATTAATAAAGAAGTTTTTGAAAAGAAAAATCTTATTAGTAAAAAAAAAAAAAACCAACTCGATTCAAGTAGACAACAATGCCACTAAGTAAAAAGTCAGGCATTGTGTAAAAATTAAAAAAGTAAATCAAATGGCTGCAGTATTAGTGGCAGACAAACAGAATCCCACAGAGTCACAGTGTAGAAAAAGAGGTAAAAAGAAAAAAGGTTTGGTTACCTTGGCAGTAATGTAAGTTCGTATGAGACCATGTATTGCAGCATCCACCTTCAAGCAAGTGAACAAACCGAGTCACTGCCTAGAAGGGGAGCTGTTTAAATTGGTTGAGGTGATTGCCTAATTGACAATAGCTGGGTATACTTACCTCTCGTCTGCCTCTTTGGCAGTCCACCTGTGGGTTCCCTGGTGCGCAGCCGCCGAGCGAATTCCCGACCGCGCATGCGCGAGCAAGATCACGGCGGAAGTCCGCACGGCCGATGCGCTCCACCGGCACGGTCACTTCCGTCGGCGTGACACGCAAACAGGAAGTGAATGGGCGAGGACGATGGGTCTCGAAGAGAGCCAATGGCAATCGCCCAAAAGGCGGACGCTCAACAGAGTGTCCGCCTACCGTGCCGGGCTGTCACCAAAGGCACACAAAGATGACCAGAAAGTGAACAATGCCCGAGCAAGCGTCTTAATCAACATAGCCTGAAAAAGTGGTAAAAATAAAAAGGGAAGGAGTATTCAACTTCATAATTGGTTTGATAGAAAACTATTCAATTAGAAAAACAGATTAAATAAGGCATGATAACCAATTTGTAGGGAGGAGAGCAGACCAGTAACAGAGTGTGTAGAGAGAAATTACATAGTTACATAGTTGGTGAGGTTGAATAAAGACAAAAGTCCATCCAGTTCAACCTGTGTAGATGTGTGTGGCTGTAATCATCTTGCATACCCCTGAATGTTCTGATCCTTGAGATGTACGTCTAAGAGTCTTTTGAAAGCCACCATACTACCCGCAGAAACCACCTCATGTGGTAGAGAATTCCACAATCTTGTAGCCCTAACAGTAAAGAACCCCCCACGTTGCCCGAGGTTAAAACGCTTCTCCTCTAATCGCATTGTATGCCCCCGAGTTCTCGCATTGTATGCCCCCTCAATAAACAGTTAAGGTAATATGTAGCCAAAAAAAAAAAAAAAAAACAGTACAATGGCCATAAGTACAGTCATAAAGGCTATTAGTCAATATATTTTACAAGTCAGTAACAAGACTATTTAACAATCAAAATTAGCCAAAAATGTTTAACATAGGTTGACCTGTATCACATAAATGAGGAAATAAGGGAGGAAATAAGAAGGGAATAGACTTGGATGGAAGGTAGTATAATGGAGTTATTGTTCCATGGATATTGTTGTATGGAACAATAACTCCATTATACTACCTTCCATCCAAGTCTATTCCCTTCTTATTTCCTCCCTTATTTCCTCATTTATGTGATACAGGTCAACCTATGTTAAACATTTTTGGCTAATTTTGATTGTTAAATAGTCTTGTTACTGACTTGTAAAATATATTGACTAATAGCCTTTATGACTGTACTTATGGCCATTGTACTGTTTTTTTTTTTTGGCTACATATTATCTTAACTGTTTATTGAGGGGGCATACAATGCGAGAACTCGGGGGCATACAATGCGATTAGAGGAGAAGCGTTTTAACCTCGGGCAACGTGGGGGGTTCTTTACTGTTAGGGCTACAAGATTGTGGAATTCTCTACCACATGAGGTGGTTTCTGCGGGTAGTATGGTGGCTTTCAAAAGACTCTTAGACGTACATCTCAAGGATCAGAACATTCAGGGGTATGCAAGATGATTACAGCCACACACATCTACACAGGTTGAACTGGATGGACTTTTGTCTTTATTCAACCTCACCAACTATGTAACTATGTAATTTCTCTCTACACACTCTGTTACTGGTCTGCTCTCCTCCCTACAAATTGGTTATCATGCCTTATTTAATCTGTTTTTCTAATTGAATAGTTTTCTATCAAACCAATTATGAAGTTGAATACTCCTTCCCTTTTTATTTTTACCACTTTTTCAGGCTATGTTGATTAAGACGCTTGCTCGGGCATTGTTCACTTTCTGGTCATCTTTGTGTGCCTTTGGTGACAGCCCGGCACGGTAGGCGGACACTCTGTTGAGCGTCCACCTTTTGGGCGATTGCCATTGGCTCTCTTCGAGACCCATCGTCCTCGCCTATTCACTTCCTGTTTGCGTGTCACGCCGACGGAAGTGACCGTGCCGGTGGAGCGCATCGGCCGTGCGGACTTCCGCCGTGATCTTGCTCGCGCATGCGCGGTCGGGAATTCGCTCGGCGGCTGCGCACCAGGGAACCCACAGGTGGACTGCCAAAGAGGCAGACGAGAGGTAAGTATACCCAGCTATTGTCAATTAGGCAATCACCTCAACCAATTTAAACAGCTCCCCTTCTAGGCAGTGACTCGGTTTGTTCACTTGCTTGAAGGTGGATGCTGCAATACATGGTCTCATACGAACTTACATTACTGCCAAGGTAACCAAACCTTTTTTCTTTTTACCTCTTTTTCTACACTGTGACTCTGTGGGATTTTGTTTGTCTGCCACTAATGCTGCAGCCATTTGATTTACTTTTTTAATTTTTACACAATGCCTGACTTTTTACTTAGTGGCATTGTTGTCTACTTGAATCAAGTTGTTTTTTTTTTTTTTTCTAATAAGATTTTTCTTTTCAAAAACTTCTTTATTAATATTTTCTCCATAAACTTCCTGATCTCCCATTGGACAAACGGAAGTTACCCACTCCTCTCTCGACACATCTACGATTCATTAACACCTTAATCCTTTATATACATTTTTATTTATGCAGCACTCTATGCGGACACAAACCCCACAGAATAGTGCAGTGTTTAACCACTTGCTCTATTATCATTAGAGCAAGTGAAACCAAACCCTTTTTTCTTTTTCTTTTTCCTTTTTTTGCTCCTTGGTAAAAAACTGTTCCTCTCTGTCTTGCCTAGCAGATCTCCCAGTGTTTTGTGGGTTCCAGCTGTCCCCACTCAGCTTTCAGCTGACGGGCACACATGAGCAGGAACGTGCTTACATGATACGTCTTCATCCAATTCTTCCATTTTCCTGATTAAGGCACCCCAATGCAGGGATGAGAGCAATCCAGCTTCTTGTTTTTATTGTTATGGGCAAGCTCACATTCTAAAGTGTCATTCGGCAGATACTGTAAGTGTTCCTTTACATCATGTTAAATATAAATTTTGCTTGAAGTGTATATGCAGTATAATGTTTACAATAATTAATGCACATGTTATGGCACTCTTTGTATATAAAAATCTGTGATATACTTACCACTAATTGATAAATATTTGATTGATCACTTGCAGACCGCTATACAAAGGTAGCCCCTGAAGAAGGAATTCTGAGTTGTGTCTCTGAAACGCGTCGGGCATTTACCTTCAACACAGCGGTATCTGTTTTTTACCCCATGACACCATGATTTGTATACAGCTTGCTACTTGTTTTTAATATACAACTTTTGTATTTATGTCTTTCAATAAATTTATTTAAATGTATACAGTGTTTCAAGTTATATATTTTCAGTGCCTTTAAAGTCCCACCCCCAGGGGAAAAACTGCCTTATTAGAGCAATTACGCCGGAGTCTATGAAACTGGCCCCCCGGGATATACCGTTTCCATGCAGAATGGTGGCAACTTGTGTAGTGTAAGTACGAATTACCACTAGTAGGTTTTATGTGGTTCTTACTGATAATATTGGGGCCTTCATGGGAGAGCACCAAGTCTAGAAATATCAGCTCGTTGGGATCAATGACAGATGTAAAAGATAACCCCAACAAGTTGGTATTACAATGAGCCACAAATGCCTTGAAGACATCTGGACCGCCACTCCAAATGAGGACAACGTCATCAATATATCGTCCATAAAAGACGACATACTGAGCGAAGGGATTGTTGTTCCAGACGTGGCGCTCTTCCCATAAGCCCATCGTTAGGTTAGCATACACTGGAGCAAAGTTGGCCCCCATGGCGGTGCCCTTTATCTGTAAATAAAATTGATCCAAAAATGAGAAATAATTGTGGCGTAGACAAAATTCAATACAGTCCACTAGAAATATGGACTGTAATGAATTGAAGGAACCAGAATGGCCTAAGAAGTATGTAATGGCCTGGAGTCCTACTTCATGTGGTATTGAAGTGTATAATGAGGTTACGTCAAGGGAGGCCCACATGTAATCGTCCTCCCATGTGTAGGGCTTCAGGGCTTCAAGCACTTGAGAAGAATCTCTAATGTATGAGGGTAGCTGGCAGACCAAAGGCTGGAGAAAGAAGTCAATGTACTTAGAAATACCACTAGTAAAACTGTTGGTACTCACCACAATAGGTCTCCCTGGTGGCTGTACTAATGACTTATGTACCTTTGGCAAGTGATAAAAATAAGGGGTACTGACTTCTCCTGGAAGCAGAAATTTCTTCTCTTTATCATTAATAACGCCTTGATGCCAAGCATTCTCAACTAGAGATTTAAGATCTTGTTGATATCTAGGGAGTGGATCACCGGTTAACTTGATATAAGTCTCTGTATCCGCCAATAGGCGGCTGGCTTCCCTGAGGTAGTCGATTTTATTCTGAACAACCAGGCTACCTCCCTTGTCTGCTTGCTTCACAATAATATCCTCATTACTTGTAAGTGCTTTTAGAGCTTGCTTCTCAGTTTTACTCAGATTGCCTCGGAATGTATCCCTAGGAGATTTACAGAGTTTGATGAGAACTTTGTAAACCGCTTGATAATAAGTCTCGATATAGGGACCTTTAGATTGAACTGGGTTGAAGGACGAGCCGGGTCTAAAACTACTAAAACGCACTTCTGGATCAATAGATAGTAGCTCAGATAGTTCCGGAGTGGAACTGGTAAACCAGCTCCAATCAGCTGAGGTGAAACAATCTCTGCTGAATCGGATGGTGGTTTATCAGCTTGATTGCTGGCGAAATGCCTTTTGATTGTCAGCTGACGGATAAATCTATTAAGATCTTTAAATAAGTTAAATTTGTTAGGCCCTACTGATGGGGAAAAGCCTAACCCTTTCCTAAGGAGAGATGTCTCCACTTCAGACAATACATAGGAGGATAAATTGTAGATTTTGATAGTATCATAATCTACATTACCTCTGTTCTTTCTTTCTTGTTTTTCCCTAACCCGACATCCTCCTCTTCTACCTCTTCTATTTTTCTTTTTTCTTTCAGGGCTCCCCTTGGAGCCAGCACTTGAAAAAACAGTCCTTCGTTACTAATCTCAGTGCTGGATGTAGCATCCGTAATATTCATGATGGTGCTCTTTAATTTAGGTCGCCCGCCTTCCCTAATGAAGCCATCTAAATCCCTGGACAATGGGCTGTAACGATTTTGAATGGGTATGGATATACTGATGGTACTATTCTTAAGAGGGGTGGGAATAACTGATGTAATATCTGATGGGGGGTGGGGAGATGGGGTGATGTCACTTATGTCATCATTGATGACAATAGGCTCAGGGACTCCTAATTCTATAAGTTTATATTTGGGATCCGACTTAGGCCCTGAACTAGAGGGGCATTGGACTAATGATGGGCCGTTATATGAAACTCTCTTATGTCCATTAAATAATTTCTTATTTTTATTCGGTTTGTTTCCGTTTTCAGATCTGTGGGCAGAGGGTTTTGAATCATTATTATTGATGGTCGAAATATTGTTATTTTTCTTTTTATCTTTAGGTTCCTTCCACTCAAAAATCCGATTTGACTTGTAATCTGATATGTCACGTTCCAATTTCTTGGTTTAGACATATACCAGATTATCCTCATGTCGTTTGATGTTTTCTTCCAATGTATTGGACCACTTAGCATATAGACAGGAGGATTCAAATTTACGAATTGCAGTGGTCTTGTCTAAAACTGTTTGTTGGGCCAACTGTAATTTCCTCTCTCTCTGCCGAATGATGAGTTTAATCCATTTGGTGGTACAAAATTCAGCTAAAAAACGCCATTCTTTCGTCAGATCCTCATCCAAAAAACTGCACTGTTTTTTAATTCTCAGCCCTCTGGGAGTAATACCCAATTCTATATATTTGGTCAAAAAGGATAGGTCCCACCATTGGGTATTCTCATATTGTCTTGCCTGTTGTAATTTAAAAAAAGTTTGTCTCATCTCCACTTCAAAAGCTTCAGTATGTGGGGGTGGCATATGTTTTGGGTGGGATACCTCAATGCCATCCTCCAAAATTAATCTGCCTTTATTTGAAGTGGAGATGACCTGTTCAAAAATGGCCTGCAAACGCGATGACCTGTCAGTCGCCATGACACTAAAAAGTGAATATTGATATCACGAATGATAATAGATATGTGGAATAATAGGGAAAAAAAAAAAGGAAGGGAGGAAGAAATTGATATGCACACGAAAAAATCTAGATTCAGCACTACATTAAATAATCAATGATATATTGGGAGACTCAAAAACCATATGGGTCATAAATATGCACATGAAACAACAATGAATGTACTGACAATTGTTGATATGTATATGTACATAGTCCATGGGGTGATGCTCTCTGAAAGACAGGAAATGCAGAAGGAAAGCTGCCAAAGAACAATCAGTACTTCCACACTGTCATCAAGGTAACACAAAAAAGAGTTCTGGTCCAAGACATGAAGATCCTATGATGTCTTTGTATGAAGAGTGCACAATTGTAATGGGAAATGTATTTAATGCACCACTGCTCGCCCAATCCTAGACACAGGATGGTGTATAGATAGATAGGAATAAAAAATACCTCCTGTACCTCCAAACAAACCTGTGCATTAATGATTTAGGGGGGAAAGTTAGCATTTACCTGTTTGTTGGGAATGTGGGATGTCATCAGGGAGCATTTCTTCATTAGCTTCCTCCAGCGGGCCAGGAATGCTAGATTTCCTTCTTCTCTTGCATTGGCTTTGCTTGAGCTGCATTTTTCTTGTTAAAAAAAAAAAAACAATATTGACCAAATATGAATTAATTAATCCAAACATTACAAAAAAATATTCTGCATATATGGTTTAGCTTTGGCTTCATGTTTTTTTTTTAGTAAAAAGTCATTTAAAAAAAAGATTTAAAGAGCTTAAATAGAGTTCTCTCTATCTACTTTTAAAAAATAACATATACATACACCAAATTTACACATATAAATATAGTTTAGACACAACTATTGCTTACTTCTATTCAGGATATGATGGTGACAAAGCTGGGCTTGTTCCCGATGCTTTAGATCTGACCATCTTTTTCTTATTTGGTCCTTGGATCGGTCCACACCATATATATTTTTCAGAACTGCAATCACCTTATCCAGAATTCTGTCTTTTCTGGTGTTGGGCCTTTCATAATTCTCAAGCTTACCATCATAGTAATTTTTTTCTAGTATGGCCACCATCTCAACCACCTTGTCCTTGCTCATAGGTGTGGCTTTAGCTTTACGAAAAGCCCAACCACTGTGGTCCTGCCTGGAACTCTGATTCCGTCATATCCTCCACTAATCTTCCGCCGACTCACGTGTCTGTGGGTCGCATCCAGGTTAATATTAGGCACTTTCACACCCCTGTGCCAGCATGCAACTAGAGGGAGAGTCCGACGCAGGACGATCGATCGGCAATGCACGAAAGTTTGCAGCTAACAAAGGTACAACTTTATATTGGGGCATAGGTTTTTAGTGGCCTATACTGCTTACTGTATATTGGGGCCAGCTTATGGGGAAGCCAGATGACCTTGCAGTAGGTTTTGTCTCTTGTTGTGTCTTGCAGGCATCATGGCTGACAAGTTCACCTCACCTGATTTTCTGCCACATTTCATAGATCAGTACAGGCAGATGCCATTTTTGTGGAAAATTAATAGCAAAGACTATTAAAATACAGTGGCGTACCTAGAGCATTAGGCACCTGGGGCGGATCCTATATCTGGCACCCCCCCCCCCCCAACTTTAAAATGTAAAAACACCCGCAAAAATTTGTAATGTTTCCAAGAATATTAATATAATATATTTATATATTTATTGCACAGCCCCCCTATCTCAGTGCCCTTTGCAGTCTGCCCCTCCTGTCTCTCTAATTACAGTTCCCCCTTTTGCACACTCTGCCTCCCCTGCACAGTCCTACCTTTGGCATAAACAGATAGCTAATACTATTATCAATGTGTTTAAGTTTGAGTAAGAGATTGTAGACATGCTAAAGGAGATGGTCAGAGAATGGGGGACATGGTACAGGAGATAGTCAGAGACTGAGGACACGATACAGGAGATGGTCAGAGACTGAGGACATGATACAGGAGATGGTCAGAGACTGAGGACATGATACAAGAGATGGTCAGAAAATGAGGACATGATACAGGAGATGGTCAGAGACTACAGACAGGATACAGGAGATGGTCAGAGACTGAGGACATGATACAAGAGATGGTCAGAGACTGAGGACATGATACAAGAGATGGTCAGACACGGAGGACATGATACAAGAGATGGTCAGACACGGAGGACATGATACAAGAGATGGTCAGAGACTGAGGACATGATACAAGAGATGGTCAGTGACTGAGGACATGATACAAGAGATGGTCAGTGACTGAGGACATGATACAGGAGATGGTCAGAGACTACAGACAGGATACAGGAGATGATCAGAGATTGCAGACATGATACAAGAGATGGTCAGAGACTGCAGACATGATACAGTAGATGGTCAGACAATGCAGATGTGATACAAGAGATGGTCAGAGACCTCAGACGTGATACAAGAGATGGTCAGAGACTGTGGACGTGATACAAGAGATGATCCGAGACTGCGGACATGATCCAAGAGATGGTCAGAGACTGCGGACATGATCCAAGAGATGGTCAGAGACTGAGTATATGATCCAAGAGATGGTCAGAGACTGAGGACATGATCCAAGAGATGGTCAGAGACTGCGGACATGATACAAAAGAGATGGTCAGAGACTGCAGACATGATAGAAGATAGAAGAGCACTAGGGGGGCCAGAGAGCACAGAGCAAGCAGAGAGCACTGGAGGAGCTGAAGGGCACGGGGGGGGGGGGGGCTGGAGAGAATTAAGAGGGGTTTGAAAAGCATTTCAGGGGGGTTGGAAGGTGCGGGGGGTGGAGAGCACTGGGGGGGCAGGGAAAACCAGGGGGATGGAGAGCACGGGGGGAGGGGAATAACTGGAAATCACTGAGGGGGGAGCCAGGGAGCACAGGGGGGGTGGAGAGCACTGGGGGGCAGGAAATACCAGGGGGATGCAGAGCATGGGGGGAGGGGAATAACTGGAAATCACTGAGGGGGGAGCCAGGGAGCACAGGGGGGTGGAGAGCATTGGGGGAGCCAGAGAGCATAGGGGGAGATGAAAAGCACTCTGGGGAGCTGAAGAACACCGGGGGGGGTAAAGAGCACAGGGGGGCTAAAGAGCACTGGGGGGGGCTAAAGAGCACCGGGGGGTGTTAAGAGCACTGGGGGGTGTTTTGTAAATATTTTATTATATATTTTCAAGTGACAACACTGAAGAAATGACACTTTGCTACAATATAAAGTAGTGAGTGTACAGCTTGTATAACAGTGTAAATTTGCTGTCCCCTCAGAATAATTCAACACACAGCCATTAATGTCTAAACTGCTGGCAACAAAAGTGAGTACACCCCTAAGTGAAAATGTCCAAATTGGGCCTAATTAGCCATTTTCCCTCCCCGGTGTCATGTGACTTGTTAGTGTTACAAGGTCTCAGGTGTGAATGGAGGACAGGTGTGTTAAATTTGGTGTTATCGCTCTCACTCTCTCATACTGGTCACTGGAACTTCAACATGGCGCCTCATGGCAAAGAACTCTCTGAGGATTTGAAAAAAGAATTATTGCTCTATATAAAGATGGCCTAGGCTAAAAGAAGATTGCCAAGACCCTGAAACTGAGCTGCAGCACGGTGGCCAAGACCATTCAGTGGTTTAATAGGACAGGTTCCACTCAGAACAGGAACATTCAAATATAAAAAAGGAAAAAAAATACATCACTCAACTTGCAATAAATTAGTTTAATGCTGACTCACCATATAAAGTGTATTGGTGGGGTTTCAAGAGCCAAAGAGTAAAGTGTAAAATAAAAAAGGGACACAGGTAAATAACCTAGTGTCCAAACAGAGGTTCCGCAGAGAAACACACTGCAGCTTCTAAGAAATTGCAAAAAACAACATTGTCATAGATATTTTTAATGTTTGGTTTGGTGAACGCTTTTTTGTCACATTTATTAATATTTAATAAAGCTTTTTTGCAATTTCTTAGAAACTGCAGTGTGTTTCTCTGTGGAGCCTCTGTTTGGACACTAGGTTCTTTACCTGTGTCCGTGGCCGGCCTGACATGCACACTGCGCATGCGCCGCCGCCGCTCTGGAAAGCCCGCAAACCTTTGGCTTATTACGGGAATAGCCGAACATGTATGAGTTTTCCCAAGCGGCGGCATGTGCAGTGTGCATATCAGGCCGGCCACGGTGACGTGTTGGCGCCGGGCGGCGCCATTTTTAAATCCTAAGGCGCCTTTAGAAACAGGTAAGTGAGACTGCTCCACAGCCACACTACCTGCCATTATGCGGGGCTGCACTGCATCTCCTGTAGTATGCCCGCAGCCCCGCATTCTCTTGTACCATGCCCGCAGACCCGCATTCAACTCTACCATGCCTGCAGCACTGCATTCTCTTGCACCATGCCCGCAGACCCGCATTCTCCTCTACCATGCCCGCAGCACTGCATTCTCTTGCACCATGCCCGCAGACTCGCATTCTCCTCTACCATGCCCGCAGCACTGCATTCTCTTGCACCATGCTCGCAGACCCGCATTCTTATCTACCATGCCCACAGACCCCGATTTCTCCTCTACTATGCCCGCAACACTGCATTTTCTTGCACCATGCCTGCAGACCCGCATTCTCCTCTACCATGCCTGCAGCACTGCATTCTCTTGCACCATGCCCGCAGACCCGCATTCTCCTCTACCATGCCCGCAGCACTGCATTCTCTTGCACCATGCTCGCAGACCCGCATTCTCCTCTACCATGCCCACAGACCCTGCTTTCTCCTCTACTATGCCCGCAGCCCCGCATTCTCCTGTACCATGCCCGCAGCCCTGCATTCTCCTGTACCATGCCTACAGCCCCGCATTCTCCTGTACCATGCCCGCAGCCCTGCATTCTCCTGTACCATACCTGCAGCCCTGCATTCTCCTGCACCATGCCCACAGCCCCGCATTCTCCTGTACCATGCCCACAGCCCCGCATTCTCCTGTACTTTGCCCGCAGCCCCGCATTCTCCTGTACCATGCCCGCAGCCCTGCATTCTCCTGTACCATGCCTACAGGCCCGCATTCTCCTGTACCATGCCCGCAGCCCTGCATTCTCCTGTACCATGCCTACAGCCCCGCATTCTCCTGTACCATTCCCGCAGCCCTGCATTCTCCTGTACCATGCCTACAGCCCCGCATTCTCCTGTACTATGCCCGCAGCCCCGCATTCTCCTGTACCATGCCCACAGCCCTGCATTCTCCTGTACCATGCCTACAGCCCCGCATTCTCCTGTATCGTGCCCGCAGCCCCGCATTCTCCTGTACCATGCCTACAGCCCCGCATTCTCCTGTACCACTCCCGCAGACCTGAATTCTCCTGTACCATGCCTACAGCCCTGCATTCTCCTGTACCATGCCCGCAGCCCTGCATTCTCCTGTACCATGCCTACAGCCCCGCATTTTCTGTACCATGCCCGCAGCCCTACATTCTCCTGTACCATGCCTATAGCCCTGCATTCTTCTGTACCATGCCCGCACCCCTGCAGGGCACTGTGGCACTATAGACAGTAGAAAGCCTGGTGTGCTCATCTGCCCAGTGTCTACTGCTCTGTCCTGCTCCTGCTGTCACTCCGTACACACTCACACCCCTCTGACTGCTTTCATAGTCCTATAGAATGTGGGGGCCTCTTGGAGGGGGTGAATTTTTTTATTTTTTTTTGGGGGGGGGGCAGCATTTCATTCTTGGACCCAGGCAGCACAATGTCTTGGGCCAGCCCTGGAAATAGACATATGAGTGCTGCCAGCATTGCTGCAGAGGTTGAAGGGGTGGGGGGTCAGCCTGTCAGTGCTCAGACCATACACCGCACACTGCATCAAATTGGTCTGCATGGTTGTCATCCCAGAAGGAAACATCTTCTAAAGAAGATGCACAAGAAAGCCCGCAAATGGTTTGCTGAAGACAAGCAGACTAAGGACATGGATTACTAGAACCATGTCCTGTGGTCTGATGAGACCAAGATAAACAAATTTGGTTCAGGTGGTGTCAAGTGTGCGTTGCTGAAACCAGGTCAAGAATACAAAGACAAGTGTGTCTTGCCTACAGTTAAGCATGGTGGCGGGAGTTTCATGGTCTGGGGCTGCATGAGTGCTGCTGGCACTGGGAAGCTACAGTTCATTGAGGGAACCATGAATGCCAACATGTACTGTGACATACTGAAGCAGAGCATAATCCCCTCCCTTCGGAGACTGGGCCACAGGGCAGTATTCCAACGTAAGGACCACAAACACACCTCCAAGACGACCACAGCCTTGCTAAAGAAGCTTAGGGTAAAGGTGATGGACTGACCAAGCATGTCTCCAGACCTAAATCCTTTTGAGCATCTGTGGGGCATCCTTCAACCTGTGAATCTCTGGTGAACTCCATGCACAAGAGGGTTAAGACAGTGCTGGAAAATAATGGTGGCCACACACAATATTGACACTTTGGGCCCAATTTGGACTTTTGACTTGGGGTGTACTCACTTTTGTTGCCAGCGGTTTAGACATTAATGGCTGCGTGTTGAATTATTTTGAGGGAACAGCAAATTTACACTGTTATACAAGCTGTACACTCACTACTTTACATTGCAGAAAAGTGTAATTTCTTCAGTGTTGTCACATGAAAAGATATAATAAAATATTTACAAAAATGTGAGGGGTGTACTCACTTTTGTGAGATACTGTATATGCTATACTGTCTTCTGAGATGAATGTGCCTTTATTAGTATACAGTTTGCATAATAAATAATTTATGTAAAGGTACAATGCACCTTTTGTAATAGAATAGTGGATTACAATGCAGACTTATTCTTAAAGGGACTGCAAAGAGTTCAAAAAGGTTGGCCCCTCTGACCTGTTGCAGTCAGATTAAATAATCCTAAACGTTTTGGAGGCCCCCACAACCCAAGTTGATGTTCCTCAAACTCAACATCTTGGGGGAAAGTTAACCTGCCATGATCAACTCCCTTTGCTGAACACTAGTTTCCCCCAGTACTCCTCCCTCCCTCCTATATGGGTAACATTGTCCAAGTTCACCTGGTTCTAACTTGCATGTTTTGTAGGACCATTTTTCACTAGGAAGACCTTCAGTGGTGTATTGATGTCTTGCTGTGATCTAATATCTGTAGGTAATGTTCCGTAGAGAGAACCTTGCTCATTACATAGGTACAGTCTATTTTCTCTTAAACATAGGCAGTATAAAAGGGTTATACTTTTTTAAGTTAGACCTTCAGCTTTGTGGACCTTTCCTTAGGAAATCAAATATTAAATGCTCTAGGGAATAGAAAGGACTAATTCAATTGTATCAAACTGAGCACATCAATAGTATTTCTATAGACTACTTGTGAAATAATAAGTTAAGTAAAGACTATTAATAACAGGCCTATGTATCTTCATTAATAGATCCTCCTTCCAGACAAAAAGAATTCCCCAAACAATCTTCCACCGACCATATGTCACTCCCCGTCTATTGTACTTTATGTACAATAAATGGACAAGCACTTTATTTATTATCTGCTCACTGAAACTGTCCTTCAACCCCCTTGAGAACAATAGGACCTGATGCTTCCCTTCAATGTAGCAGATACAGGATCCCCCCCACCTCACTATGTTGAAAATCTACAGTAACCCTGGCAGAGGGTCACATTAGCAGGACAATACGACAGAAATTAGTTCTGGCTATCTGTAGTGTCGGCTGTAATTAGCATGGAAACAATAACACAGAGGGGGGCATCAATAGACCAAAGGCACAAATAAGCATTCAAATTACAACAGGAATTGAAGAAGACCATTTGCATGTGTGATTCTGTTTTTTTACCAAAAGGCCAGGGAATTTTGTTAGTCGATTTTGTAGGGCAAGTTTAATGCTAATTATGAGTTGTGATATTCATTTGTTTGCTCTGGTATGTCTCACAAAACCTAATCTCAAGTGAAATGCATTCATCATCAAACAAGGTAGGGCAATAAGCTAAGGAACGTATAGTAATATGCAATGGAAACAAATGCATAGAAATAAAATATAGTAGTCTACTGACTGCTCATCTGATTCCAAGAAACAGAGATAAAACACTTTAGCATTATACATTGGAAATACTGTACACCTTTTTGCAGAAAATGTTTTTAGTTGGTTTGGAACATTTCATCCAATAACCTGTTAGAGAACTGACCACAGTGTGCTCTCCTGCTTAGAGTGGCCAGTATTTAATAGGAACGCAAGGGGACTAGCAGGAACACCAGAGATTTCACATAGGGGAAACAATACAAAGAGAACAGGATACTTTCTCATACAAGTACATGGTACAGCAGGCACATATCAGGAATGTGAAGTGTTGGGGTAACAAACACTTTAAGCTGGGCTCACAAAACTGCAGTGCATAGATGCATGTAAACATATATTTTTATTATTATCCACCTCCAAAAGATTTTACCCCCTTCATGACCAGCCAATTTTTTGCTATTTGGCACTGTGCTATTTTAACTGGCAATTGCACGGTCATGCAACGCTGTACCCAAATTACATTTATATTACTCTTTTTTCACATAAAGAGAGCTTTCTTTTGGTGGTATTTGATCACCACTGGGTTTTTTTTCATTTCTAAATATATAATTCAATTTATGATACACTTGCTGTTTTTTGTTATTGTCTTGGTCTATCATATGTTTTGTACTACATATATTTTGTACTATATTTGTTTAATAAATTCTATACTAAACATATTCATGTCCTGGTTATTGCCATAAAAGTCCCACCCCCCAGGGGAATTTTTTCTATAATATCATTCCAAAAAGTTTTAAAAAATATATATTTTTTACTTTCTTCCATAAATCATATTAAAAAAAAATTCATACAGTTAGGTTTAAAATATTTTCTGCTCCATGCCTTTGGTGGAAAAAAAATCCCATAGTGTCTACAAATGATGGTATATTTAGTGGAGCTTTTTAAAATGTATTTTATACTAGTAATGGCAGCGATCAGCCACTTAAAGTGGGACTCTGACAGTGGGGCGGAAAATCTGACACTAACTGACACTTTGTGGGCACTGGAAAACAAGAGAGACAGTGAAGCAATCAGGCTGGTTAGGCTCTACGCATGGGTGCTAGTTTCAGATCTCTCCCATAAGTAGGCATCAAAGAAAGAAATGGCTGCACACCATGCTTAGTCCATTTATTGTAACGTTTCAAAGTGACACACACCAGGCAGTACAGGTACAAATGATTGACACGTTTCACACAAAAATGCTGTGCTTATTCATAAAAATGTATTTATGGTTATGAATAAGCACACCATTTTTCTGTAAAACGCCTCAACCATCTGTACCTGTACTGTCTGGTGTGTATCACTTTGAGATGTTACAATTAATGGACTCGGGCATGGTGTGGAGCTATTTCTTTCTTTGATGCCTACTTTGTGGGCACTGACTTAAGGCCCGTACGCACGTGCAGATTGTCGGCCGATTTTCGGCTTTTTAGTATGATGCTTCCGACAGCCGACAGCGCACTTTCGGCCAAGCAGAATCTGTCGTGCAAGCATTAAAATGTTTGTATGCCGACACCAGAACGGCCGATTGTTCGCCAGTCAGTACAGATTTTGGCCGACAGACAGCAGATTTGCAAGACTGGGCATGCTCAGAAAAGAAAAAACACAGGGAAAGTTAACCATCACATGACATCACTTCTGCAGTCGGCGGACAAAATTCGTGTGCAGTCTTTTGCACTTTTCAGCGGACACGACAGCCCGGGGACAAAAGACGGCCGATCGTTCGGCCGACGATCGGTACGTGTGTACGGGGCTTAAAGCCCCGTACACACGCACAGATTGTTGGCCGTAAATTGTTGGCCAACGTCCGATCGGCTGATTGTCGGCTTGTTAGTATGATGCTTCAGACAACCAACTGCGAATTTTCGGCCGAAAAAAATCTGGTGTGCATGCTATAAAATTTTTGTTGGCCAACAACAGAACGGCAGATTGTTCCTCAGTCAGTACAGATTTCGGCAGACAAAAATCTGATGAGCAAGACTGGGCATGCTCAGAGAAGAAAAAACACACGGAAAGTCAACCATCACATGACATCACTTCTGAAGTTGGTTTTTGTTGGCCAACAAAAGTCCAGTGCAAGTCTAGAGCACATTTCAACCAACAAACAACACTGGACAAAAGACGGCCGATCGGTTGGCCAACAATCTGTGCGTGTGTACGGGGCTTTAATGCCACTGACATCACCAGTGACACTAATACAGGGGTTAACATCTAGAGACAATAAACGGGTTATTGTGTGCCTAACAATGTGTAATGTCTGTAAAATGTGCTGCTTTTTATTGCAGATCAATTTATTTTCCTTGCTTTGCAGGGGAAAGAAACAAAGCAATTATTCCCTGTGTACAGAGCCCTGTATTAATTGTCAACACAGGGCTCTGGGCTGTGATTCAACACAGCCGATCAGCAGGTCCAAGCCATGAATCATTGGCTGGGATCTGCTGACAAAGTCCCGCTGTGTCAAATCACAGGGGAGTGGGCATGTGCACGCTAGTCTGAAGCCTGAAAAAAGGCAGTGACATACAAGTAGCAGCTGCCTGTAGCAGCCGCCCTATTGCAATATATATACTGTGGCGGGTCAGCAAGTGGTTATATAAGATTTATATAGCGCCAACAGTTGTACAGCAATTTACATTATAAAAAAGGAGAGAGTACAGTTAGGATACAATTGAACACCAGAGGGTAAGGAGGGCTCTGCTCCTAAGAGCTTACAATCTAAATTATTAAAGCTCCATACACATGGGCAGAATGTCGGAAGACATTTGCTGGTATAAAAAAAAAAAAAAAAACGGCCAACATTCTGCCCGTGTGTATGTTGGTCTGTCCTTCTGTCGGACGTGCATGCTGGAAAACCAGCATCCGACTGACTCCCCATCAGCACTATCCGCCGATGGCGGAGAGCGCTGATGGGAGTGTTCTGGCAAGGGGGCCGTCACCCTGTCAGAACACAACAGTTCAGCGAGGAGATCGCTGAACTAATCTTGCATAATTAGTATAGAGGCTCCGACCGGAGCTAACAGTTTTTTTTTTTTTTGTGCAATCCACTGGATTGCACGAAAAAAAAGCCCATGAAAAACGGTAGTGTGTACTAGGGATCAACCGATTATCGGCAAAGTCGATATATCGAAGGCCGATATGCACTTTCCCCAATATATTGGAATCGGCAACCAAGGTGGCCGATATTACCAATATTTCAGAAAGTGCTGTATCGGAGTGATGCCTGCAGCTAGAGGCATCACCCCGGTACCGGCGTCCATAGCCTACAGTCGGCTGTCTTGTAATGACAACCGATGTGGCTGAGAAGCCGCTCGGCTGCCATTAGAAGGAGCGGGGGGGGGGGACGTCCCCCTCCCGCCGCCTTTCGCGGCTCGCCCGGGTCTCCCGTCCCGACAGGATACCCAGGCAACCAGCCTGCATGGCCGCCGAAGACCCGATCAAAGCCGCATTCGCTCTCCATGCAAAAACCCGGAAGTGATGTCATGACATCACTTCCAGGTACTGGCGCCAGATAAAAAAAAGACAGCATTCAAAACAGCCAATCTTGGCGTTTTGAATGCTTTTAAGTGCAGAGGAGGGCTTTGGGGTCTTTTAGACCACCAGATCCCTCCACAAGAGTACCTGTCAAGTAAAAAAAAATAAAAAAAATAAACATTTTTTAAATGTATGAAAATATCAGCCCATATCGACCGATACCGATACGCGATGACCAAAATATCGGTATTGGTATCGACAATGAAAAAACGATATCTGTCGATCCCTAGTGTGTACCCAGCTTAACCACTTTACCCCCGCTCACTTTGCTGCTACTGCAGCAAAGTGGCTCGTTCCCGTCCAGCGACGTAGACCTACGTCGCTGGACTCCGCCCCTTGTGGGTGGCGCGCGCGCGCCGCCGGAGGCTCGCTCCCGCTGTTTTCAGTCACAGCGGGAGTCGGGCCAGGGGAGGAGCAGCGGCGATCGCCGCTGCTCTTACCCGATCGTCGGGAATCGAGTGTGGAGATCCGCCCACTGTGTGTAAACACAGCGGGCGGATCTCTAAAGTGACAGGCAGGGTCAGATTGCAGGGTTCAGCATAGCTGAACCCTGGATCTGTCCTTGTGTCACTCAGTCACCTCCCCCCACACACGTCAGTAAGCACCAGGCATACATTAACCCCTCCCTCTCCAATAAAATTAACCCCTTCCCTGCCAGTGTCATTTTTACAGTAACAGTGCATATATATAGCACTGATTACTGCAGTAATGTCACTGGTACCCCCAAAAGTGTCAAAAATGTCAGTCAAGGGTCCGATCTGTCCGCCGCAATGTCGCAGTCCCGCAAAAAAAACGCAGATCGCCGCCATTACGCGTTAAAAAAAAAACACCAAAAATGACAGAAATCTTTCCCTTTGTTAGTAAACACAATAACTTTTGCGCAAACCAATAAAAATACGCTTATTGTGATTTTTTTTTTACAAAAAATATGTAGCAAAAAACAAATTGGCCAAAAATTAAAAAAAAATTTGATTTTTACATTTTTTTGGGGGGGAATTTCATATAAAAAAATGTGAAAAATATTGTTATTTTTTCAAAATAAACGCTTTTTTTTGTTTATAGCGCAAAAAGTAAAAATCGCACAGGTGATCAAATACCACCAAAAGAAAGCTCTGTTTGTGGGAAAAAAAGGACATAAATTTTGTTTGGGTACGGCGTTGCACGACCGCGCAATTGTCAGTTAAATTCGCACAGCGCCGAATCGCAAAAAGTGGCCTAGACGGAAGACAGCAAAATCCTCCGGTGGTAAAGTGGTTAAAGGTGCAAACATTTAACACATTACACATTGCAGCACAAAGCATAATAGTGTGTTACGATGCTTTGTGGTGTGCTGCAACATGCATCCATTGGCAAGGTGCGTTGGAGTGCTATAAGGAATACATGTTACCAAAATATGCATTTTTTGTGTATTGCAATAATGACATGCAAAAAGCACGTGCTACTGCAGCACAACATTGTGAACCCCTGCCTAAAACTTCAGCCACGGCTTTTAGATAGGGTTTTCTTACGCTAATTAGTGCATGCAGGAACCAGAACTGTGCTCCTAAATTTAGCTGTCCCCATCTGCCCTTTGCTGGAAACGCAATGTGCTATGGCAACAAACCTTTATAGAATAGATGCATGCATAGGTATGTTTGGTGGGGGATGTTTTGGCAGCAGAATACACTACAGCTAAAGCTACATAATGTCCAGAAATGGCCAGACTAGAGCTTGCTCTGATTAGAAATAAATGATTGCGTATAAACGTTCCCTAGAATAGCAGTAGTATCAATTATATTAACTTTCACCTTTCAATATAAAACAGTATGGTAAAATAACATCCATTGTGCGAGTTGCTCCTGGAGAGGGGCATAGACTTTTGTTGTAATAATGAATATTTGCAAAATGTTGTTCATGTTGTTAGCACATCAAAGAGCCCAGCTGGGCAATGCTATGAAGACAGGAAGCCAGTGCTCAGAGCAATTAACAACTTCTCCCCAATAAAACACGTTACAGGGACTCCCAGCCGCCTCCTTAAAGAAACACAGATGCTTCTCTCTATCTTTTTAATAAAACCCTTTGATACAGTTTCCCTTCCCCTTGATTTGAGCTCCCTGGGAGACTTAACTCTTTCGGCTATAGTGCTCAGTAACAGCTTGATTTATACTGGAGAACACTTCATTAAGGCTCTTACATTGGGTATGTTAGGATCTAACTCCTGAGGGTTCAGGTGCAAAAAAATAGGACGAAGAAAACATTGACATAACAAAAGTAACAGTTTAAAGAAAATGAAGCACTAATAAAACAATACAATGATAAAACAAATCCCTCTTCTAAAAAGTAGCGTAATCTATGGATAGTTTAAAGAGTCTGTGAACAAAAAAATGAATTTATTTTTACAACGGTATGTTTCAATCGAGAATGACTGTGGCCAGGTTACAGTAGACATTACACGTCACATTTATCAACAAAACACAGGAACATTACCAAATCACAATTATTATTTTGAATAAAATTAGTAATCATTTTTTGCACTTAATAAAACAGGACTGGCCCAAGACATTGTGCTGCCTGGGTCTAAAAATAAAATGCTGCCCCTCCAAAAATAAAAAATCACGCTTACCAAAAGGCCCACGCAATTTTATTTTAGATCATAATAATTAAAACTAAAATTACATTTATCAGCAAGTCAGATTTATATGCAACGGCACCTGATCTACATGCACATTTATATGACATACCATTATGTTCAATTCCAAACCATAAACTCCAGTATTATTTTGTTTGTCTGAATGTCTGACGTCATTGCGCACACCACAATCACATAAGGAAGGTTCTTTGGAAGAGACCCTCCCCCTTCTCATACTCATCAGTTTGACTACAGGCGGCAGTATGAAATGGGGAAATACCACCTGTAAAGCGCGGCAAACTGATGACACACAAAACTGGTGGAAAAAAAAATAAATCTTGGGCGTCAATTTGCTGCACCAATCCAAGTGCTGCCTGGGTCCAATGGACTCAGTGGGACCCCATGGTAGGGCCGGCCCTGATTGGCATCCTCTTTCTGTTTTAAAGGAGGACTAAATTACATGGATGTATTTTTGTGATAAAATCAAAAAAATAAAATCCCAGTCAGCAAAGGCCAGTCATACACGGTTTGAATCTTGGCCAGTTCAGCAGGAACAGGCTGACATTGGAACCATTAATAGGCAGATTGAATGGGCTTCACAAAAGAATACAGCAGGCTGGTTGCACTGGTCAACTGGTCGATTGATCAACTTGGGTACAACCAGCCTGCTGTATTCTTTCTGGAGTGCCTACCAGCAGAGATCCAAACCTGAGCATCACAGCACGTGCGCCTCTGCCACAGGGAGATTGGAGCATCCACACACCCTCTGCTTCCCACTGCTGATCACCAGAGACTTTCCAGGGGGGGACTGAGGGGGCCCCCCTTCTACAGCAAGAGGTGACTGCAGCATCCCAAGGACTGGTGAGAGGGCTATTCACCCATTGCTGATACTGCTAGCAGGGACTGAGCCACTCAGAGCAGTACACCAAGTGTACTTAAAGAGGAAGTAAACCCTCCTCTACAACTTTTACCTATAGGTAAGCCTATGATAAGGCTTACCTATAGGTACTGTAAATATCTCCTAAACATGTACCGTTTAGGAGATATTTACCTTACATGCCGCCAGTGACGTCACTGGCGCATGCGCTCTGAAGGAACGGCCGATCGTGCCGTTCCTTCAGAGTCCCATGCCGTGACTGTCGGCTCTCGCGCGCGTGCGCGGGAGTGACGTCACCGCAGCTCCAGCCAATCAGATGGCCGGATGCCGCGATCCCGGAAGACGGGCGACTGGACATGTCGCCCGTCATAGAGCTGAGTGAGCGGCACGGCGGGGGCTCGTTCTAAGGTAAGTATTGCATAATGAGCTAGTATGCGATGCATACTAGCTCATTATGTCTTTCTCTTGCAGGGTGTAAAAAAAAAAAAAAACGAGTTTACAACCTCTTTAATCCAAACTGCACCCATACTGCACTCTATAATTTTTCCAAAACAATACCAACTCTATACCCTTGCACGTGTGTCAAGACTATACCATACATATTGTACCTATACTGAATGCAGGTTAACTGGGACTGTTGTTAAGTGCATTGACGCTGTTAAAGGGCCCCAAAGATAGCTGGCAGGAGAACATCTCAAAGGACTGCCCCTCCCGTAATAATTATTTTGCAAGCCCCTTTGTTCCCCTGTCCCCTCTGCTACCATCCTCTTTTTCTTTTGGACAGTTCCTATCCAGTTCATCTAGGACTAGCATTGCCACCATAAATAAACTCTGGCAGTATAGTTCCTCATCCCTCTGTTTTTTGCCAATTGGATCAGATTGTATGTTTGTCAGGTGTCTGTTTACACCTGCTGATCAATAGAGGGGAATGGAGTGTCCAGTTAGGTCTGCCTGAAATACTGACAGGCAGACTCTATCGGGTCTCCTCACAGTGATTGTTGTATGCTCACCTGATGAAAAAAATAATTCACGAAAAAAGTGCACTGGTTCTAACACCAAGGGGAGAATATAGATCCAAAGTAAGGATAATAACCTGTCTCAAAAGGAAGGAAGGAGAGAGAGACACAAAATCTGATATTGTCTACAAAAACCAAGCCTATCCCATAACAGCCTTCTGGTCCAAAAAAGGTAAGAGGATAGGTCAAATGGAGCCACCACATATATCTAAGGACTTTAATATATGAATCTTTACTTTTGGGTTTTAATACACATTGAAAGAGACAGGGGAAGCCGAAAATTGTGAGGGGACTGCATGTAGCCCCAAAGTCACCAGTTTCATATGCTTAAACTAGGGCAGGGGTCTCCAATTTTTTTAGTATGAGGGTCGAATCATATATTTTATAAATATTTGCAAGCCAAAAAAAAAAAATAGTTTTATAAATTAATGGATAACACTTAAAAGAATGAACACATTTTACTTTTTTGTAATCAGCATGATATGATTCAGAACAACAGAAAAAGAAATTTGAAAAAAACTTGGTCTGTTTATAGAGGTCAAACAAAAATACATTCAGTTTGTACCTTTCTCATTAGAGTCTTCTTTATATTATGCCGACCCCCCCCCCTTACATCAGAGACCACTTTCATGGGGGGTCCTTATCAGAGAGAAAGCATGTAGTCTGTGGTCTGTAGACCCCCTGATCTAGGGTGTGCGCAGGAGCCATTTGGTGCACTGCACTTGCAGTGACATGTGTGCATTGACAGGTTTACTTTGCAGTCAGCAAACAGCTGATTAAGGGGTCCGAATGGTAGGCCCTGCCATCCTGCATTCAGCCGCAAGTCATGGCGTTTTCCACATTGTTGTTAAAAGTGGAAAATGCCTTTGAACTGAAATTTTCTTCCGACGTACAGAAAATTTAGCTGAGAACGTGTGCAATCAAATGTGCCTAATGGTGCAGGTAAACAAAGACCATTACCATTTCAGTTGACACAGCCGCCTTGTTGATTTTTGATCAATGTGTTTATTTTTTGCTGGTTTTCCCAGGATTGTATTGTAATTGAGCCGCCTATTCTATTACATACCCATGCAGGCCACATTGTCCTGCCTTGTGTTATAATGTACCGAATACAATGTAACTACTGTTTAAATAAGTGTTACTTCCAGCTGCTGAGGGCAAGAAACTCGCTTAAATTCTAACTGCTGAATGTGTGTGAAGATAGATCCTTGCCTTTAACAGGTTCAGGAACAATGACAGTAGTTGAATCATTCCTTTCATATATAAGCGCATCTACAGAAATAATGGGAATAGAAATAAACGCTCAACTGTAAAGTGTAAAAACACCAGATGTTAAAGAGGAGGCATAGGGAACTTTGACAAAAACATATTATTAGTGGTTACAATAATAAAAATAACATGTAACACTTTGAAATAGAATTTCTGATTTTATTAAAATGCTTGTTTTACACAAATTCCCCACTATTGCTGGGCTAGTATTCTATCCATAGTCATAGGAAGGGAGTTGTAGCACTAATGGCACTCATAATATTTAGATCAATGTGTCTAAACCAACTTCATGTTGTCAATAGCTCCTATGTATTCTGAGCCATTTCTTCTCAATACATTCTATTAGGTCGGACATTTTTGGGGCACTTTGCAGGTTTGAATGCTAAGTGCACCATTTAAATCTCATCTGAGCAAAGCCATAAAATAATCTTACAGTTGGGAATTTGAATGCTGTAAAGTGAAAGATCAAACTTTCAGGTGAATCAGTTTGTAAAACCAGCCTGTTACACTACCTGGCATGAAGCCCAGTTAGGCCTCTATGCCTACTTAGATATGCCCAATGTTGGCTGAAGCAGATGACAATTATTACATTCATGGTAATGCTTATAAGCAGTGCTTTAAGTGGCCCAAAAGAGGTGCCGGTACTCTATTATAGCCTATAAATTTTGTCCCCCCCCACCCCACATCAGGGTCCCCACAGAGCACCCCCCCTGGCCTGGGCTGGGACTCCGGAGCAGGCGGACACGCTGGTGGTGACTGGTCTGGCTCTGGAGTGGGAAATATTCTTGGGGGGGGGGCATTGAGGGCGCAGATGTCCAAAATGAGCGTACTGGTACACTAAGGCGCACGGAGAGGTGGCGGTATGCTCAAAAGCCATATTTGGAAGTGGCGGTACTGAGTACCAGTGCATACCGGCCCACTTAAAGCACTGCTTATAAGTGTATACATGCTTGGTAGGCATAAGAAAAGTCAAAAATGCTTCTTGTTGAAGCCCACGGGTAGAGCATTTTAGAACAAAGGTGTGTGCATTCTTGGAGCAAGAGACGCCTAAGTCAATAGATTTTCCTAAGTCCCTCTACTGTACCTGTGAGGTGTACTGTATGTAGTAAAAGAGGAGTCTGCTCAGTGGATGGACATACATGCATAGACACAAAGATATGCAAATCTACTCACACAGCAATAAATAAGAAAATATATAATGTCTCTGCACATGTGACCACTATTTTCTATAGATAAAAGGGAATATGTATTTCTCAGAGGCTTCCCCAATAAAAGTGTAAGGCAATCATTGACTGCTTTATATAAAGGTACATATTATCAACAGAAGGTACAGGTTTACATTAATTATGTATAGATTGCCACATGCTTTTCTATTAATCTCTGCTGCTTCCAATGGTTCCTTTAATCCATTGGACATTACCTTAAAGGGAAAATAGCAGCAGCTTTGAACTAGGACACAAGTTTATGTCAGAGGACCATCAATGGATGCCAGAGGGCCTTCATTGCAGTGTACTAGAACCAAAGCCTTTCCAAAATTTAAAAGAAAGGACATTGATATTTTGTGCACAGCATCTAATCATGTCTGCTTCATCTAAAGGGAATCTGGAATCACTGATCACCTGTTACAAATGCTAGTTTCCTGATCTCTAAACCACTGACCCAGAACAAGGAAGCACCCTGTTGGGTTAGAATGATGTCAAAAAGGATCAGCATAGCCACCAGGCAGCAATCATTTTAAGGGTCAGTAAGGACTTGTGATGCCTTTAAAGAGCAATCCACATTGGATCACTCTTCAGAGAGCTTTGCCAGGTGGTGAGGAGGCAACATGTCGCCTCCACACTGCTCGTTTAAACACCAAAACAACACAACTGTGTCATGCGGTAGGTGCAGTACAGCAGCTTAGTTGACAGTGGTTTGAATCCCAACCAGGACACTATCTGCATTGAGTTTGTATGTTTTCCCTGTGTTTGCATGGGATTCCTCCCTCACTTTAAAGGATAAGTTCCCTTTTTAGAAAAAAAAATGTAAATGCACATTGTTTTGCAGGTACATAACATGTTACATGTTACAACTTGAATATGGATGTAACATGTTATGTAAGTGAACCTATCCTTTAAAGATATGGTTGGATAATTGGCCCTAGTGTGTGTAAGTATGCAGGCTAGATAAAGACCCTAGACCAGTGATGGCGAACCTTGCCCCCCCCCCCCCCCGATGTTTTGAAACTACATTTCCCATAATGCTCAACTACAATGCAGAGTGCATGAGCATCATGGGAAATGTAGTTGCAAAACATCTGGGGTGCCAAGGTTTGCAATCACTGTCCTAGACTGTAAGCTCCTTGAGAGAAGAGATTGATGTGATTGTACAATAGTTAAAGTGTAAATTGAATATGGATGAATATATAAATACCTGTAATAAATATATTTTTAAAAAGTAGGTAGAAGACACCAACTCTGGGTGCCTATACACTACATAACTATAGTAAGCAATGTGACCAATTCAAGCAGTGCTTGTGAAGGTCAAGCAATTATTTGGCCTTATAGAATCTGAGAAATATTCATCACACATGGAAAATGTCTAACAGTCTGTCATGATTATTGCTGCCTTTACTCAATGTAAAGAGCTGGGAATTTCAACAGGATCTATTTAAAAATGTAACGCATAAAAAATGAATGATGTAAAAATGATAGTCTCCATGCCATGTAATATTCATTATATTCTTTTAGAAATTAACTTTTTTTGGAAGATGCCACATAATCACAACATCCTTGTGCATTCTTACACGCAGTGAAATTGTCAATTGGCCCCTTGATCAGCCCGAAATCCTTATCCTCACTTCTGTTTCAACTGTTTTTTTTTTTAGTTTTTTTTTTTCTTTCCAAGATATAAAAGAAATAAAAAAAAACAGTAATTTGCTAATGTAACATACACAGCAGCACTGGTACACCCTTTTTTTTCTGTTTAAATCATTTTTTAAGCTCATCCTCACTTCTATAGCAGTCTTCTAGCTAGAGAAGATGTAAAAAGTGACAATAAAAAGCCATTTCCCCAGCACAACATGACAGGTACCGTGTGCGGTTATTTTTGGCATGGCAGATGTTTACCTGATGTTTTTTATTGGCATCATAGGCAGGCTGCTCGCCCTCAACGGAGATAAATTAATTTATTAACCACTTAAACCCGACAACAGCCAGGAGGTACCAGGGGAAAGCAAAATGAGGCCTCTAGTGTAGAAGTCTCATGCATATCTAGGTTATTTCCTATCACAATGCTTTCTTATAATGACCACAAATGTGCTCAGGATACACTTGGCAGCTTTAAAAGAGATGAAATAGAGGAAAAACAAGATCCCCACAAAACCTCTGTATACATTCTGATAGCAGCAGAGCCCTCCATATGCATACATAACAGACACCAGCAGCAGGGGGTCTGTGCATTTAAAGGAAGATTCAACTAGACCCTGCTTTGAAAAACGGTTCAATCTATTTTAATGATTGGTTAGCTTCCTCACATCAAAGACAACCCAAACACACACTCCTGATTGGCTGACGACTAGTCTAAAAAAAAAAAAAAAAAGTTTGCACTGTGCAGGATCAAACAGTGGGTGAGAGTTGGGAAGACAGAATCATCTAGTTGTGATCTGGGGAGGGGATGATAGGATCCACTAAACGCTGCCACTAACTGCCGACTCAACCTCATGGCTTCTCTGGTCCTTCTTAATAGAGAGAACACTTTACAGGCTTATTTACAGGTAAGAAATCATTGATCATTGCTTGTCATTCAAATATATAATATATTTTGCAGATAAATTCAGGTATGTGTGTGTGTGTATATATATATATATATATATACACACAAATCCTCTTTTTGTTTCTTTGCTAAATTGGATCTACACTGTTTAATTTAATTATACTTATTATGAGACACAGGTATTCGCTATTTCTTTTTACCTGCTCCTTAAAGGGATAAAGGTTTTAAGACTTGACTGGTTATAGTAGAGGGGAGCATAATGACACAGAGAGAGAGAAAGATATCTGGGATAGATGCATGGCAAAGTTCATTATTTAACTAATAACAGTTTAAATTGTTTGTGAAAAAATAAACTGGCACTGAAAAAAAAAGGGTTGCTGTGGGCAACAGCTTTTTTTTTGTATGTCCAATAAATGGAATTCCTAATCAGTGTAAGGGCTTATTTACACTTATTTTCTATTAATAATAATAATAATAATAATAATTTATTGAAGATGCAAAACAATTTTTCTTATTGTGAGCTGAATTACCTTTTTTACTTTATGGACTACATGAAAGGTCAAAATTCAAATTTTTATTTTCAATATAATAATGGATGAGGTTGTTGCGTGTTTTTTGTGTATTGTGCAAAAAAAAAAAAAAAATGGGACATGCTGCAATTTTATGCAGCACACCTGTATGGTGTGAACAGTGCATGAAGAAAACAATCGTTTTCTATATGTCCTTGTGTTGATCCTGCATTACTCAATGCACAACTTAGCAGAGTAAACGAGCCCTAAACTATGTCAATGCACTAAATGTATTTCTGAGTGTGCCATTTGATATTTTATTCAAAAGCAAGTTGGCAACCTAAATGCATTCTCTTTACTCAATTTAGCATACATAACATTGCATGCTGGTTTTAGTAGTGCAGCAGTAGATGAATTGTATTAGTTTCCTAGTTTTGTATTTTCATCTAGCAGCATGATGTATTAGTAGGAGTGAAGTTCAATCATTCAATCCTATCTCAGGTCTGTGTCACCTGTAACTAATCAGGTCATATTACTGATTGCACACACAGTGGGGCTTACAAGACCACTTGGCTTTTGCTCCTGGTAACCTATCCAGGCTTTTTTTTTTTTTTTTAGTTGGATGTGGATCAATCGGTTTGATTGCTATAGGCAACAGCTCCACATAGTTGGTAAGGTTGAATAAAAACACTGGTCCATCCAGTTTTTTTTTTAAATCAGGAGGAATGTGTTACAGCAACTGGAAGCAAGGCAGGCTTATTACCATCAAATTGTTTTACAATGGCTACGCATTGCTAACTATGTATCACTTTAAATCTGAAAAATGGTAAAGAAAATGAACTGCCCTACTCTTGTCTGGATTATATTTATTTAAAATGCAGCATGGGATATTGCCTTGGCTTTTACTTGATGCAGTTTTAATACATAGCTCCACATTTCAGAAAATGATGTGAATTATATAGGTTTGTATTAGTAATAAAGGTTTGCAGGCACCCTCCGCTCCAACACTGAAAATCAAAAAACCCAACCTATTGACTACTGCTTTTAGAAGGACCAGTGAGCATTGCTTCTTTAAACTATAGATAAAATGGCTCTCTTCCAATACTATGGTTTAAACTATTCATAGCAAGTTAATAGGAGGTATTAAGTAGTGAATTATTCATCTGGGCAATCAGTAAGGGATTGAAGTGCTACAGTATTTGGCAGACCATAGATCACTATGGTAAAGGGTTAGTGAGGGGAGTACCTGCTATGCATAATTCTGTTTCCCTTTTAGTTGCCTGCAATGAACATTCTGCAGGTGTTGTATCCTGTTTTTATTATTTAGTGTAATATGCATACATGAAGTGTGAAAACAATTTCCTAATCTGCATCAAGAGATACCCCATAGATAACAATTAAATCATATTTATGATGCACACCTAAACAGTATACATAGGACTTAAGCTTCTGTGTTTTATTAGTTGCACTGGGACTGTAAACTTGGTCACACAAATTACAACCTGAATGTGCAATCACCTTTAGATTTACCAACGACTTTGTAGCTTAAGGGCCTACCTGATTTGTATATAGACTGAATGGATTGTCTTGCCTTGAAAGGGTTGGCCCACCCATCTTCTTATTGTTGGCAAATCCAAAGGAGATTGCACACAGATGGTGCAGTTATCTTGTACTATGTGAGTGCAACTTTAGCCCCTGGCAATCCTTACCAATTAGACTGTTTTTTGGGGCACATTTGCTGACTATCTTAGCAAGTCAAAATAATATGCATGGATGTGTGTATCTGTCATGTACATGATAACATGGAATATTTATTCATGTCAGGCATACAACATTTAACCACAAGGTGATAATATGCCATAATAATAATTCTTGTTTTTATTTTATTTTGCATGAGTTGCTATAAAGGGAATATTTTGGCAAATTTTCTTTGGATTATGTTGTTGGGGGTTCATAAATTAGGTGCAAAGTATTGGTATCCAGTAACCTAAAGCCCCGTACACACGCACCAATTGTTGGCCGACCGATTGACCGTCTTTTGTCCAGTGTTGTTGTGTTGGTTGAGATGTGCTCTAGACTTGCACTGGACTTTTGTTGGCCGACAGAAACCAACTTCAGAAGTGATGTCATGTGCTGGTTAACTTTCCGTGTGTTTTTCTTCTCTGAGCATGCCCAGTCTTGCTCATCTGATTTTTGTCAGCCGAAATCTATACTGACTGACGAACAATAGGCCGTTGTGGTGACGGCCAACAAAAATTTTATAGCATGCACACCAGATTTTGTTCGGCCGAAAAGTCGCAGTAGAAAGCATCATACTAACAAGCCGACAATCGGCCGATCGGACGTTGGCCGAAAATTTACGGCCAACAATCGGTGCGTGTGCAACGTTTTTAGAGCAGCCAGAACAATGAACATTTAGATCAATGAAGGATTATTGGTTGTGACAGATTGATCTGTGCTTTATCGTATAAATGTATTTTTTTTTTTTTTTGTATACTTTTTTTCTTCAGATGTTTCATGCACAGTAATCTTACATTTTCCTTTTTTGTATTTTAGGATAGAACCCCTAACTCCTCACCAGACACTGGGCCATTTCCGGCAAGGAACTTACTCCCTTCAGCCTGTCGCACAGTAATAGCACCTAAACTGAACCATTGGGATTATTCACAGTCCTCTTCCAGTTCAGCTGGAGCAGCACCAGCAATGTATCCTCTGTGGGGCAATGACATTCCTTCCAGTACAGGAATGGGATCTCATGGTGTGACCTTTAGTGTCCCTAAAGTTCAGTATAACAGTCATATGCAAGCAGTAGGTACTCATGAGCTTCCGCTGACTCCTCCAGCTGACCCAAATGTTTATTCATTCGATTTGTCTCCTGTCAAGATTTTGGCACCTCAAGTTTCAGCTAACCCTGCATATCATTTCCAAGACACAAACTCTGTGACTCAGGACTACACAGGTTTTATGCAAACCCCTACACACTTGACCCAAAGACACATACCCACAGCACACATGGATGAACAGACCTGGTGGAGTTTGCAACAAACAAACCCAAATAACCTTCACTCCTTCCATTTGACCAACTCCTTGATGGTGGGACCACAGCCTCAACTTGCAGCACTTCTCCAGAGCTCCTCTAAAACTCTGCTAAGCTCAACTAGACGGTGTAGGAGGTGTAAGTGCCCCAACTGCCAAGCTTCGCCAAACAACGAAGAACCTGGTAAAAAGAAGCTTCATATCTGCCATCTTCCAGGTTGTGGAAAAGTTTATGGAAAAACCTCACATCTCAAAGCCCATTTGCGCTGGCATGCTGGAGAGAGACCTTTTATCTGTAACTGGGTCTTCTGTGGAAAAAGCTTCACCAGATCTGATGAGCTTCAGCGCCATCTAAGGACTCATACAGGGGAGAAACGTTTTGGGTGCCAAGAATGCGGAAAGCGGTTTATGAGGAGCGATCACCTTTCTAAACATACTAAAACTCATCAAAACAAAAAGGGGAAATGTGCAGGCCCATCTATAGACAGTATTAAAAAAGAGTGACTGTCTTTTTCATTATTCCCATTTTGACCAATCACCAAGGGATAATATGACTTTTAACTTCTCTTTTTAAAGATTTACTTGGGTCTCGTATATTATGGACAAAGGACAACGTGAAGTGTTGTTTTTTTCTTTTTTCAAATGAATTTAAATCATGACCACAGCAGCCTACATATTAAGGGGACAGTGCCTATGTGAAAATTTCCATATGAAAAGCTAAATTAATTTGCTTAGATTATTTATACAAATGCTATGTCACAGAAGAAAAAGATCCCCATACCCCATGTGTACATATATATATTTTTTTTATTTTTTTTTTTCGGCAGAAATCATACTGTTTGGCTTTAAATCTATTCTTAGGTGTTTCCATCACCTTTTGCATATAGATTAAAATGTGCAATATTATGAGGCCTATCAACTATTGGAGAGCAAAAAAAGGATATTAAAAGGGCAGCTTCTCATAGCAACCCAATTTAACCTTTTAATCACTTCTGAAGTAATGAAAAATTAGTTAATATGGGTCACTGCACTTGTATCTTGATTTGTTATATGTTAAATATGTTCTTTGTAACTTTTGACATTTTGTTCTAGTCTGAAAAGAAGACCTTATTCCTACCTTGAGCATATTTAACACAGATCTAATGCATCCACACAATTTAATAATGACACAATTTTATGCTGCCATTTATTTATATATAAGGTCGTATATGTTTAAAATGACTGTTCTTGCCAGTTTTGTAAATTATATGTTTCTGCAGTGTGGTTGGAAAAATAAAAAACAAATCCCTTTTCTACCTCTGATTGTCGCATTTTGATATCTTTTTACTTGAGTCTGATTTTTACTATTTTGCCATACATGCATACATTCTGGACAAATGCTTATGTAGTACATAGGGTGTGAATTATGTACAATTCCAGCACGTCACAATACACTGACATACCATTCTTACAATTCTCAAAGTTATTGAATATTAAATGCATCTACAAAACATGCAACATAATAGGAAAATGCCAAATTCACACTTACAACCGTCAATGTGTACCTACTATAATTGTAACACATCATTTTGTTTTAGTAATTTTGAATTTTAGAGCTGTCCCATTATAATACAGGAAAACACATATTATAGACTAAAGTTTTGCACTGGTTGTGTCTTTTGCTTTGGAACCTTTTTTTAAAAGTTCTTTTTTGGCTGTTTGTGTGTTTTTTTTTTTTTCCAATTGTGAAAATTTTAGGCAGGGTTCACAGTGTTGTGGTGCATTAGCACTCATATATTTCATCAGGACGGCCCATTCATTTTTGAATAGGACACCTAATGCACCAAAAAGCATGTACTATTTTGCTGATTTAGGTGAGTACTCCTGGGCTGTCTACTTCTTTGCAACCTGTTGAATCCCTGACTTGTTGGCAGGGCCGGTGCTACCACTAGGCGAACTAGGCAGCCGCCTAGGGCACACTGCCACCTAGGGCGCAGCCATGGCCAGTGCCACATTCCTCTCCTGTCACCTCCTCATCCCCAGTGGATGTCACCTCTAGAGAGGGGGGCAAAGTGTACAGGAAGGGTTGTGTAGGGTTAAAGGGGGGCAGTGTGTATAGGAAGGGGGGTGTAGGGTTAAAGGGGGTGACGCATTTAAGGAGGGCAACATGTGCAGGAAGAGGGTGTAGCATTAAAGAGGGGGCACTGTGTGCAGGAAGGGGGGGGGGCAGTGTGTTCAGGAAGGGAGGTGTAGGGTTAAAGGAGAGCAGTGGGTAGAGGAAGAGGGGTGTAGGATTAAAGAGGGCAGAGTATACAGGAGTGTATGCAGGAAGAGGGTGTAGCGTTAAAGGGGGGGGGCATTGTGTGCAGGAAGGGGGGCAGTGTGTTCAGGTAGGGAGTGTGGGGTTAAAGGGGGGGGCATTATGTGCAGGAAGGAGGGAAATGTGTACAGTTTTTTAGGGGGGTGCAAGTAGCTGGTCTTGCCTAGGGCGCAAAATAGTCTAGCACCGGCCCGGAACATCTGTTATGTACATACATGTTTTGGGTCAGTGACATAGTACACAAGAATTCAGATAATAGCCCTGGACATGCACCTTTTAGAAAAATAAAGTTGGCAAAGGGAGTTGCCTTTATATCTATCTTGGCATGTTCTCTTTAACATCAAAAATAAAAAAAAAAAAAGTAGAAAAAAATAAAAATAAATGACAGAATCTACTTTCCAAAAATGATAGGTCCACTTAACCATAATTTTTTTTTTTTTTTTTTTTCCATGTTGAATAAATTCAGTGTTGCTTATGCTGCAGTTCTTACATGTAATCATGAAAGCTCTATATTGCTGCTTACCAATTTTTGAATGAGATGGCTGCATTACTTTTTTCTTTTTTCAGGCTTTTCTCCCTTTTATTTTTTTTAACTTGGGGATCCTGCCAGTAACAAAGTCCATACCCTAGGGTGACCATGCTTACTTGCTGTTCTGTATCTAGTGTTATCACCCTAGAACAAGGCTACAAATACTTCTCCCTCTCCTATTCTCAATACTTCTCCCTCTCCTATTCTCAATAACACAAAGAAAAGGGGTTTCGTCAGAGATGGCTATAGACAATGTAATTTATAACTTGGCACAGGCAGAGAACACAGGAAGGTATCAACTGACACAAGATTTTTGGCAAATTAAACAGGTCAATTTTTTTTGCACTTATCGAGCAGATATAACAAAACATGTTTAAAGGTATAATAGAGAAAAAAAACATCAAATAAAATAAATTATTTGTTGGGGTTAAATGATGCTTTCCATCCCAGTGTCCCCTCTAGGCCAGGCTTCAGAGTTACCCCCCCCATGCCCTTGGCATACATTTATCACACTGCTTGGGGCAAGGGCTTGACAGCTGGTAATGTGTGCTCAAAGGGGACCCTGGATTATCCGCATAAATGTGCAGCTAAAGAATTTCAAAGCACAATCCCATGAGGAATAGGCATTTTATATATAATAAAACAAGTTTTATCAAACATTTTAGTATTTATGCCTTACCAATATGTTTTATTTTGCTGTCAATTAAATACTGTGCATAGCATTTTGGAGAGACAGTTCATAAGCGACAAGTCAAATTTACAAAAAAAGGTTTTATAAAACCTCCCAGAAAGCTATCTTAAAGTATAGCTAAAAGCAAAACTTTTTTAGTTCTGGATATAGTGGAGAGGTGTTAGAACACTTTTCAGTTTTTATTGCTGTCTGTGCCCCCATTAGGGAAAGCCACCCTCTTTATTTGTCCTGTTTACCATTCTCATTGAAAGTGAAAGAAAATCCCAAATTTTGGGTTATCCCCAGAAAAGTAATAGAGGGGAAATCTTCCAATTGGACACTAGTTCTGGGGATTCCCCAATGAATTCCCTTAATTTGCAGGGATTTCCTCTCACTTCCTGTTTGGCTATGAGACAGTAAGGCCCCTTTCACACGGGCGTTCCGTATATCACCCTATCCGTTTGCGGGTGATATACGGACATAATGCATGTCAATGGGATTGCGGATGACCATCCGCTGACATCCGATTTGCGTCCTTTCCGTTCTGTTCTGTTTTTTGGAACGGAACAGAACCCTATTTTTTCTTCTGTTTAAAAAACAAAGGACGCAAAATTGGATGTCAGTGGTGTCATCCGCTGACATCCGCAATCCCGTAGACATACATTATGTCCGTATATCATCCGCAAACGGATGGGATGATATACGGACCGGATGACACAAATGTCATCCGTGTCCGTGAAAAAAAAAAAAGTGCCGGAGCGGATCGCAATTGTGGTTGTCTACTTACCACCATGCGCTTGGTAAGTAGACAACCACAAGGGGATCACCCCAACTCATGCACACAGTGAAGCACAGAAGCACCTTATCTGCACCTGATGGACACTTTATATGGACTATATGATTTAATATTTATGAATTTGATATTATATTTATGAATTTGAAGTATATTGATTGCGTAATCTTGCGAGATTTGCACAGTATATACTTTGCACAAGTTTGCACATTTGCACTTTTTTGCACATTTTTAGTTTTTTGAATATGTAACCTATTTATTTAATATATAAGCAGAGCTGCAACACTGGGTTCACATTATTTTAAAGGCACTAGCACTTTTATTAGCAGCAAGCAGCTATTGATTGCACAGACACTTTCTTAATTTATATATATTTATTTGCACAATACCATAAGCGCGAGGTTATACCGCTATACAATGGGACACAGATGGTGAAAAAAAAAAATCTGTCAGGGTCCTTTGCTTTGTCCAAAAAAAAAAAGTTTTGCCTATAGTTCTACTCACTGCTTCTGTAGCCAGTTTTACTCAGTCCAAAGTTCTTACCAGTGTGCTATTTGTTTTAGAACCTATTCACACCTTGATCTTTTAAGTCAATGTGCATTTCCCATGTTGTATGTTGCATTAGGGAAGCCTATTTAAATGAATAGGCTAGCAATGCATCACTGTCCGAAAAATAGACATGCATAATTATTTGCAATACAAGCACCATGTCGCCACAGCAGTGTGTTACTGTGCCATTAAAAATGAATTGCGCTGAAATGCACTGACACATATAATATGTGTTAACATACTTTGCAGTAACATACACAGTACCAAGACCCAATGATGAGAACGGGCTTCAAAATTTTACTTTGATCGATAGAAACTGCATTGGAAAAATGTCTTGCTTGTTTTCTCCTTTAACCTAAAGCTGGCCATTGAATTGAATTTCAGCCAGTTTAGCTACGTAGATTTCAATCCTTCTATGGTTGTACCCAATAAAGAGAAGTTGACCTAGTGATCAACTCCTCTTAAACGGGAATGTTGGAAAATTTGAGTTCTAACCGATTACCTGCTGTGCTTGTCAATTTATCTGGCTGACCAAAAAAAAGATTTGTTTGTGGCCAGATTAAACTAACATCATGTGGTCTATGGTCACCAACATCATTATGGGGGTTTCATGTCATTCGAGACTACAGGGCATTTGTTTTCAAACCAGAAAGACACTTTCTGGTAGATTTGCAATTAGATAAGCCAGTCAGCTGGAAGCAGAGCCTGCAGACCAGTAATGAGCAAATAGCGGTTCCCCAAGCACAGTATGTAGTTGCAAACTAAAAATAAAAACAAACTATATAAAATATTAAGTCACATTCCTAAGGTCACTTCCATTACATAAACCTTATTGAAGATTTAAAATGGAAAAAGAGATGTACTTGCAAAATAAGAGTATATACCTACCTTTCCAGCTGCCCATGCCACTGCTTTCTGCTCCTCCCTTGTGAATGAATCAACCCCAAATCTGCTTGGAAACTAAAGCCTAGTACACACGCAACGAATTTCCGCCGACCGGTCGTTCGTCTTTTGTCTAGAGTGGTGTTTGTTGGTTGGAATGTGCTCTAGACTGCACACAAATTTTCCCGCACGACAGAATTCTACTTCAGAAGTGATGTCATGTGTTGGATTGCTTTCTTTGTGTTCTTTCATCTCTGAGCATGCCTAGTCTTACTTATAAGATTTTTCCCCATCGAAATCTGTACTAATGAGACGAAAATCGGATGTGTTTTGACGGTCGACAAAACTTTTATAGCCTGCACACCAGGATTTTTTCGGCCGAAAAGTCGGAGTCAGTTGTCGGAAGCATCATACTAACAAGCCGAAAATCGGCAGATCGGTCGTCGGACGAAAATTCACGGCTGAATTTCCACTCGTGTGTACGGGCATTTAGGCTGGCTGCATACACACTATACAACTTTTTTTTGTTAGATTTCCTTTAGATTTATCTTCAACTATGTAGTGCATGGGCCTGCCTGATTGCATACAAATTGAAAGTGTTTAGGTTTGACCTTATATTATATGGTTTTGGTAAATCTAAAGGAAAAAATCTAAAGACAATTGTATAGTGTGTATGGCCCATTACATTTCCAGGAATGTTGGTCTCCTGTATATCCTGCAGCACTCAGACCAGGCTTTTCTGGCACTTTTTGTTTACATGTAACAATCAGTATTTTTTTTTTCTAGAAAATTACTCAGAACCCCCAAACATTAATAGTTTTTAAAGCAGAGACCCTAGAGGAGAAATTGGTGGGTTTTGCGATTTTTTTTTTTTTTTTTTTTTTTTTTTTCTTTGTCACCGTGTTTGCCCAGTGGATTTTCAAAGACAATTTTTTGGGAAAAAATTAATTTGAATGCAATAAGACACTAATACGTAACCCAATTTCTTGTAAAATATAAAAGCTGATTTTACACCGAGTAAATTGATACCAAACATGTCATTGCGCATGTTCGTGCAACAGCAACAAACAACGTAAATTTTACCATCCAATATATGGATAAAAAAGCATTTACAGTTTACCACTTTAGATTTACAGAGGCGATCTGGTGCTAGAACTACACATGATCTGGTGTTCATGGTGATACCTCATGTGTGGGATGATCGCTGTTTGTGTGTTTGCGGGACCGATGTATGCGTTTGCCTGTAAACGCAATCATGGGAGGACTTTTTTTTAAATTAATTTTTCTTTATTTTTACACTGTTGTTTTACATTTTTTATAATCATTTTTACTGCTGTCACAAGAAAAGTAAACATCCTTGTGACAGCTATAGGCACATGACAGGTACTCTTTATGGAGAGATCTGGGGTTTATAAGACCCCAAATACCTCCTCGGTCCTTAAAAGCATTCAAACACCATAGTGGAATGCCGATCAAAGTCACGGAAAGTAGCGGGAGTGGTGGGTTGTCCCCTTCCACTGCAATCTAGCGGCTACTGTTTCGGAAGTGGTTAATATCATTCCTACTACTTACATGTCTTATCTGTGTCCTGTAATAAAATGAAGGCCATCAGAATTTACTTTGATTCCACTTCTATAAGGGCGTACATGGTGCCAGAAGCTGAGTTGGATATCATATACTGTATAAGGTGCTCTTTGGCCTTTGAATTAATTTTGAACTTAGATTCCTTTTAATTTTAAAGGGTAAGTCTACCCAAAACTGATATTTTAGTGTTTTGGAGAGTTAAACCACCTGGGAGTTTCCAATATCTCTTGAGGACAGTGGCACACCTACTCATTGTCTGTGGATCCTGGGCACAACACAAGGCAGGATGTCCCTCACAAGAAGTTAAGCTAGCCATACATATAAAAAAAAAAGTAGATTGTCCCAGGTAAGAAGGATGTGCTATTTGTAGTCCAATTCAGGAGAGCAGCCTTAGGTGCTCCTCCTTGCATACAGTGCCACCAGTGGGAGTTGTCACCCTAAGACTGGAAGTGCGTTATGGGTAGGATCACCATGTGACAATATCACCATCCAAGGACTGATATGCTCAGGGCTTTTTTTCTCAGAGAATAGGTGCAGGAACTCCTCCTTCTAAGTTACTTTGTGTCTCCGCCCTCTACCCACCTCTGAGCACTAACCCTTGGTTCCACCCCTTCCAACCTCCGAGCACTAACCCTTGGTTCCACCCCTGCCAACCTCCGAGCACTGACTCTTGGTTCCACCCCTTCCAACCTCTGAGCAATGACCTATAGTTCCACCCCTTCCAACCTCCGAGCACTGACCCTTGGTTCCACCCCTTCCAATCTCCAAGCACTAACCCTTGGTTCAACCCCTTCCAACCTCCGAGCACTGACCCTTGGTTCCACCCCTTCAAACCTCCGAGCACTGACCCTTGGTTCCACCCAATACCCAGCTTCCAGTACAGCCCCTTTTAGAGAATATAGAGCCAAGTATAATTTTGTATTGGAATGTATAGGATTAGGTTATGATAACAAGAAAAGCAATAAAATAGATCCCCCACAGCCAGCTGCAATAGACCCCCCCCAGCAGCAATAGACCCCCAGCAGAAGCAAAAGATCTCCCAGCAGCCAACATCAATAGACTCTCTAGCAGCCAGCAACAGTGGACCTCTCCCTAAACAGTAGATCCCTTCTAGCAACAATTAACCCTCAGTATCAAAAGATCCTCCACCAGCAACAATAGATTGCCATGCAAAAATAGATCTCCTCCAGCAACAATAGATCTCCCAGCAGCCAGCATCAGTAGACCCTCCAGCACCCCTCCAGCACCCATTAGAGGTGCCGAAACTGCGTTCCCCCGCGTTCACGCTGAAAAATAGCCCTGGATATGCTACAGTATACCATATTTTTGTTTTTGGGTTTATTTAATCTAAAAAGAATAACATATTTTAAAAGAATACAGCTTATTTTTATGCCTTAGATACACCACTATGCAAAAGTTTTAGGCAAGTATGAAAAAATGCTGGAAATTAAGAATGCTTTCAGAAATAGAAATGTCAGTAGTTTATATTTATTAACCACTTGCCGACCGCCGCACGAACATATACTGCGGCGGTCAGCCCCTCACAGGCAGAGTGACGTATCGGTACGTCACTAGCCTGGGAGGGTCTGGGGAGCGAGCGCGCGCCACCGCCGGCGCGCTCCCGCGTGGTCACGCACCCCCCCGCGCGTGTGACCAGCGGACCCGATGTCCGCCGGTCACTCTGTGATCGTCGGGGGAGAGGGAGAAAGGCAGGCAGCTTGTGTAAACAAGCTGCCTGTCAGTTCTCCCTGTGTAGAGACACTGATCATACGGTTCTACTATGTAGAACCGTTGATCAGTGTAACTACACCTCAAGCCACAGCCAATCACAGTTAGAATCACGCCCCTAGGGACACACACAGCCCCTCCCTCTCAAATAAAGTGTATTTTTACAGTAACAGTGCATATATATATAGCACTTATTACTGTAGAAATGTCACTGGTAACCCCAAAAGTGTCAAAAATATCAGTCAAGGGTCCGATCTGTCCGCCGCAATGTCGCAGTACCGCAAAAAAAAATCGCAGATCGCCGCCATTACGCGTTAAAAAAAAAAACAACAAAAATGACAAAAATCTTTCCCTTTGTTAGTAAACGTGATAACTTTTGCGCAAACCATTAAAAATACGCTTTTTGCGATTTTTTTTTTACCAAACATATGTAGCATAAAACAAATTGGCCGAAAATGTTAAAAAAGTTTGATTTTTACTTTTTTTTTGGGGGAATTTCATATAAAAAAATGTGAAAAATATTGTTATTTTTGCAAAATTGACGCTCTTTTTTTGTTTATAGCGCGTGATCAAAAAATCGCACAGGTGATCAAATACCACCAAAAGAAAGCTCTGTTTGTGGGAAAAAAAAGGACGTCAAATTCGTTTAGGTACAGCGTCGCACGACCGCGCAATTGTCCGTTAAAATTGGGGTAAAATCTTCCGGGGCTTAAGTGGTTAAATAACAAAATGAAAAGTAAATTAACAGAAGAGAAATCCACATCCAATCAGTATTTGGTATGACCACCCTTTGCCTTTAACCACTTTAGCTCTGGAGGATTTGGCTGCTCAATGACCAGGCCCTATTTTGCGATTCGGCATTATTTTAACGGACAATTGCGCGGTCGTGCAACGCTGTACCCAAACAAAATTGACGTATTTTTTTTCCCACAGATAGAGCTTTTTTTTGGTCATATTTGATCACCTGCGCGATTTTTATTTTTTGCGCTATAAACAAAAAATAGCGACAATTTTGAAAAAATTACAATATTTTTCACATTCTTTTATATGAAATTCTCAAAAAAAATAAATAAATAAAACATTTTTAACATTTTAGGCCAATTTGTTTTCTGCTACATATTTTTGGTAAAAAAAATCGCAATAAGCGTATTTTGATTGGTTTGCGCAAAAGTTATTGCGTTTACTAACTATGGGAAAGATTTATGTCATTTTTATTGTTTTATTTTTTTACTATCACAATCTGCGATTTTTTTTCGCGGGACTGTGACATTACGGCGGACAGATCGGACCCCTAATTTACATTTTTGACACTTTTGGGGATACCAGTGATATTACTACAGTAATCAGTGCTAAAAAATATGCACTGTTACTGTAAAAATTACACTGGCAGGGAAGGGGTTAACAGTATGTGTGATCAAGGGGCATGATTCTAACTGTCAGGGGGCGTGGCTTGTGAAGTAATCACAGAGACATGCGATCCTACATAGCTGGATCACATAGCCTCTGTGATCACTTCGGGGAGAATGACTAATGGCTGTGTTTACATCAGCTGTCTCTCCTTCTCTCTCAGCTGCGGGAGATTGCGAGTGGCCGGCGGCCATCTGAACCGCCGGTCACACGCACTGGCTCCCCAGCTAATGAGTGGGGGCGGGAGTGCGCAGGCCGCGGCGCACGCTCGCCCCCTAGAGTCTCCTGAGCGAGCGACATAGTACAACGTTGCTTTGTCCAGGAGCGGCTGCCTGCTGCAGTAAAACTGCGGTGGGCGGTCGTTATGTGGTTAAAACAGCATCAATTCTTCTAGGTACACTTGCACATAGTTTATGAAAGAACTTGGCAGATAGGATTTTTCGAACATCTTGGAGAACTACCCACAGATCTTCTGTGGACATGCAGTAAGCTGCCTCAAATCCTTCTGTCTCTTGACCATGGCTGTATGTTTGAGATCATTGTCCTGCTGCCAAATAAATTTGGGGCCAATTACACACCTCCCTGATGGTATGGCATAATGGATAAGTATCAACCCGGTTTCTTAGAATTGAGGACACAATTGATTCTGACCAAATCTCCAACTCCATTTGCAGAAATACCAAACTTGCAAGGAACCTCCACCATGCTTCACTGTTGCCTGCAGACACTCATTCAAATTTTGCCACATCATCAGTCCAGAGCACCTGCTGTCATTTTTCTGTACACCAGTTCCTATATTTTCGGGCATAGTTGAGTCGCTTAGCCTTGCTTCTACATCAGTGGTATGGCTTTTTGGCTGCAATTCTTCCACGAAGACCATTTCTGACTCAACTTCTCTGTAGAGTAGATGGATGTACCTTGGTCCCACTGATTTCTGCCAGTCTTGTGCTGTTGGCACTGCTGGACACCTTCTGATGTCGAAGGGAAGTAAGCCTGCTCTCATTCTGATTTTGTCTACTGCATTAACCTTCCAAGCGGTATTCCCGAGCGTGGCTTGGGGTTAAATTTCAGTGCCAAAAGTGGTAACCCAGAGCCACACTCTGGGTATCGCTAGGAAAATCGCTGGATCCTGGTAGAGGGGTTACTTACCTTGTCACTGGGATCCAGCGATGTATCCCGGCGGTGTGCGGCGGCGGAGCTTCCTCCCGATCCTCTGTGAGCCCCGGCTTCCATCTCCTGCGAGATGACGTTCGCAGGGGGGTGGAACCGGCGGCAAATTCAAATAGTAAAACACACCAAACACACTGATACAATGCAAAATAAAATATAGTCACATTAGTTTGCCCCCCAGTGCCCTTTCCTGCAGTTTTACTGGACTTTATATATATATATATATATATATATATATATACACTTAGAGGAGACACCGACACCAGATCCTTAGGTGATAATAAAGGAAAGAAGGCATAAGAAAGAAAACACACGCAGTCATCACATCTAAGAATTGGATTATCCACCGTATCCTGAGCCACTGTTTGCGGACATATGGGCCATCCATTCCTGTACACGCCAGCTACTGATATTCGCCTACCCCTTATCATCATCCGGTAAAGTATATAGGAATTATAGTGACACGGTTTAGCATGCTTGTGATTTTCACATTCTCTATGGGCGTTTTGGATAGAGATATCTGGTAAACTGCATTCCTATCGGTGGAGGGATCTGTTCACATGATCTACAGTTTATTTAGTTTGATATTTTTTCACTTTTGGTAAGATGTACCCATCAGATTTGTTGGTGGAGGTTCACACATTTTTCACCCCTTATATCATTATTTTTGGCACTTTGGTGTTATACATCTCTAGATAGTGCTATTACCCCACATTTGTTTTTGGTTTTACGCTATGGCGTTTTCACTTTTATCCCATATATAACCACAACACTGAGGAGGATCTATTTGGACTGCGAGATCCATTGTCTACTGCCTTTGCTGTATCTCTGGAGTCTGTGATCTTATTTGGCACGTGTTCATGGGTTTCTGGTAAGCCTCCTATTCATAAGGTTATTCCACAAGTTATCTTTTCAACATCTGGCTTATGGACTTTTATGGACTATTCATTTAATGTTTGATACAATTTTAATATTGTTCGATAATTTTTAGCGCGATTTATTATTATTATTCGTTTTTGGGGTGCTAGTCACACTTGAAGTCGCTGTTTATACATAATTTTTTGTTGGATTAGCGCAGTTGTTTCTTTTATTTTATATATATATATATATATATATATATATATATATATATATATATATATATATATGTATATATATACTGTATATACGTATATATGTATATATATATATATATATATATATATATATATATATACGTATATAAAAAATCATATGTAAATAGTGGGTTTAGGCTGCTCATTCTTAAGAATTACATGCAAAAAAATGGTACAGCTTTCAGCACCTGAAATCCGAAAGAATAATACCGCCAGGGAGGTTAACTGTCCTTGGCTGACCACTGTGTCCTCAGTGTTGCTGTTGTGGATGAAAATTCCTTGTTGATGTCAGAGGTAAAAGGAGAATAGGTAGACTGGTTTGAGATGATAGAAAGGCAACAGTAACTCACCAAGGTTACAACCAAGTTATGCAGAATACCATCTCTGAATGTACAACACATTGAACTTTGAAGCAGATGGGCTACAGCACTCCAGGCGCTACTCCTGTCAGCTAAGAACAGGAAACTGAAGCTACAATTGACACTGGTTTGTCAAAATTGGAAAATAGAAGATTGGAAAAACGTTGCTTTGTCTTATGAGTCTTGATTTTAGTTGCGACATTCAGATGGTAGGGTCAGAATTTGGCTTAAACAACATGAAAGCATGGATCTATCCTGCCTTGTAACAACAGTTCAGGCCGGTGGTGGTAGTGTGATGGATATTTTCTTGGCACACTTTGTGCCTTTTAGTACTAATTGAGCATCGTTTAAACCCCACTGTATCCCTGAGTAATGTTGCTGACAATGTATACCCTTTTATGACTACAGTGTACCCATCTTCTGATGGCTACTTCCAGCAGGATCAGGGCTGGCCCTACCATGGGTCCCACTGGGTCCATTGGACCCAGGCAGCACTTGGAGAGGGGCAGCAAAATCCCAAGATTTTTTTTCCAGCAGATTTGTGTGTCATCAGTTTGCGGCGTGTTACGGGCAGCTTTTCCCCATCTCATAATGCCACCCGCAGTGCAGACTGATGCGTATGAGGAAGTGGAGTGTCTCCTCTGGGGAACATCCCTCACGTGCTTGTGGTGTGCGCAATGACGTCAGACATCAGCGCACTCCATCTTACGCAGGGCAGGCTGGATTTTCTAGAGTGGTGGGCGCGGCAGACACAGGAGTGACAGGAGAACTGAGGACAGACGGCGGGTATTTGGTGAACCGGTCCAGTAGTGAGTTATGGAAGAAGATAACAGTATATATAATTAATAAAAAATGTTATATTTATATAAAATAATGGATGTGGGGGTCTTTTGGTGGGTGTGATTTTTTTGGGGGGGGCATTTCATTCTTGGACCCAGGCAGCAATTGCCTTGGGCCAGCCCTGAGCAGGATAATGCACCATGTCACAAAGATCAAATCATCTCATCACTGGTTTCTTGAACATAATAAAGAGTTCACTGTAACTCCAGTGGCCTCCACAGTCACCAGATCTCAACCCAATAGAGCACCTTTGGGATTTGGTGGAATGGCAGATTTGTATCATGGATGTGCAACAAACAAATCTGCAGCAACTGTGTGATGCTATCATGTCAATATGGACCAAAATCTCTGAGGAATGTTTCCAAAACCTTGTTGAATCTATGCCACAAAGAATTAAGGCAGTGCTGAAGGCAAAAGGGGGTCAAACCCAGTACTAGCAAGGTGTACCTAACAAAGTGGCTGGTGTGTGTATATTTTTGAAAGCATTCTTACTTTACAGCATCTATTCACACCTGCATAAAACCTTTGCACAGTACTGTATATGTATAAATACTGGGTAAAATAAAAGTAGAGCAGTAGTTGTGCCAAAAATCTGTAATGGACCTAAATATGCCCAGGCAAAAGATCAACTTTGTGCAATCTGGCCCGGCACAGCTGGACTAGGCAAAAACCAGTCAGTTGCAGACATCCGAATATGTCTAACATGTTTTTACCTGAGACAAGCAGGTCTGGAGGGTCCAAACCTTTCCAGCCAAAGCTGGCCATACATATTTGTTTGGTTAAATGGGGAAAAAAAAAAAATTCCTCCATCCAAGGTGGAATCCTCTCCACTGGGATATTGTACTCTGAGAGCAGGGCTCTCTGTTGTGAGAATATACTGATCAGTGGCTGAAGCTGCTGATTGAAAAAAGCTTTCCAGTTTGTCAGTTCATTGTGTCGAACAGGGATAGCCAACCCAAAAGAACATGCTTGTTGAAATATCTTTCCTATGAAAGAATTTTCAGGGGTTGAACTGTGTTCAAATGTCTGACTAGGGATAGGCCGACTGACCCCCTGTTCGGTTCCCACAAGTACTTTCGAACATCATGAAAGTTTGGAATCAAATAACAAACCCCATTGAAGTTTATGGGACCCGAACTGGAAAAATAAATACTGCCCATTTTGAAGGCATATATGCAAGTAATTGGGCATACGATGGTTATGGGGGTCCGGGTACTGCCCTGGGGGACATGTATCAATGAAAAAAAAGTTTGTAAAAAAATGTCATTTTTAAATGAGCAGTGATTTACTGATGCTTAAAGTGAAAGCATTAAAATGAGAAATAACAATAAAAATGAAATATTTCAATATAGTGCCTGGGGGGTCCCCTTAGTCTACTTGTAAAGTGGCACATCTTTACTGTGTATAGAAGCTCCTGCAGAAGTAATTGTATTTATTAAGCCAAAAAATAAAATTTTTCCTGCTTTCTTTATTTTGTTAACATCTTGGGTAGCCAGTCTGTATGATAAGGCCACAACGTAGTGCACTGGGAACAAAATTAGAGATTTTTTGGATAAATTCCAGTGTCTCTTACACAGACTTTGGATAGAAGTAACAGGTGTGGAAAAATTGGTCTTTGGGTGTCTGTGGCACCTTCACACCGTAACCCTATAGAGATACTCTTTATGAAAGTAAGAATTGGCCTTGCTGTCAATAATTGAAATGATATGCACCTATCAAACAAGTGCAGAAAAATTGGTCTTTGGGTGTCTGTGGCGCCTTCACACCATAACAATTTAGAACAACAAAAATAGGGGTTCCCCTGGTGGTGGGACTTTAAAGGCACATAAAAATATGGTTCAAAAAGGTATAGAAAACATCAAGTTTATTAGAGAAATACATATGAACAATTAAAACATGAGCAAGCAGTGAACATATCACAATATAGCAGAAACCAACCACACAGAGCAAAGGTAAGTACCCAACGCGTTTCGAAGTGCCTAGCAGCTTCTTCTTCAGGGGTAACCTTGGGTGTTTTTTTGTTAATATTAAATACAATCATGAGAAAAATCATTTTATTACATAACATATTGTAATAAAAACATTCTGTTTGTACCAATTTCTGAATTCATTTTCTTATACAATAAAACTTTTTGGAAAAAAAAAAAAAAACCATATGTGAATGCAGATGAGTAATATTATTTAACAATGAGCAAAATTGGAAAAAGAGCGCACTTACATGGTTTGCTGTTAATGAAAAATGTGTGCTTGCTGAAATTTAAAATCAAGCAGGTTAGAATAGAACCTGACTGGTAATGTGTGGCCCGCAAAAGAAAAGGGGTGGCTGATATTCCCCAGATGGTTGCCCGGCTGTGTGTCTCCAAGTGAGGACAACTGGAGTCCAAAGATGGCTAGAGATCCTGCTGGGTTAAGACCAAAAGACTGAAATAAATATTATATCAGAGAAAAATTATATCAGAGAAAAAAACCTCTCTCTCTCTTCTAAAAGAAAGTGAGATAGGCTCTGATAGTGGTTTAAGGTAAAAAGAGCAATATATAAATGGTTGATCTGTGCACAGTAAAATGTCCCGATTTCTATTTAGCCAGATATAAATCAATAAACAGGGCACTATTGGGAATGTATGAAAAAGCTTTCCTTAGAGTAAACACAGACAGGTATAAAGGGCGCAGTTTCCAGAGGATGCGCCTGGCCCCAGTGTACCAGGGTGTCCCTGGCAGGAGTCAGCTGGTGGTGATCAAATAGATTGATTAACCACTTGCCGACTGCCGCAAGTACATATACTGCGGCGGTCAGCCCCGTGCAGGCAAAGTGACGTACCGGTACGTCACTCGCCTGTGAGCCAATAGGGGGCGAGCGCGCCCACTCGTTCACAGACATCTCCGCGCGAGTGACCGGCGGACCAGATGTCCGCCGGTCACTCACAATCGTCAGTTACAGAGGGAGAAAGGCAGGCAGCTAATGTAAACAAAGCCACCTGTCATTCTCCCCTGTGTAACAGCAGAGATCATACGGTTCTGCTATGTAGGACCGTAGATCTCTGCTGTTACATGAAAAGCCACATCCCTGCACAGTTAGAAACATGCCCCTAGGCAGTGGCGTAGCGTGGGGGGTGCAGGGGGGGCCGGCCGCACCGGGCGCAACATCTGGGGGGCGCGCTCGCACTCGCAGCTCTCTGCCCCTGCCTGGCTCACTCACTCACTCTCACTGTTTTGCTGGCTGTGGGAATCCGATCCAAGCCGCCGGGTCGCCGCCCACTGTGGAGGGGGGGGGGTGCCAGGCGTGCGGAGAGCGAGGGACTATCTGGGGGAGGGACAGTGCACTGCAGCGGCCGCCCAGCGCAGCGCTGAGCGCAGGAGAGAGCCACACCAGACCAGCCCAGGCAGCAGCAAGAAGAAGCTGGCAGCGGCGGCAGGTGTCCCAGAGAGGAGAGAGCCAGTGACAGACGCTGCAGGAGGAAAACCTAGGAGGACCTGGAGGAGAAGACCTAGCCTGCTGTGATCGGGTGAAAAAAAAGGTAGGAGTCACGAGTGACAGGACTCAGAGTCAGGACTGTGACTGGAGTAGTGGGCTCAGTGGGCTGGCTGTGTATGTAGACAGTGCTAGTAGTGACTAGACTGACTGACTGAGTGTGTGAGACAGTGAGAAGAAGAACACTGAATACTATATGTGGACTGTAGGCACAGAAGAATGTATTTAAATGGAGCCATATGATTATGTAGCGGCAGCGCTACTCATAGAGGATCCTCAGAGAGGGGATCTATTTTATGGGGAACCTGGCCTGCTGTAAGGGGGGAGATCTAAATGGGGGATGGGACCTGACCTCACCTCACCCTCGCCTGCTGTAAGGGGGGATCTATATGGGGGACATGATCCCCCATATGGATCCCCCTTACAGTAGGCCAGGGTGAGGTGAGGTCCCCCATATAGATCCCCCCTTACAGCAGGCCAGGGTGAGGTGAGGTCACTCTGGGGTCCCCCATATAGATCCCCCCCTACAGCAGGCCAGGGTCCGGACCTCACCTTACCCTATCCTGCTGTAAGGGGGAGATCTATATGGGGGACCTGCCCTGGCCTGCTCTAAAGGGGGATCTATAGGGACCCTGATCTAAAGGGGATCTATGCCATAGATCCCCCCTTTAGAGCAGGATCCCCATAGATCCCCTTTAGAGGAGACCAGGATCCCCATAGAATCTCCTTTGGAGCAGGCCAGGGTCCCCATAGATCCCCCTTTAGAGCAGGGTCCTCATAGATTCCCCACTTTAGAGAAATGTCCCCATAGATTATATGGGGACCATTCTCTAAAGGGGGATCTATGGGGACCCTGCTCTAAAAGGTGATCTATGGGGACCCTTCTCTAAAGGAGGTTCTATGTGGGACCCTGCTCTAAAGGGGGATCTATGGGGACCCTGGCCTGCTCTATAGGGGGATCTATGGGGTACCCTGCTGTAAAGGGGATCTATAAGGACCCTGCTCTAAAGGGGGATCTATGGGGACCCTGCTTTAAATGGGATCTATGGTATACATTGATAATTGTTTATTCAATTAAAAGTGTTTTAATACTGCTTAAATGTTTGTTTACATTTATTTTTAAAAAGTGTGTGTATATATATATATATGTATATGTATAATGCCATAGGCTGCGCACGCCTATGCACTCTGTCTGACTCTGACATAACAGTTCGCTCAGTCAGTTTAACAGCAAGTGAGCAGAGTCAGCAGTCTGGCGCTGTCACAGATTTCGCAAAAATTTCGCTATTGTCACACGGATCCTCCTCCTAGCCAATCAGGAAGTGGGATCCGCTTCCTCATTGGCCGAAAGGCGAATGCATGCAATTGGCTGAGCTGCCGAGCAGGAGGTGGGAGGACTCGAGGAGACGTGGGGAACTGAGTAGAAGCCGCCGCTGCACGTAAGTCTCTCTGCATTGAAAGGGGGCACGTTGGTCTCTCTGCATTGAAAGGGGGCACGTTGGTCTCTCTGCATTGAAAGGGGGCACGTTGGTCTCTCTGCATTGAAAGACTCGAGTGCTAAAATCCACGGGTTAGGGGGCGCAAATTACTTGCCTTGCCCCGGGTGCTGACAACCCACGCTACGCCACTGGCCCTAGGGACACACTTAACCCCTCCTTCTCCCCTGCCAGTGTCATTTTTACAGTAACAGTGCATATGTATAGCACTGATTACTGTAGTAATGTCACTGGTACCCCCAAAAGTGTCAATAATGTCAGTCAAGGGTCCGATCTGTCCGCCGCAATGTCGCAGTCCCGCCAAAAAAAATCGCAGATTGCCGCCATTAGTCGTTAAAAAAAAACCCAACAAAAATGACAAAAATGTTTCCCTTAGTAAACGCAATAACTTTTGCGCAAATCAATCAAAATACGCTTATTGCGATTTTTTTTACTAAAAATATGTAGCAGAAAACAAATTGGCCAAAAATGTTAAAAAATGTTGATTTTTACATTTTTTTTGGGGAATTTCATATAAAAAAATGTGAAAAATATTGTTATTTTTGCAAAATTGTCGCCCTTTTTTTGTTTATAGCGCATGATCAAAAAATCACACAGGTGATCAAATACCCCCAAAAGAAAGCTCTGTTTGTGGGGAAAAAAAGGACGTCAAATTTGTTTAGGTACAGCGTTGCACGACCGTGCAATTGTCCGTTAAAGATACGCAGTGCCGAATCGCAAAATAGAGCCTGGTCAGGAAGGGGGTAAAATCTTCTGGGACTTAAGTGGTTAATCTATTCAATGCTAATCTGAGGTACTATTTAACCAAGCCCCACACGGCAATCATTTGCACTGTTTGCCGGCCAGGAGCTTGGTTATCCCTTTATACCTGCCTGTGTTTACTCAAAGGTAAGCTTTTTCATACATTCCCAATAGTGCCCTGTTTATTGATTTATATCTGGCTAAATAGAAATCGGGACATTTTACTGTGCACATTTTTGTGCACAGATCAACCATTTATATATTGCTCTTTTTACCTCTAAACCACTATCAGAGCCTATCTCACTTTCTTTTAGAAGAGAGAGGTTTTTTTCTCTGATATAATTTTTTTCTCTGATATAATATTTATTTCAGTCTTTTGGTCTTAACCCAGCAGGATCTCTAGCCATCTTTGGACTCCAGTTGTCCTCACTTGGAGACACACAGCCGGGCAACCATCTGGGGAATATCAGCCACCCATTTTCTTTTGCGGTCCACGCATTACCAGTCAGGTTCTATTCTAACCTGCTTGATTTTAAATTTCAGCAAGCACCCATTTTTCACTAACAGCAAACCATGTAAGTGCTCTCTTTTTCCAATTTTGCTCATTGTTAAATAATATTACTCATCTGCATTCCCATATGTTTTTATTACAATATGTTATGTAATAAAATTAGTTTTCTCATGATTGTATTTAATATTAACAGAAAACCACCCAAGGTTACCCCTGAAGAAGAAGCTGCTAGTCACTTTGAAACGCGTTGGGTACTTACCTTTGCTCTGTGTGGTTGGTTTCTGCTATATTGTGATATGTTCACTGCTTGCTCATGTTTTAATTGTTCATATGTATTTCTCTAATAAACTTGATGTTTTCTATACCTTTTTGAACCATATTTTTATGTGCCTTTAAAGTCCCACCACCAGGGGAACCCCTATTTTTGTTGTTCTACTACCCAGGGATGTGGCACACTCTTAGAAACCCTGTCAAGAGCACACTCATTAAATAACAATTTAGAGGTACTCTTGATGAAAATAAGAATTGGCCTTGCTGTCAAAAAATTAAAAGATTTGCACCTGTCAAACAGGTACAGAAATATTGGTCTTTATTTGTTAATTGTGCCCATGAAACCTACACCAAAAAATTCCTTTAGATGAAATCAACACCCACAACGCTAGGCAGTCTAGAAGGCTTGCAGAGATTCCACATCCCAAAAACACATATTCAGTGACATTGGCATCAGGGGCTTCATAGCTGCTGGTAATCCAGGACTGATTCATTTTGATAAATGTCAGATGGTCCATGGAGTCTGTGGACAGATGCGTTCTATTATCAGTAACAAAACCTCCAGCAGCCATTAATGCACATTCGGAAAGCACACTGGAAGCAGGGCAGTCCAGCAGCTCAATTGCATACTAAGCAAGTTCTGGCCAGTGGTCCATTCTCATGACACATTAACTCAACGGATCATCAACTGGAAAGCTCTCCATCTCTGTTTTCGCCCCTAGATAACCATCCACCATATGATTCAGATGCTGCCGATGGGTTGTGGAAGCTGAGAGCCTTGGCGGCGAGGACTAAAAAAATTGTGAAATGCATCTCTTCCATGGCCCCCTTCTCCACTTCTCCTCTCTTTACCAATAGAACCTTTAAAACTAAGTTTTCCATTACACTGTAACCTACCAGAGTCAGGAAAAGCATTAGATAAACTCCTCTTTAAAGTGTTCTCAAGAGATTACATCTTCTGCACCCTCTGTGGGGATGGGATGATTTCTGGGACTCTCGCCCTTGTAACGGTGGCCAAGGAGGGTTGCCAACCAATAGTGATCCTTCTTCTTGATGCCACTTATTTGTGGGTCCTTTCACAGGCTTTGAAGCATGGGGGAGCCCATGCACTGCAATTTTGGGGAGGCATAAGAAGCAGACTCCTTGGAGAAAACCATCTGTTGAGGATTGACGTATGTCTTCTTCTGCTTCAATGCCTCCAAAACTGCCAGAATCCTCCTCCTCCTTCCCTCTCCTCCCTCTCCTTCTGTGTGTTCTGGGGCATAGGAAGAAAAGTGTCTGCATAAAGTGGGCCTTCAGAGGAAAGGAAGTCTTCCTATTTCTCCCGCTGCTTTGCCTCGAGTGCCCTGTCCATAATACCATGCAGAGTTTGCTCCAGCAGGAACACAACAAGGATCGTGTCACTGATGCATACATTGTCACGGCTCACTATCCTTGTGGCCTCCTCAAATGGTGACAGAACAGTGCATTCATCCTTTATTAGCAGCCATTGGCGTGGGGAAAAAAGCAGAGGCTGTTGTGCCATACTCACACAGGTACTCGTTGATGGCCCTCTGCTGCATGTGCAGCCACTGCCACATTGCCAAAGTAAAATTACACCTTGTGGGCATGTCACAAATCAAGCGGTTTAGGGGCAGGTAAAATTCCAGCTGAATTTCAGCCAACGGAGCACTGGCTGTATGAGACCACCTGAAATGGCTACAGACTCTTCTGGCCTGCTACAGCAGATCTTCAAACCCTGGGTACATATTTAGGAAATGCTGCACCACCAAATTGAGGACATTTGCCAGGCATGGTACATATGTCAACTTTCCCTGTCTAAGGGCGGACAGGAGGTTTGTTCCATTATCGCACACCATCATTCCTGGCTCCTGCTGGCATGGCCTGAAAAACCTCTAGGCCTGCCCCTGCAGAGCTGCAAGAATCTCTGCCCTGGTGTGGTTACGGTCCCCTAGACACACCAACTGAAGCACTGCATGGCCGGAAAAAAATTCAACAGAGGAGGGCATGGAGGAGGAGGAGGGGGTAGATCTGACAAATCTCGCATCATCACCACTAACTGTATGGAGACAGCGGCACAAAAAGCTGCAGCACTGTGTCCTGTCCTTTTTCCTTCTTAATTGCAAGTAGAGTTACCCAGTGTGCTGTGAACGAAATATAGCATCCCTGAACCTGCTTGCTGGACCACGTGTCAGCAGTAGCATGGACTTTGCAGCTGACTGCCTTGCCCAACGATGCCACAACATTGCCTTCCACGTAATGGTACTAAGCTGGAATAACTTTAAGTGAAAAGAAATACTGACTAGGAACCTGTCATTGTGGTACAGCACATTCTACAAATTCACGGAAGAGGTCAGAATCCACTAGATGGAAAGGCAGAAATTGTAAAGCCAGCAGCTTTGACAATCTTGCATTTAGACATGTGTGTGGCAGTGACTGTATTTTTTTTTTCTCGCTGCAGCAGATGGGGCAGAGAAATTTGCCGGCTCTAGTCTACAGCTGGTGGTGTGCTACTGGCAGATGTGCTGCCAGAACCTGGGACACCTGGGACTATACCATCATCCCAGTCAGTGGAGGCTGGTGAGAGGTCATGAGGTATAGCGGGGTAGACTGAGGTGAGTAAGGAGGAGGAAGAGGAACAGAATTGCATCCTTTTTGTGTGGCTTTCAGATGCTCTTGCCAATGGGCTGAGTGGTGGGAGGTTAAATGCCTTGTCAAGCATGTGGTACCCAAATGACTGGTGTTTTTGTCACGCTTGATGTGCTTGAGACAAAGTTTGCAAATTGTGACAGTGCGATCGGTTGCACATGTGCTTAAAAAGGCTGCCTCGTTGGGGTTGTTCACCACCCTCACTTTCTTCCTCTGCTTTATTAGGCACATAAGTTGCATCAGTGACCTCATCATCATCATTTCCTCCATCCTCTTTACCACTGGAGACAACTTGGCAATACGCTGCAGCTGAGGGAACATGACTGCCAATTTGTGTACCAGTGTTCTCCCCTCTCTGTAGGCTCATGTTCCTACCTTCCTCAACCTCAGAACCAACATCTGAATCAAGTAATGGCTGTGCATCATCAAGTTGCAAGTAGATGATGCTGTGTTTAAATAACTTATCTGACTCCTGCATGCCTGATTCTGGGGCAATGGCAGGAATAGCTGGGGACAAGGAGGCAGAATTAGCCACTCTGGCAGCTGCAGTGGACAACGCACTAATCTCTGCTTGGATTACGGAGCATAAGGAGGATGAGGATGGTTTAGTAAACCAGTCTACCACCTCCCCTGCATGCTTTGGCTGGATAACATGGGCAGCATCACTAAATAGAGGAACTGAGGCCCAGCATGAGGACTGACCATGTCCACCTTGGTGCACTTTAACCTGAGTACTCACTACACAGACACACTCCACCAACACACTACAATATACTGCAGTAAAACAGCACGTAAAGCACTGAAATATACTGCCTTAACCGTGCAGTAATGCACAAAATATACTGCGTTAAAAGTGCAGTAACGCACAAATGTATTCTGCTTTAAATGGTATGTAACTCACTGAAATATACTGCGTTAAACATGCACTAACATGCAGAAATATACTGCGTTAAATGACACGTAACGCACTGAAACATACTGTGTTAAATGTGCAGTAACGCACCAAAATATACTACATTAAACGTGCACTATCACACAGAAATATACTGCGTTAAACGTGCAGTAACGCACAGAAATATACTGCGTTAAACAGCACGTAATGCACTGAAATATGCTGCATTAAACATGCAGTAGCACACAAAAATATACTGCGTTAAACGTGCAGTAATGAACAGATATATACTGCATTAAACATGCACTAAAGCACAGAAATATACTGCATTAAATGGCACGTAACACACTGAAATATCCTGCGTTAAACATACAGTAATGCACTGAAATGTACTGCATTAAACATGCACTAACACACAGAAATATGCTGCGTTAAACGGCACTTAATGCACTGAAATATACTCAGTTAAATGTGCACTAACGCACTGAAATATACTGTGTTAAATGGCACGTAACGTGCTGAAATATACTGCGTTAGACGTACAGTAATGCACAAAAATATACTGCATTAAACATGCACTAACGCATCAAAATATATTGCGTTAAACACGCAGTAATGCACAGATATATACTTTGTTAAACATGCACTAACACACTGAACTATAATGCAGTAAACCTGCCCTGACAAAACAAACTGACACTAAAGTAAAAATTAATGGTCACTACTCTCACACTGACTGAACAATCACTGGATTCACACTAAAATTACACTAAAGTAAAAACGAATGGTCGCACTAAACTCACACTGACTGAACTATCACTAGATTCTGACTAAACTGATATTCGACAATAGAATCAGAATAGCACACTATGGGACGCTAACTCTCTAGTTGCACTGAGCTATCTCTCTCCCTGCCAATATCACACTACAAATGGCCACTATTGAAAGAATACTTTTATAGTGTGGGGTGGGACTAAGAGCAATGAGCCATGATTGGATAGAGTCATCATTACTTTCTTCAATTATGTCTCTGACAGTGCTCGGCACCCTGATTGGGCAAAGATTTCATTGCTTCAGCCAATCAGGGCTTCCAATACACTGTGCAGCTGCGCGACAGACGGGGCAGAGAGCCGGCTATAGTCAACAGCTGGTGGTGTGCTACTGGCAGATGTGCTGCAAGAACCTGGGACACCCTGCGCTATACCATCATCCCTGTCCGTGGAGGCTTCTGAGAGGTCATGAGGTATAGCGGGGGTAGACTGAGGTGAGTAAGGAGGAGGAACAGAATTGAATCCTTTTTTTGTGGCTTTCAGGTCCTCTTGCCAAAGGGCTGAGTGGTGGGAGGTTAAAGGCCTTGTCAAACATGTTGTACCCAAATGGCTGGTGTTTTTGCCACGCTTGATGTGCTTGAGACAAAGTTTGCAAATTGCAACAATGCGATCGGCTGCACAAATGGGAAGGGTGCCGGGAGATAGCAGCTCCACAATGTGAAGGAATAGGGAAAATGCTCTCTACTCTTCCATGATGGTTGCCTCAATGGGGTTGTGCCTCACCCTCACTTTCCTCCTCAGCTCTATCTGGCACCCAAGTCGCATCAGTGACCTCATCATCATCATTTCCTCCATCCTCATTACCACTGGAGACAACTTGGCAATACGCTGCGGCTGGGGGAACATGACTGCCAATTTGTGTACCAGTGTTCTCCCCTCTCTGTAGGCTCATGTTCCTACTTTCCTCAACCTCAGAACCAACATCTGAATCAAGTAATTGCTGTGTGTCATCAAGGTGCAAGTGACTGACGCTGTATTCAAATAATTCAGCTGACTCCTCCATGCCTGATTCTGGGGCTATGACAGGAATAGTTGTGGACAAGGAGGCAGAATTAGCCACTCTGGCAGCTGCAGTGGACTGCGCACTAGTCTCTGCTTGGGCGATGGAGTGATGGAGGATGAGGAGGATGAGGATAGTTTAGTAAGCCAATCCCCCACCTCCTCTACATGCTTTGGCTGGATAGCATGGGCAGCATCACTAATCAGAGGAAATAATGCCCTGCCTGAGGACTGACCGTGTCCACCTTTGCCTGTGGACACATATACCCTGCCCGCCCACTCACGGTGCCATGGGAACGTCTTCCTCTCCTTGTTGGCACTGAACTATAATGCAATAAACCTGCCCTGACAAAACAAACTGACACTAAAGTAAAAAAAAAATGGTCACTCACTACACTCACTGAACTATCACTAGATTCACACTAAAGTAAAAATTAATGTTTACTACATTCACACTGACTGAACTATCACTAGATTCCCACTAAAATGACACTAAAGTAAAAATGAATGGTAACTACGCTCCCACTGACTAAACTATCACTAGATTCACACTAAACTGATATTCTACACTGACAATAGAATCAGAATAGCCCACTATAGCACACTAAGGGGTTGATTTACTAAAGGCAAATAGACTGTGCATTTTTGCACGTGAAGTTGCACCCAATCACATGCAAGGGAAATAAAAAACAGCATTTTTGTTTGCACATGATTGGATGATGGAAGTCAGCAGAGCTCTCCCTCATTTACTAAGCTCTGGAACAACTGCACTTGCAAAAGTGTACAGTCTATTTGCCTTTAGTAAATCTACCCCTAACTCTTTAGTAGCACTGAGCAGAGCCCTGCTCTATCTCTCTCCACGCCGATATCACACTACAAATGGCAGCTATTGAAAGAATACTTTTATAGTGTGGGGTGGGACTAAGAGCAATGAGCCATGATTGGATAGAGTCATCATTACTTCCTTCAATTATGTCTCTGACAGTGCTCGGCACCCTGATTGGGCAAATATTTCATTGCTTCAGCCAATCAGGGCTGCGCGACAGACGGGGCAGAGAGCCGGCAATAGTCAACAGCTGGTGGTGTGCTACTGGCAGATGTGCTGCAAGAACCTGGGACACCCTGCGCTATACCATCATCCCTGTCCGTGGAGGCTTCTGAGAGGTCATGACAGTGCTCTGTGCCCTGATTGGGCAAAGCTTTCATTGCATAAGCCAATCAGGGTTTCTAATGCACTGTGCGGCTGCGCAGTACATTGTGGTCATTCGGTGGGCCGAACAAACGGTCGAACGCCCCGATAATTTGGGTGTTCATCGAACAGGCGAACAGCCAATGTTCGGCCCGAACTCATGCTCGGGCCGAACCGTTCGTTCGCTTATCCCTATGTCTGACCAACATCTAATGTCTGTAGATAGCTTTAGTGGGACTCAAATTCAGTTGCGTGGATTTTATCTGGCAGTTGTTATCTGGGCTAGGAAAATGTAAAGCTGATTCTACACTATTAGATTTTCAAGTGAAAATTTGCACAAAAAATCATACAGAAATACAGTCAATTCTGAACAAATGCTATTCAAAATAAGTTCAAAAGTTTCTCTGCTTGTATTTGATTATGGAATAAATGTAATTTCCCAAACAAAAATCATATGCAGTGTTATAAATTTGTTTGTTTGGGAACATTTTTTCATCTCTGCGATTAAAAACAGACATTAAAGAATTAAAAAACTGGAACAAATGTTCTTAAAATGAAAAAATTCAACTGGAATTCTACTAGTGTATATCCAGCTTTAAGCTGGATGGCCCAACTCAACTGTGGCCCAAAATTCCAGGGATGTTTAATAGGAACAAAGCCAGGTTTCCTGAATAACAATAAAAAAAGAATATTAACATAAGACCTCAGGGCATTTAATAGGTCACTCAGATCTTTTGGCTTTTGAAATAAAGACCACAAACACTTTAGATATATGTCAATTGCATAAAAACTGAATCTAAACTTTATCCCAGATTTACATACATGGGATTATTAGGTTACCACAAGGTCATGGCAAGTTAGAAGGGGGATTTATGTTCTATAAAGGAGTGATAATGTGCTTTGAAAACCCTTTGCTGGTGAAAAAGCCTGGTGAGCATTTGTCTGCTCATGTAATAGCACTGGAGGAGTTAACCTTTATCAGTAACATGCTTCACAGTTTGAAGTGTATAAAAGGAGCAAATAGACAAACAAAAGAGGAACAATACAGCACAGGAAGCAAGAGTGCTTGCCCATTTGATGTCAAAGATCCCCCACTAGGCTCATGCCCATCTCTTTGGTCTCATCCTTCTGTGAAACCATTTAACTTGTCCATATATTAACCAGCCTGTATTCTCAGCCTTGTCTGTTGTGCTCAATCCCCATATTCAGAATAAACTTGAAAGGTGAACATTCAATTTTAGACTAGATTTCACTTGAGTTTGCATGTCAAAGTTGTGTTTTGTTCTTATGTATTCCTTGAGGCCATTAGCCAGCTTAAGGTCTTAAACTGAATATGGCCCCATATATTTTAATAAATCATTACTGCTATGCTCTCACATAATTTTGAAACAAAAAAATGTTTTCTTGTACCTTTATCAGGATCCAGTTCTCAGATACAGAATAAATTATTAAAGTGAATACATGCCAATTTTATGTTTTATATCTGTTTTTATTAGTTGTATTATATACTTAGAGTATTATAATATGCTAATAGGAGTGTGTTTAGGCAATTGGGGCTCTCAGGAGGTCTACTGCATCTATGTCTGACATTATTCTACTAAATTTGACCCTCTTTAACCACTTGCCGTCTTCTCACGTTGAGCCTACTGCGGCAAAGTGGTTCGTTATCGTCTGGCGACGTAGACCTACGTCGCCAGACTCTAACCTTTCTCGGCGGAGCGCGTGCGCCGCCGGAAGCTCGCTCCAGCTGTATTCAGTCACAGCGGGAGTCGGGCCAGGGGAGGAGCAACGTCGGGGAATCGAGTGTGGAGTGTGGATCTCCTAAGTGACAGGCAGGGTCAGATTGCAGGGTTCAGCATAGTTGAACCCTCGATCTGTCCTTGTGTCACACAGTCACCTTCCCCCACACACGTTAGTAAGCACCAGGCATACATTAACCCCTCCCTCTCCAATAAAATTAACCCCTTCCCTGCCAGTGTCATTTTTACAGTAACAGTGCATATATATAGCACTGATTACTGCAGTAATGTCACTGGTACCCCCAAGAGTGTCAAAAATGTCAGTCAAGGGTCCGATCTGTCCGCCGCAATGTCGCAGTCCCGCAAAAAAATCGCAGATCGCTGCCATTACGCGTTTAAAAAAAAACACCCAAAATGACAGAAATCTTTCCCTTTGTTAGTAAACGCAATAACTTTTGCGCAAACCAATCAAAATACGCTTATTGTGATTTTTTTTACCAAACATAGGTAGCATAAAACAAATTGGCCAAAAATTTAAAAAAAATTTGATTTTTACATTTTTTTGGGGGGGAATTTCATATAAAAAAATGTTAAAAATATTGTTATTTTTTCAAAATAAACGCTATTTTTTTTGTTTATAGCGCAAAAAGTAAAAATCGCATAGGTGATCAAATACCACCAAAAGAAAGCTCTGTTTGTGGGAAAAAAAGGACGTAAATTTAGTTTGGGTACGGTGTCGCACAACTGCGCAATTGTCAGTTAAAGTCGCACAGTGCCGAATCGCAAAAAGTGGCCCAGACGTAAGACAGCAAAATCCTCTAGTGGTAAAGTGGTTAAGCAGTCCCTATATTATTTTTTTTTTTATTATTTATTTCAGGTACTTATATAGCGCTTTCAATTTATGCAGCGCTTTACATATACATTGTACATTCACATCAGTCCCTGCCCCTCAAGGAGCTTACAATCTAAGGTCCCTAACTCACATACATACACAGTAGGGCCAATTTTTTTTTATTTATTTTTTTTATACATGATCCAATTAACCTATCAGCATGTCTTTGGAGTGTGGGAGGAAACCGGAGTACCCAGAGGAAACCCACACAGGCACAGGGAGAACATTCAAACTCCAGGCAGGTAGTGTTGTGGCTGGGATTCGAACCAGTGACCTTCTTGCTGCTAGGTAAAAGTGCTAACCACTACACCACTGTGCCGCCCCGTTTTATGTAAATTTCTTTCCTTCAACCACTGGTTATTGTATTCTGACAGCCGGAGGTTTCCCAACCGTCAGAATACAATGATCAACGCCGGCAGCTATAGCCTGTCCATGGGGACACCTCTGTGCACGAGTAAAGCAAGCAGCTTACCAGAACTCCGTGGCTACTCAACTGAATGAGACAGCCTCTCCCAGCAAGTTGTTATACTCAATATGACCAGTGGATGTCAGATTCAGGTACTTCTTAATTGCTCCATCATACATACATGAATATGCAGAAAGGAATAGAAGCCCGTAGCGTAATCCCGTAATAATTAGGCAAAAATGTATTTAAAAGAAAACTACTCACAATATGCAGGCATGTAATAGGCATGTACAATAAGCTATTCCTGGATCACAATGCGGCGTCCCGCGGATGTCCAAAAGTAGCGTGGAATAATGAACGGCCGGCTCTGTAAGGGGGCGTGTGGACGTTGCGTGACTGGAGCAATTAAGAAGTACCTGAATCTGACATCCACTGGTCATATTGAGTATAACAACTTGCTGGGAGAGGCTGTCTCATTAAGTTGAGTAGCCACGGAGTTCTGGTAAGCTGCTTGCTTTACTCATGCACAGAGGTGTCCCCATTTACACTTTCCCTTGGTGTCACTGGAAGGAGTTTTCTGTCAACATCCTGCACGTGGATTTATTTTATTTTCACCAGTTTCTGGGACTTTCATTATTATTCTGGACATCACCCCTTTTATGGACTTGTGTTCACTCACTTGTTTCACTATATTGATTTTTTATCCTTAGCGCTGCACTTTTTGTAAATATTACGTTTATGGATCACTGTTAGTTGATTTTGTGCTGGCTGCTTGTGTTTTATTCACTATCACTTTTTTAGCTAATTGTTTAGCGCGGAAATATCCCTCTTGTTTATTTTATAGCCTGTCCATAGATGGATGGAAATTGGGACAGTTCTTACTGAACCAGCCTAATTTCAATCCAATTACAAGCAGGTTAGTTTAAAAAAAAACTTAGCTGATTTTGCCCTCCGTACATTTGATCTATTGTATTTTGCCAGCGAGGAGCCTACCCCACCAGCATGTAGGTAGGTTGCCTATAGGTTATTTAGATCAGCAATCCTCCGACATTTCCGGCACCAGGGACCGCTTTTGTAGCCAATTTTTCCAGGGACCGGTGGGTTGTTCATGGAGCCTCACAAAACCTCCCTTTATAACAGTGTCCACAGTCCCCCTTTACATCACAGTTTCCCCTTTAAAGCAGTTCTGCATGAACAATAAAGGCTATTTGGGACTTTAAGTGAGACACCAGCAGGTAATGCCCAGCGTCTCCATCCCTGTATCAGAAAAACTGAAAATTTAAAGGATTAAAAGAGGTGCATGGAAGCCAGCCGGCCCCCAGTCTGATGTACTCACCCTCAAGTCTGCCACCAACCAAGTAGACCTGTCTCACGATATAAAAAAAAAACAGGGGTTTAGTTGACACGTATTTGTAAACGTATGTGTAAGCTGCAAGGCCTCTACATGGCACCCTGTGTTATTTGCAGTCCTAACACTGACTATTTTGAGTATCCCCACAATGGAAGCACATGGCTGCTAATGGATAGATGGGAGACAGGTGGGAGGGGGACAGCCCAAACCTCCCCCAACCCGCTCCCATCTATGACTGGTCTAATATATCCAGGGGAGGGCTGGGCCAGGGGGCAGGGGGGCAATTGCCCCCTGGGCCGCTCTGATGCCCTGTAAAAAGGCTGCACCGCTTCTGCCACAGACATGCCTAAAGGATTCCTGGTGAAGAGAGGTAAGAAGTCCCGCTGCTGACCTACTGAGTGCAGGCCCCGACCCCCGCATAGATGGTGTACACTGTGTCTGAGCAGAGGCTGGATCCGTGCCCCACTGAAGACTCTCCTCCCCTGGCAAGCCCCAACCGAATTGTCCCAGCTCCCCCCAATGCCCCCTGGAGTTGGGAACCTTGATTCTGCCAGTGAGTAGAGAGGTACCCGGAGATGGACTTCAGCCTGAAATGGGGGGTCAGGAGGAGGATAGGAAGAGGGAGAGTGGGAGGGGGGCCGAGTCGTTGCACCATGGGCCTCTGGTTTGTACTTGCCCCCTGGGCCGAAAGTTGCCAGTCTGCCCCTGAATATATCAGAGCTCTAATAGCTATGTTGTAGCGATGGTACAAAATTGAAAAGGACTAGCTGAGAAGCATACACCTCCATCCCCTTGGTGGATACAGTATAAAACACAGATTGGGACTTTATATGAGGCATTGGCCTGTAAAGCACAGCGCCCCCATCCCTAATTTAATAAAATATTTGGGACTTTAAATGAGACACAAGCAGGTCATGCTATTGGTCTCCATCCATGTATATGAAAAAACTGAGGTCAAATCAGACTGCATCCACCAAAAACACGCGAAAATCGCACGGTGGGACTTTAAATTAGGCACCAGCCTGTAGGCACAGCACCTCCATCCCTGGTTATATGAACAATAAAGGCTATTTGGGACTTGAAAGCGGAGTTCTGGCCTCAAATAACTTTTTAACTAAAAATACCCCCATAATACTAATCCATCGCCCTTTACAAAACCGCTATTCTCATACTTACAAGGTGTACAGTATTGGATTTCAGTCAAAATCTTACTTTTAAAAACGCTGTCTGGGCGTGGCCATCTTGGATGTGGGCATCTGAAGCCGCAGTGTAATCTGCTGTGTCCTTCTTCCTGATTCCAGGGAGTGTTCTGGGAGTTCTTCCTGATTCCAGCCTCCTGGAAGTGATGACAAACAGCTCCCAGGATGCAATGCAAAGGCGGAAGTGATGTCGGTCGCCACGGCCACAGAGGGGGGAGAAGGAGGAAGAACAATCAAAAATGCCCTGAAAATAAGGTATGGGACTCCCGAAAAAAAATTGAAAATGCCCAATTGTTGATTAGCATAGTGAGCACTCCAGGAATCACTAAAGATGCAAAATATGCCGGAACTCCACTTTAAGTGAGACACCAGCAGGTAATGCCCAGCATCTCCATCCCTGTATCAGAGAAACTGAAAATTGAAAGGATTAAAAGAGGTGCATGGAAGCCAGCCAGCCCCCAGTCTGATGTACTCACCCTCCAGTCTGCCACCAGCCAAGTAGACCTGTCTCACGATATAAATAAAGAACAGGGGTTTAGTTGACACGTATTTGCAAACGCATGTTAAAGCAGTTCTGCAGTCCCTAGGGGACCGCACTGTAAAGGGGTACTGTGATATAAAGGGGACTGCACATGATTATAGTGCAGTCCCCTTTATATGACAGTGCCCCTCATCAGAGTGTCCCTTGGAGTCATGGGCCTCCATCACAGTGCTCCTTGCAGTCATGACCCCCCAACATAGTGCTCCTTTCAGTCATGCCCCCCCATCACAGAGCCCCTTGCAGTCATGGTTCCCCATCACAATGCCCCTTGGAGTCATGGCCCCCCATCACATGACCCCTTGCAGTTATGGCCCCATCACAATGTCCCTTGCAGTCATGGTCCCCTCATCGCAGTGCCTCTCGCAGTCATTGCACCCCATTACAGTCCTCCTTGCAGTCATGGCCCAACCCATCACAGTCATTCTTGCAGTCATGGCCCCCCATCACAGTCCTCCTTGCAGTCATGGCCCCCCTTTACAGTTCTCCTTGCAGTCATGGCCCCCATCTCCAACCTCCTTGCAGACAATGCCCCCCACCTTTCCTCTTTAACAACACAATCTCTGCCTCCCCTGCACAGTCTTAAGCTTAGTACACACCACTAGTTTCTTTTTTTGTTCAACAAAAAAACTGACAGCTCAGGTTGGAGCCGCTGTACTAACAACCCTATGTTAATACAGTGATCCCCTCTGCCCCTCTGCTGTGCTATTGGAGGATGACCCCCCCCCCAGAACACTCCGGTCAGTGTTCTCAGGCACTGGCTGAGAACGCTGATCAGGAGCCAGTCGCCAGACCTTTTTTGGTCATGAGCCTTCAACAGAAGCCAGCCGAACAGCCGCTGTTGGACCAGCTGCCATATACACTTGCCAAATGTCAACTGGTTTCTATTGAACCGGCTGATGCTGGCCAACATTTGACCCATGTGTACTAGGCTTTACCTTCAGCAGGGCAGGGGCAGTTATAAGTCAGTTTATATTCTCCCAGGCTTCCCACCCCACTGCTGATGTTATCCTATCAGCAGGGCAGAGACCAGGAGGAGCTGCAGATCGGGAAGAAGGGCGGGAGCTGCCAAACGTATGATGTTAACAAGCAGGTGATTACACGCTTGTTATAATTGAAAAGTCTCCCACTCTCTGTACCAATCTGCAGCTCCTTTCACCCCTGCCCTGCTGATAGCATGACATCAGCGGCTGGGCGGGAGAGAATTGACACAGGCTGCTAAATGGTACGGCCGCAATTTACGACAGGGCTGTCACAGATTGCTGTCACCACTTACCTCCTGCTGTGTGGGGGTGGCCTACTTATCAACAGAGTTGGGTACTCCTGATTTAGAGAGTGGCTGACCAAGGCTGGGAAGGGGTCAATGCTATTGTTTGCTGTTCTCAGGCTTTTTTGGACCCAGCCTCTTCACCCTGTATTATAAAATGGGGAAGGCCGGAGTCTGATGGTTCCCGCTCAAGAGAATGTCATAACAACTGCTGAGGAGGACTGCTGTGCCTTGCAGTCCATCATAAAGCACCGGGGATCTGGAGATCTACCAGTTCCTAGAGAACACTAGACATGGACTACTAACTTATGGAAGTATGTCTGGGCAGCCTAATAGTGATAGTTATAGGACACGCTAATTTAGTATTTAGTATTTAGGCACAAGTTGTATCAATTGTCCTGATCCTGGTCTGAAATTATTCTAAGGGGTACATGATGGTTCTGGTTTATAAAAGAAGTGGGGTCAGTAAAGTACATATGGGGTATGAAGTAAAGCTACTAAAAAGGGTCTACTCAGCAAATCTAGCTGGAGGAGAAATACAGTTGCTATGGGTAACCAAGAATTAGTGTAAGGTACGCTGCTGCCAGCCATGAAGCGTGGTACCTGGCATAGGTGGTGGGTCCTCCAGGAGCGAGGAGGTTGGTGTTCACATACGGGTCCAAAGCCGCATTATGAAGACCCATAGACTGACCACATGGTAGGAGAAGGAAAGAGTTAACAAGTGCATGCATGAGGTCAACACTAGGTGCATGGCAGGACATTCTGTCACTGGGAGTGAGCTGACAGAGGAACGCTGGACTGGTGGAAAGGGCATGGGTTTAGCAATGTCCCTCCTAAATGCAATGTACATCAATATCAGTAATGACACAGACAGCACTTTTCAGAGGAACTCTGTAATTTTATTACTGCACACAGTGACATGGCTCCTTTCTATGTTGGGGACCTGCCTTAATGATGGATTTTCACATGGCCACAGCCCCTGCCTGGTCCCAGGCATTAATCAGCATGTGCATGGAAAAAGGTACCCCCCTTTGCAAGGATGAGTGGCCCTTACCACAGGTAGAATACAATGATCAGTGTTGATGGCTATAGCTCAGCCTTTCCAGACTAGTGTGCCTCCAAAGGTTCCCAGGTGTGCCGCGGGATCATGGAGGGGAAGTGTGCTGTGCTCTCTGCTTTCCCCTACAGTGCAGTACCCAGCTAAATGAAAAAGGTACTGTGCTAGAATGTTTCTAAAGGCTTTATATATATGTGTGTGTGTATATGAGCGTGAGTGTGTGTGTACATGTACATGTGTGTATGTATGTGTACATGTGTGTATATGTGTGTGTATGTATATGTGTGTACATGTGTCTGTATGTGTGTGTGTGTTTGTGCATGTGTTTGTGTGTATGTGTGTGTATGTGTCTGTATATGTGTGTGTATGTATGTATGTTTTAATCCTGACCCCCCTATTCCTGTACCATTAGAACTGCTTTTGTAGGGCTTGTTTGTGATAGCAGCAAGGACTGCTGCTACTCTGAAAAGCAATCCATGCTCAGGTCTTTTTTCAGAAGCATTTAACAGGTGGTAAAGAGGCAATATGTTGCCTCCTCACCACCTGTTTTAAGCCCATAAATGCAGCATTACCACACCGCTACCATGCAATGCATACAGTTGTGGGGTGGTTGCAGTGCAGCCCCATTCACCCTGGGTATACCTCCAGCTGCAGCCACAGCATGTGTACAACCCCAGCTGCTGCGTTTGCAGCTAAAGGGGGAGAAGTTGGGGGGTGGTAAAAACAGCTCAACCATATGGTTTTACTGCCCCTCCAACCTAACATGTGAAGAAGCCCTTGGTTCACATCTGTGTGACTGCTTTCTGCATGTAGGGCAGCCATTCATTTCAATGGGCTTCCCTACCCACAGAAATGCAGGGAAAGAAGTCCCTGACCCTTTTTTTAAAATTGGGCCACACCAAAAGCACCCCACGTTTTCCAATGTGTGGGGTACCATTAAGAATTAATGGCACCCCTAAAGAGCAGAGCATTTGTCTGTATGTCAGGAACGAGTGCGATTTTGCATGTGTTCCACGACACACAGTAACGTGAACCAAGCCTTGGACCAGGGTGCCTCAAGACTGAAAATACTTTTCAAGGGCGCCCCGACTGAAAAAAGGTTGAGAGACACTGCTGTAGCTGACGGCATAGGTTTTTCCTGAATAATCAGACAGGCTGGTTATACACAAGTCAATCAATAGATCAACTTGTGTACAACCAGCTAGCCCATTCATGGATTGAAATTTGGTGGGTCCCTGCTGAACTTGCTGAATTTTGCTCCATGTATTGCCAGCTTAGGTCAAGATGTAGTTTTCTATTATTTCTTTCTAGTGGCGCTTGCTGGTATAAATATTTAGGGGGGTGCAAACAAATCCCTCCAAGTCCTGCAAAACGGAGCCTCCAGTCTGGACGGTCATGGCTCCCCTGATACATAGTGGCTTCCATGTTCCAATATTTCAGCCTCCTGATTGGCCTGGATGAGAAACTGGAAGTTACACGATGGCAAATTTTGATTCGCTAAAATCAAAAGTGTAAGGGTTTGGGGCGCAGTGCTTTGTGCCCCGAGGACAATTCAAAACAAGCCAATTAGAGCCTCAGGCTTTAATCCCATGCTTGTTAAAAATTACCGGACCTAATAGACTTACCTTTGTTCGGTGTCCCGCATAGTACACTGCGCACACATAGAACAATTTATTTTTAAATAAATTATAACATGACTAAAATGTTTAACTTTAAAGTGGAAGTAAATTGCGCCAATTTTTCTTTCTTTTTTTTTCTTTTTTTTTTAAAAACCCTGCAAAGTAATGGTATAATGTGCTAGTATGCATTATGAAATGCTTACCTTAGAAAGAAGCCCAGCACCGCCGCACTGTGAGCTCTGACAGATGCTTCAATCTTCACCCGGTCTTCCTTCTGGGTTTGCGTCCATCTGATTTGCAGCGCCGTGATGATGGCACTCCCGCACATGCAGACATGAGTCACGGACTGCGGCACGGAGCTCCCAAGGGACTACGCGGGTATACCGTCCCTTCAGAGGGCATGCGCTGGGGACATCACTGGCTCCATAAAGTGTGAATATCTCCTAAACCGTGAAGGTTTAGGAGATATTCATAGTATCTACAGGTAAGTTTTATTATAGGCTTACCCGTGGGTTCAAGCCTACAGAATGGGTTTACATCCACTTTAAGGATGTTAAAAAATGTTAGTCATATTATCATTTATTTAAAAATAAATCATTCTATGATTAGCTTTCCTATTGGTCAAAACTTTAGGGGGCGGCGCCCCTGTGCTCCTTATGGACCGGCCGCCACTGTTTCTTTCTGTTCTCCATTTGGTAAAGCACCCAAGAAGTGTGGTTTGTTTTTAAAATGCATTGTTATCTTTCATATTTACGTAAGCATATTTAAAGTGTCAGTTTACCCTTACAGAAAAAATGTAAAGGTGATCTAACATCAGGATCGTAGATTCATGAGACACCTCTTCTCTCAAACACTGAAATTTTTTGAGGTGTGTCTAAAAAGTTTGGTGAATAGTATCAGAAAACAAACAAAACAGAAGATTCAAATTAATGACCTTTATTGGCCTTCCAAACAATTGCCATCCTTCACAACACACTTTAGGCAACGTTCATAAAGGTTCTGTAAACTGTCAGCAAAGGCCACTTTAGGCGATCACAGAACCGCTGTCACACATTCTTGGATTGATTCCACGTCTGCAAAACGTGCGCCTTTCATCGAGCTCTTATGGCGAGAAAACAGAAAGAAGTCAGCATAGTCGCGTGGAAGACAGTGAACGCCATTCCATTAATTACCACTTGGATTCTGGATCGAACTGGTAGCACCAGGTCTCATCCCCTGTGACGATGGTTCAGAGAAAGGATGGATCCTGGTCACACATGGTAATGAAATCTCCAGAGGTTTCCATCCGTTTTGCTTTCTGTTCATCTTTCAGCTTTTCCGCCAAAAAAATGGAAACAGATCTTCCACTTACCCAAATATTTGGATGATGGTTTGCACCGTGTCCTTGCTAATGCCCAATTCCTCCACCATCAATCGTAGAGTCAGTTGCCAATCTTGTGCCACCATTTGTCGCACTCACTCGATCATGTTTGGGGTTCTGATTGTTGACTGCTGACCCAATTGTGGCACATCCTTAGTCATTACCTTCACGTCGTAAAAGCGTTTGAGCCAGTTGTAAACACATTTTCTGCTCACGGCTTCTATCCCATACACTTGCACCTACATTTCATGCACCTCTGATGCCGTCTTCCCCAATTTGTAGCAGAACTTGATATTCACTCATTGCTCTATTGCACTGTGACCATACCTCTCACACTGACTACATTCAACTGCTCACAGGGGGTTTACCCTGACAGTCACGTGTACTCCACCATAGGTGGTGCTTCTCAACGTGTCTCGAGATGACCATGTGTCTGCGTGCACCTGGCCCATGTTGCCGTTGAGATATTGTACCATTTACTGAACTTTTTAGATACACCTCGTAAGACTTGCAGATTTACTTAAGATGTCTGTGCAAAGTGCAATTACACATAATAACCAATAGCAATTCAGTTAACTATAGTGAAATGAGCTAAAAGTTAAAAGCTGAAGTCTGAATCCTAATGAACAAGCCTAATTAACATATTAATAATTAAAGCTCATCACACATATTCAATAATTTCAGGAAGTAAACATTTATATCAAGACACCCTCAAATGCTATAGTGTGCAGTTGCCTAAATGGGATATACGCTAGTTACAGGGCAGACATATCATCACCATTCAAACAATTCAGCCAAACGCTCACTCCAAAGGGGAAGACTGGCGTGCTGCTCTCCTCAGGCAGGGGACTCCAACAATGTACATAAAAGAGAAGAAAAAGGAGGCACAAACACCTAGCTCTGTTGAAGGGAGCCTGACTCCCAAAACGCGTTAGCGGTCTGATCTACAAGGACATGTTCCATTCCATGTGTGGCGGATGCTTGTAATGCGATTTTAGCACTCTTCTTGTCTGTGAGTATGCAATTGGCTTTTTATTAAAATATTATATATGGTGACCATGGGTAATGCACTAGGTGTTTGCGCCTCCTTTTACTTCTCTTTTATTTCATCACCATTCTAAAGAGGGGTCACCTGCCATGGAAATAGCAATACTTCTCAAAACTGATCAGCAGCCCTCCGGCACCGCATAGGAGTCTCAGCTGTGACACATAGGGATCCTTTCATGACAGTAAGTGGATATCGCTATCCACTAGACAATGTTTATACCACAAATTCATAAACTTCGGGGCACATGAACGTATTGAGCTAATGCTATTCCATGGGGAGCTCTTTGCATCATGCTGCAGAGATCACTGTGTGATTGGAGGAAAGGCCAGTCACATGACTACATTTTTTTTCGCCGTTCATTGAAATGAATAGGGCTTTTTACTTGCTTCAAATTCCTTCATACTCCAAGTGAGGCAGTAAGCAATTTATACAGCACACCACTGAACTTTGTAAATGTGTTGCAAAATGACTGCGGTAAAGCCATAAAGATATCTCTGATTTTTAAATGCCCTGCTTTATGTCAAGTTGCAATTGCTGTAATGCAATCTATTTCCAATTGAAAGCAATCCTACACATAATTGTAATCATAGCATTTGAACACAAGAGGGTAGCAGAGCTTTCTTTAAATGGAGGCCCTTGTTCCCAAAGAAACTTAAGCTTTCATATGGACATCAAACAACTTCTCTTTATGTATCATGAAATGTATGTTTAAAATAAGTCCTGTTTCCTAATACGTGTAACTCAAGAAGAGAATGCAATTCCCATGGAGCAGTCATGTTTGTCCTGCAAGTTTAATTTGCTAATAAGTCAAGACAGGTTTACTTTCAGTAAGGATCCAAAAGTCAATATTCTTCATTCTAATATTCTGTTAGCTAAAACTATAGGAAATTGCTTACAATTAAAACTGTTAATAGAATTGGCATTGAGTAAGATAGCTATGATTGCTTAGCGCACTCTTGGGAGAGCAGCCCAAGCATTATGAAATTTGTATTAAATTAGTTGTGAGTCATTGGTCTTATCTGCTGCCTCTGGGTCACTGTGCAGATTTCTTTCTCTGAAAGGACAGCCATTATCACAAAAGCTTTCCTTCTTACAAGGCCGTGTTTAACATAAAATGCTTCTAGACCAGTGGTCAGGGCAGCAGTGTAACCTGGGGCAAACCTGGGAAGGTATCAGAGCTCTAGTCCTTGGGGTAAATTCAACCAAGTGACCCTTTCATGATAGGGACAGATATGTGTGGGCTAAAGAAAGAGTGCTACATGATATGGGCCAGGTATGTTGAAATGTTGGTGCTCTTTCCCAAAGTTTATTATCTCCCAGCATCAGCTTCCTTTGTGGTCCTCACCATTTAGTCATCTCAGACCAAAGGAGGTAGATACTGGCAGACACTGTAATTACAGACCAGAAATATGTAATGTCCAGTATTTGTTAGTCACTGTGTCCCACTTACGGTCAGTACTTTGACGTTAAATACCCGGGATCCCCATTATTTTTTTTATACAGCTGCCGATCTGAAATCTGATGAAAGTGGTCCCAGTGGCGGATTTGCCACGGGCAGTGGCGTACCAATAGGCCTGCCCCGGGTGCCACACACTGGGGGGATGTCACTCAGGGGTTCCCGCTGGCGCTGACTGGCTTGCCCACATCTCCATGTGAAGGTAGCTGCAGTAGCTGCTCCTTCAGTCCGTGCTGCTCACAGGGGATGGGAAGAAGGTGAATGCCCGAGCAGCCTCCCTTTGTGTCTGGATAGGAGGAGTGGTGGGGCAGCTGCATATAGAGGAATTGATCTTTCTATATTCCTCCTGCAGCCTCTGAATGCCTGATTCTCCTCTTCTTCCTTCTGCAGGCATTCAGCGGCTGCTGGAGGAATATGGAAAGATCAATGCCTCTATATGCAGCTGCCCCTGCCGCTCCTCCTATCCAACTTCCCCCAGTGCTGTCCAGCCCCCCCCCCATGCTTTTCAGCCCGCATCCCCAGTGCTCTCCAGTCCCCCAGTGCTCATCAGCCCCCCTCTCCAGCCCCCCCAGTGCTCTTTAGCCCCCTCGGTGCTCTCTAGCCCTCCCCAGTGCTCTCCAGCCCTTCCCCAGTGCTGTCCAGCACCCCCTCTCCAGCCCCCCCCCTGTGCTCTTCAGCCCCTCCCTCTCCAGCCCCCCAGTGCTCCTTTGCCCCCCCAGTGCTCTTCAGCTCCCCCCATGCCCTCTGGCATCTCCAGTGCTCTCCACCCCCCCTGTGCTCCCTGCCTCCCCCTCAGTGATCTCCAACGCTCTCTGGCTCCCAGTGATCCTTGGCTCTCCCAGTGCTCTCTGCCCCCCCCCCCCCATGCTCCCCCTTGGTTTTTCCTGCCCCCACTCAGTGCTCTCCACCCCCCCCCCAACAATGCTTTCCAGACCCCCCAATTCTCTCCAGTCCCCCCCCCATGCTCTCCAGCCCCCCCCCCCCCGTCCCTTCAGCTCCTCCAGTGCTCTCTGCTTCCCCTGTGCTCTCTGGCCCCCCTAGTGCTCTTCTATCTTCTATCATGTCTGCAGTCTCTGACCATCTCTTGTATCACATCCGCAGTCTCTGACCATCTCTTGTATCATGTCCACAGTCTTTGACCATCTCTTGTATCATGTCTGCAGTGTCTGACCATCTACTGTATCATGTCCGCAGTCTCTGACCATCTCTTGTATCATGTCTGCAGTCTCTGATCGTCTCTTGTATCATGTCTGCAGTCTCTGACCATCTTCTGTATCATGTCTGCAGTCTCTGACCATCTTCTCTATCATATCTGCAGTAGCAATTTGTTTATGCCGAAGGTAGGACTGTGCAGGGGAGGTAGAGAGTGTAAAAGGGGGCACTGTGATTAGAGAGACGGGGGAGGAGGCAGACTGCAAGGGGCACTGTGATTGGGGCTGTGAGATTTGTGCAATAAATATTCTTGAAAAATATTACACATGTTTGTGGGTGTTTTTACATTTTTAAATTTTTTTGGGGGCGGGGGGGTTGCCAGATATAGGATCCTCCCTGGGTACCAAATGCTCTAGGCATGCCACTGGCCACGAGATCACTTTTATGGGCAGCGGGAGAGTTGCCCCCACTGTTTCCCGATTGTTTCCCCCGCTTACTGGAGCCGGTGGTAGCGGTGGAAAAAATCCAATCTACTGTAGTGATGGGTTGGAAGTTAAGATAGGGCAAGATGGCCCTTGGAGGACCGGAGCGACATCAGACATCCGCCTAAATGCCTTAAAGCAGAGTTCCACCCAAATGTGGAACTTCCGCTCACTTGCTTCCTCCCCCCCTCCGGTGCCACATTTGGCACCTTTCAGGGGGGGGAACGGGTACCTGTTTTTGACAGGTACCCTTCCCCCCTTCTGGGAACGGCACTGCGGCAAAGTGAGGACCCCTCCTCCTACCCTCCGCCGCCGGGTCAATCCAGATGCGCAACGAGCTTCGCGCATGCGCATTAGGGACCCGGGGGTGAAGCCGCAAGGCTTCACTGCCGGGTTAAGAAATCAGTTCCGGTCAGCCAATCACCAGTTTATGCAGCAGGAAAGCCCTTTTCCACCGTGTGATGACACTCAGGGCTCCTTACCAGAAAGTTTGACCCTCCTTTCAATGAGCGGTCAAACTAGCGCCAATAGGATAATAGTACACTTGTACTGTTTTCTTCCTTACCTCCCTGCTGTATTAAGACTTTTTGGACTTTATTATTTGATATTTCTATTTTTTATGAATGCATGTTTTGGCGCAGCTCCCAACTTGTTTATTACCACATATAGGATTGCAAGCTGCCTATTGAGCTAGCTGCCTTCTATATACATGTTTGAGCCCCGGTTCACACTTATGCGATGCGGGAAGGCTGCGAATTCGCAGCCTGTTCCCGCATCGCAAACGCACCCCTGGCAGTTCACACTGCCATATGCGATACGCTGGGGGTGTCAATGTAATCTTAACAACACCCCCAGTTTGATCGCATATCGCAGTGCGATCTTGCAGTTCGCACAGGATCGGATCGCACAAGTGTAAACCGCTGTGCGATCCGATCCTGATGCGGCTGCAAAAAAGGGTCCTGTGCGTCTTTGCTGCGGGTGCGGTGCGAATTTAGCCATACAAAGTGTATGGATAAACTCACACCGCACAGCTGATCGCATGTAATGAAGGAGCAGTGCGCTCCGACATTACATGCGATCGCCGCAGCCGCATCAGTGTGAACCGGCTCTTACACTGTTTTTGTTCACTGTTCTGAGCGCAAATATTTTCCCTTTTTTCACTGCCGGGTTCCCTGACCGGCAATGGCAGCGGGAGCACCCTGACATCCGATGGAAACATTGGCTGCGGTGCAGACATCACTGGACTCCAGGACAGGTAGGTGTCCTAATATTAAAAGTCAGCAGCTACAGTATTTGTAGCTGCTGACTTTTAATTTTTGGAGGGGGGGGGGGCGGGGTGGGCGGAACTCCACTTTAAAGAGCCATTTTTTTTTTTATAGGCAAATGTAAAATGAAATTTTTTTTTTTGCCTTTACTGTAAGTGTAAATGTGAGATCTGAAGTCTTTTTGACCCCAGATCGCACAAGAAAGAGGACCTGCCCTGCTTAATTCTATTACAAGGAATATTCACATTCCTTGTATTAGGAATAAAAGTGATCAAAAAAAAAAAAATTTAAAATGACAGTGTAAAAAGAAAATAAAAAACTTAACCGGTTGCCGACCGCCGCAAGTACATACTGCGGCGGTCAGCCCTGGCCAGGCAAAGTGACGTACCAGTACGTAACTAGTCTGGTAGCCAATAGCGGGCGAGCGCGCGCCGCCGGAGGCGTGCTCCCGCCCCGGCTCGTTCACGGACACCTCCGTGCGTGTGACCGGTGGACCTGATGTCCGCCGGTCACTCGCGATCGTCCCCTGTGAAGAGAGAAAGGCAGGCGGCTAATGTAAACAAAGCCGCCTGTCATTCTCCCCTGTGTAAAAGCACTGATCTAACGGTCCTGCTATGTAGGACCGTTGATCTGTGCTGTTACACACACAGCCACATCCCTGCACAGTTAGAAGCACGCCCCTAGGGACACACTTAACCCCTCCCTCTCCAATAAAGTTAACCCCTTCCCTGCCAGTGTCATTTTTACAGTAACAATGCATATGTATAGCATTGATTACTGTAGTAATGTCACTGGTAATCCCAAAAGTGTCAAAAAGTCAGTCAAGGGTCCGATCTGTCCGCCGCAATGTCGCAGTCCCGCAAAAAAATCACAGATCGCCGCCATTACTCGTTAAAAAAAAAACAACAAAAATGAAAAAAATCTTTCCCTTAGTTAGTAAATGCAATAACTTTTGCGCAAACCAATTGCAACGCTTATTGTGATTTTTTTTTCACCAAACATAGGTAGCAGAAAACAAATTGGCCAAAAATTTAAAAAAATTTAGATTTTTACATTTTCTTTGGGGAATTTCATATAAAAAAATGTGAAAAATATTGTTATTTTTGCAAAATTGTCGCTCTTTTTTTGATTATAGCGCATGATCAAAAAATCCCACAGGTGATCAAATACCACCAAAAGAAAGCTCTGTTTGTGGGAAAAAAAGGACATCAAATTCGTTTAGGTACATCGTCGCACGACGGCGCAATTGTCCGTTAAAGTCACGCAGTGCCAAATCGCAAAATACCCCCTGGTCAGAAAGGGGGTAAAATCTTCCGGGGTTTAAGTGGTTAAAGTGCTCTGTCCCTCCGAGCTCGCACACAGAAACGAACACATAAGCAAGTCACGCCCACATACTGTATGTAAACGGTGTTCAAACCACACATGTGAGGTATCGCCGAAATCGTTAGAGCAAGAGCAATAATTCTAGTACTAGACCTCCTCTGTAACTCTAAACTGGTAACCTGTAAAAATGTTTAAAGTGTCACCTATGGAGATTTTTAAGTCCCGAAGTTTGTCGCCATACCACAAGCGTGCGCAATATTAAAGCATTATATGTTAGGTATGAATTTACTCAGCATAACATCATCTTTTATATTCTACAAAAAATTGGGCTGCATTTGTAAAACCATTGCGTGTGACAAAGTATTGCAACAATCTCCATTTTATTCTCTTGGGTCTCTGCTAAAAAAATATATATATATAATGTTTGGGGGTTCTAATTAATTTTCTAGCAATAAATACTGATTTAACTTGTAAATAGAGTTGAGCGGACACCTGGATGTCCGTGTTCGGCGGGTTTGGCCGAACTTTAAAAAAAAGTCTGGGTCCGTGTCCCGGACTTTTGCCGAACTTTTCCCGGACACGAACCCCATTGAAGTCAATGGGGACCCGAATTTTCAGGCACTAAAATGGCTCTAAAACACCAATGGAAAGGGCTAGAGTGCTGCAAATGGCAGCAAAACGTAGTTAAGAGCATGGCAAGTGCTCTGCAAACAAATGTGGATAGGGAAATAAATTAAAACAACAAAAAAAAACCAGAAAAATAAAACAATGTTCTTCATCTCTGAAGGACGAGGCCCATATGGAGTAGGAGGGAGGTTGAGGTGGTGGTGGATGTGGCGGTGTCATAGGCGTGCGCACAGGGTGTGCCGGGTGTACCTGGGCACACCCTAATCACCTAGGGCACATTAGCATTATCGCTCTGTTTGCCAGTGAGGAGATGGGAAAGATCTCCCTCGGACCTGCTCTGCTCTATTTCACTTTGCCAGCAGGGAGAGTAATGTATCGGGGCCATGTACATGTAGGCAAACACATGCATTTGTATTTAAACTTTGGGGTGCACACCCTAATGCAATAGGCTGCGCACACCTATGGGCAGTGTAGGTGGAAGCGGCGGTGGAGGAGGACCAGGGCCGGATTAAGAGCATCATGGGCTTGGTGCTGAGGATTTTGGAGGGCCTTAAGGGCCGTGCCTTGGCATGCACCCAGAGGAGGAAGGGTGCAGCCATGCATGCCTAATTCAACATGGGATGCTGTCTCTGAAGCCCATAAACACATCCATGCATCGGCAACTGTCCCTCCTTGTCCGGCCTTCGTGCTGTGTGGGGAGGTTCTGAGGGAGCTGCCTGGGGAAGCGAGCATAGAAGCCAGACTTCTGTGTTTACAAGTGACAGAAGAGCGGTAACAGTGAATATGGCCAACCCGGGGCCTATATAAAGGTAGGGGCCTGGAGCTGCAGCTCCAATAGCTCCTACGTTAATCTGGCCCTGAGGAGGATGAGGTAGCCAACACTGCTTCTTTTCAGAAATTTTAAATGAGGGTACACCCCAAAAGAGTGAGAAAGAGCAAAAATAGAACAATGGCTGGGTAAGGTCGGTATCCATCGCTATTCTGCACAAGGTACGGAAAAGTCCCGTGGGATCCATGCCTGGTTCATTTTAATGAACGTGAGCTTGTCCACATTGTCTCTGGACAGGCGGCTGCGCTTGTCTGTGATAACACCCCCAGCCGTGCTAAATACCCGTTCAGATAATACACTGGCTGCAGGGCACGCCAGCACCTCCAAGGCGTAAAGGGCAAGCTCAGGCCATGTGCCCAACTTGGAGACCCAGAAGTTGAAGGGGGCAGACCCGTCATTCAGTACGTCTAGGCGTGTGTACACATACTGCTCCACCATGTTGGTGAAATGCTGCCTCCTGCTAAGACGTTCCATATGAGCTGCTGGTGCTGCTGTTTGTTGTGGCGTGCTGACAAAGCTTTTCCACATTTCGGCCATGCTAACCCTGCCTTCTGAGGTGCTGGCGGTGCCCTGGTTGCGTTGGCGACCTCTTCCTCCTCCTCCTCCTCCTCCTCCTCTGCCTTGTGCTTCCACGGTGGCCCCGCTGTCAGGTGGGAATGCCAGCAGCATCGCGTCTACCAGCGTGCGCTTGTACTCGCGCATCTTGCGATCGCGCTCCAGTGAGTGAATTAAGGATGGTACGTTGTCCTTGTAACGGGGATCCAGCAGCGTGGCCACCCAGTAATCAGCACAAGTTAGAATGTGGGCAACTCGGCGGTCGTTGTGGAGACACTGCAGCATTTAATCGCTCATGTGTGCCAGGCTGCCCAGAGGCAACGAAAGGCTGTCCTCTGTGGGAGGTGTATCGTCCGTGTCCTCTGTATCCCCCCAGCCACGCACCAGTGATGGCCATGAGCTGGACTGGGTGCCACCCTGCTGTGAACATGGTTCCATCTCCTCCTCCAACTCCTCCTCCTCATCCTCCTCATCCTCCAGAACTTTGCCCCTGCTGGACAATTGTGTCCCTGGCGTTTGTGTGTGCAGGAACCCACCCTCGGAGCCCCTTGCGAATGACTGCCCTGAAAGCCTTGGAAATGTTACCTCTTCATCCTCCTCCTCCTCATCCTGTGCCACATCCTCTTCCATCATCGCCCGAATTGTTTTTTCAAGGAGGCATAGAAGTGGGATAGTTAAGCTGAGAACGGCGTCATCGGCACTGGCCATGTTGGTGGAGTACTCAAAACAAGGCACACAGGTCTTGCATGGAGGCCCAGTTATTGGTGGTGAAGTGGTGCTGTTCCGCAGAGCGACTCACGCGTGCGTGCTGCAGCTGAGACTCCACTATGGCCTGCTGCTGCTCGCACAGTCTTTCCAGCATGTGCAAGGTGGAGTTCCACCTTGTGGGCACGTCACATATGAGGCGGTGAGCGGGAAGGCCGAAGTTACGCTGCAGCGCTGCCAGGCGAGCAGCAGCAGGGTGAGAACGCCGAAAGTGCGCACAGACGGCCCGCACTTTCTGCAGCAGCTCTGACATATCGGGGTAGTTTTTAAGGAACCTCTGCACCACCAAATTCAGCACATGCGCCAGGCAAGGGATGTGCGTCAAACCGGCTAGGCCCAGAGCTGCTATGAGATTTCGCCCGTTATCGCACACCACCAGGCCGGGCTTGAGGCTCGCTGGCAGCAACCACTCATTTGTCTGCTGTTCCATGCTCCTCCACAACTCCTGCGCAGTTTGTGGTTTGTCCCCCAAACAGGCAAGTTTTAAAACTGCCTGCTGTCGTTTACCTCTGGCAGTGCTGAAGTTGGTGGTGAAGAAGTTACGCTGTCTGGATGAGGAGGCGGTAGAGGATGAGGAAGCGGAGTAGGAGGAGTTAGGAACAGGAGGCAAACTGAAGCGCCCTGCAATCCTCGGTGGTGGAAGGACATGCGCCAAATTGCTATCCGCCTCAGGCCCATCCGCCACTGCATTTACCCAGTGTGCCGTTAGGGAGATATAACACCCCTGACCATGCTTACTGGTCCACGTATCGGTAGTTAGGTGGACCTTGCCACAGATGGCGTTGCGCAGTGCACACCTGATTTTTTCCCCCACTTGGTTGTGCAGGGAAGGGATGGCTTGCCTGGAAAAGTAGTGGCGGCTGGGCACGACATAATGTGGGACAGCCACCGACATAAGGTTTTTAAAACTGTGCGTCTCCACCAGACGGAATGACAGCATTTCAAAGGCCAAGAATTTTGAAATACTGGCATTCAGGGCCAGGGATCGCGGGTGGGTAGGGGGGTACTTCCTCTTCCTCTCAAGTGTTTGGGAGATGGAAAGCTGAACGCTTCCACGGGACATTGTGGAGATGGTTGGTGACCCAGGTGGTGGTGTTGCTGACAGATCCTCTGTTTGCGGGGTGGCAGGTGCCGGTATCACTACAGATGTGGCTGGAGCGGCCGAGACTGCAGCAGAAGAGGAAGCAGGATGAGCCAGAGACGTTTCTTGGTTTTGAAGGTGTCTACTCCACTGCAGCTCGTGCTTTGCACTTAGATGCCTGATCATGCAGGTTGTGCTCAGGTTGAGAAGGTTTATGCCTCGCTTCAGGCTCTGATTGCACAGGGTGCAAACCACTCGTGTCCTGTCATCAGCACATTTTCTAAAGAACTTCCACGCTAGAGAACTCCTTTGAGCTGACTTTGGTGCGCTCGTTCCCTTGCTGCGTTGGGCAGTAGCAGGCGTAGTGTCTAGGGCACGGCCGCTCCGCTTCTGCACCCTGCTCCCTCTTCTGCTGTGCTGGTGGCTCTGTGCGACCACCGCCTCTTCCTCCAAACTACTCAGGTCACCTGCATGAGGTTCATTCCATGTGGGGTCGAGGACCTCATCGTCCTCCACATCATCTTCCACCCAGTCTTCACCCCTGCCCTCCTTGTCGGTCTCCACAATTCTGAACGCCGCAGCAGTTGGCACCTGCGTTTCGTCATCATTGGAGACGTGCTGCAATGGTCCTTGCATGTACTCATCTTGAGAAATAAGTGGTTGGGCATCGCTGCACTCAATCTCTTCCACTTCTGGGGCAGGGCTAGGTGGATGGCCCTGGGAAACCCTGCTGACAGAGTCCTCAAAAAGAACAAGAGACTGCTGTATGGCTTGGGGCTCAGACTGCTTGCCTGATTTCCAAGGGGGTGAGGTGAAAGACGGTTGGACATTGGCTGCAGGTGCCAACTCTGACCTTTCTGCAGTAGACTGGGTGGGAGACAATGTGAAGTAACTGGAGGCACTGTCAGCAACCCAATCTACTATCGCCTGTACTTCTTCAGGCCTCATCACGTCTAGAGGCGCATTATGCCCTACCAAATACTGCTGCAGGTTCTGTCGCCTACTCACACTTGTGGAAGGTGTTTCACTTGTGCGTGTAGCTGGCACAGATCGACCACATCCTCTCCTTGCAACAGGAGCTCTACCAGCAGCACCACGACCCAGGCCACGGCCCCTATTTGACGGTCTCCTCATATTTCTGTAATTTATGATCTTGCCCTAGAAAGGTGTTTATTGAATAGCGGAACAAAACAACAACAGTATCGCACGGGTGTATCTCACAGTCAAATATGCAAACTATGCCGCAATTTAATGTTTTTTACCCCAAAAGGGTGTATATTGAATAGCGGAATAGGAAAAAGGATAAAAAAACGGTGTATCTCACACGTACAAACACAGACTAGGCCCCGATTACAATTTTTTGTACCCTAAAGGCAGGATGAGGAAGAGGAGTAGGAGGAGTTGGGAACAGGAGGCAAACTGAAGCGCCCTGCAATCCTCGGCGGTAGAAGGAGATGTGCCAAACTAATTTAAAAAGGTGTATCTCACATGTACCGATACAGACTATCCCGCAATTTAATTTTTTACACTCAAATAGGGTGTATATTGAATAGCGGAATAGGACAAATTTTACAAAACGGTGTATCTCACACATACAAACACAAACTAGGCCCCGATTACAATTTTTTGTACCCTAAAGGCAGGATGAGGAAGAGGAGTAGGAGGAGTTGGGAACAGGAGCCAAACTGAAGCGCCCTGCAATCCTCGGCGGTAGAAGGAGATGCGCCAAACAAATTTAAAAAGGTGTATCTCACATGTACCGATACAGACTATCCCGCAATTTAATTTTTTACACTCAAACAGGGTGTATATTGAATAGCGGAATAGGACAAATTTTACAAAACGGTGTATCTCACACGTACAAACACAAACTAGGCCCTGATTACAATTTTTTGTACCCTAAAGGCAGGATGAGGAAGAGGAGTAGGAGGAGTTGGGAACGGGAGCCAAACTGAAGCGCCCTGCAATCCTCGGCGGTAGAAGGAGATGCGCCAAACAAATTTAAAAAGGTGTATCTCACATGTACCGATACAGACTATCCCGCAATTTAATTTTTTACACTCAAACAGGGTGTATATTGAATAGCGGAATAGGACAAATTTTACAAAACGGTGTATCTCACACGTACAAACACAATCTAGGCCCCGATTACAATTTTTTGTACCCTAAAGGCAGGATGAGGAGTAGGAGGAGTTCGGAACAGGCAGGAGGCAGACTGAAGCACCCTCAAATCCTCGGCAGTATGAGATGCGCCCCAAAAATTGGAAAGGTGTATCTCACACGTACCGACACAGACTATCCCGCAATTTAATTGTTTATACCCAAAGGTTTTGATTAAATAGCGGAATAGAAAATATGATCAAAAAAAGTGTATGTATCTCACACGTACAAAACCACACTAGGCCCCAATTACTATTGTTTGTACCCCTAAAAGGCTGGATGAGGAGTAGGAGGAGTATGGAACAGGCAGCACCCTCAAATCTTCAGAAGTATGAGATGAACCCCAAAAACTTGGAAAGGTGTATCTCACACGTACCAACACAGACTATCCCGCAATTTAATTGATACCCAAAAGTTTTTATTGAATAGCGGAATAGAAAATATGATCAAAAAAAGTGTATGTATCTCACACGTACAGAACCACACTAGGCCCCAATTACTATTGTTTGTACCCCTAAAGGCAGGATGAGGAGTAGGAGGAGTATGGAACAGGCAGCACCCTCAAATCTTCAGAAGTATGAGATGAACCCCAAAAACTTGGAAAGGTGGATCTCACACGTACCAACACAGACTATCCCGCAATTTAACTGATCCCCAAAGGTTTTTATTGAATAGCGGAATAGAAAATATGATCAATAAAAGTGTATGTATCTCACACGTACAAAACCACACTAGGCCCCAATTACTATTGTTTGTACCCCTAAAAGGCTGGATGAGGAGTAGGAGGAGCATGGAACAGGCAGCACCCTCAAATCTTCAGAAGTATGAGATGAACCCCAAAAACTTGGAAAGGTGGATCTCACACGTACCAACACAGACTATCCCGCAATTTAATTGATACCCAAAGGTTTTTATTGAATAGCGGAATAGAAAATATGATCAAAAAAAGTGTATGTATCTCACACGTACAGAACCACACTAGGCCCCAATTACTATTGTTTGTACCCCTAAAAGGCTGGATGAGGAGTAGGAGGAGTATGGAACAGGCAGCACCCTCAAATCTTCAGAAGTAGGAGATGAACCCCAAAAACTTGGAAAGGTGGATCTCACACGTACCAACACAGACTATCCCGCAATTTAATTGATACCCAAAGGTTTTTATTGAATAGCGGAATAGAAAATATGATCAAAAAAGTGTATGTATCTCACACGTACAGAACCACACTAGGCCCCAATTACTATTGTTTGTACCCCTAAAGGCAGGATGAGGAGTAGGAGGAGTATGGAACAGGCAGCACCCTCAAATCTTCAGAAGTATGAGATGAACCCCAAAAACTTGGAAAGGTGGATCTCACACGTACCAACACAGACTATCCCGCAATTTAACCGATCCCCAAAGGTTTTTATTGAATAGCGGAATAGAAAATATGATCAAAAAAAGTGTATGTATCTCACACGTACAGAACCACACTAGGCCCCAATTACTATTGTTTGTACCCCTAAAAGGCTGGATGAGGAGTAGGAGGAGTATGGAACAGGCAGCACCCTCAAATCTTCAGAAGTAGGAGATGAACCCCAAAAACTTGGAAAGGGGGATCTCACACATACCAACACAGACTATCCCGCAATTTAATTGATACCCAAAGGTTTTTATTGAATAGCGGAATAGAAAATATGATCAAAAAAGTGTATGTATCTCACACGTACAGAACCACACTAGGCCCCAATTACTATTGTTTGTACCCCTAAAGGCAGGATGAGGAGTAGGAGGAGTATGGAACAGGCAGCACCCTCAAATCTTCAGAAGTATGAGATGAACCCCAAAAACTTGGAAAGGTGGATCTCACACGTACCAACACAGACCATACCGCAATTTAACCGATCCCCAAAGGTTTTTATTGAATAGCGGAATAGAAAATATGATCAAAAAAAGTGTATGTATCTCACACGTACAGAACCACACTAGGCCCCAATTACTATTGTTTGTACCCCTAAAAGGCTGGATGAGGAGTAGGAGGAGTATGGAACAGGCAGCACCCTCAAATCTTCAGAAGTATGAGATGAACCCCAAAAACTTGGAAAGGGGGATCTCACACATACCAACACAGACTATCCCGCAATTTAACTGATCCCCAAAGGTTTTTATTGAATAGCGGAATAGAAAATATGATCAAAAAAAGTGTATGTATCTCACACGTACAGAACCACACTAGGCCCCTATTACTATTGTTTGTACCCCTAAAAGGCTGGATGAGGAGTAGGAGGAGTATGGAACAGGCAGCACCCTCAAATCTTCAGAAGTATAAGATGAACCCCAAAAACTTGGAAAGGTGGATCTCACACGTACCAACACAGACTATCCCGCAATTTAACTGATCCCCAAAGGTTTTTATTGAATAGCGGAATAGAAAATATGATCAAAAAAAGTGTATGTATCTCACACGTACAGAACCACACTAGGCCCCAATTACTATTGTTTGTACCCCTAAAAGGCTGGATGAGGAGTAGGAGGAGTATGGAACAGGCAGCACCCTCAAATCTTCAGAAGTATGAGATGAACCCCAAAAACTTGGAAAGGTGGATCTCACACGTACCAACACAGACTATCCCGCAATTTAACTGATCCCCAAAGGTTTTTATTGAATAGCGGAATAGAAAATATGATCAAAAAAAGTGTATGTATCTCACACGTACAAAACCACACTAGGCCCCAATTACTATTGTTTGTACCCCTAAAAGGCTGGATGAGGAGTAGGAGGAGTATGGAACAGGCAGCACCCTCAAATCTTCAGAAGTATGAGATGAACCCCAAAAACTTGGAAAGGTGGATCTCACACGTACCAACACAGACTATCCCGCAATTTAACTGATCCCCAAAGGTTTTTATTGAATAGCGGAATAGAAAATATGATCAAAAAAAGTGTATGTATCTCACACGTACAAAACCACACTAGGCCCCAATTACTATTGTTTGTACCCCTAAAAGGCTGGATGAGGAGTAGGAGGAGTTTGGAACAGGCAGCACCCTCAAATCTTCAGAAGTATGAGATAAACCCCAAAAACTTGGAAAGGTGGATCTCACACGTACCAACACAGACTATCCCGCAATTTAACTGATCCGCAAAGGTTTTTATTGAATAGCGGAATAGAAAATATGATCAAAAAAAGTGTATGTATCTCACACGTACAAAACCACACTAGGCCCCAATTACTATTGTTTGTACCCCTAAAAGGCTGGATGAGGAGTAGGAGGAGTTTGGAACAGGCAGCACCCTCAAATCTTCAGAAGTATGAGATGAACCCCAAAAACCCCAAATATCATTCAGCTCTGCTGCAGGCCACAATTTATTTTTTTTTAACCCAAGGCTGTATATTGAATAGTGGAATAGAAAAAAGTGTATGATTTTTGAAACCACTCAATAATAGCACATGTGAACTGAACACGGCAGTGTATGATCATTTAGCACAGCACAGCTGAAGGAAAAATGCTGCACACAGTGACTGATAGAAAAATACTTTTCTCCCTCCTCCTCAGTGGGCAAAAAAGATTGTGTTCACTGCACCCCAAAAAGATTGTGTTCACTGCACCCCAAAAAGATTGTGTTCACTGCACCCCACACACAGCAAAATGGATGTGGACCACTGACACCGGCCTATCTCCAGCCTCTCCCTAAAAGGATTGATAAGATCGTAGATCGGGTGACTGCAACCCCCCCCCCCCCCCCACACAGCAATATCGATTGTAGTTTGTAGAACACACTGTCTGACCCTAAAAATCAGCAGACACTCTCCCTAAAAGGATTGATAAGATCGTAGATCGGGTGACTGCAAACCCCACCCCACACAGCAATATCGATTGTAGTTTGTAGAACACACTGTCTGACCCTAAAAATCAGCAGACTCTCTCCCTAAAAGGATTGATAAGATCGTAGATCGGGTGACTGCAACCCCCCCCCCCCCACACAGCAATATCGATTGTAGTTTGTAGAACACACTGTCTGACCCTAAAAATCAGCAGACACTCTCCCTAAAAGGATTGATAAGATCGTAGATCGGGTGACTGCAAACCCCACCCCACACAGCAATATCGATTGTAGTTTGTAGAACACACTGTCTGACCCTAAAAATCAGCAGACTCTCTCCCTAAAAGGATTGATAAGATCGTTGATCGGGTGACTGCAAACCCCACCCCACACAGCAATATCGATTGTAGTTTGTAGAACACACTGTCTGACCCTAAAAATCAGCAGACTCTCTCCCTAAAAGGATTGATAAGATCGTAGATCGGGTGACTGCAAACCCCACCCCACACAGCAATATCGATATTAGTTTGTAGAACACACTGTCTGACCCTAAAAATCAGCAGACTCTCTCCCTAAAAGGATTGATAAGATCGTAGATCGGGTGACTGCAAACCCCACCCCACACAGCAATATCGATTGTAGTTTGTAGAACACACTGTCTGACCCTAAAAATCAGCAGCAGCCTCGCCCTAAAATGCCTACAACTCACCCTGCCTAACACACTCCGACCTGTCCCTCAATTCTATGCGGACACAAATGAGTTTTGCCTGCCTGTCTGTCCCTAATCAGCAGCCAGCACGTTGATGTGTGCTCTGTCCCTGAACTAAACAGCAGAATGACGCAGCAGCAGCACTGCCTCGAACTTATAAAGACTTGGTCACATGCTTCAGATGGCCAATCACAGCTACTAATACATTTGTAGGCATGGCTGGGATGGCTTAGGCACACCAGTTAAACGCTTGTTGATTGGCTGTTAAAAGCCCGCCATGAAAAGCGCGCCAATGCATGCAAAACCCGGAAATAAAACGACCGAACACGGATTTGTACCCGAATATACAGTAAAGTTTTCGGGTCCGTGTTCGGGTAACAAAAATCCAATTATTCGGTACGAACACGAATAATACAGTCCGTGTTCGCTCAACCCTACTTGTAAACAACAAATGACAGAAATAGGCCTGGTCCTGAAAGTGCTTGTTACCCCAACACTTCATATTCCTGATATGTGCCTCCTTGTACTTGTATGAGAAAGTATCCTGTTCTCTTTGTATTGCTTCCTTTGTAAGAAATCCCTGGTTTTCTCCCCAGTCCCCCTGCTTTTTGTTTATTTAAAACTGACCGCATTAGGCAGGAGAGCACACAGTGGTCAGTTAGCTATGCTGGTGGGAACTCAGTGTACTCTCCTCCAATGATCAGGCTTGTCCTGGCATGCCTCCCCTGCACAGCCAGTCACTGGCAGCAGAATCACCTCCTGAATGCTTGCCAACTGCCACCTTAATGCTTGCAACCTTGAAATGCGATCCACCGTGGATCCCATTTCAAGGGTAGTAAGCACTGCCGCCAATGTGAAAGAAGTCTCCCACTGTCACAGCAGTGGCAGAGCTCAGCAGTAGGAGAGGAAGAGGTGCCTTTGGCACCTTTCAGGGGGGGAATGGGTACCTGTTTTTGACAGGTACCCTTCCCCCCTTCCGGGAACGGCACTGTGGCAAAGTGAGGACCCCTCCTCCTACCCTCCGCCGCCGGGCCAATTCAGATGCGCAACGCGCTTCGCGCATGCACAGTAGGAACCCAGCCGTGGAGCCGCAAGGCTTCACTGCGGGGTTAAGAAACCAGTTCCGGTCAGCCAATCACCAGTGTATGTAGCAGGAAAGCCCTTTTCCACCCTGTGATGACACTCAGGGCTCCTTACCAGAAAGTTTGACCCTCCTTTCACAGAGCGGTCAAACTAGCGCCAATAGGATAATAGTACACTTGAACTGGTTTCTTCCTTTCCTCCCTGCTGTATAAAGACTTTTTGGACTTGGATTTTATATGAATGCATGTTTTGGCGCAGCTCCCAACTTGTTTATTACCACATATAGGATTACAATCTGCCTATTGAGCTAGCTGCCTTCTATATACATGTTTTACACTGTTTTTGTTCACTGTTCTGAGCGCAAATATTTTCCCTTTTTTCACTGCCGGGTTCCCTGACCGGCAATGACAGCGGGATCACCCTGACATCCGATGGAAACATCGGCTGCGGTGCAGACATCACTGGACTACAGGACAGGTAGGTGTCCTAATATTAAAAGTCAGCAGCTACAGTATTTGTAGCTGCTGACTTTAATTTTTGGAGGGGGGGGACTCCACTTTAAAGAGCCTTTTTTTTTATAGGCAAATGTAAGTGTAAATGTGAGATCTGAAGTCTTTTTGACCCCAGATCTCACAAGAAAGAGGACCTGCCCTGCTTAATTCTATTACAAGGAATATTTACATTCCTTGTATTAGGAATAAAAGTGATCAAAAAAAAGTAAAATGACAGTGTAAAAATAAAATAGAAAAAGTAAAATAAAAAAGAAAATAAAATACTTAAAGTGCTCCGTCCCTCCGAGCTCGCCCACAGACACGAACACATATGCAAGTCACGCCCCCATACTGTATGTAAACGGTGTTCAAACCACACATGTGAGGTATCGCCGCAATTGTTAGAGCAAGAGCAATAATTCTAGTACTAGACCTCCTCTGTAACTCTAAACTGGTAACCTGTAGAGATGTTTAAAGTGTCACCTATGGAGATTTTTAAGTCCCGAAGTTTGTCGCCATACCACAAGTGTGCGGAATATTAAAGCATGATATGTTAGGTATGAATTTACATAACATAACATCATCTTTTATATTCTACAAAAAATTGGGCTACATTAACTGTTTACTTATTTTTTAATTCAAAAAAGTGTATCTTTTCCAAAAACATGCATTTGTAAAACCATTGCGTGTGACAAAGTATTGCAACAATCTCCATTTTATTCTCTAGGGTCTCTGCTAAAAAAATATATATATATAATGTTTGGGGGTTCTAATTAATTTTCTAGCGATAAATACTGATTTAACTTGTAAACAACAAATGACAGAAATAGGCCTGGTCCTGAAAGTGTTTGTTACCCCAACACTTCATATTCCTGATATGTGCCTGCTTGTACTTGTATGAGAAAGTATCCTGTTCTCTTTGTATTGCTTCCTTTCTAAGAAATCCCTGGTTTTCTCCCCAGTCCCTCTGCTTTTTGTTCATTAAAAACTAACCACATTAGGCAGGAGAGCACACAGTGGTCAGTTATCTAGCTATGCTGGTGGGAACTCAGTATACTCTCCTCCAATGATCAGGCTTGTCCCGGCATGCCTCCCCTGCACAGTTAGTCAATGACAGCAGAATCACCTCCTGAATGCTTGCCAACTGCCACCTTAATGCTTGCAACCTTGAAATGCGATCCACCGTGGATCCCATTTCAAGGGTAGTAAGCACTGCCGCCAATGTGAAAGAAGAGCTCAGCAGTAGGAGAGGAAGAGGTGCACAGGTTTTGATTGAGCCAGAGCGTTTGTTCCTGTGCCAATGGGCCTGCGCATCCTACAGTTATGCCTTATAAAGTAAGCATCTTTTTAAACACTTGAGGACTGCTTTTTAATATAATAGAGATGCTGGAATGCTTAGGTAATTTCTCCCTAAAGGAGAAGCCCACCTTTTGAAAAAATAATAAATGCATATATACTATATTGTCCAAAGTATTAGGATGCCTGCCTTTACACGCACATGAACTTTAATGGCATCCTAGTCCTAGTCCGTAGGGCCCAATATTGAGTTGGCCCACCCTTGCAGCTATAACAACTTCAACTCTTCTGGGAGGGCTGTCCACCAGGTTTAGGAGTGTGTCTATGGGAATGTTTGAAAAAAAAAAGTAAAAAACCTGCGCTCAATAGATGAAAAACAGAATGGAAAATATAACAGTAGCAGCTCGCACAGGTCAATAGATAAAACCCTAAAACAAAAATAAAGAAAAAGTGCAGCGCTCACAAAAAATGTGTTAAATAATGTAAAATAAATTATTATATAGAATCATATATAAACAATTATTTCATATATAAAAAATGTAATCAAAAATAAAAAATGTAATCAAATATAAAAAGATAGTGCAAAGTGATCAAATCAATCCCACAAAAATACAAAAACGGCGATAATAAACCATGAAAAGTCTATATACATTAGGCCTGCGGAATATAATCGGTGCATCGATGCATCGCGATGCGACCCTTGGCGATTCTGCATCGATTCGGGGTGCCGTCAACATCGATTAGGAAATATAACAAATAGAGATGACCAGCGCTATGAAGTTACTGTAAAATGGAGGATATTAGATACCATAAAAATAGGTGTAAGCTGCCACCAACCGACCCCTGGGGTACAAGGGTGAGAGTAAAGTGAAAGTGTGTGAGGGTTGATACAGGCGCTACCTATAAATGTGACTCATAAACCAAAAGTGGGTGTACAGTGCAATTAAAGAATGCCACAAAAAGTGAGTCTATCTCACAGTGCCCCCCAAATTAATAAAGTAAAAATGTGATATTGTGGGTGAAATAAAAATGCCAAAGGCAATAGTAAAATTAGTTTTATTGAAAAGTGCAGATCGAAAACAATAGAAGAAAGTGCATATATTGTGAGAAACCTTAAAACAAATCCAAAAAGGATAGCGATATATCCTCCCACAAATGAGTGAAAAAGGCCTTAATGGTGATGACAGTGCCTTTTTGTGATAAACGGTGTCTTTATCAACTTATAAATATCAAAAACTGGGTCAGTAATAACCAAAACCTCAGTTTTCAATGGAAATATAAATATAAAGTGAATCCAACAAAAAAAAAGGGAAAATTCAAAAAGAAAAAAAGAAAAAATGCTTGTGTGCTTCCGTGTAACCACTAGATGGCACACTTGCAATACGACCTGTATATGGTCCACTAGGATTTTTCAGCTTCGGGGTTAATATTCCACTTCTGAGGGACCGAGACCTGATGCTCTTGGTCTAAAGGCTCCGTCAGAAATAAAACCCCATGATTTGCAAAAATCCAAAGCAGTAGTGTAGAAAAACGATGCAGACTCACTCGTTTGGTTGATCAGGATCAGAATAGCTTGCGCCGGGAAGCTTCCGCGTTCCACGGCCCTCAACTCCGTACCCGGAAGTGACGTGTTACGTTCAGACTCTGCCCTACGCGTTTCGTCAGAAGGACGTCTACTGGAGCGGCCTGTTTCAACAGAACTGTGAAGTGCAGACAGGCTGGAAAAGAGGGTCATGTGACAGCTGTATATCGATTAGGAAACAGATTGGTCTGTGTGGGGTCTGAGAGTGAAGCATTGAAAGAAAAACCTACCAGTCTCCTTAGGCAGATAGATTACCACAAGAGTTATGGCGGAATTCCATCTTATCTGAGACCTGGGTACAGCATACCACTTACCAAGGCTAGACCCCAAGGGGTCATCTGGTAAGTGTGTTGGACATCTGGCGGTTTATTTTCTTCTTTCCTTTTGCTACCTCGCCATGAGAAGGCACCTTTTTTGCACAGCACTGAGCACTTTATAAGTCACTGGACTATTTTCTGTTATCTGACACTGCATTTGCAATTTTGCACATAAGGACTGTTTTCAACACAAGTATATGTTGTGAACAAGGGGAAGTGGTCCCTCTTTTTTTGAATATAAAAGCACCTTAAGTTACTATATCGTATTTTGTTGCTAATATTGCATCTGTGTTTTTGCACATAAGTGTCTATCACTAATTTTATTATAGAGTTTATGCTCTGTCACTTTTATATTGCGATACTTGCACTGTGCACTGTCACTTTATTATTTCACACTCTATTAAGAATATTCATTTGAGTAGATTTTAAACAATTTATTTATTTGTGAGCGCTGTCCCCTTCCTTTTTTCAACAGAAAACGTTATACCTGCACTCTACCACGACACCAAAGCTCAGGTACTTGCGTCAATGAACCAAGCCAGTCGAGTTGCAATAACGTGCGATTCATGGACTTCAGTCACAACGGAGTCCTATGTTACAATAACAGCACATTACATTACTAAGGACTGGCAGGTATTGTCACATGTGTTGCAAACGAGAGCCATTTATGAGTCTCACACAGGTGCTCATCTGGCAGAGCTACTGTCTCATGTCGTGGAAGAATAGCAGCTGTATGATAAATCTGTAGTGCTTGTGACGGACAACGCGGTGAACATGATAGTTGCAGCTCAAGTTGGTAAATTTCCTCATGTTAAATGTTTCGCCCATACACTCAATCTTGCATGTCAGCGGGCATTGAAAGGGGCCACGCTCTCCAGGCTTCTCGGCAGAGTGCGACGAATATCCACATTCTTTCATCGCAGCACTAGAGCAAGCCACTGTCTAAAAGAGAAACAGAAATGTCTGGGCCTGGAGAATCATAAGCTAATAACTGATGTTCCAACAAGATGGAACAGTGCATATGACACGGTCGAGAGGTTCTTAGAACAACAACCTGCAGTTTGTGCCACCTTGCTGTCTCCATAAGTCAGAAAAGGAGAGTCTGATCTCTGCACTCTCAATGAAACAGATGTGTCAAATGCAGAGGACGCTGTGAGTGCATTAAAGCCAATGAAGGATGCAACCTTGCTGATGTCAGAAGAGCGCAACCCAACAGTGTCTCTCATTGCCTCCCTAAATGCACAACTGCTCCAGAGCATGACAGACACCATGGGAGACACATCCATGACCCATGAGATCAAAAATGCCATCAAAACAGATCTCCTGAAGTGGTACAGCACTGAGGCAGAGAAGAAGATCCTTCATACAGCCTCTGCACTGGATCCTTTCTTTAAAGGACTGCCTTTTATTCTCACAGAGGAGGAGAGATAGGAGATATACAGAGGAGTGACTGAGGAGGCTGCATCTTTGGAGGTAATTATAATTTCATCATGTTTCCTCCCAGACAGCTAGAAGCTCAGCTACATTGTGTTGTGTAATAAGCCCTGCTTCACTGATGCGGTGTGGGAAGTGGAACTGTATGGATTAGTGTGCGGTTTCCCACACCTCATCATAATGAATCACACTCTTAGGCAGTTCAGCTCTTTTTATACTATTATCTTTTGTTCAAACACAGATTACATCTAATAGAAGGACAAACGTGGATGTAGTGCCTAGGGAAAAAGCAACTCTGGAAAACGAAACACCCATTGAGGACAGCCATTCTCCTCCCAAAAAAAAGGCCACAACATCGCTGCTCATAACTTTGCTGGAGCAGTCTTTCACTTTGCAATACAACCTAAGAAACCTATGCCAAGGCAGAAGACGAAATGGAAAAATATTGTAAAGCCCCACCTCTGCCTCTCACTGAGGACCCTTTGAAATGGTGGCGTGAGCATGAGGTCATATTTCCCCTCCTTTCTCAGCTGTCAAAGCAATACTTGTGTATCCCAGGTACAAGTTTATCTGCAGAGCGGGTTTTCTCTATTGCAGGAGATGTTATAACTGCAAAAAGAAGCAGTCTGAAACCTGAGCATGTGGATCAGCTAGTGTTCTTACAGAAAAACCTACATGTTCCCAAATGCTAAGCACTGCAGTTATTACTAATTCATGTTTTTAATGAATTAGTAATTGCTAATTCAGTCTGCCAGTCACACCAGTGTTGTTTTATAGCTTTATAGCACTGATGGTTTGTTTTTGAAGATTGTCCTGTCCAATGTCCATTGCCAATCCATAATCCGTTGCTTCACACTAAAAGTGTCTAGGGGTTAATTTAACCCTCAACCAAATAAATAATATTAAAGTGTATTTTCTTCTAGACAACTGACACCAAGCCACGGTGCCAGCATTAGAGGAAGGAAAATCATTGAGAGAAATAACTTGTACATTGAAGCTTAACCTCGAGTAATTCTTATCTTATTGGATCACAAATAAATACACCAATTTTGGATTCTTATGTAATATTACTATATTTGTGAGTTTGTGAATGTGACCCCATAAGGATTTCCTCAAGGTTAAGCTTCAGTTGACAATTTGATTTTCCTTCCTCTAATGGTGGCTTGTTTGCTAGCTTGGCTTCAGTTACAGATGTAATTGACATGGTAGAGTGCAATGCAGTGCAGGTAAAGTTTTCTTTCTGTAACGTGACTGACTGAGTGTCGTGACAACTCAAGAGCTTATAATATAACGCAGCTCTAGCATTAACTCAACACACATACACACACTGTGTGTTGAGTTGATGCTAGAGCTACATATAAGCTTTTGAGTTGTCACGACACACACACACACACTGTGTGTTTAGTTGACTGGCAGTGGCAGGGGCAAACACAATCATCACAGTGAACCTGGAACATTTTATATTTTTTACAGCTTTTCTGGCACTGGAGAGATGGAGAATGACTTGTTTTCAAAAATGGTCCATTCACATAAGTGAATTGATAAGCTTAAAGCTTATATTTATATAACTCCCCTCTAGCAGCCATCAACTCACTTGAGTTGACTGGCAGTTGCAGGGGGAAACAAACATCATGGTGAACATGGAAGTTATGCAGCAGTGCACTATTGCCAGGTTCACCTTGATGTTTGCTACTAGTCAGGAAGGAAGTGCTCTGTTTTGTAGAGGACAGGTTATTGCACACCTGGAATTTATTGCAACGCATGTCTGTTGTACTCTGTAGCAATAGCAAGTGTAAGGGTTCCCTCAACCAAACATATACTAAAAGGTAAAAGTGTATCTAGACAACTGAAGGCAAGCCAGCCACGGTACAGGAAGGAACATCCTTGAAAGATTAAATCATACATTGAAGCGTAAAACCTTGATTAAATCTTTACTGGATCACAAATACACACAAACCTGACCTAACCTCATATGCCTTGAGTTGTACCAGTGCCAATGCCAAACCTTTCTCATGATTCTGATGCAGATAATCGTGTTGTGTGTTTTGTGATCCCATAAAGATTTACTCAAGGTTTAAGCTTCAGTTGATGATTTACTCTGTCAAGGGTTTTCCTTCCTCTAATGGTGGCTTGGCTTCAGTTGGGTTTAATCGTGGTAGAGAGAGACTGTCTGCACAGGACCGTAACGTTTTCTGTAAAGTGACATAAAAGTGACATAAGTGAATTGATAAGCTTAAAGCTTATATTTATAACTCCCCTCTAGCAGCCATCAACTCACTTGAGTGAGTTGACTGGCAGTTGCAGGGGGAAACAAACATCACGGTGAACATGGAAGTTATGCAGCAGTGCACAATTGCCAGGTTCATCTTGATGTTTGCTACAAGTCAGGAAGTGCTCTGTTTTGTAGAGGACAGGTTATGGCACACCTGGAATTTATTGCAATGCATATATTCACATAAAGGATTTATATATAATGTTTTGTGGGAATTTATGATGACCATTTTGACAAGAATATTAGCTTGGCTGGCTGGCTGGCTTCTATCTTGGCTTTAAAGTACAACTATAGGCTAAACTTTTTTAATTTTGGATAGAGCAAGGGAAGGTTCTTTAATTATTACACCTGTGGTTTATTTTTTCCATGTTGCCCCCATTGTAGAAATTTACCCTCACTTTTTGTCCCAAATTGAAAGTGAGAGGAAGATGGAAATCCCACAAAATTTGGGGGTTTTTCATTTTACTTTCAATGATAATCATAAAAACACAGGACAAATAGAGGGGGTGAATCTCTCCACCGTGGGACAACGGAGACAGCTGTATTAGAACATCTGTCAGTGTTTTATTGCTATGTCCAAACTATGGCCCTCCAGCTGGCAGATGTTCAGGAACTACAATTCCAATCATGCCTAGTTATGTCTGACTGTGTGATGTGAATGTCATAGATTCCTCATGGGAATTGCAGTTCCTGAACAGTTGGAGGCCAGGGCCATAGTTTGGACACCCCTGTTCTAATACATCTCCTCTCCTCTATCCAAAATCAAAAAGTTTTGCCTTTAGTTGTACTTTAAAAGGTAGACCTTATATTAATATTTTCTTTTATGAAGCAGTAAACTGCACTACTACAGTTTTAATGATTTTACTGTTACTTCTAGTAAATAGTGTTGTTGTCTGTCTCTGCTATGCTATTTTCATTTTCAGACCTTCCTATATGTTTGCAGTGCAAGTGCACTATGCAGGGCTTGCAGGCCATGCCAGGGTGCAGGGAAGTGCAAATGTAGAAAAAAGCGGCACTTCCAGCAGTAGGAAAAACTTGATTTTATTGCAGAATCAAAGGTCCAACATCCAACATCGAACACACAGGACAAACTGGATCAGCAGACGCGTTTCACACCATGTGCTTAATCATTGCTCAGGGTCCAGGGAAGTGTCCTTTAAAAGCAAATGAAAATAAAAATTATTCTTTAATTTGTGACTGCTTGATTGCTTTTTTTTTTTTTTTTTTATAAAGTTTTGAAAACCATTGGGCAGTGGGCTGGGCATGGGCATTGGGCAGTAATCGTGACACATCGTGATGCATCGCGGAATCGAATCGTATCGAATCGTGACAATAATAATCATAATTGAATCGAATCGTGAGGTAAGTGAAGATGCACAGCCCTAATATACATGTGTCAATAAAGTGATAAAAAATCCAACAAAGTTCAATAATAAAAAGTTTTAAAGCAAAAAAATTTGTGTGAAGAAAGCACCACCAGTCCCAGCATGCGTAAAGGATAATCTCCAAAGGCAACACTGAAGAGGATGGCAGCTTACCAGAATCAAATGGCCCCCAACTTAACGGGAAAGCCAAAAACGCTAGATAGATATCCCAGGCATGTAGAGACATCAGCACTATTCATTCGACCAAACCTCCAGAAAGCATGAGGATTCCAATAGATGTGGATAGAAAAGGATCATGGCGTAATACAGTATGGAACAAATACATTTATTAAAAAAGATTGCACTTACAAACATCAAGGATAAAAACGCATATATCGCATGTCAGAAATCCGGATGTAACATCGAGCTGCAGCATAAATAGACAGAAAGACCAGCCGGAGTAGCGTGGTGATGTCACGACTGGTCCCATCCAACGCCTTTTTGTCACAAGATTGACGTCGTCAGGGGCGTCAATGGGAAGGTTTGACCATTCTTCAAGAAGCGCATTTGTCAGGTCAGGCACTGATGTTGGAAGAGAGGGCCTGGCTCACAGTCTCCACTCGAATTCATCCCAATGGTGTTCTATCGGGTTGAGATCAGGACTCTGTGCAGACCAGTCAAGTTCCTCCACCCCAAATTCGCTCATCCATGACCTTGCTTTTTGCACTGGTGGGCAGTCATTTTGGAACAGGAAGGGGCCATCCCCAAACTGTTCCCACAAAGTTGGGAGCATGAACTTGTCCAAAATGTCTTGGTATGCTGACGCCTTAAGAGTTCTCTTCACTGAAACCAAGCCCAACCCCTGTAAAACAACCCCACACCATAATCACCCCTCCACCAAATGATTTTGGACCAGTGCATAAAGCAAGGTCTATAAAGACATGGATGAGTGAGTTTGGGGTGGAGGTAACTGACTGGCCCGCACAGAGTCCTGACCTCAACCCGATAGAACACATTTGGGATGACTTGCTGAGAGCAGAGACTGTGAGCCATGCCTTCTTGTCCAACATCAGTGCCTGACCTGACAAATGCGTTTCTGGAAGAATGGTCAAACATTCCCATAGACACACTCCTAAACCTTGTGGACAGCCTTCCCAGAAGAGTTGAAGCTGTTATAGCTGCAAAGGGTGATCTATCTCAATATTGAACCCTACAGACTAAGACCGGGATGCCATTAATGTTCATGTGTGTGTATAGGCAGGCACCCCAATACTTTTGACAATATATAGTATATTTGCAAAAACAAAATAAGTACATTTATTTATTTGTTTTGTAAATGAGCTTGTAATGCATTGCAACTGCAAACGGTGGATTGTGGGTGCAATGCCTGGCTCCTGCAGACTCTTCCTCCAGGTAAAGGCTTCATTTGGAGAGTTGAATAAGTGTCAATAGACTACGAGTGATCACCACATTCATGCTCCATTGGGCACTACAAGACAAGTCTGTCTGCAGTGGTGGAAGATGAGACTTGCAGTTTATTCATTCACAGATCTCTGTGAAAAAATGTCATGGCTCTATAGGTATTTTTTTGGGATGGGGTGGTCCTCTTGTTACACCTTAAATATAGCACATAATAATATAACATGACTTTAAAGTTCACCAAATTAGTTTCAGTTACAAACTATTACTATTCTGCAGTTTCCTTATTATTCTATAATGTAGAAAACCTCCTCCATCTGCATCTTAATTATGACTAGCAGGGGCATGAGTAGCATTGAGTTGGCCTAGCAGCAATTAATGTTCAATGTGCAGACTGGCGGGCTTTCCACTGAACTGGGTACATATAGGAGCCATGTGTTGTGATGTGCCCTGATATCTTTCACTAGGATGGTATTTCATTAGTTAGATTATTTTACTCATGTTAACTTGCTGCAATGCATTTACTGAAGAATGAATAGCAGCGCTCTGTAGCACTACCTATTATATAGAAAGGTAAGCAGCAGGCCAATCATTGTAAGAGTTGCTTTTTAGTACTAGTTTTACAAAAAATATTAACATGAAAAATTTGCAATCTAGTATTTTTTATCAGGCTATGTTTTTTTGTGTTTTTTAACAATACCCAGATCTAGTTCATTAATTAGACCAACAAAGTAAGTCTCTAATAGAATAAAAATAATTCTAAATATAAAATTGTATTTATTATTTTAGCAGGTTTTCCAGGCATTGGGCCTGATGTGGGTCTGCCATTGTTACCGGTTACCTCTCCAGCCCATGTGAGCTGCAGCCCTGGGTGTGAGAACTGAGACATTGACAACTCCGGCATCTTTGTATGGTTGTTTTATTGTATTTTTAGGGGATGGGAGAAGTGAATGAATGGGATACTCCTTTGGCTTGACTATGTACAGTTCTGGGACTTAATGCCCGTTAGCGCTGTCTTGATGCCAGCCGATGCTAGCCAACACTTACTGGCGCTATGAACACACTGTATCTCTGAAAGCTGTGCTGAAACTCCGACTTAAGTTCAGAAGATCCAGGACTGTAGAATATTGAACTTCTAACAATACTTGCACTCAAAAGTCACTGACTACTCCCCCCTGCCTTGCACTGGCCTGAGGTAGCTTGTTGTGAATTCCTGTATGGCTGCAACTCTTAACTGATGCACTACACACTATACACTGACTCGTCAGAGCCCAAACTGCAGGCTCCCCCTTTAACTCTTCAGGGTCCCCTGACTAGATACCCCCTCTGTCACTTCAGGGTCCTCTACCTAGGTACCCCCTTTACAGCTAGCTGACACTTGGATCCTAGAACCTTCTCCATAGTGGTCCCCACTGACACTAGGCAGACCCCCAGGGGCAATCCTCAGTACTCACGACCTGTGTAGGCTTTCTTGGGACTGGACCCCTCTTTCCCTCCGCTGGTTCTCAGCACACCGGATCCCTGCAGCTCAACTCAGCATCCTCTGGATTCTCAGACAGCACACCGAGACATCCACTTCCTCAAACAGGAGGAGAGACAGCCGTTCTCTCCCTCCTGGGACTCTGCTCCTGCCAAAGACGCTGAGTCACACACTCCCCTCAGACTTATACCCACTCCCAGAATCCTTTGCAGCAGAATCTGCCTTATGGGGTAGTTACAAGCCTGAATGTGTCCCTGATTGGGTTTCCTCCACTGCCCTATGAGAAGCCTCTCACAGAGCCAGTGGGGAGACTCCCCTCTCAGCAGACACACCTGGAAGCCCTGACACCCTAACCAAAAAGCAATCATGGCCCTGCTGTTAGGCAGACAAGACCCACTATGCATTTACCTAGCACCTACCAGTAGGGTGCTACACCCACCCCACACCAAAATGAGTCAGGTCCCTCTGACTCTGAGGCAGCCGCCTCCTGTCAAAACTCTGCCAAAAAAATAGGAGTATCCCACAAACCTGGAAAGGGGGGGAAAGTAAAAAAAATAATTTACAAATAAATTACTGTAAAAAAATAGATCTTTACACTCTGCTGTACACATTTTTACAAACAGTTTAAGGTGCATGAAAACTGATGCACCCGCCACCAAATAAACTCATTTGGTGGAGAACAACAAAGAAAAATACAATGCAAACATCCTGACTGTCTATCTCTAAGGTGATCCCACCTGTAAAGAGAAAAGGAAGCAAAAGTTAGTCAACTGCATACACATAGGAAATGCAAGCCTAACTATCTGAACAGCTGAGTGGAAAGATCCTCCTTCCTAGCTGCAAGGGCGACCTTTCCACTCCCTGCCTGACTGTCTCTGCCAACCAGTGTCTTGACATGCTGGGGTCCTTTCCCTCCTGGAAGAGCTTGTCCCCTAACACTAGCTGTCTAGACAGAGTCCTTCTGTTGAAAGTGGGGCACAACACCCTCTGCTGTCCTTCCAAGCACTTCAGAAAGGAAACAGGGCAGGTCACAGTCTTTCATGACCTACAGTCCTGCTGTGTCAGGGAAAACATCACAGGGGTCCTGCAGGGCAACCCTCACCAAAGTTCTAGGACACACTTGAACTTTGTAGAAACATCTTCATCTGTCAAGACTGTGGATGATGTCCCACACAGCCATTTGTAATCCACAAAAGATCCTGGCCCGATGGCCCAAGAGATCTGGCACAACAAACAATTTCCCAAAAGACCCTTGCCCGATGGCCCTAAAAGGTCTGCAACTGCAAACTGCTAACTTCATTAAAGTGTATTTTTTCCCCAAAAATTGTGTTTTAAAGGTCCACTGCGCAAAAACAGTGTGACATAAATTATTGCAACTACCCTCTTTTTATTCTCTAGGGTCTCTGCTACAGAAAAAATGGATTTTTGTAAAATCTTACCGTAAAATCCTTTTCTCTTAGCTCATCGACAGACGTAGTCCTCGGTGATACACCACCTTCGGTTATGTTACCTCCGCAGGAGCAGGACTAGACAGGAAATTAAAAAGCTCTGGCCACACCCTAGGGGCAGTCCCAGAGGGTATATCCTCTCTCTCTCTGCCTCAGCAAATCAGTTATGTGAAAAAGCAGTGCTTAGAGAATTTAACCCAACCCAACTCCAAAACAGAGGGGCGGGGACTACGTCTGTCGATGAGCTAAGAGAAAAGGATTTTACGGTAAGATTTTACAAAAATCCATTTTTCTCTAGCGCTCATCGACAGACGTAGTCCTCGGTGATACACCACCTTCGGGACGTCCCAGAGCAGTATCACAACTGAGGGGTGGGAAAATGGAAATCAAATCCCAATCTAGAAGGCCCAACCGGTGCCAACTAGAAGTTTACAATGCTCATCCTTAATGATGAGACTCAACCAAAAAAAAGAGAAAACAAATTTTTTTTTTTTTTTTTTCAAACAGAAAAAAACCCTCGAGGTAGACCACCGGTCTCCTCAAATTGCGGCCTGCAAAACCTTGCGGCCAAATGAGGCATCCGCCGATGCCGTCACATCAATTTTATAAAATTTTGTAAAGGTATGTACCGACGACCAGGTGGCCGCCTTACATACCTGGACCACTGACGCCTGATGGCGAAAGGCCCAGGAAGTACTGAGCGCTCGAGTGGAGTGCGCCCTAACAGGGAACGGAGGACTCTGACCCTTAATAGAATAAGCCTGTACCACCGTTTGTCTAATCCATTTGGCAATGGTCGCGGCAGATGCAGGCAAACCCTTTCTGGGGCCATCCGTGATCACAAAAAGTGAATCCGTCTTACGGAATGATTCCGTAGCTTTCAGGTATACCCTGATTGCCCGAACCACATCTAAGGAATGCAACGCATGTTCCCGATGATGCTTGGGCTGAGGACACAAGGAAGGTAGTACAATATCTTCATTCAGATGAAAATCTGAAACCACCTTGGGAAGAAAAGATGGCTTAGGATGAAGTACTACCTTATCCCTATGAATCACTAGGTATGGTGACTGGCATGATAATGCAGCCAGTTCTGACACCCTGTGAGCAGAAGTAATAGCCACCAAGAAGGCCACCTTCTGGGATAGAGTAAGCAAGGGAATCTCCCTGATGTTTTCAAAGGGAGGTTTCTGTAGAACCGACAAAACCAAATTAAGATCCCAGGGCGGTAAGGGCGCGCGGACTGGAGGAGCCAGGTGCCGCACCCCCTGGATGAAATTCCGCACCAAGGATTTGGTAGCTAAAGGCTTCTGAAAGAAGATTGCTAATGCTGAAACTTGACCCTTGATGGTGCTCAAGGCTAGCTTCTGCTCAACCCCTTGTTGCAAAAAAGCCAATATTCGAGTCACCGAATAGGTACGTGGAGGAAATCCTAAAGATTCGCACCACGCAATATAAGTCTTCCATGTGTGATAATAGACTTTGCTGGAAGTCGCTTTCCTTGCTTTAATAAGGGTAGGAATGACTGAAGTAGACAAACCTCTGTCCTTCAGTACTTGGGTCTCAATGGCCAGGCCATTAAAACCAGCGACTGTAAAGCACGAAGGTAAATTGGTCCTTGAGACCACAGACACTCCCTGAGACGAAGTTCCCACGGAACGTCTGCGACTAACATGTCCAAGTCGGCCAGGCCGGCTTGAGGAGGCCAGCCTAGAATTTCTAGGACCACTGGCACTGATTGGATCTGAACCAGGCGTCCCTAGAGCTATCTGGCCCCGACCATCCGAGAAAGTCTGGTCGTTTTCTGTTCCCACACATTTATCAGATACCTGATAGTTATCAGGAAAGGTGATCTTTTCCGGTTGAACCTCAGGGACCGAAGTCACCCGACTAGAGGCTACTTGGCCTATCTGGTCAACCAGATCCGATTCCTGTGAGGTATCGGGACTAATCTTAGGAAAAGGTAAAGGAAAAGATCTTTTCAGGGAACGGTAACTACCGCTTCCTGTGGTACTTAAATGTTGGAAGGGAAGAATCGCACCGGTAGTAGTGGTTGATGCTCGATCTAATGTCCTGAATACCGGTGAAAACGTCCCCCCACCCTGAAACCGGGTGGGGGCGCACCTTCAGGCTGTGTACTCCTTTGCTTCGGGTTTGGCTGGGTTGGTCCCCTTCTTGAACCCTCCTGGAGGAGTCTTGCCTTTCCCGCTAGTACCAGCCGGGCGCCCTTTATGGGCGGTAAAGAAAGGTCCTCGCTTGTTGCGAGGTCCCTTAGCTTTTGCAGCCTGTGGCAAAAAAGTGCTCTTGCCCCCAGTGGCATCCTTAATGATTTCATCTAGGTTGGCTCCAAATAGACGATTCCCCTGAAAGGGGAGATTGGTCAAGGTCTTTTTGGAACCTAGGTCAGCTGACCAGCATTTTAACCACAGCACACGTCTGAGGATCACTGCTAACTTAGATGCATGCCCTAATAGGGGAGTAGTGTCCAAGGCTGCGTCACAGATAAACCGTAGCCCTTGTATGATCTGTTCCATCAAATCAGATGTCTCCTGGGGAATATCTTTTCCCCTAAGATCTTGGCGTACCATTTTCGCCCATTCCGTAAGTGTCTGGGAAACTAGACCAATAACGATTACTGGTCTAAATGCTGACCCTATCAGAGAAAAGATAGTGCGGGACTCTGCTTCTATCTTTCGATCCACCGGATCCTTAAAGGACGAAGTGTCCTCCACTGGAATAACCGTGGCTTTATTCAGCCTGGAAATAGGCGGATCCACGACTGGTGGTACCGTCCATTTCTTAATGATGGATTCCTCAAACGGATAGCGTCTAGCAATACGCTTGGAAATAGTAAAGGTACGTTTAGAATGCTCCCATTCTCCTTTAATCTGATTACCAAAACATTTAGGTACAGGAAAAGCCTTCGCCGTCTTGATGGGCTTATTAGTCCCAAAAGGCCTCTCTGTTTCAGTTGCCTCTGCCGGTAAAGCCTCAAGTTTTAAGGTTTCTTGCACTGCCACAACTAGTGCGTCCACCAATGCTTCTTCCTGAATTATAGCAAGAGAAGAAGCGTCCTCCTCACTGTCTGAGGGGGCTTTACCTGGGATAACAGCCCTTGCAGAGGAACCTGCAACTGCCGTGACCATCTCTGAATCTGAGTCAGAGGTGTCAGATGGTATAGGGGTAGGCGGGGGTCGTTTCCTTGACCCCCGTCCCTGACAGGCCGCCTCCACCCGAGCCACCATAGACTCCAAAATTGCTGTAAATGACTCTATACTCTGTGCACCGGCGGGTCCCGAGGCCCCCTCGAGGGAAACAGGTGGGGGAATATGTGTGGCAGGGTCCATAATAACTCCAGTTACTTCCTGGATAATATAATTCAAAAGTAAAGAAAAAAACTTTTTTTTTTTTTTTTTTTCTGACCCCCAGCGCCACAAAAAAGCCCCTTAGTGTTACCTGCTTAGGGATCCCTATCGATCGAGAGAGAGAGAGATAGACCCCCAGGCTCACCACTTGATGCTCAGAGTTAAACTGCAACAGCTTACAGCGCTGTCTTGACAAACAGGAAGTCTTTTGGCTGGCTGCCCAGGAAGAAAGGAGGCGGCTCCGCCCCTCTGCACGCCTTCCGGCGCCTCCCCCAAGCTCCACGAGGTGTAGGATCACCTCAAACATGGCCGCCCCCATGCTGGAGACACGAGGCTACGCCAAAATGGCGGCTCGTGCGATCCAGCAAAAAAAAATGGCGGCGGCCTAAACTGAATAGCGGTGTGCTGCAGGGCACACAACACTCTCTCTGCATGGGGATATGGCGTGGTTGGCGGTACCGGCCCTGGCGGACCGCGTGGCCGTTCGGGAGGCCTGCTAATAGCTGGAGATCTGATTTGGAAGGCAGTCTACATGTCCGTGGCTTCTGACTGGTAGGTAGCTTATACTTAACCCATAAGATTCCCAGAATGCCACAGATTACATCTTTAAAACATGTATACAATAGATTGTTAGCTCCCAAGCCAAGCCTCCTGGCTTTTGCACACATAAATCACACTCAAAATAGGAGGATTTGTGACATGTTATAGGATAGAAAGGACTCTTTCTTACCATACAGAGAGGGGCCCGCGTTCACCACAAAACCCGTCAGGGAAAAACGGGGAACATACTACTCACCATACCGGAACCAGGCGGGCACCAACTCCTGACAGTACCCCTCTCCACCGGGGCGGGAGGGCTGTCGACCGATACGGACGCCGTGACTCATGGTCTTTGGCGTTTCGGCGAGACGTTTAACTCGCGTGGACAGTCCTTTAATGGGACTTTGTCGCGGCCGACCCAGCGCGGAGCTATGGCCTGCACGCGCACGTAGGCTGAACTGGGGTGACCACCGGATCTCAACATCCAGCCCGTCGCCCAGTTCAGCTTTCTTGCTTGAAGATCTCACAGGAACACTGGAGAAAAAAGCTGTCTAAAAAAATCCTTTAAGAAAAAATTCTTGCCAGGACCTAAGATCCCAGCAAGGTGTCTAGGTCCTTACTCCTAACTAGACAGAAAATAACTGATTTGCTGAGGCAGAGAGAGAGAGGATATACCCTCTGGGACTGCCCCTAGGGTGTGGCCAGAGCTTTTTAATTTCCTGTCTAGTCCTGCTCCTGCGGAGGTAACATAACCGAAGGTGGTGTATCACCGAGGACTACGTCTGTCGATGAGCGCTAGAGAAAAATATGTTATGTTGTATAATGTTTGAAGGTTCTAAGTAATTTTCTAGAAAAAAATGTCAGAAAAATGCCTGGTCTTAAAGTGGTTAATTAGCTGCAAAACCTTCTTGCTCTTTCTTGTTACTACCACTTACTTTGCCAGATTTTTGCAGTGTATCAACTTTTTTGAGACAGTTTGCTGCTGTCAATTTCAAAAATACCTTATTTTTTTCTTAAAATTGTACATTTTCTCAGTTTAAACTTTTGATATGTTTCCTGTTTTCTATTTTGATTAAAAGATGGGTTTCTGAGATTTTTAAATTATTGCATTCTGTTTTTATGTAGGTTTTACACAGCGTCCCAACTTTTTTGGAATTAGGGTTGTACTTTAGGCTAGATGGAAAAAAATAAACAAAGCAAAGGTATATTTATTTATTGTACTCCCATTCTTATAAACACCCTTATTACCTTCCCACCCAACCTATAGCAGAATCACAGGCCATGTGGTGGCTTTACTATTCTGAATGGACGTCATATGATGTCCTCTCGGAAAGCGTCACTCGTGCAGCCGCGCAGTGGAGCGATCTGTCACCAGCTGTGTCCACCAGACATGACTGACTGATCAGTGTACCGGCTCACTGCCGGTACCATGAGACCACTGTGATCATTCACGGCAGATCACATGACAGTTGTAAACAATACATGGCTTTCTTTTATGCCATTCATTGTTTACAATTGTGTTGCTTGCCGTGATTGGTCAATGTGATCACATGGTACAGACAGAGTCAATTACAGCCCATATGTAGCATGTGATTAGCTTTGACCAACCACAGCCAATAACAACAGAACAAACTAAATGAATCAGTTTTATTCAGTAAAATGCTTGCTTATAACAATGCAATTCACTACGATAAGCAATCATAATGTGTAAAAAAAAATCTCGATCACTTCCTCAGAGTAGTGCAATGTTAGTATGATAAGATTATATTGCGCTGGTCACAGTGTATTAAAAAAAAATATAAAAAAAGCGAAAACATTTTAAAAAAATAGAAAAAATAAAAACAGACAGTATGCAATAAAAAAAAATGTGAAAATGTTTTTTTCATTTCATTTTCCAAACAATTATGACAAAAAACACAACTTCAAAAACCCACCATGCCTCTTACTAAATACATTGGACTGTCTACTTTTCAAAAAGGGGTCATTTGGGGGGTATTTGTACTGTCCTGACATTTTAGGGCCTCATAAAATTAGATAGTCCATTAGTACTTTAGGAGTGATCAATTTTCAGATACTGTATATATCATAGTTTGTGGGGCTCTATAACTTTCCTACATACTAAATAATATACACTGATTTGGTTTATTTTCACCAAAGAAATGTAGCAGAATATATTTTGGCCTAAATTTATGAAGAACAAATATTTATTTGCAAATTGCTATAACAGAAACAAAGAAAACCATGTTTTTTCCAAAATTTTCAGTCTTTTTTTTTTAGCAAAAAATAAAAAACCCAGTGGTGATTAAATACCACCAAAATAAAGTTCTAGATGTGTGAACAAAATTATCAAAATTTAGTTTGGATACAGTGTATGACCACGCAAATGTAATTTAAAGTGCTACAGCACTGAAAGCTGAAAATTGGTCTGGGCAAGAAGGGGGTAAACGTGCCCTGGTAAGTGGTTTAGTAGATATGGTACACATAAGGAAAAAAGGGGCAACAGACAATAAATTCAAAGTCCACCTTTGATATACCAAAAGCTTTATTAGTAAACAAAACATCTCATATTCTACCCCTCAACCCCTACTGTCCTCCCCACACACAGCTTCCATTTTATATTGTACAACATAGTGCTGAGATCAGACAGTATTCCATAAAACATGCATATACAAGAGTATTATACAATGACCTGTCTCCAGAAGGATAGAGCAGAGACAAGTAGTAGAAGGAAACAACAAAGTCTGCATTGGCACTCTATGTGTGCCACTCTGTGAGCATCCCAGGAGAAACCAACTTTTCTTCTAAAATCATGTACATTAAATAGATAAACATCCTGTGGCACCCAAATATTTTGAAAATACTTGAGAAGTGGCTGTGCCTTGACACCATAAATCTTTTAATTTTACAACAAAATATAGATGTGAAAAGCTCACAATATATCTTCTGGCATGAATTCATGTTAAAGGAGAAGTCCACTACTGACCAGCAAGTGGAACAGGAAAAATTTAACAAGTACACTTTTTCTCACTGTGGCAAACAGTATTGGTACTTTCAGGCAGGAAACACGGAACTTAACGCTATGGTGGGTAAAGTTATGGAAATTGGTTTCACCAAATGATCAAGGCCATGGGGTTTAGAAACCCATAGTTCCACAACTCCTGCCATTTAATTCTGATGCTTTACGAATCTGGACCAAGGTAATGTTGAAACATTTAGACCTACATCTTTTGGCTACACTTTAAGTCATCCGTATTAACCTCCCTGGCGGTATGATTCTTTTGGATTTTAGGTGCTGAAAGCGGTACCATTATTTTGCATGTAATTCTTGTGAATGAGCAGCCCAAACCAACTGTATACATTTATTATATATATTATATATATATATATATATATATATATATATATATATATATATATATATATATATGTATGTATACATATATTATGTATACATATATTATATATATATATATACGTATATATATATATATATATATATATATATATATATATATATGTATATAATGTATACAGTTGGTTTGGGCTGCTCATTCACAAGAATTACGTATATATATATATATATATATATATACATATATATGTATATATGTATATGTATGTATATATATATATATATATATATATATATATATATATATATGTATATATATATATATATATATGTATATGTGTATATATATATATATATATATATATATATATATATATATATATATATATATATATATACTGTATATATATATATATTTATATATATGTATATATATATATATACATATATTTACATAAAAAGTACAGTAAAACTGCAGGAAAGGGCACTGGGGGGCAATGTAATGTGATTTTATTTTATTTTGAACGGTATCAGTGTGTTTGGTGCATTTTACATTTGAATTTGCCGCCGGTTCCACCCCCCGGCGGACGTCACGTCGCCGGAGACGGAAGCCGGGGCTCGCAGACGATCGGGAGGAAGCTCCGCCGCCGCACACCGCTCGCAGTCTTCGCTGGATCCCGGAGAAAAGGTAAGTAAAACCTCCTCCAGCATCCAGCGATCTTCTTAGCGCTACCCCGAGTGTGACTCGGGGTTACCGCTTTTGGCACTAAAATCTTACCCCGAGTCACACTCGGGAATACCGCTAGGAAGGTTAAAAGTAGTAGAAATCTCTCTGGCAGCCAGCTGAAGCTGGAGGAAAGCGAAGGCCATTTGGTCATGGAAGTTGCTCTGATGAAGGCAAGCTAAACAAATTGGCTAAATTGAACATAAAGGTTAACGTTGCTTACACAATGACCCCACTCTTCTGCTACCAGCAATTTAAAAGTAACTTTTAAAGGACATTTACTGCTGAACTGATGTACATAACCTACGTATTACATATATTGCCTTGAAGGACCTTGCTAGACAAAAGTCACAATGTGTCAACGTTAAAAAAAATGTTATTATAAGTCTCCATTCACACTGGTACGACTTGTCAGGCGACTTGGTCAGCCTGACAAGTCACGCACCGTCACGTCCCGTAGAGTAGTACAGGAACCGTTCTTAGACTTAGTTCTTAGACTTAGAAAAAGGGTCCTGTACTACTTCTGGGGCGACATGGAGCGACTTGCATAGACATTCATTTTATGAAGTCCGTGCAAGTCGTGCCGAAGTCGTGGTGCACGCGACTTCACAGGTCGCCCCCTATGTCAGAGCGCCGTAATGTGAACCGAGCCTAAAAGTTTTCTCTTTTTTAATTTTTAATAGTTACTACCTAAAAGGCAAGATAAAATAATATCATTATGAGCTGAATGTAAAACCACCAAGACAAGCATAGGGAGGAATCATTTTGATTGGTACTTCCATCAGCTATTGGGTAATAAGCTAGTCACTAGCTTATTAGAACCGTTGTGAAGCAAATCTGGAGTTTACTTGTTTAAACGCTGAAAGCCTAAAATATGTCAAGAGGACTAAACTTTGCAGCAACAAATCTCTAATATATGAAATCCTTGTAAATTAAGAGGAGCTACAGTCACCTATACAAAATTGTAATAAAATCACTGCCGTGATTGATATCACACACAGCACCTAGTTAGGATATGTTTATAACCGTCTAAATAGTTTTTACTTGCCAAATCTGTGATTTCATAAGTCCTTCCGGAATTCAGGCAGCGGCCATCGAAGATGTGGGCATCTGAAGCCTGCTCCTATGTACTGTATTTCCAGGATTCTGTGTACCTGGCTACACAGCATGTACCTCCCCATCTTGCGCCTGCACAATGATGACACTGCACGATGCACATTGAAGCTTAGGCTATCGAAGACTCCTGGGATATTCCGGAAGTCAGTAGGACAGCCTAATTACATCGCTTGTCTAGATGGCTGAAACAGGAGGTCCCGGGGGAAAATAATAAAAAAAGGAACTATCACAGAACTTCAAAAATTGTTATTAACCAATTACATTAGCGCTGTTGGTGGGCATTAAAATAAGAATAACACTGGAAAATGAGTAAAACTCTGCTTTAAGGATCGTTGACAACCCTTCACTTTTGCATTACATTAACTGCAATGTTCTACCCCTGAATGAAATTGTCCTTTACCTCAAGAGTAGGCTATTTGTGGCCATCATTTCTGAACTAAAGATGGCGAAATTGCATTAATGGTCCATCCTTACACAGTAACATACAAAAGAAGAAAGCAAACTGTGACTATTGGCTGATGTGGAACTAAAGATCACAGAAAACTATACTAATCACTTCTATCACTGCAACCTTTCATTGCAGCACAGCTGTACAGCCACAGGCCGTGAAAGTCTGCATAGAACAGAGACAGCCGAGTTCTGCATGCATGTGACCCACATAGGGTTTAGATGCTCCCATACCATTTTGTATTGGTGCTCTGCCATTCACAGTATTCAGTGGGGAAAAAAAACACCCATCTTGTATCCATAAAGAATTCAATATATACATGGTGCCTGCTTCCCTCTCACATAGAAATACGAAAACAAACTCTGAGAAAAGCATTTTCATCACTTATTAAACAGCTGACATGAGGCACTTAACCAACCCCATGCAATACAAATTCCATTACCATGTCATGCAAAGTTCTAAAGATAGACACAGTCTAGGGACAATAGGAAAAAAGCATTCTAAACTGTGGATGGTAAAACTATATGCATCATAATTATTCCCTCAATGAGCAAATTTCATATGCTGCTTTTATTGTATTAATATTTTGCATGATACATATCATAGATATGTGTAGATACCTAACGTCTACGCCTACACATACTGAAGAAAGTGATTTTTTTTAGCTTAGTTTCTTGATAAATGCAGATACTTTATGAGAGTATTTAGTAGCTAATGACTTGTTTGAGCTCTCGAAATGTCTTTTAGTTAGCATAAAGGGTCAATAAATGAATTGACCAACAAACTTATTTTTGATGCGGTTTAGTACATATACAAGTAGAAATCTGATTTTTTTGGAAAAAAAAAAAGAGATCTGATTGATCGCCATAGGCAATACATAGCTCTTTATTCAGACATTAAGGTGCTTATGTTATGGTAACGTTCTTGGTAGCAAACTTTTGGTAGCTAAATACTAGATCTGGGGCATTCTTATCACAGTGCAGCCTGAAGGTCAAAGAGTGGAGGCTATCATGGAAGGATTAAATCTACATTTCCCACAGATAAGCCCCATTGTGACATAGTCACTTTAAACAGCCAGTTGAGCAAAAAGTGAAATTTCAATTATAGGCCAGTATCAGTTATTCTCTGTTTGCATATATTTCCTGGGGACTTTTTGCCATTGTTCCAATGTCTGTTTCTGCCCACCTTGGTGTCTTTGGTGATGGTCACAGTGGAGGAAAGGGACATTTTATTTGTTAGCCTAGAGCATGTAAGTGACCTCTGCTGAAGAAAGCATGAGAGGTAAGATTTGACTTATCTTCCTCTTCAGCATAGGTCATCTGATTAAATACCTAATCCGTCTGACATGTGGCTAGCAAGGTAAGAATTTGAGCTCTTCTTTTACTATTAACGTATGTGCCCCTGCAAGACTAGCTTAATATTAATATTTTAGTGTAGGTGTACATTATTGTAAAATGCACAGCTGAAATTGAATCACTGTGCTATTCTCTTGGAGGTGCACTTTTCTCACATCTGGCCTTGCCTGACCTGCTCTAATTACAGAAAGCTTTATATACAGTAGCAGCATGTAAGGTGTGTACTACCTGTTCAAGCCACAACATTAGACTGTGCCTTTAACTACAAGAATGAAAGGAAAAAACAAACTGGCAACTTTGGTTCTCTCAACAAAAGTCTTATCACTAAAAATCTCAGATCTGGAACCTTAAAGAAATCAGTCAATAACAAGCCTATACTGAAAATATCATAATCAGAGACTACCTCGAGTGAAACTGCATGACAAAACTGCAAGTAGACCCAGAGATATGAGCAGCTGAAGATATATGCATATATACTGTATGCATATCTCAACTTTTTCAGTTCTTTACTGTGATGGGTGGACTCGCTATCATATAGGGAGAACTTGCTATCCAATCCGAGGGATCAAGAGTTAGGGATAAGCAGGGCTATGTGGGACCTTTTCAGATTTAGCTGGCATTCGAGAAGTCAATGAATTTGGTTGGCTACACGGATTGTTCGGTAGTCTATGCATAAACAACTTTTTCCCATATGTCCAGCTAATATTTCCCAAGTTTTTGATAGGTTAACCTTAAGCACAACCCTGATATACCCAAAGTATATGATATCCCTACCCAAAGTTTCAGAAAATGACATCTAGTCTTAGAACATCGTGTCCTTTCAGAAAGTGTCCTAATGTATAGGATGAAAAGATTTTCTGTGCATTTTATAAAGATCTGTGCAACTTTGCCGGTCATCTCATAAAACATAGTGTGATTGTTATCTACAATCAAATTGCATATTTCATGCTATTTGGTATAATGCTGTTAGAAGTATGGCTTATGGGGTTAGAATGAATATATACTTAGAAAAATATTTCAATCAGGATAGGCCCTATGATATTGCACTTTATAAATACCAAGACTATGGCTTTTATACTAAAAGTGGAAACGGCAGTATTGCCCGCTAAAGTTGAAGTAATTGTGGAACAAAATGTGTGTGGCATACGTGACTTCAGTAAAGCAATTTAATTACAGGGTCCCTTTGTTATAGGTGCAAAAAATGTCTACTAACCCAGTGCTATTGTGAACAGCATTTAATAGTTCTCCCACTGTTACATATACCACCTTTGCATCTTATCAGAAGTGAGTGGCTGAATTAGCACATTATCAGGTTCACCTTGGTACTGGAAAATAGGGAGGTGCAGGGGGAATTGGTGACCTTTGAACTTCTCCCATGCTGGTTATGTTACCAGAATATGTTAATGACACCTGCCATTCTAATATAAATGCATCCAGCCAACATTTATAAGCTGCAGTAGATAAATATATTCCTTTCTTTACGGAATAATCACGGAAATGTTATGATCCTAGTTGTAAATAAGGGCACAAAGAAAACTAAGTGTCATCCAAGTTTTAGGTTCCAATTGCAACAACCCTTTTCACAAACCCTTAGCAGTAGCCCTCACCAGTTTGGGGATCTAATATAACAAATGTCACCAAAGGGTCCTCCATCCAATACTTGTGTATTCCTTGAGACCTACATAAGGACTAATCAAAATTTTCATAATGTAAAAAATAGTGTCTATCCAGGCCAACAATCACCCACTGTAGGTGGCTGTTCTGCTATTTTAAGCCAGAGTAGAGTCGCAATGGGAGTTAAGCACTAGACTGAGAAGGCATTATGAGGAAAATTCTGATGACAATACAGCATTTCTAAGCACTTTTACTTCTCTGAAAAACATTGAACTAAAACCTATAAAACAATTGTTGGTATGTCCATGAAGATCAATAAGTATCTTTGTGGACGCTGAGTATTACTGTACTGTGGTGAAGCAATTAGGAAGACCTTTTGATTCTTATACTGCTGGCTCAAACTCGTCAAAATAAGAATGGTCTATGGGCATTTGGCCCATTTTCACAGCCCCCCTGTAGCCTTTGGATTCTTGTTACCTGCGTCTTTGGCAACTGCATTCATTCTTTGTCGTTCCTAACAGATGGGAGCCTTGATCAATAGCAATCCCAACTGTGTTACCTTTGGGATAGTAACAAAATAATTTATAGTTTGTTTTTTTCATACAACATTTTTCCAACAATAAGAAATAGCTGTAATTACTATATCATAACTATTTCAATCCTGGGTGATCAACAACTTTTGTATACAATGCCTGGTCATAATATAGACTGATATAACCATATACATAATTTATACATAAATATAGAAAACATCACCAACATGACATAAGTATTGAATTGTAAACATATCACTTAGGATTGTATCTGATGCAACACATTTGTGGTGTATACCAGTGAACCCACTGTAATATGGGGATGTAAGAACGGCAAGTAAAGCATGCTGAGAACCTGAAGCCATTAATACACCTGTGTAGAGCCTTGCAAGTATTTTATATATTCCCAAGAGATGAGGAACCCCATTCTAATTAAAACCTAAATTGAAAAACACAAACCATTGATGGAGCTCAGTGAAAGTGCATATACACATGTGGCACAAGAATTATAGGTGTGTTGTAGTGGCAGGTCCTGATCCATTGTAAGAAGTCAAATTCAGTGCGATAAACCTTACAAGAACAGCACTTGTAGACTGTTTTTTTTTTGTTTTTTTTTTTGGTTGCTATGATGCACAATCCTCATACATTTTGTGTAAGAATAAGGTGATAATAAGATAGTTGTGAAAAGTGTGTAAAGAAGGGCTGCCAATAGATACAATCAGATAACTGATGTTACTTTCCAGGCTGCTTTATTTTACATGGCAGTTAGAATCCAATAACTACATAAAGACAAATTAATAGGTAGTCATTTCTGCCTAATAAAACACAGCATCTGCCCACAGCATAACTACAGCTGTAGTGATCTATAGGTCTAATATGGGTCCCAACAACTCAGGCACCCAGTGCATAAAGGACATATCTCAACGGCCCTGTCTGACTGTATAGTGATTTATCATTGCAGCATCAATGAAATGTAAAAAAAAAAAAACACATATGCAGCAGAAAAACTTTTGCCATGAGCTTTGAAAGCAGTTTTTACTACCACTACTTTTTGGATGACACAGGCTGCTGTAGTGGGATTGTCATTTGGTGATATATATCACAAAGTAAAATACTTGCCTCTGATGACCCATATGGAAAATGTGATTTCTATAAACACATACTTGGTCCATGTACGTGACCTCACTTAAAGCTGAACAGATACGTTTTACTACCCTAAAACTAGTATGAACTTTGTGAGTAGCTGGTATCATGTCATTTAAAACATTTGATATATCATGCTTTCCTAACAGATTTCATATAAGCTGTAGATTTAGTGATGACAAAAGGAAAAAAGGAATTTTGCTAATGAGGTGCAATCATCCATCAATACATCATAACGCCTTTAATACGGAAAAGACAAGGCCCACACCTAATTCAATTCACAAAAGGACTCCCCAGTTCGATCCATTTAATGAGCTCTTACATACATATGTCACCCAGGCTGCTTATATAGAGCCCTAGGCATGTGACAGTAAAATCCTTTCCATTTCATTGAGCATCATGATTGTCAAGTAAGGAGTTGGAAAGTGAAGATGGTTCTCTGCAGAATCTGTGGATGGGTGAAATGGTTACATGTTTGTTTAAGATTTGGAAAATACAATTCTTCATTTTCATCCATGATCAAAGCATGACACGTTTCACTTCTAATTGTTTCCTTCAGTCTCTCTCAAGTCAGGTTTAAATCAAGTCTTTAGTTATTTGAGAACACAGTGGACAAAAAGTGAACACCGTAAAGTCTTCCAACCAGTTCTGGAGCTCAAAGTCTTCATATAAACATTGCTCCTCATAGAGCAGGTATCACACAGCAGACTTGCAGACTGTATTGGGTGTGGATAAAAAGGCATAAAGGTAAGTTCCCTTCTCTCATGGTTTATCCAAGCACAGAAGCCTTCTATCCACTGGTCTCAGACAACAGCTGCAACCTGGAAACTCCAAGATGATTTAAATAATTCAACCCTGTACACTTGGCCAAAGTTCAAAGTTCATCCTCATCCAGCTTGGCCAGCCGGGGGACAGGTACACCCATTTCATCAGCGGTAGAGGAGTAGCCAGGGAGTTCTCGGCCCAATGTGCTTAGTTTCTAGAGGAGAGAGACAAAGAATAAGGCTTACTTCATAAACAAGATATTAATCAGATAGGGCTCATTTACATGGGCACACCTGGGCATTTGCTTACTTTTCTTCTTACAGCTGAGCAGTGTCCAGGAAGCTCAAAGAAATTGAATGGGCATGCATCACCTGTAAGGACTCATCTGCACAGCTGAGTGAGGACCGCCTGTACACAGCTCAGCTGTGGAAAAAAAATGTAGGCATGGGCCTAAAGCCTAGTACACATGGGCAGAGTGTGTATGGCAGCAAGTCCAACAGAAGCCAGCTGTTTGTCCGGCTTCTGTCGAAGGCTCATGATCCCGGCCAATGGCTGAGAGCGCTGACTGGAGTGTTCTGGTGGGGGGCCATCTCTCTGTCAGAACACTATTGCTCAGCAGGGGAAATAACTGTACTAACGTTGGATTGTTAGTACATCGGCTCTGACCTAAGCTGACAATTTTTTTTTTGTTCAACCCCTGGTTTAAACTAAAAAAAATAGGGCTGTGTACTAGGCTTAAGCATCCATGAGAATGAGCCCACAAAATAATAACATACATGGAGACACAGTGAAAATACTTTTAGTGAATATTTGAAATGTAGATATTATAAATATTTATATGGTGCTAACAATTTATTAAGTGCTCTACATACTGTACATTCACATCAGTTCCTGCCCCCAAAGAGCTTGCAATCCAAGTTACTGGGGCCAGTTTGGACACCCAATTGGATAGCCAGTTAACCTGCCAGCAAGTTTTTAGACTGTTTATAGACTGTTTAGGCATAGGGAGAGCAAACTCCATCCAAAGGGTGTCCTGACCAGGATTCAAACCAGGGACCTCAATTCTGCGAGGCAGATAAGCTAACCACTGAGCCTACCTTACTGACTTCATAGGTAAAGTGTTGAATATTTTATATGATGAGAAACTATTACTCCATTTTACACCAAATAGGTAGTATATTTTCAATATTTAGGTTATAAATTATAAAATAATATAATATGATATATAATCTTTATGTTTTTAGATTGTAAGCTCTAACGAGCAGGGCCCACTGATTCCTCCTGTATTGAATTGTAATGTAACTGTACTGTTTACCATAACATTGCAAAGCGCTGCACAGACTGTTGGCTCTATATAAATCCTGTATGATATTACTAATGATAATAATGTCTCAAAGTGTTTATGCTTATGGTGGTGGGGGGGGGGGGGTCTGATTTTCCTTTAATGTGATACATACATAGCTACAAATAGAAAACACCCACATGGGTTATAATTACAGTTTCCTCTTTTTGAACAGATGTGAAAAGTTATGATCTTTGAGTCCCCACTTATTTATACCTACTGGATACTGTGTACAGCCCATACTTGTTGTATGGTGTGTGTTATTAAAACGAAAAAAAAAAAAAAATTATAAAAGGATAGACTATCTTAGCTTGTTTAGATTCATCTAATGATCAACATCCTGCTGCACTTTTTTAGTAAAACTGGAAATCCTCCAGTTATTTGTGACCCTCAATGTGGTAAAACAAAGCTTAACTTTTAGAACTACACTTACAGGTTTCATCTGCAGCACTACCTGCTGGTAAAATCTGATATTGCATGTACCTATGATGAAGTACATCATGTCATCTATGATGTACTACCTTTCAGTTTTGTGTAGTCAGCAACCGTTATCCATGGCATAGCAACACTTCAGCACTAAACCATTGTACATAATGGTAGCAAAGAGAACTGTTTACAGGAAAACTGGAGATCTGAGGTCCCTACGTGTAAACATAGTTTATGGTAGTTCTTTAAAGAAAAACTATTTGTGGCCAACAGATTTCAGCTCTTTTTTGATCTAGTATTCATCGTAGAAGCTTCTCCAGGTCTAGATCAAGATCATCATTACAACATGAAACACTTGGTGCTCTTGTATAAAAACAAACAAGATGTAACCCAAAGTAATCAATTAACTTACAACTAGTTAAATTATGAAAATTAAATGTAACTTTAGGCAAATTTAGAAATGGCATACGATGCAACCTGCATGTTTTTTTTTTCAAGTTTCCCCTGTAACATACTTTAAGTAGAAAACAAAAAAAATTAAAGCACATGGCCAGGTAACACATTTTTAACCAGTTCAGCTCTCATACCTGTACACCCCCTATAGACTAGAACAATTTTAATGTTTTACCAATGTGCCCTCTTGATTTGTTGATAACCTAGTCATTAGAGATGGGCTCAGGCGTGTTCGGGATCGTAGTCCCATCACACCTGGCCAATCCGGCCAACACTGCACACCACTAATCACAGACAATGAGACATTTCCCGGTTCGCAGCTGCACAGACTGGGAAATGTCTCACTGCCTGTCATTGGCAGTGTGCAGTGTCGGCTTCCTGGCAGGATCGGGCAGGTGGGTTGGGACTAAGATCCCAAACATGCCAGATCCCATCTCTACTAGTTATTATTTAACATAAAAAGTAATACATATATTATTTTCTATGCAATCTATAGAAAAAAAGTTGAAACAAAAAGAAATTCTGTTTTGACCAGTGCTAGTTTTAAAAATGTTTTTAAAAATGTGTCACTTAAAATGTAAGTGCCAGACTGCATCATATATGTATTTTCTAATTTTGTCTATACTAAACTTAAAGGCAAAAATTTCTAGATTGCTATTGGACTGACTAGTATGACATGACAAGACACAGCTTGTAGATCCTCAATTTAATCCTCAAGTTACCCATCCTGTACTCCTTTAATTTTCTAACAGCAATAATGTATTCTTACACGACTGGTTGGGTCACTTTGTGGGGTTCCATTGGACACAGTAGAGGTGGACGACTCTGGATAATGATTTAAATTAAGGTTGATGTGTGCTGGGGTCAGAGTTGCTGGGGGGAGGACATCTGAATGTGAACTCTTTCGAGGAGGGTGAACCTGTAAAATTATAAACATAAAAACAAGGTCAGAAGCACTTTACTAGCAGCATTGATGGTAAATTATCAGAATTTCTTGTGTTTTATTTTATATACTTTAATTAGGCCACAAGCAAATGGTGTTTTTTTAGGCTCGGTTCACACCTATGCAGTTTTTTTTGATTGTTTCTGCACTTCTTTTTTCTGTGCGTTTTGCATGTGCACACGCAATTTTACAGCGATTTGCGTTTTGTGTTTTTTATACTTTATTTTGGGCCAATTTGTTGTTGGGCAGATTAAAAAACGTAAATTGCGGCAAAAACACACTATTTGCTTTTCTGCCGCTTCTCCATTGAAGCCTCTTGAACCAAAAAAAGCACCATTTTGCTTTTAAAAAAGTCCTTGACCCTTTTCAAAAACACAGTGCTGAAGGTGAGGTGAACGTGTCCCATAGGAAACTATGTTAAATTAACTGTTGTACATTTCTGTAAAAAACAAAAAACACCAAAAAAAAAAAACACATAGGTGTTAACCAGCCCTTAAACTGTAGCAGTTTGCGATTATTTTAAGAGTAGCAAAATATGTGGTTCCCAATATATGATAAACTGGGAATCCCAAAAAAAGGGATCCTAGGACCCCCAATTTTAGATCTGAAACCACAATCTTCACATATTTTCCTCTGGCTAGAGAGCTAAGCTTATCAACCAGAAGAGGTTTATAAAAAATAATGCTGTGTACAAAAGTATATGCCATTTATTTATTTATTTTTTACTTTAAGCTACACAATGAAAGAATGTATCTGACTGGTGGTATACGTTCCATTTTTCCAGACATTCTACGCATAAGGGCAGCAACTGCAGTGGGGACTAATACTTCAAAAGTTTTAACATAATTTGAAAAAGTTATTTTATTGTTTTTTTAACAGTTGCACTTATTAGACGTGTTCAGCAGCATGAACAAGTAAAGGTACACATAAACCAAATCAAGCAGTCATTAAACAACAAAATACACCATAGATAAATGGTCATAGGAGTCATACAAACATTAATCCAAAACAGACTAGTCTAAGAAACAGCCTAGGGAATTGGGTCAGAGCTAAAAGAAGAGGGACAAGGAGAATGGAGGGTTACGATAAGTAAGGGAAAAGGAAGAAGAGTGGAAAAGAGAGGGGGAAAGGGGAGGAAAAAGGGAGTGAAGGGAAGATGAAGGGGGGGGGCAGTGGAAAAGGAGTAGTGCATGGAGGTAGGGTACCATACACAAGGTGCAACAGATAACCGCCAGTTATATATAGCAACACCTAAACAGTAATGCCCTGCACCTCTATCCAGCCAGCCCAAATTTTGTTGAATTTAGCAGGACAGTTTTGGCTGATGTACATAAGCTTAGTTAGTGGATAAGCCCCATTGACCACTGCCTTCCAGCCAGACACCAGGAGCGGAATAGGCAGCTTCAATTTCAGCAGGATTTCCCTTCTAGCACAATAGGCCTAAATAGGCTAATACAGTCTGATCCATAAATATTGGGACATTGACACAATTCTAATCTTTTTCACTCTATACACCACCACAATGGATTTGAAATTAAACAAACAAGATGTGCTTTAACTGCAAACTTTCAGCTTTAATTTGAGAGTATTTACATCCAAATCAGGTGAAAGGTGTAGGAATTACAACAGTTTGTATATGTGCCTCCCACTTTTTAAGGGACCAAAAGTAATGGGACAATTGGCTGCTCAGCTGTTCCATGGCCAGGTGTGTGTTATTCTCTCATTATCCCATTTACAAGGAGCAGATAAAAGGTCCAGAGTTCATTTCAAGTGAATTCTATTTGCATTTGGAATCTGTTGCTGTCAACTCTCAATATGAGATCCAACGAGCTGTCACTATCAGTAAAGCAAGCCATCATTAGGCTGAAAAAACAAAACAAACCCATCAGAGAGATAGCAAAAACATTAGGTGTGGCCAAATCAACTGTTTGGAACATCCTTAAATAGAAAGAACGCATCGGTGAGCTCAGCAACACCAAAAGACCCGGAAGACTACGGAAAACAACTGTGGTGGATGACCGAAGAATTCTTTCCCTGGTAAAGAAACACCCTTCACAACAGTTGTCCAGATCAAGAACACTCTCCAGGAGGTAGGTGTATGTGCGTCAAAGTCAACAATCAAGAGATAATTACAGAGTGAATACAGAGGGTTCACCACAAGATGTAAACCATTTGTAAATAGATTAAGGTGTGTCTGAAGGTAGCTTTTTTAGAAAAATCGGAAATTTAGCACCACAGTACCAACGTCCCCAAATTACATTTTAAACGGAGCATAATTCTGAGATCACAGAGCTCCCGCCAAGGCGAGATAGGTGAGGGCTTGGAAAACCAAATAATGGGACTTTAGCGGTACCAGCTAAACATTAAATATTCACAAAGAGATAAAAAATATTTAAGCTTTATTCAGTCTACATATAAAATCATCCGCTTAGCAAAAGCTGAATGAAGAAAACAGAAAATGCAAAAAACAAGAAACAGAAAACAAACCAAAAAACAAACGTGATTGGTAGGATAAATCACATAGGTAGATATAGCAGTGTAAACAAGACCATACATAGAATATATGCAAGTGGCTACTCCGGTGAATAATCCGGTTCTAGTCCACAGAGCAGCGCCCAAAGAGCAGCGCCCAACATGTTTCGCCGGAGGCTTCTTCAGGGGCGTTAATATGTGAAACCTATGGTCGTGATACTTGATAAACACCTAGTTAGATTTATCATTCATATGCAGTATATCCTGATACTATTTAAAAATCTTGAATAGAGATCATGGGGATATGAGCAGGGACACATCAAAGGGTTAACCCTGGTGATTAGATAGATTGCCACACTGAACTGATGCTTTCAGCCAAAATGACTAGGTCAATCTTAAGAGGTAGCATACACAAAAAAAAGACTCACATGCCAGTTTTGCCTAAGCATAGTCATTGGTAGAGGATGAAGAACCTACTGTATGTGTGATCCCGCGTCGAGTCCCCATGTCGAGTCAACAATCAAGAGATGATTACAGAGTGAATACAGAGGGTTCACCACAAGATGTAAACCATTGGTGAGCCTCAAAAACAAGAAGGCCAGATTAGAGTTTGCCAAACAACATCTAAAAAAGCCTTCACAGTTCTGGAACAACATCCTTTGGACAGATGAGACCAAGATCAACTTGTACCAGAGTGATGAGAAGAGAAGAGTATGGAGAAGGAAAGGAAATGCTCATGATCCAAAGCATACCACCTCATCAGTGAAGCATGGTGGTGGTAGTGTCATGGCGTGGGCATGTATGACTGCCAATGGAACTGGTTCTCTAGTATTTATTGATGATGTGACTGCTGACAAAAGCAACAGGATGAATTCTGAAGTGTTTCGGGCAATATTATCTGCTCATATTCAGCCAAATGCTTCAGAACTCATTGGACGGTGCTTCACAGTGCAGATGGACAATGACCCAAAGCATACTGCGAAAGCAACCAAAGAGTTTTTTAAGGGAAAGAAGTGGAATGTTATGCAATGGCCAAGTCAATCACCTGACTTGAATCCAATTGAGCATGCATTTCACTTGGTGAAGACAAAACTGAAGGGAAAATGCCCCAAGAACAAGCAGGAACTGAAGACAGTTGCAGTAGAGGCCTGGCAGAGCATCACCAGGGATGAAACCCAGCGTCTGGTGATGTCTATGCATTCCAGACTTCAGGCTGTAATTGACTGCAAAGGATTTGCAACCAAGTATTAAAAAGTGAAAGTTTGATTTATGATTGTTAATCTGTCCCATTACTTTTGGTCCCTTAAAAAGTGGGAGGCACATATACAAATTGTTGTAATTCCTACACCGTTCATTTGATTTGGATGTAAATACCCTCAAATTAAAGCTGAAAGTCTGCAGTTAAAGCACATCTTATTTGTTTCATTTCAAATCCATTGTGGTGGTGTATAGAGCCAAAAAGATTAGAATTGTGTCAACGTCCCAATATTTATGGACCTGACTATAATCACCTAGCTTGTAAAACTCTTGAAGGTCCATTCCAAGGTCTTATCCAAGATGGCAGAACCAGGATCCCGCAGGGGTGAGAAAAACTCGGCTGCGGATAGTCACAGGGCCTGGTAACTACTTGATTTTTCTGTTTCAATCTTTTTATTCAACTTTCAGAATTAAAGTGCAATGTATTATAAGTAATGCAAAAAAAAAAAGTATCCTGTTCACTTTGTATTGCTTCCCTTGTGTGAAATCCCTGGTGTTCCTACCAGTCCCTCTGACCACAACAGGCAGGAGGGCACAGCTGTCAGTTCTCAAGCTGTCCTAGAAACTCAGTGTGCTCTCCTCCAGTGATCAGACTTGTCCTGACACCCCCCCCCCTTTCACAGGGAAGATTAGTGTGCTGCTTCTTCTCATCCCCCAGCTCTTATGCAGCTGAGAACAGAAGGAATGCGATTACTTAAAAAAAAAAGGAAAAGAGGTATTTATAATGTTTTTTATATCTATACAGAAATGCTTTGCCTTTCATTTCTACTTTAAACTGAATGGGTTGTTTTACAAGGTGAGGGTTTACAATCACTTTAATCTTCCTATCGGTATTCCCGAGTGTGGCTCGGGGTTAAATTTCAGAGCCAAAAGCGGTAACCCCGAGCCACACTCGGGGTACCGCCAGAAGCATCGCTGGATCCTGTAAAAGAGGTTACTTACCTTGTCGCCGGGATCCAGCGATGTATGCGAGCTGTATGCGGCGGCGGATCTTCCTCCCGATCCTCTCCGTGCCCCGGCTTCCGTCTCCTGCGACGTGACGCTCGCAGGGGGGTGGAACCGGCAGCAAATTCAAATGTAAAACACACCAAACACACTAATACCATTCAAAATAAAATAAATTCACATTACATTGCCCCCCAGTGCCCTTTCCTGCAGTTTTACTGTACTTTATATATATATATATATATATATATATATATATACATACATACATACTTTAACTTATTTATAGTTTTTTATTATATTATAATTTTTGATTTTGTGTTTCAAACTTTATCATACCCAAGATGTTATAAAGAAGAACGCACAGTAAAAAAATCATATGTAAATAGTTGGTTTGGGCTGCTCATTCTCAAGAATTACATGCAAAATAATGGTACTGCTTTCAGCACCTAAAATCCGAAAGAATCATACCGCCAGGGAGGTTAAGCAAAGTAAGTTATATGAAGATTTAAAATGGATCGTGAGAAAGAAAGGCTTTCAGGAGTTACTTAATTAACTATTCCATTAAAAAAAAAAAAAAAGGATTAATGTGATATTTATTTTTGAATATTTGGAGGAGAGTTAAAGTAATTAACCTAATATCAATATTAATGGCAAAAAAACTTTTTTGAAGCATAAATCCCTGGGCTTACCTTGTTTCGACTCTCTCTAGAGTTGCTTGGTAAATAAAGGGATGGCAGAGAAGTATTGTAGGATTTGAGGTTGGGCACTTTGTTTCTATCCATAGAAGCAGAGGAATGGGGTCTGAGACCACCACGGGTAGATTCTATTGTGTGACTGTTGGTAGATCTTCCAAGACTGTTGGACTTGCTTTCTCTTCGTTGGTACTCAATAGGTGATTGAAGTGCTGGGAAAAGACACAGGTGTGATCTTATTCACCGTTATCACAGTATATCATTTTCCTTTTCTACCTAATCTGTCACATTTTTCTTTTCTCCCTGGCAGTTTTTATTTGTAAGACTTGAAGCCAAAGATTTTCTGTTTTCTATTCATCCTCCTGTCATATACAACATGAATAACCATACGTGATTCTGTCATATTCAAGACAGAAACTAGCTGCTTTTCTTGAATCAGTTTCTACATACTGCACAGCAATGTACAGCCAAATTCTTGTGAAATGCACAAAACACAACAGTTCAGTTGGGAAGATAGCTGTACTAACTTTGGATAGTTAGTACAGAGGCTCAGACCGGAGCTGACAGTTTTCTTTCATTCAACTAGATCCTGATACAAAAGAGGTGAGTATGTAAACAAGGGATTACAATTACTAAATGGAGGGTTAAGCCCCGTACAAACGCGTCGAAAATTGGCAGGGAATTTTCGGCCAACGTCCGATCTGCCGATTTTCGGCTTGTTAGTATGATGCTTCCGACAACCAACTCTGACTTTTCGGCCGAAAAAATCTGGTGTGCAGGCTATAAAATTTTTGTTGGCCGTCAACACAACGGCCGATTTTCATGCAGTCAGTACAGATTTCGACAGGGAAAAATCTGATGAGCAAGTCTAGGCATGCTCAGTGAAGAAAAAACACAAAGAAAACAAACCAACACATGACATCACTTCTGAAGTAGAATTTTGTTGGCCGAGAAAATTGTGCAGTCTAGGCACATTCCAACCAACAAAACACAACTTGGACAAAAGTCGGAAAGATCGGTCGGCCGATAATCGTAGCGTGTGTACGAGGCTTTAGTGTCAAGGTTACAGGGAGTGTTAAGTGGGGTACACACTAGTAGAAAATCTGCCCCAAAATTCCCGCCCGATGTGAAATCGTCAGATTTTCGCCTAGTGTGTACACAACTTTGAGCAGCCGATCCCGACATTTTCAACGAAAAAAAAAATGGAGGGACAAACACCAAAATTTTCTTCGGCCGTCCTCAGCACGACCAATTTTCGTTTAATGTGTACACAGTACGTCCGGGAAAAATCAGCTACAAAAGACTGCGCATGATCGGAAGTTACTGGCGACCCGGATGTTTCGATCTCCATCTTCCAAGATCGTTGTATAACGAAAAAAGGTGATAAATCTCGAAGATTCTGACTAATCCGAAGCGCAGTTCCACGAGTGATCCGAGAACAAAAGCCACATCACATCCGCAAGAAGGAAGGCGTGGCCTCGGGGGTCACACGTATACGTACTTACATCACACTCTACGAACAAACGTAAAAAAAAAATAAAAATCGGACAAGAAATTACGTGAACATTTATGCACTGTCAACTAAAAACGGTAGTGAACGCGAGCATGAGAGAGAAAAATCAGAGTATATTTAGTCCGATTTTCGTCAAGTGTGTACGGGCCTTTAGTGTTAGAGTGGTTCTAAAGCCTGAAGGTTTTTTACCTTCATTCATTGCCCCCACCCCCACCCCAATTCTTGCCTGAGCCCCCTCTGATCCAGCGATGGTCACAATAGCCTCGGCTGTATGGGGAATCTCCTTCCTCATTGGCTGGCTCCTCACAGCCAGTGAGCCAATAAGGAGAGAGTAGGGGCGCGGGGCCGAGCCACAGCTCTATGTGTCTTATGGACGCATAGAGCAGCAGCTTGGGAGCGAGCACACAGTAGTGCCCCCAGAGGAAGCAGCTTTCTTTGGGGGCACTGCTCGAGGGGGAGGAGCCAGGAGTGCCAGCAGAGGATCAGGAAGAGGATCAGGGCTGCTCTGTGCAAAACCCCTGCACAGAGCAGGTAAGTATAACATGTTTGTTATTAAAAAAAAAACAAAAAAAAACACATTTTTAATATCACTGTAAGGTTAGTGTTAGCCCCCGTTCACACTAAGGCGACCTGTGAGGCGACCTGGTCGCCTCACAGGTCGCCGTAGGTCGCCTCCCATAGGGAAGCTGCGGACCCGTTCTAATAGGAGCGACTCAAGTCGCTCCAACTTAGAAAAAGGGTCCGGAGCTTCTTTGGGGCGACCAGGAGGCGACCGCCATAGACTTCAATGTTATGAAATCCGTGGCGGCCGCTCAGAGGTCGCGGCGCACTGCTCGCACAGCGATCTCGGAGGTCGCCCCGGGAAGTAGCGTCGCTCGTATGTGAACGGGCACTTAAGGTTATAGGGAGGGTTAGTGTTTCTTTGCATATGGCAGACACTTTGACAAAGGGCATTGTTTTAGAACATACAGCAGCTTTCCTGCTTCAATGATTATATGGAAAAAAACACAGTTTGTCAAATATTTTTGGTGTCTGCATTTGATTAACATAGCAACTAAAATAGCAATAGGCAGCGCAGCATTTACATAATATCGCACATCTCCTATCTCATAATTTTATCTGTAAATCTTTTATATCATTTTTTATTTAAATTTAGTGATCCCTAAGCTGTGCTTGCAATCTCAATGGCTTAGGTTGATCTTCCTATGAAGAATCCATTAGAAACCTGTTGATGGATCATACATTTCCTACTACTTTAACCACTTGCCGACCAGCCATCATACTTATACTGCGGCAGGTCGACTCTGTCCCGCAAAACTACGTACCTGTATGTCCCTTTGTGAAACAGCTAGTGGGGGGCGCGCGCACATGCTGATTGGCCACAGGGGGAGCCAATCGGCTGGTCCGGTGGACGCAATGTCCACTTTGCACCCGCGATTGTTCCCCATGGAGACAGAACGGCGCTCTCCCGATGTAAACACAGCAGACTGCTGTTCTGTCAGTGATGAACACAGCGATCCTGTGTTCCTCCTATGTAGGAACACATATCTCTGTGTTCATCCAGTGAGTACATCCCCCCACAGTTAAAAAGCACTCCCGAGGGACACATTTAACCCACTGATCGCCCCTGGTGTTAACTCCTTCCCTGCCAGTGGCATTAGTACAGTAACAGTGCATATTTTTAGCACTGATTTCTGTAGCAATATCACTGGTCCCCCCAAAAGTGTCAAAAATGTCAGTTAGGGGTCCGATCTGTAGGCCGCAATGTCGCAGTCCCGCTAAAAATCGCTGATCGTCGCCACTACTAGTAAAAAATAAATAAAAATGACATAAATCTTTTCAAAAATATGTAGCAGAATACACATTGGCCCAAAATGATAAAAAAAATGAGATTTAAATTTTTTTTTTATTGGGAATGTTTTTTTTTTTTTTTTTTCAGAATTGTCGCATTTTTTGTTTATAGCGCAAAAAAAATAAAAATTGCACAGATGATCAAATATCACCAAAAGAAAGCTCTATTTGTGGGAAAAAAGGACAAGATTTTTTTTTAGGTACAGCACTGCGTTACTTTAACGACTGCGCAATTGTCAGTTAAAGTAACGCAGTGCTGTATCGCAAAAAAATGTCCTGGTCATTAACCACTTTACGACTGTCCACCGCAGATATACTGCGGCAGGCAGCCGCTCCTGGGCAAAGTGACGTAGGTATACGTCGCTTGCTCCCAGAAGGCTAGGGGTGAGCGTGCGCCGCCGGGGGCATGCTCCCGTCCACGCTCGTCAGCGGGGAAGCGGATGCATGTGTCAGGCGGCTCCGACTGCCACCTGACACCCGCGATCGTTACCCGCTGAGGGAGAAGGACGGTCGGCTGTTGTAAACACAGCTGACCGTTCTTCTCCCTGCAATGATCATAGAGCCCCTGTGATCCTTCTATATAGGATCACAGGTCTCTATGGTAATTTCAGAAGCCCTGCCCCCCCACACTTAGAATCACTCCCTTAGGCTCACATTTAACCCCTTGATCACCCATAATGTTAACCCCTTCCCTGCCAGTGTCATTATTATAGTAACAGTGCATATTTTTAGCACTGATTACTGTAGTAATGTCACTGGTCCCCACAAAAGTGTCAAAAATGTCAGTTAGGGGTCCGATCTGTCTGCCGCAATGTCGCAGTCCCGCAAACAATCGCAGATCGCCGCAATTACTAGTGAAAAAAAAAATTATAAAAATGACATAAATCTTTCCCGTAGTTAGTAGATGCAATACCTTTTGCGCAAATCAATCAAAATAAGCTTATTGCGATTTTTTTTACCAAAAATATGTAGCAGAAAACAAATTGCCCTAAAGTGTTAAAAAAATTTAATTTTTACTTTTTTTTTTGAGAATGTCATATAGCAGAATGTGAAAAATATTGTTTTTTTTTTTTTTTCAAAATTGTCGCTCTTTTTTTGTTTATAGTGCAAAAAATAAAAATCACACAGGTGATCAAATACCACCAAAAGAAAGCTCTATTTGTGGGGAAAAAAAGGACGTAAAATGTATTTGAGTACAGGGTCGCACGACTGCGCAATTGTCCGTTAAAATAACATAGTGCCGAATCGCAAAATAGGGCCTGGTCATTAAGGGGGCAAATCCTTCCAGTCCAGAAGTGGTTAAGTAGCTTGTCTTTAAGGATCTAACTAGAACATCTTATAAATAATAAAGTAATTTTATATTTGATACTGTCCAAACATCAAACTGCACATGAATCCTAATTTACATATTAGATTTAAGGAAGATGACTGAAAGTAATTTGCATTTTCTGATTAAGTACAGCCAGCCTCTCAAGAAGAGATAAAGCTGAGTAAGTTGTGTAACAAAACTGCCTAAGGATTTGATATTGCTACTTAAATTCTTATTTAACCCTCATTTTGCTTATAGACTTCAGTATTGTTATTTCTCAGCACTGATGAGCCCCTCATACCTAATGTAGTTAGTTTAAATCTTTAACATAACTACCACTCACCATTGAGAAAGTTACGCTGGCTCTCCAACATTTGTCCGATGTCACGGATCCAGGCCAGTCTGATCTCAGCAGTTGAGGCCTGCAGAATGTAGCGCACTATACTGCGATCTGCACCGCGGGATGTCAGTGCAAACTTACAGGGGTCGTTATCCACAGATTCCTCAATTCCCAAACAGCTGATCTACAAAATGGAAGGACAGACTTGATTAAACAACAATTTCAGTAGGATGTTATTGTGCTTATTGCTGTCTCATCGCTATGGATATGCAAACCCTGACACCACTGCCAACCCCTCGGTGATGTTACCAGTAACTATGGATTCACAATAAAGTCACAGCCTTTAAATGGCATGTGTATATAAAATGATATCTAATAAGGATCGACCAATATATCGAGGGCCGATTTGCACTTTCCCCGATATATCGGAATCGGACACCAAGGTGACCGATATTACCGATATTTCGGGAAAGTGCTGTACCGGAGTGATGCCTGCAGCTAGAGGCATCACCCCGGTACCGGCGTCCATAGCCGACGGTCGGCTGTCTTGTAATAACAACCGATGCGACTGAGAAGCCGCTCGGCTGTCATTACAAAGAGTGGGAGGGGACCTCCCGCCGCCTTCCGCGGCTCGCCCGGGTCTCCCGTCCCACCGGGAGATCCGGGCATCCTACCTGCACGGCCACCAAACAGAAGACCCGATCAAAGCTGCATTCAGCTCCGATCGGGTCTCCATGCAAAAACCCAAAAGTGATGTCATGACTTCACTTCCGGGTACTCTGCACCAGATTAAAAAAAATGACAGCATGCAAAACAGCCAAACTTGGCGTTTTGAATGCTTTTAAAAGCAGAGGAGAGGTTTGGGGTCTTTTAGACCCCCCCAGATCCCTCCACAAGAGTACCTGTCAAGGAAAACATTTTTTTTCTTTAAATGTACGAAAATATCGGTGCATATCAGCCGATACGCGATGACCAAAATATCGGTATCGGCAACGAAAAACCGATATCAGTCGATCACTAATATTAACTTCTTTTCAGTTTTAGGTAAAACATTTTACCAAGTAGATGAGAAACATTACACATAATTCATTTGTATTTACCACTATCAGCCAGCAGGTGCAAGCTACTCAGAAAACAGCTATGTGCTGTGCAAAACATCTGAATTAGGCCTCTTTCACACTTGTGCGACTTGTCTTGCGACTTGGGACTGCAAAGTTGCATGATAGGTCGTACTCCATGATTTTCAAAGAGTACCTGTCATATCTGTGCGACTTCAGGTCACAATGACTTCAAAGTAGTCCCAGCACTACTTTGGTCTGTCTTTGATGTGTTTTGAGGCCCACAGACCTCAAGATTACACAGGCATTGCTTCATGTCAAGTCAAAATCGTGGCAAAAATCGCAAAAATAAAAGTGTGAAAGGGGCCTTAGTCAGTAATACACAGATTATCCCAAGCATACAGGCGTATGCTTTGCGCTTTGAGTTTCAAGAATGTACACGATTGTAAATGTTTAAATGTTTCATAAAGGATAAGTTCACCTTTGGGAACATGTTACATGTTACACCTGTTTTTAGAGTGGAACATGTAACATGTTCCTAATGCTGCAGCCAATGGCCGATCCCTCCCACCTCCCTGTGACAGCAGTGAGGGGAGACGTTCCCCATACTAGCTGTCAGTTTTTGAAATGAGCTGGGCAGAGCTCCACTCACATGCCCGTGACATTCATTCACACAGCTCTATGTAGGAAATAATTTCAAGCCCTCACATCCTTTGCGGCTGTCGACTTGTAGTTCTCAATGAACTCCACTGTCCTGTGGAGCGCTGTGGTAGTTCATGAAGTCTTCCTGTCAGTGCATCTGCTTGCCTGTATGTGATGTACAGATACACTGACAGATCTGCAGGAGACCTGCATGGCACCAGCGATCTGCTGATCCCTGGTACAATGCTTTACAGGTTCCTGAAACAAAAAATAATAAATGCGCATTTTTTTACCTGCAAATAAAATGTGCATTTATTATTATTATTTTTTTTTTAAACGTGAACTTATCCTTTAAAGAATATGTAAAATCAACATTTTATATTTCTGATATGTTTCTGCTGTACCATGTACTTGTATGAAAAAGTATCCTGTTCTTCTTGTATTGCTTAGTTTGTGTGAAATCCCTAGTGTTGCTGCCAATCCTTTTGCTTTCCTAATAAAAACTGACCACACTAGGCATAAAAGCAAGGACAGACAGAGGTGCCTCTAAGTGTAGACTTTATGCAACAGGTTTAATGAGTAAAATGATGCACTCACGCTGGTAAGTATATATTCATGCCCATAAAACAAAGTTCCAGTGTGGAGAAGTGTACATCATCCGGTCATGGACATCCGTCCTGCTGGAGCCGATATCCTTTTGCCATGGCCGGCTTGTTCGGCAAGGTTAGAACCAGGAAGTAGGCTCTGTGTATTTGCTTGACAGCGAGGCTTGGTGGATAGTCGAACCTGGATGATGTCATCTGCATGCGACGCGTTTCCGAGCGTGCTTGCTGCCTGGGGGAGCCTACTTCCTGGTTCTAACCTTGCCGTACAAGCCGGCCACGGCAAAAGGATTTCAGCTCCAGCAGGACAGATGTCCATGACCGGATGATGTAGACTTCTCCACACTGGAACTTTGTTTTATGGGCATGAATATATACTTACTAAAGTGAGTGCATCATTTTATTCATTAAACCTGTTGCATAAAGTCTACACTTAGAGGCGCCTCTGTCTGTCTTTGTTTTAGCCCTGGCTTTTGGTTTCTGGATGGCTGCCCTACATGGTGGACTTCTCCCCCTGTGCCATTAATGACTTTTAAATCTATGGACTTTTGGTTCGATATGTGATCAAGCGCCTGTTAACATTGTGTATAAAAGCATATCATGGCCAGTTTTCTGGCTGTGCTGAGAACTCAGTCTCCTCTACTCCAGTGATTAGACTTGCCCGGACCCCCCCCCCCCCGCACAGCCATTCACTGGGAAGATTAGTGTGCTGCTGTTTCTCTTCCCCTAGCTTTCTGAGATCCTTATGCAGCTGAGGGAATGTGATCACTTATGAAAAAAAAGGGGGAGAGGTATTTATTATGGGTTTTTCTCTATATGTATACACAAATGTTTTGCCTTTCATTTCCTTTTTAAACAGAATGTTTTTTTTTTTTTTTTTCCCAAGCTGAGGGTTTACAACTTTACATATACTTTAAGAATTTTTTTTTTTTTTTCTACAAATAATAATGATAAAATCCATAGGCTTATGAACTGTAAAGTTAAAAACAATATATAACAATATTGGTCATGAATCATTAACGTGCCCATTTAAACAGTTCGGCATATGCACTGGGTTGTGATTACTACACAGAGGGACCATAAAATGTTACAAACCCAGGACCCTGCATTCACTATATCTGGCCTCCCACAGTACACAGAACATGGAAATGCAATTCTTTTAGTAAATATAAACTGCTAAATAACTTTTCTCATCAGCAGTAGATAGCCGTCTTGTGACTTGTATCATTTACTAGTAAAGCTTGTAGAAGGAGCTTTTATTCTCCCCTGATTTTCTGTCTGGACAGAGCTGATTGGCCTTGTGCTGCTCACATGCACTCTCCCAAGAATAAAGAAAATCTCCAACAATGCACACCAAACTGAGCATGTGCAGCCTGACTCCTAATGCTCGGTTCTATCACGAGATGAGTTGGAGTAAGTGGAAGAAGAAGAGGATCAGAGAAGACTGGATCAAACAGCCTTCATACACAATGCAACGGATTAACCCCTTAGGTTCCACAATGAGTATAACAAGCATGCTTTAGTGCATATACAGACTGATTTTACTATTGTGGGTTTAGTAACCCTTTAATGATCACCGGTGGAAGGGAGGTCTATTTCCATCACCCTGGCTTTCCCTCTCCACTGATGGGCCTTCCTGTAGAAGCACAGGGACCCAGAACAAGCAATGAATCTCTCTTAGCAAGCAACCTTGCTGTACAAAAGTGCATTCTGTTGTGACTTCCATCTAAGTATTGCCAATGTTGTGCAACGTCTGCATAATGCAATAGTTCCCCTCTGCTGGCCCATGCAAGCCTGGATGTGTTACAAATTGCTGGAAGAGCTTCTTGTCTAGCCAAGATGTCGGTAATTAGAGGCACAATAACATAGCCCATTGTTTCAAGGGACAGGTTTATTTGTTCTTTCCTACTTAATATTCTGCTGCACCGCAGGTCATGGGTCCAATATATGATTTAAGATGCACGTGGAGAATAAACACTATTTTTAAATGTACATTCAATGCATTATGGTTACTCCATTGAAAACTGAAATAGACCCAGCAAATATTACGGTAAATGGCACAACACTCAGCATTAAAACTGGAGCGGTCACTTTGTACTAGCGATAATGCTGAAAAGAAGGACGGTAAAGGTTAAAATTCTAAAAGGGGATAAGGATTAACAAAGATACAGACGTTGGAACATATCAGTACCATTTTCATCCAAGGGCAAATTATTTAGCTTTGCATAATTTTTTTTTTTTTTTATAATGCAGACCTTTGCTCGTTTAAAGTTGTCAGTTGTCTGTGGCATTTTGCATTGGTCTTAGTAATGCAGAAGATGGGGCTAAGGAAAATATAACATCTAATTTTATTTTGACAGGTGACTTTGGGGTGTTCAATCAGCAGGGAATTTATATGAGGGGGAGGGGACAGTATATAAGGACATATATACAGTATATATACACAATATACTGGACAGTATATATGGACTTTAAATTGCAATGCAAGATCCTCTTTAACCCACATTTTAGGGGAAACCTGTGCTCAAAGAAATCTGTGGGCTTCCAATGTTAGTTGCTTGGTTGTCTCTAGTAGGGATAGACCAATTATCGGAAAGGCCGATATATGGGGGGCCGATATGCCCTTTCCCCGATATATCGGTATCGGCCCTGGAACTGGCCGATATTTTTTGTGACTTCATTCTGCCTTCTTAGGCCGCCTCCCTCGCCTTGGACAGCCTCGTCTGGAGTCGGGAGTAGTCTCTCGGGAGTGTATCACAGCCATACACACACCCACAGCAGCCCGGTGCCAGCCAGCCACCCACACCCACAGGCCCTGTGCCAGTCAGCCACAGGCACTGTACCAGCGAGCCAGCCAGCCACCCACAGGCCCTGTACCAGCGAGCCAGCCAGCCACCCACTGGCCCTGTACCAGCCAGCCACCCACCACAGGATGCCAGACAGCCAGCCACCCACCACAGGGTGCCAGCCAGCCAGCCACCCACAGACAGGGTGCCAGACAGCCAGCCACCCACAGGCCCTGTACCAGCCAGCCACAGGCCCTGTACAAGCCAGTCACCCACAGCCCCTGTGCCAGCCACCCACCTACCACAGGGTGCCAGCCACCCACCACAGGGTGCCAGCAAACCAGCCTTTAAGCATTAAACAAAAATTTACAAGTTCAATACCAGATTTGTTGTGTCAAAAATTGTCTTTATTTTTCAAAACTTTAAATGTACAAAATATCGGCCAATACCGATAAGTTGTGGCCCTGAAAAAAACATATCGGTCTATCCCTAGTCTCTAACATCAGTACTTTCTCAATCACAAAGCAAAAGCAGGTATGCATCCAGTAAAATTAGAACTCTTGTTCTGCATTCTTGTCCAAAAGTATTAAAGTCAGAGGCCAAACCAAGTAACTAGAATATCTAGAAGGAAATCGTTACATCATTTTTACCTTTATTTTGGTTAGCAGTGGTTTCCTTGAAATAGGTTGCAGCATTATATTGTCTTTATAGTTTGTAACTATCTATTTACTTTGGCACAGCTATTTTGCGCCTCCCTTTTATCTCACAAATGACTCTCTGCAGTAATGATTGTAGCCACAAATCATGTGATCTAGGATGCCTAACCTTGGATACTGGGCAAGAAAAAAAACCTAAACTACAACTATAGGCAAAAGTTTTTTTTTTCGTTTTGGATAGAGTAACGGATGGTAATAATGTCAGTTTTCTTTTTTTTTTTGCCATCTGTGTCCCATTGGGGAGATTTCCTTTCTCTTCCTGTCCCATAACAGGAAGTGAGAGGAAATCCCTGCAAATTAGGGGAGACTCTTGGGGCCCTTAAGTTCACCAGAAATAGTGGAAGATTTCCCTTCTAATACTTCTCTAGGGACAACCCAAAATTTGGGATTAAAAACCTAATGTGCTCTAATCCCTCTTCCCTCTGTCCAAAACAGAAAAAAACACCTTTGCATTTAGTTATACTTTAATAATGCAATTTGCCCTATTTATTCATGTGAAGTGTGAATTTAATGATAGCTCCACTTTAAGGGCTCATGCACACTGCAGCTTAAAAAAAAAGCTCTTTTGCACATTTTTTTAAGCTCTTTGAGCTTTTGTGAGCATAAGCGTTTTTTTTTTTTTTTTAACAAACCCTTTCCTCGTTTTTTTTTTTTTTTTTTGTTTTTTATTTATATTTTTGTTGTGCGTTTTTGAGCTTTTTGTGCTTTTTTCACACGTTTTTGGACGCTTAGGCATCTTTTCTGCTTTTCTGCTTAAAACCCTAAAAACTCAAAAACGTTGTTTGGTGGGGTTTTTTTTCTGCCTGTAAGAGCATTTGCCTGTAAACTCCTGTAAAAGCCATAGAGTGCATGGACACATTAGCTAACGTGGAGGGGAGTTTCAACTCAGAAAAAATGAGAGTTTAAAAAAGCTCGAAAGCCTGTAGGAGCAGCTTTTTTTAGCTTCTTTGAGATGCAGTGTGCATGAACCCTAAAGCACATTCTGTGAGCTGAGGGAAGTCTGCAATGACCATTCCCCGGGACAAGGGGTGGGCAGGAGGTGCGGATGCCCTGGACATTGTGGTATCATGTGAGGTAGTAGGGGTGCCACAAGGAGATTTGGGGGAGGGGATTTGTATTGGAAGGGGAAATTTGGGGGGGGGGGGCAGGGAGTAAGTATTAATGGGGTGTGGGAGAGGGGATGAGAGGGAAGAGGATTTATGCTAAGTAAGGAAGTAGGAGGGAGAGGATGTGTACTAGAAGGGGACATTTTAGGGGTAGAGGATTTGTGCTAGGAGGATTAATTTTTTTTGAGGGGGGGCAAAGATTTGTGCTGAGAGGGGGGATTTCAGCAGGGGCGCAGATTTGTACTGGGAGGAAGGGGAATTTATCCTTAGGGGTAAGATTGTAGATTAGTAGGGGGGGGGGGGTTTTGCTGACACATAATGGTCATATACAGTGCCTTGCGAAAGTATTCAGCTCCCATGAACTTTGCGACCTTTTGCCACACATGTTTGCAAACATAAAGATATAAAACTGTAATTTTTTGTGAATAATCAACAACAAGTGGGACACAATCATGAAGTGGAACGAAATTTATTGGGTATTTCAAACTTTTTTTAACAAATAAAAAACTGAAAAAATTGGCGTGCAAAATGATTCAGCCCCCTTAAGTTAATACTTTTGCTGCGATTACAGCTGTAAGTCGCTTGGGGTATGTCTCTATCAGTTTTGCACATCGAGAGACTGAAATTTTTGCCCATTCTTCCTTGCAAAACAGCTCGAGCTCAGTGAGGTTGGATGGAGAGCATTTGTGAACAGCAGTTTTCAGTTCTTTCCACAGATTCTTGATTGGATTCAGGTCTGGACTTTGACTTGGCCATTCTAACACCTGGATATGTTTATTTGTGAACCATTCCATTGTAGATTTTGCTTTATGTTTTGGATCATTGTCTTCTTGGAAGACAAATCTCCGTCCCAGTCTCAGGTCTTTTGCAGACTCCATCAGGTTTTCTTCCAGAATGGTCCTGTATTTGGCTCCATCCATCTTCCTATCAATTTTAACCATCTTCACTGTCCCTGCTGAAGAAAAGCAGGCCCAAACCATGATGCTGCCACCACCATGTTTGACAGTGGGGATGGTGTGTTCAGGTTGATGAGCTGTGTTGCTTTTACGCCAAACATAACGTTTTGCATTGTTGCCAAAAAGTTTGATTTTGGTTTCATCTGACCAGAGCACCTTCTTCCACATGTTTGGTGTGTTTCCCAGGTGGCTTGTGGCAAACTTTAAACAACACTTTTATGGATATCTTTAAGAGATGGCTTTCTTCTTGCCACTCTTCCATAAACGCCAGATTTGTGCAGTATACGATTGTTGTCCTATGGACGGAGTCTCCCACCTCAGCTGTAGATCTCTGCAGTTCATCCAGAGTGATCATGGGCCTCTTGGCTGCAACTCTGATCAGTCTTCTCCTTGTATGAGTTGAAAGTTTAGAGGGACGACCAGGTCTTCGTAGATTTGCAGTGGTCTGATACTCCTTCCATTTCAATATTATCACTTGCACAGTGCTCCTTGGGATGTTTAAAGCTTGGGAAATCTTTTTGTATCCAAATCCGGCTTTAAACTTCTCCACAACAGTATCTCGGACCTGCCTGGTGTGTTCCTTGTTCTTCATGATGCTCTCTGCGCTTTAAACGGACCTCTGAGACTATCACAGTGCAGGTGCATTTATACGGAGACTTGATTACATACAGGTGGATTCTATTTATCATCATTAGTCATTTAGGTCGACATTGGATCATTCAGAGATCCTCACTGAACTTCTGGAGAGAGTTTGCTGCACTGAAAGTAAAGGGGCTGAATAATTTTGCACGCCCAATTTTTCAGTTTTTTATTTGTTAACAAAGTTTGAAATATCCAATAAATTTCGTTCCACTTCATGATTGTGTCCCACTTGTTGTTGATACTTCACAAAAAATTACAGTTTTATATCTTTATGTTCGAAGCCTGAAATGTGGCAAAAGGTCGCAAAGTTCAAGGGGGCCGAATACTTTCGCAAGGCACTGTATTTTGGATGGAGGGTGCAGTTTGGTATGTTTGCCCTGGGCTCTAGATGACCTTGTCCTGGCACTGGCTCAGACTAATCACACAGTACGCCAATATTATTAATTCTTTATTTATCTGGATACACTGCTTGAAAGAAAACATTGTGTTCTATAATATTTGTGGGCTATAACCTGCCTTAGTTAACATCTTTCTTATGGGTGAACCAGACAACATACCAACTATAATACAAAGTCAAATTTTATCCAGCAGTATCCTATTTCAACACCCTTCAGATTTTAATGAACTGTAACTCTCTGTATGCAGGTACTGCCACAGCACACAATAACCATAAAAATGGTATATAACATGAGACCATAGTATATACTTTCACTGGTAATTATTATCCTAATATACAGGACAAAATACATTGTAGATCTCCTTGTTTATTATCAAAAAATCTGCACTGTCTTTCCTTTAGCAGCTCTGGAGAGCACTGATGCATTTTGTTGGCACAGTAGGACACACAGCAGTAATCAGATCCTAGAAGCAGTAGGCGGATAATGTATTGTTTGATCAACACTAGATGGTAATCATTTGGCTGGATTGCCTAGGCACTAATTACAGAATTGGTTCAATGATACAGACAAGTCCGCACCTGCATCCACAAATTGTAGAGAAAAAGAAGAGATATAAAGCAAGACGCAGTGTGATATTTTTGTGGGTTTTTTTGCTAGAAAGTGGTCCAAACACTGCATGATCATGCTTTATCCTGACACAAGCATATTTAATATGTGCTGTCTTACAAGAGAATCAGCAGCACTAGGTCACAGGCAATGGCACCATCACCATCACTGAGCATGCCCCAGACAACAACCTTAAGAAAAGACCTTCAGATGGGCAACAACAGTCTCCAACAGGCCGACCCCATTCAGAGTTGCACTCTGTGTAGATCTGACACAAAACCAAGTTTTTCTCAATGGATCATCAATCATCATGGGAATTCAGCAGAGAATTTACAAGTAAACCAACAGACCCAAACGAGGTTGTTATTTAACTAGAAAATGGGCAATCTGAAATGTAAATCTCTCGAAGCACTGAAACCCTCCTTCAGCTTTTCATATCACTGGGGAACTCCAGTGGGAGATACACCTAATTGCATGGGTTTATACATCTGCTTGGGCCATTACTAGGAGGCCCACTCTGTTGCCTGGATTTTGTATATATCTTATTATGTGGACAGACGCACATGATTATACAACAGGAGATGCTGCTAATTTATGAAGGATGGGGACATCCCTAATTCCCAGATGAACAGGAGCAGAGTTGGGACTTGTCTCACTGCTGGATTATTTAAAACATATAGGAATCCAGAAGGTGATACCAGGCTGACCAGCTGTCACAGTCTGGAAGAGATGGAAGCCTGCTGCAAGTCCCCTTTTTTTGGGGACTTTGTGTTATGCCAGCTATTCTAGCAGTGCCAATAGTACACAGTGTACTGAAGAAGTTGCCTATCTCTGAGATTTGAAGACAAGCCTCCCACTAATCCCCCCCACCCATAAAACATCTAAGCTGGTCTGATGAAAATGAATTGCTAAGAGGTCCTGGTAGACCCCATTACTTTCCTGATGTTAAACAGATTTATCACTGTCCAGCAGTACAAAACTATCAGGAAAATGACCTCACTTGATGGAAATCTCTAGCCTTCAGTCTGCTGGCTGGATCCCCAGTCCTAAGATGACAGATCATATCACATCTTAAGCCTTGTACACACAGACAGGTTTTTTTTTTTTATTTAACCCAGCAGGCTGAAAAGAAAAACTGAGGAGGTTGTTGTACTAACTATGCAATGTTAGTACAGCAATCTCCCCACTGTGATATTGTGTTCTGACACAATGCTGATCAGCTGCTGGTTTTTCAGCATGCTGTCATACAAGGAGCTGTAAACTCAGGCTGAAAGTCAGCCGGCAACTGCCAAAATGACCGTTGGCCGATTTTCAGCATGTGTGTACCTAGCATTACTGCTTGCAATAGAGATGAAAAATAAAGCTCAGTTCAACCTGTTAAAGATACACAGTTTAGATAAATATGTGACTGCTGTTTTACCAGCCAAATATTTATAATTCCATTCAGCAGCAGTAAATCCTTCTGTTTATTGAACTATGAATGAACATCATCAAACTGTAAGGTCCTCTGTCTGCCACTACCTCCTGCAATCTGCTTAAAAATACCTCTCCAGCTCCCAGTGCAAGAAAACACATCAAAGCAGTATTAAACTGAAAAACAAAAAAGTTATATATTGCAGCTTACCAATCATCAGATTTGGTGGCTGCATTCGTTTTCTTTTTTTAGGCTTTTTCCCTCTGCTTTCACCTGGTGATCTGGCCAGTAACACACCTCCTGTATTAGAGTGCCCCCACTCTGGGTGAATGAGTACAGGGGGCACTGCAGACAACAGCATTGTCAGTCTGGGAGTGTTAGATGTACTAGCAGATTTTAATACATTAATAAATAAAGCCAAACTCCAGCTCACAGTTTATAATCAGTTACAGCAAACTATTTTTTTAGGATAAAGAATTTACATCAATAAAACAAAGCTGATTGTCAGAAGAGAGGACTGGCCTGCCAGATCTGAAAAGATACTACTGGACTGTCCAGCTGATCAGTTTGGTTGACTGGTTCATGACCGCCTTAAGGCTTGGGTAGACCTGGTGCAGTCCTTTGTCAATCTGCCCTTGGGCTCCCTCCCATGGAAGCCTTTTGGAGAGACCCTACTATCTCATCCGATGATTGGTCCTACACAGCATTGATAGAGCATATAAAGTGTCCTCTCATCTGTACATGGGCCACATTTGCCACTTTGATTGAACCCTGACTTTCCACCCGGGATGTCAGCCTCCTTCCTGGCAGATAAAATGGCCTCACGAGGAAGTGATGGAGAATACGATTTTCTGTAGGGGGTGCTTTATGTGCCTAGAGGAGCTTTCAGCTATCTCTAACACAGCCTCCTTCTCTTTCTGGCCATAAATTAAAATTAGGCACTTCATAGGGAAAATAAATTGCCCACTGGCATCTTTCAAGTCTTTATGGGCGAGGAAAAGACCTCAGAGACACTTGATCTCATCAAGTTACCTCTTTCAGTTTTGGCGAGCAGCCAGCCAAGTCAGGCATAGATTGTGCTGCCTGGGAAAGGGAATTAGGTATGGACCAGATTGAGGAGGATTGGGGGGACTATTAACAACTACATACACAAAGGCTCCCATAATGTTTCTGTAAAACAAAACAGTTTCAAGATCAAATCTGGTTGGTCCAAGATACCCACAGATCTGCATAAAATATCTCCATCAATAAAGCAACTTTTTGTGAAAAAAAAAAAATATCTCCGTCAATCGGACTGCTGTTGGCACTGTGGCTTGGAGGAAGGCACATTACTCCACATCTAGTGGATTTGTCCTGCGATCCAAGAGTTTTGGAAAGCAGTGCACGCCACGGCAGTGGAGGTCTCTACCCTTTCCCTGAAATTAGTATTTAAAAAATACATGTAATGATTTTTAATCAATTCCAATTTTTACTAACTCTTTTTACTTAAGAGGGTTTGTCTTAAGATTTAGTAAGATTTAGTAAAATTATATCTAGACCACTGTTCCTGATCTTTGCTGACAGTATTATGACAGGAAATGTACCAGGGAATTGGAGAAAAGCTAACGTGATACCGATATTCAAAAAAGGGCAGAGGCATGTCCTGGGAAATTATAGGCCTGTCAGTCTGACATCAATAGTATGTAAACTTCTGGAGGGGATGATAAGGGACTATATCGTAGAGTTTGCTAAAGACAACAACATCATCAGCAGTAATCAGCACGGGTTTACAAATGGGCGTTCTTGTCAAACCAATCTCTTAACATTCGACGAGGAGGTGAGCTGTGAGCTGGATAGGGGGATACCAGTGGATGTGGTGTACCTGGATTTTGCTAAGGCGTTTGATACAGTTCCCCATAAGTGCTTAATTTATAAAATAAGGTCTGCAGGCATCGGCCGCAAGGTTTGCTCTTGGATACGGAACTGGCTAAAAGGGCATGTCCAAAGGGTGGTAATAAATAGCGCATACTCAGACTGGTCTGAGGTGGTAAGTGGGGTCCCCCAAGGCTCAGTCCTGGGACCAACCTTGTTCAATTTATTCATAAACAGCATTGAGGAAGGGATCAGTAGTTCTATATCAGTTTTTGCAGATGACACAAAATTGGGCAGGGCAATAACTGCACAGCATGAAGCAGATATCCTACAGAATGACCTGGACAAAATAACAGAGTGGTCAACGACATGGCAAATGAGGTTTAATGTGGAGAAGTGTAAGGTTTTGCACTTGGGGACTAAAAACGTAAAAGCACAATACACTTTAGGGGGGGAACCTTTGGGGGAATCAAAAATGGAGAAAGATCTGGGAGTCTTGGTAGAGGATAGACTAGGCAATAGCATGCAATGCCAAGCGGCAGCTGCCAAAGCCGGCAGAATATTAGCATGCATAAAGAAAGGGATGTATTCCAGAGATAAAACTATAATTCTTACACTTTATAAAACTCTGACCACATCTGGAGTATTCTGTCCAGTTCTGGTCGCCAGTCCTAAGGAGGGATGTGTTGGAGCTGGAGAGAGTCCAGAGAAGGGCAACTAAACTAATTAGGGGATTGGAGGACCTTAATTATGAAGAGCGTCTGCAATCGCTTGATTTATTCTCCCTGGAGAAGAGACGCCTGAGAGGGGACATGATAGCAATTTATAAATATCTCAATGGAGATCTCAGCATAGAAAAAAAGCTATTCAGTCGAAAGGATTGCATGAGGACTCGAGGGCGTACAATGTGATTAGAGCAGAAGCTTTTTAACCTCAGGCAACGTGGGGGGTTCTTTACTGTTAGGGCTACAAGATTGTGGAATTCTCTACCACAAGAGGTGGTTTCTGCGGGAAGTATGGTGGCTTTCAAAAGACTCTTAGACATACATCTCAAGGATCAGAACATTCAGGGGTATGAGAGATGATTACGGCCACACACACCTACACAGGTTGAACTGGATGGACTATTGTCTTTATTCAACCTCAACTACTATGTAACTATGTAACTTTGTCTTTAAAATTGGAATAAATTAAAATCTTGACATTACAAAACCAATGGTATGTATTGCACAAGAGAACAATTTTCTTGCATCATATTTAGGTAAACAAGAATCAAGATTCCATTAGTACAGGAAAGAAAAGTGCAGCTAAGAGATTCTTACAGGCTAATGACAGCATTGTAATGTATATTTTTCTGCAGTTTGATAAACTTATCTTGGTATAATTCAATTAAAAATTAAAGGCAATTTTGACTACAGAGTGAAGCCCAACACTCACCTTGATGCTGTTTTTAAAGATGTACCCAGGCAATGAAAAACCCTTCTTCCTGTCAATGGGTTCACTAAAGATGATGAGCTGCTCAAAGAGGAAGACCCTACGTTCTTTACCCCGGGTCAGAAAAGTGCACTCTTGTTCTATCACCAAAAATGTGTCTTGCTGGAGAAGCTTCCCCTGAGCTGTGAGCTTTCCCTAAACATAAAACAAAACACATTTGTTAACAGTGGCTACATTTTTTTATTTTTTTTTTAAGTTTTGGCAGATATAAAAAATAAAACACACACATTAATTAGTAATGCATTCAATATTATATCTTTATATTAGCTTCTTGGGGTGAGAGGGGCAGGATTGGGAGCCAATAAGGTAAACTGATTGTGGACTGCAGCCTCTGGCTCTGTTTTTGCCTACCTAGGGATTTTTGTCTGTCTCTGCCAACCTCTGGGTATTAACAAACCCTGTGTCATTAAAAAAAAAAAAAAAAACTTGTGAAACATGTCTGAGGAGTGTGGTTTGTCAGGTGGAGACACTAGGGGGAGATTCACTAAAACTGGTGCACTCAGAATCTGGTGCAGCTCTGCATGGTAACCAATCAGCTTCTAACTTCAACTTGTTCAATTAGGCTTTCGACAATAAACCCTGGAAGCTGATTGGTTTCTGTGCACAGCTGTGCCAGATTTTGCACTCTCCAACTTTAGTAAATCAACCCCTATGTATGTATCCTTCAATCTCCCTTTTTTCAAGGAATAAAGCAAGAAGTTGATTTTACTATAGTGTGTGACTCATTTAGTGCATATAGCAATAGACAAGTGGTTATTCTCTATAAACTGCATATCTTGGATTACACAAGAGAACCATGTCCTCTACTGTAATTCTGGACATGCCTTACCAGCGAGTAGCTGCTTTGGATGGCATAATTGGAAGGAGCAGACAGAAGATAAAGGACCAAGATGAAGAACAGAGAAGCCTGGGTTATGTGAACTGTGGACTCGATGTGAAAGAATAGGTATTCAATTAATTTGGAAAAAAACATGCAGCCCAGCTGTGGAGGGTATATTACATGTGTCAGTTGCATTCAGTGAATTACAAATACTTTACTTAAAACTTAACTCCAGGAATCATGTTAATTACATACTTAAGTCGACCCTACGTGGATCCAAATTCGGTCGTTCAGCAGGGACTGGACAAATTTTGATCCATGTATGGGCAGGGAGGTTGTACAGAAGTCGATCTACTGATTGGTTTCTGTATAACTGCCCTGTTGGATTTTCTCCACTTGATCAGCAATGCTAGCTATAGCCAGCAGCGCTGATTGGTGTATTCTGGTTGCAGGAAAGTCTCTTTGCTGTCAGAGTACAAAAGCTCAGCAGAGAGGATTCCCCCATCCACATTAAGTCCCCATTCACACTAGCGCAACTTGTCAGGCGACTTGGTCGCCTGACAAGTCGCGGTGGGTCGCCTGCCATTGATTAGCACAGGACCCGTTCTAATAGGAGCGACACAAGTCGCTCTGACTTAGAAAAAGGGTCCTGTACTACTTTGGGGCGACCTGGAGGCGACCTGCATTGACTTCAATAAGGCTGTGCACCGCGACTTCACAGGTCGCCCCAGCAAGTAGCGCCGCCCCTGTGTGAACGGGGTCTTAGTGTGGGGATGGGGGAATCGGATATTTATTTATTTATTTTTTTCATCCCACTGGTTAAAAAAAAAAAAAAAAGACTCATCTATTGGCTGTTTTGACTTTGGCCAGATTGCCTCCAAAAATACTGGTGCCATTGATTCAGCATAAAAGCAGGAATCTATCATTTTCAGGTTCACAAGACAAAAATTTCAGCCATCAAAATGTATTTTTAGTCTTATCTATGCCGTTACGCCCTATATTTTATAGGAGAGAAACACATACCTCAAACCCTTGCAGTCGGCCAAGGTTCATCATGTCATTGCATCGTTTGGGGACAAAGCACATCACTTCCACAGCTTTCTGTAAACACCAACATAGAGCATGACTGTACAGACACACAGACTCAGAGAGATTTTGTTCTATACTAAAAACACTTAAAAATTATTATTTCAGGACAGAAAAATGCATGTCCTATTGAATAATGTTTTCACTACCATTATAGCCATAATCTGCAAACATGTTTACAGCTGAAAGTCCACATGTAGCTTTGGGTGCCCATATATAGTCTGGGAAAACAATTAGTGCAACAAATCTGAGTATTATGATGTCATAGCCTAAAATAATACACCAAAACAATCCTTTGATAGAGTACAATACTGGGGGTACAGTGTTGGCCAACACTACAGAGAAAAAAGATTTGTGAGTACTTATTTTAGAGCAGCGGCCTCAAAACTGCAGCCCGTGGGCTGGATGTGGCCCTTTTTATGCCTTTATCCTGCCCTCAGGGCACTATTTCTCCCACTGATACAAAGCACTATTCCTCCCACTGTCACCAACAATGGGGCACTATTCCTTAAAAGGACACCATAGATGGGGCACTATTCCTCCCACTGACACCAATGATTGGAATCATTCTTCCCACTAATACCAATGATGGGGCACTAATCCTCCCACTAATACCAATGATGGGGCACTATTCCTCCCAATGATACCAATGATGGGACACTATTCCTCATTCCTCCCACTAATACCAATGATGGAGCACTATTCCTCCCACTAATACCAATGATGGGGCACTAATCCTCCCACTAATACCAATGATGGGGCACTATTCCTCCCAATGATACCAATGATGGGGCACTATTCCTCCCAATGATACCACTGATGGGACACTATTCCTCCCAATGATACCAATGATGGGACACTATTCCTCCCACTAATACAATGATGGAGCATTATTCCTCCCACTAATGCCAATGATGGGGCACTATTCCTTCCACTGACACCAATGACGGGAATCATTCTTCCCACTAATACCAATTATGGGGCTTTGTACCTCCCACTAATACCAATGATGGGGCACTAATCCTGAAAATAATACTAATGATGGGGCATTATTCCTCCCACTGATACCAAAGATGGGGAATTATGCTTCCCACTCAAACCACTGATGGAACACTATTCCTTCTACTGACACCAACAATGGAGATTTTCACTAATTTCCACTAATACCAATCAATCTGCCCACAGAAGTTATGTAATTATTTTACCCTCACCGACCACAAAATCTGAGGCATTTACTAATACCGCTGGCCTCAATCTGGCCCTCCTAAAGTCTAAAGGACAGTAAACTGGCCCTTTGCTTAGAAAGTTTGGAGACTCCTGTTTTAGAGAATTGCGAGCAAACAGTGTGGCCATGCAGTGGAAAAAGTGGATAGAATTCTAGAATGCACCAATAGAGGGATCACAAGCAGGAGGAAGAAGGTCCTGATTCCCCTATATAGATCTTTACTGAGACCTCATTTAGAATACTGTGTCCAGTTCTGGAGACCTCACTTACAAAAAGATATTTATAAGATAGAACAAAAATGGTGAAAGGTCTGGAGGATAAAACATATCGAGAGCGACATCAGAAAAACCTAATATGTACAGTCTGGAGGAAAGAAGGGAAAGGGAAGCCATGATTGAAAAAAAACTTTAAATACATCAAGGGGATTAATAAGGTTCAGGATGGCAGTATTTTTAATATGAAGCCAAGATCAAGAACATGGGGACGGGACCTTAAACTAGCAAGAAGAAGTTCAAAAACAAATCTTAGAAAGTATTATTTTACCAAAAGAGTAGTTGATGTTTGGAATAGACTTCCAGCAGAGGTAGTGAGTCAATCAACAGTAAGTGGATTCAAACATGCTTGGGACAAACATAGATCTATACTCAAGTAAAAAAAGTAAAGAAAAACCCTAATCATATAAAATAAAAAAGGGGCATACTTGAGGGACCACTCTTTTTTTCTACCGTCACTCTTCTATGTTTCTATGATGCTCAAGTTGTGTAGGAGTCCCCGGTGGCACATTAACTTATTCTTTGTGTGATATTTGAACTTAAATATTACTTGTTTAATAAAACAAGGTGACCTTCTGTGATTTTGTTACATTTAGCAGCAGCGATTCTATGTTTGCCTTTTAGTATGAGAACTATGTGAGTCATATTTGTTACGAATGCTGTGAGATACTGCAACTATTGCTTTATGTGCTGTGAAATCCAATAAATCCCCATATAGTAGAGGGTTATGGCTGCTTATGCGAGATCACATTGCCCATTACACAGGCTGCCTTGATTCTCAGCTAGACTCAAATTTTTGCCTCCCCAGGTCATCTGTATTGTGATCTCTCCTCCAATAGCTACAAGTCTTTGTATTCGCACAGTTCTATATATAACAAATCATGTAATATAGTGGTAAAGTGTTAATTTCCTAATCATGTAGCCCTGAACTTGCACAAGTAACACATGAAAGAAATGATGGGGCACTGGAGAATTTAAAGCTTGCAGTAAATACTAGAAGGCAATCAGACAGACATGTAAAGAAGTGAATTGTGTCAGTAGGGCAGCGGATAGTTTTAGTAGTTTTTTATTTTTTGTATTGTATATATATTTTTTTTTTTTACCATCTTGTTTTATTTTTATAATTACATTTTTTTGTATATTTTATATTGTTTTTAGCAGCCCTGTTGGGGGCTTTGGTGAAATATTAGGGGTCTATGCAGACCCCTGATGTCTCACTTTTGAGACAGAGAAAGGAGACTGATAACAGTCCTCAATCCCAATTTCTGCATCCTCAGTTGCACAGAATGAATAAACAAGAATAGCTCTGCACAGAGCTTCTCGTTCATTCACAAACCGAAGCATACACATAGTCTACTATGTTTGAATTACGAATTAACACAGTGAGTGATCGGTACTCACTCTGTTCTTTCAAAAAAGGAAGAGGCAGGTAAATTACATATGCTCTCCATCCTGAAGATCCCCTGCAGCAGCCAGTGGGTGAGGAGAGAAGCCAGCAGTGCTGCAGGGAAGACTGGGGAGCACAAAGGGGTACAGGGCAGCCAAAATAAGAGTAACCTGGGCAGGAGGGGTAGGTAGTGGGGTGGCATATACAGGAACCGATCCCCTTCCATTTTCCTCCTGCAGCTGCTGAATGCCGTCAGGAGGGAGAGGAGGAAAAGCTGGCTTTCAGGAGCTGCAGGAAGAAAATAGAGGGGATTGGTTCCTGTATATCCTGCCCTCGCCGCCCCTTCTGTCCAGGTGTAAAACTGAATGTGAAAGGGAGCCACACAGGCCCCCTGGAGCATGGGTAGGGTTGCAATTGCTACACCAATGAGAACATACACCATTGAGAACATAGAGTAGATACAGAAATTTTTCACACATAAACATACCCAACATTGCGGAATGGGCACATTATGATATATCAGTTATACAAAAATTTACATAACCACTGGCTAGGGGTTTGGGGAATGGTTAGGGTGCACACAGGAGAAAGAAAGTAAAGAAAAAAAGGGAGGATTTCGGAAGCAGTGGAAACAAGGTCTAGTCCCTGTTCCGGTGGGAATTAGATGCATAAAAATACCCATACAGCGATGTGAATCATAAAGAGGTTAACATAACCTCCAGGTTAGAGGGTGTAGTTTGAAAAGCTGTCCAGCTAGTCCATATCTTGCAATAATTATCTTGAGTATTTTTGTAGTTGTGAGTTAGTGCTTACATTAGGCAAATTTTGTCTGTTTTTTGAAACCTAGTAAAACCCAACTTAGTTGACACCAGAATGAGTGTCCCCACCAGAAGATTTACACGCTATTTCTATTCCTGTGACAACAATACAATTTTGGATTTACAATCCCATTCTGTCCATGCTACAATGGTCACCATGATAAATATGGCAGCAACGAAAATCCATGTCAATTCGAACCCAACCCACTCTATCCAACACTGTCAAAAAATGTTTTTTTTTTTTACTTACTGTAGTTAGTATCGAGTTCATCGACGGATACAGCGCTCCATAAATCATAACCACTGGGTTATATCGCCTCCTCCAAGTGTAGGACTAGGCAGAACAAAAAACACTTGGCAACGCCCATTGGTTGTCCTCAGATAGTATATAACTCCCCTCTCTGCTATTGGTATTCAGTTTAGTAGCAAGCAGTATTAGAAGTATTAAAACTCCTTAGAGGGTGGGTGCTGTGTCCATCGATGAACTCAGAGAAATGGATTTTACCGTTAATAAAAAAATCCCATTTTCTCTTTTGTTCATTGGCGGATACAGCACTCCATAAATCATAACCACTGGGACGTCCATAGGCAGCGCCAAAAGGAAAATAAGGGGTGGGGAAAATAACCCAAGGCTAAGTACAAGAGCCCTAAGCGGGTCACAGGAGCCCCATCTGCCCCAGGAGCATGAAATAATTTTCTATGGGCTGAGAAGGAGGGCCCACATTTGCAACGAGGCTCCTTCCCTTTCCTAGACTGTGGCAGGAAGGTATTATTCCCCCTGTGAGACCCTAATGATGTCATCCAGAGTACCCCAAACAGGCAATCGCCATGAAAGGGCAGATCACTGAGAGCTTTCTTAGAGGCTTGGTCTGTAGACCAATTCTTAAGCCACAGCACGGTCCTAATCACCACCGCTGAAACAGAAAGTTTGGACAGCACAGGAGCTATATTCAAAACTGCATCACAAATAAACTGCAGCCCCTGGACCAACTGCTAAATCAACATAAGCAGCGGGAACCTGCTCACTCCCCAGACCCTGGCACAAAAGCTTGGCAATTAGGCATTCAATTAGGGTCTGAGTCACCAGGGCTAAGGCCAAGACTGGTGGCAATGCCAAACCAGCCATAGTAAACACGCTGCGCACCACAGCCTCCACTTTCCTGTCAGCTGGGTCTTTAAAGGATGGGAATTCCACTACTGGGATCATGGTTGCTTTATTTAACCTGGAAACAGTAGGGTCCACCACTGGTGCACTGGTCCACTTTTTTAAAAAGTGATTCCTCAAAGGGGTAATGTACTGAGAAACGTTTGGGGACCACAAAGGGTTGCTCCCATTCCTTATAGATAAACCTGTTAAAATAATGAAAACAAGAAAACACCTTGGCTGTGCGAGGTGACTTGTGTGTATCAAAAGACACAGCCACGTCCGTGGCCACATCAGTCACATCCTCCATTTTTAAAGTTTCACACACTGCAGTAATAAGTGCTTCTATCAGCGTTTTCTCATTCGCTGCTGCGACCGTGGAGGAATTGGGGGGCGTGATATCAAGTCCCCCTGGACGGGCCATGTCCACGATGGCATCAGGCTTAGAATCAGATGAGACAGACTGAGCAGGAGAAGGCAAGGGACACTTTCTCCTTGGTCTTTGCCCACACGCCACCTCCACATCCACCTCCACCAAGGATACCAAGGACTGTAGGACCGCCGTCTGTGCAACCATGGGGAGCTGGGGTTCCGAGGGACCTGCCACCTCCATGAGAGGGTCATTGGGGGAGATATGACCCTGAGGCTCCATCAGGAAAAAGATAAACCCCACAGCACAAAAAAGTTTTTTGACACCACTAAGGATCCCCCTATACTCAGGGCACCTTTTAGCAGAGAGAGAGAGAGATATAGGGACCCCCAGACTCACTCTGCCAGCCGGAGGAGCACAGCAACACCCATAAACGCCATGTAATTCATATATCCCTTGCAGAGGCAGAGGAGAACGAGGAGGAAGAGGAGAAGCCCAGGCATCACTACACGGCTCTGGCCATCTCCAGCGTCTCGCCAGACTAAGGGAATATGGCCGCCATGACATCATGAACTACACAAACAGGGCTGCTGGCCTGAGATCAAGACAAACTAATGGAAAATGGCCACAATGACGTCATCGGGCTTCTTAATCATGGCCTCTGGCCTTTCGAGACAGCGAGAACAGGCAGCCAGGATCCTCCCTGCGCCCTCAGCACTGCTGCATCCTCTGCAAAGGGATCCCCCTAAGGTAAAGTACCTTACACCGCACCAGGCAGGGCATACATTAAGGCGACTCCGCTGCGCCCACTGCAACTGCTGTGCCCCTTGCACTGGGACCCCTGTATGCATTACCTCACACTGCAAAATAGCAGTACATGCACCTAGGGGTCTCCGCTGCACCGCCTGCACTGGGACCCCTCCAGACCAAGGTACTGCACCCCATACTGCCAGGGAAGGACAGACACAACCCCAAGACCCTTACAGGGGGGGGGTGGCGGGGGAGACACCCAGGGGTCCCTGCCATAGGTGTGCGCAGCATTAGGGTGTGCACCCCAAAGCTCAAACACACATGCCTTTCTCTGCAGCCTCAGCTGCACTGGACAGTGAATGAATGGGAAGTGCTCTGTGCTGAGCGGCTTCCTGTTCATTCACAAACTGAAGCATAGTAAACCTATTTGTGTCCACAATGTTCATTTGGAAAAGGAAGGCACCAGTAAATTACATATTTACTAGCCCCTTTCCCCACTCTCCATCCTGCAGCGTAGTGATTAAGGTGTGCCCAGGCACACCTGGCACACCCCCTGAGCACGCCTATGGTCCCTGCTGCATTCTCTGCCCTGGGACCCCCACCAGACACCAGGTCTGGGACATTCACAGAGGGGAGGGGAAGGGAGGAGGACGAAAGCCCAGCTCAACTGAGGGACTTCAGGATGGGAGGAGGGAACCCACAGGCAGGCCCAACCATCACTGGAGGGTAATCGCGTCCACCTCAAACTGTCAAAAAAGGGGGAGAGGGGGGAATGTGCTTACCATTCCATGGTGCAGGTGACGCTCCAGACAGAACTCCTCGCCACCAAAGTAGGGGAGCTGTCAGCCAAGGGACCGCTGCGACTCGGACCAGCGTCCAGACATAAGCAACCTTGCGAGACAAATAACTGGTGGGTCAGCCTCAGTCTGTGAGGCTATGTCGTGGCAGACCTGGCATGTAGCTGTGGTCTGCATGCACTCGCTGGCTTGACTGGGGGGACCACTGGATCTAGATCAGCCAGCCCGTCGCCCAGTCTGGCAGTTGATTGTAGATTTCCCAAGAGAAAAAGCAAAAAATATGCATGAAAGGAGAAAAACATTTGTTAGGGCCAAGAGATCCCAGCAGAGAGCCTAAGTCTTTACTCCTGACTAGACAGGAAAAAAAAACTGAATACCTATAGCACAGTGGGAGGTTATATACCATCTGGGGATGGCCCATGGGCATAGCCATGTATTTTTTGTTCTGCCTAGTCCCACTCCTGGAGGAGGTGATATAACCCAGTGGTTATGTTTTATGGAGCGATGTGTCCATCGAGGAATGAAAGAGAAATGTTAGTTTTAGATCAAATTGAACTGAAATGAGTACACACAGACATCAATCGTATATGTTTGTACATGAAAAAGTCAATGGAATTTTTTTTTAATTATTTAAAAAAGCAAACCATAGTCTGTAATTTTTCTCATATGCCCTGACTTGAATATGCTACACCATCAAGGAGTTTTACCAACCTCCAGTTCTGTTGTATCTTGTCCGGCTTTACTGTAATACTTAAGAAAGTCCTTAAAAAGGATAAAAATAAAAATTAGAGTATATTTACTACCAATAACCAAAGCATATTTAAAGATTTGCTACTGCATTTTAAAATAAATATGTGTATCTGTTCTAACTCTGTAAAAAGCTTTATTTACACCTTAAAGCGGAACGTCGCCCAAAAGGGGAACATTCCGCTTATTTGCATCGTCCCCCCTCCACTGCCACATATGGCACCTTTTTAGGGGGAGGGGGGAACAGGTGCCTGGATTTGACAGGTACCCACTCCCTCTTCCGGTCAGATCGCCACCGCGATTTGTGCGGAAGTTCGGCCCCTCCTCCCCCCCCCCCCCCCCCGCAGCCTTTTGGGAGACATCACAGCTCCCAAAAGACTGCAGACCATTCACACATGTGCAGTAGGAAATCGGTTGTGAAGCCGGAAGGCTTCACTGCCTGTTTCCCCTACCTAAGATGCTGTGGCCTGCACCCGAAGGCGATTGAAGAATCGTCTCAGGTGAAGACATCGCAGAATCCCTGGACAGGTAAGTGTCCTTATATTAAAAGTCAGCAGCTACAATATTTGTAACTGCTGACTTTTTGTTTTTTTGGGGGAAGCCTGGAGCCTTCTTTAAATAAGCAAGCTCGGTTTCCTGGTTTGCAGTGCTACCTCATGGTTCTGCTTTACCACACCTTCTCACAATGCAAGCCTACAAGGCAGAACTGAAAACAATGCAGTTCCTGTATGGCTAATATGGTATTCCCAAAAACGTATTAGAGAGTAGTTGCAGTAAATTTGGTCCTCGATGGGGCTCTCAACCAGGATTGGCCATAGATGGATAACAATTTTGCTGGCTCAGCAGTGACTGGATGAATTTTGGTCCACCTATTGCCAGTCCTGTTTAAAAGCAGTCGATTTTTGGATCAACTGCTCACAAATGGGCTTGTTGGAAAACTTCAGTTCAATTAGCGCTGCAGCCAATACCAAGACCAAGATCAGTGTATTCTAACAGTAAGGAGGATTCCCGCATCCACCTCAAATGTGTGGATGGAGGAATTAGTTCAGTTTTTTTTGTTCAGCCTACTGGCTGATGGAAAAAAAACCAAATGGTTCCATGTATGGCCAGCTTAAGTGTGAGGTTTCTTGAGTGGTTAATCTACAAAAATCTATGTTAAATTGACACCCAACTCCGGATCGTCCGAAACACTGTAATCACAACTCAAAATATGCTTTCAACACACATAGTATAAAGTTAATTGCATTATGCAAACTGTTGGTGAGTGATTAAAGTGTCCCATACCTTTAGCAGCAGCTGGTACTTCATGATCCTCTGCACCGGTTTAATAAGTAGGTCATTAAGTTGCAGGCGATGTGACAGCTGTTGCCTCAACTCCTAGAACAGCATAGTCAGAAAGAGAGGATGTGATTGGTGACACAAAAAGTTCATTAGCCTTTATGCACTAGTAAATCCAATGCTCATTACATGTGCTGGTTTATCTGCAGGTAGCAGTATATTATGTCCACGTTTCTTTATTTTTTTTTTGTGGGAATTCACCCTAAGATTCTGTTTTTGTCCGCAAACAAGAAACAGAAAGGGTGAATTATTAAAATAAAGAAAAAGTTAGGAGTGGGGTTGTAACTAGCTGGCACAAGCAATACCTATACAGTGGTGATCGAAAGTTTGGGCACCCCAGGTAAAAATTTGTATTAATGTGCATAAAGAAGCCAAGGAAAGATGGAAAAATCTCTAAAAGGCATCAAATTACAGATTAGATATTCTTATAATATGTCAACAAAAGTTAGATTTTATTTCCATCATTTACACTTTCAAAATTACAGAAATCAAAAAAATGGTGTCTGCAAAAGTTTGGGCACCCTGCAGAATTTATAGCATGCACTGCCCCCTTTGCAAGGCTGAGACCTGCCAGTGTCGTGGATTGTTCTCACTCATCGTCTGGGAAGACCAGGTGATGTCAATCTCAAAGGTTTTAAATGCCCAGACTCACATCTGACCTTGCCCCAACAATCAGCACCATGGGATCTTCTAAGCAGTTGTCTAGAAAACTGAAACTGAAAATAGTTGACGGTTGACGCTCACAAAGCTGGAGAAGGCTATAAGAAGATAGCAAAGCGTTTTCAGATGTCAATATCCTCTGTTCGGAATCTAATTAAGAAATGGCAGTCATCAGGAACAGTGGAAGTTAAAGCAAGATCTGGAAGACCAAGAAAAATATCAGACAGAACAGCTCGCAGGATTGTGAGAAAAACAATTCAAAACCCAAGTTTGACTGCACGATCCCTCCAGAAAGATCTGGCAGACACTGGAGTTGTGGTACACTATTCCACTATAAAGAGATACTTGTACAAATATGGTCTTCATGGAAGAGTCATCAGAAGAAAACCTCTTCTACGTCCTCACCATAAAAATCAGTGTTTGAACTTTGCAAATGAACATATAGACAAGCCTGATGCATTTTGGAAACAAGTTCTGTGGACCGATGAGGTTAAAATTGAACTTTTTGGCCGGAATGAGCAAAGGTACGTTTGGAAAAGAAGGGGCACAGAATTTAATGAAAAGAACCTCTGTCCAACTGTTAAGCATGGGGGTGGATCAAACATGCTTTGGGGTTGTATTGCAGCCAGTGGCACAGGGAACATCTCACGAGTAGAAGGAAAAATGGATTCAATAAAATTTCAGCAAAATGGTAAATTGATGCCATCTGTGAAAAAGCTGAAGTTAAAGAGAGGATGGCTTCTACAAATGGATAATGATCCTAAACACACCTCAAAATCCACGGGGGGTTACATCAAGAGGTGTAAACTGAAGGTTTTGCCATGGCCTTCACAATCTCCTGACCTCAACATAATTGAAAATCTATGGATAGACCTTAAAGCAGTGCGTGACAGACAGCCCAGAAATCTCAAAGAACTGGAAGACTTTTGTAAGGAAGAATGGGCAAAGATACCTCAAACAAGAATTGAAAGTCTCTTGGCTGGCTACAAAAAGCGTTTACAAGCTGTGATACTTGCCAAAGGGGGCAGTACAAGATATTAACTCTGCAGGGTGCCCACATTTTGAAAGTATAAATGATGGAAATAAAATCTAACTTTTGTTGACATATTATAAGAATATCTAATCTGTAATTTGATGCCTTTTGGAGATTTTTCCATCTTTCCTTGGTTTCTTTATGCACATTAAAACAAACTTTTACCTGGGGTGCCCAAACTTTCGATCACCACTGTAACTGCAAAATGTCTTCAACATTACAGAATAAGTCAAATTAAATGTAACTAACTATTACTACCCAATAATAATACATGAATAAACAGGAACCTTCAATTACATCAATTTAATCACTTTAGAAAATGAATTTAAAGCGGAGTTCCAGCCATTTACTCACCTGTCCAACGGTCCAGCGATGCGGCCGCCGGAAGCCTCGATCCTCTCCCTCGGCGCCGGCATCACTGCTGTGGGCACCCGGCTGTTACAGTTTGCGGCTTCACAGCCGGGTACCCACTGCGCATGCGCGAGTCGCGCTGCGCGCCGTGATTGGCCGGCAATCTTCTGGGACCTCTGACGTGTCCCAGAAGATTGCAGGGAGGGAGGGGGAGAGGAGAACTTCCGCTCAGGGCGCCGCGGCGCTCCGAGCGGAAGTGGGAGCGGGTACCTGTCAAAACTAGGTACCCGCTCTCCCCCCCCAAAAAATGACATGCCAAATGTGGCATGTCGGGGGGTCAGGACTCCCTAAAGCGGAAGTTCCACTTTTGGGTGGAACTCCGCTTTAATATATAAAAGTAATGTAATTAGGTAGTATAGTAAGAGGAAAAGCACAGCAATTAAATCAAGACAGGTAATACATTTTTATTGTGTATTTCTTATTTACAGTAAGGCCTCATTCTACACCATACACCTGTGTGAAGACCATGTTTGTGCGCACAGGGTTTCACAGGTGTCCAATGCATCTCCATGCAGGTAGTCATATTCATTTCAATTGGGGTGCAGTGGCTGCACAGACACAGCTGCTGCTCCCAATTTGATATCCTTGAAGGGGCACGACCCAGAATGCAGGCAGTTAGCGTTCAGGACCTTGCACCTGCATCTGCACAGCTGTCAAATTGGGAGCAACAGCTATGTCTGTGCAGCCGCTGCGTCCCAGTTGACTGAACTGAGACTGCCTGCACAGAACACTTGTGCATCCCCATGCGGACAAAAGGCCCTCACAAGAGTGTACCCCTATGTGAATAAGGCCTTAATACTCAATTTTGAACCCCATAGTATAATTGAAAGCAAACTTTTTATATAGAGTGGTGAGGAATTAGAATAACTTTTTTTTTGCTTTTTTTGTCCTTGTTAGGGTGTTTCCCCCTATTTGTCCTCATGATCATTATCACTGAAATTAACCTCAAATAAAATCACAAATTTTGAGTTTTCACTAGAACAGGAATAGATGGAAAATTCTAATGGGCACATTAGTTCTGGTGACCCTGGTGACTATCAGGGATTTCCTCCATTTTGGAGAGATATCCTCGCACTTCCTGTTGTGACTATGGAACAGGAAGTGAAGAGAAATCTCCTTAATGGGACACAGATGCAACCAAAAAAACAAACAAATGGGAGTTATAACCCTTCTTTACTCTATCCAAAATAAAAAAGTTTTGCCTTCAGTTTCATAAACTTTACCAATAACAATGACAATAAATAATGTAGACTTTGATCCTTACCTCAAAGTAGGTATCGATATACTCGGATACAATGTGCTCAGACTTGGGCTTGTTTTGACAATATACCACGTACATGTGCAACCTGCGCTCCTAAACAAACAACAATTACACTAATTAACAGATCAATGAATTAAAGAGAATCTTGCAAGTTTTGTTTCCCAGCTGGGCCTTGATGGGAAGTTCTTCCCTTATCCTCACTCCTACCGTAGGAGCCTGTCAACAGACCATTAATTTTTAACAACAACTTTCCCTCAGGATTACAAATACAGCATATCTAATGTATTCTATGCATATTAATAATCTGTAAAAAACCTCCCTTGTGCAGACATCTAATAGGTCTGAGAATACTGCTGGGTACAGCCATCTTGGATGAAATGTATGCAGCCTCAGCAGACTAAGAGATGTCATTAAATGACACTCTTTATTATTCTCCTTCATTTCTCAAATGGCCAAACATGAAAAGGTATGTAGGGAGGTGAGGGGAAGGTTGGAGATGCTGGGCCAGCACAGACAGTACACGCTCGTTGAAGAGGCCAGGGCTATGATATGGCAAGAGGGAGGGGGAAAGGTGACTGTACTAGGGAGTCCTTCTGGAATGGTCCAGGTCAATAGCACATTGCAAGTGAAAAACATTTTAGAGAAAAAAACAATTCTGCAAATAAGCATTTAAGATATTAGACAATTTTCTGTGCTTTTACCTGCAAATGTTTAATTTGCTGACAGGGCATCTTTGAGTACAACTTCTAATTATTCTATATCTCCCTATACAGAAACCACTAGGAAGCAAATGGATTCACCATATGTAAAAAAGAGAATGCACTCCAGAGAGAAATCAGGAAAGTCAGCCCAAAGCAAAGCTCTGGCTATGACAGTAGGATCTAGGTTGGAGAGTGAGCTCTTCATCAGGGTCAGGAATGGCCGTAAAAGATAGAAAGGGAATCAAACGCTGCCTTGTGCCCCATAAAGCTTAATTCAAATCACATAAGCAATCTACATTTGTCTTGTTACAGTGCATCTTCTCATTTTCCCAGTACTGTATTCACAATTTTAAATTTCCAGTTCTAGCTGCCACAAAAAATATTTATATAAACAAACAGCACAGAAAGGCAGGTAGAGGGTATTTACTAAAGACAAATAGGCTGTTAACTTAGCTAACTGAATTTTCCCTTAGCTTAGTGAATAAGGTAAAGTTCTGGTGAATTCCATCATCTAACCATGTAAAAGAAAAATTGGATTTTTGACTTATCGTAAAATCCATTTTTCTGACGGACACAGCTCCTGATCTTCATAACCATTGGGTTATGCTGCCCCCTACAGGAGTAGGACACCAGGCAGAAAACAAGTCTGCGTACGCCTATGGGCAGTCCCAGGAGGTATACTCCCTCTCTCTGCTATAGGTACCCATTTTTGTTACAAGCAGTGTCAGAAGATTTACAACTCCACAGAGGGGTGGGTGCAGTGTCCATCAATGAACATCCTGAGAAATGGATTTTACAGTAAGTCAAAAATCCCATTTTCTCTTTCGTTCATTGACAGACACAGCTCCTGATCTTCATAACCATTGTGACGTCCCAAAGCAGTGTTAAACATGAGGGATGGGAACAGCAAAAAAATCCCAAGGCTAAACCGTAGCCAGCCAGGCACCAGAAGCTCAACCTAAACAACTGGAGCCCACCTGAAAAAAATAATACACCCTTAAAGAGGATCAGGTCCTCTAAACAGCAGCCTGCAAAACCTTGCAAAGCAGCCTGCAAAACCTTGCAAAGCATCCTACTGAAGGAAGGTCAAGATCTGAGCCACTGAACAAGAGCGAGGATGAACCCCAAGAGACTCACACCACACAATGTAGGTCTTCCACGTACGATGGTAGATCTGGTAGATCTTCCTTGAAGTAATTTTCAAAAGCGTTGGAAACACTGACTCACGACTGTAAAGTAGGACAGAAGATTAGTCCTTGGGACAGCAGAAAGCTTCCAAGGAACGTCGGCGACCAGCCACACCACGCCACTAAGATAACTGGAATCCCTTCTGCCTCGATCCAGTGTAGAAGTCTTGGCTGAAGCTTGAGAGGAGGGAAGGCAAAAATCAGACGATACCGACCCCACGGGCCACCAGTGCATCTGTGGCGTCCGCCAAAAGATCCCGTGAACGAGCCACAAACATCTGCACCTTTCTGTTGAGCTGGGAAGCCAACAGATCCACCTTGGGGATGCCCCACCGGAGACACAACTGATGAAAGACCTCTGAATGAAGGGACCACTCCCCTTGGTCCAACGCCTGCCGACTGAGGAATGTATACGGGGTGGAACGAACCGTTCTGCCCACCTGAGAATGTCTGCTACCTCCAGAGCCACCAGGACACTTCTTGTGCCCCCCTGGTAACTGACATAAGCCACGGCCATGGCACTGTCTGATTGAATACTGAACATCCCTGAAGACAATCCGTACAATCTTCCAGGCACAGTTTGATCACTCGGAGATTGGTGAAACAGAGGATGGGAGTGAAATCAATCGATAAAGACAGGCCAACATCCCAATTGAAATGCAAAACAGACAGAAGGTGCCTCCTTGTGGGACTTTAGGGGCCTGAAAAAATAATTTGTAAAGTAGCAAAAAACAACAAGCCAAAAAAGGTTTTATAAAAATATATAAATACAAACTTTATTGAACATCATAGTATAAAACATGAAGCTGATGTAAGAGGGCAACAATTTTGAACCAGAGGAAGGTGATCCACCTCACATATATATAGCATAGTAATTGGACACAATGATATAAGCAGAAAAACCCTAAATGAACACCTGATGCATTTCAGAGTTTCCTCTTTCTTCAGGGGTGATGAAATAGGGTACAATATTTATTATTTATTACAACCAGTGCATACAAGGCACATAACATCAGCTGAAGAACCAAACCAAAAGTAATGGTGTCTGTTCCTTTGCTCAGTCGATAGCACATATAGATCCAATACAGATCCAAGATAGCAATGAAGATAAGCTAGAAAGGCCAGCCCGCTGAATTTAGCGAGACCAAAGCAGAAGCATAGGGCCACAACATGTAAGAAGGTCATATACCCATGTGGTCTGTTGCCTATCGGTCCCCAGGATATGTGGCCCTATGCTTCTGTGGCCTATCTTCATTGCTATCTTGGATCTGTATTGGATCCATTGTATTGGGGAGTCTGACCATCCCAAGGAGGGGCCCACATCCACCCCAAAACCCTCCAGGGGGAGAGGGGGGGGCAGCTATTCACCATACCAGGAACCAGGCAGACACCCCTCCAGACAGAACCCCTCATCATCGGAATGGGAGGGCTGTCGGCCAAGAGGAGATCCATTCATATACGTCTTCGTGAGGCGTTTAACTGGCAGGCCAGCCCCCGTCCAGTGGGGCTATGTCGCGGTCAGCCTAGTGCGGAGCTGAGGTCTGAGTGCGCTTGCTGGCCAGACTGGAGTGACCACTGGATCTAGATTTTACAGCCCGTCGCCCAGTCTGGCAGTTGATTGTCTCACAGGAAAAAGACAGGAGAAACGTTTCTATCTTAAAAGAAAAAATTGCCAGGACCAGAGATCCCAGCAAGGAACTAGGTCCTTACTCCTGACGGCAGAAAAAAACTGAGCACCTATAGAAGACAGAGGGAGTATACCCCCAGCACTGCCCATAGGCGTAGCCAGACTTTTTTCCTGCCTAGTGTCCTACTCCTGTAGGGGTCAGTATAGCCCAATGGTTATGAAGATCAGGAGCTGTGTCTGTCAATGAACGAAAGAGAAATTACATTTTTTTTTAACTATTATTTATTATTATTATACAGGATTTATATAGCGCCAACAGGTTACACAGCGCTTTACAATATAAAAGGGAGACAGTACAGTTACAATACAAAAAAATTACAAGAGGGTACTGCTAATAAGAGCTTAAGATCTAATACGGTGGGGCAAGTGGTACACAAGGTTGTAACTGTGGGGATGAGCTGATGGAAGTGATAAAAGATTAGATGGAGGCCTAGAGGCAGCCAGAGTAGGAGACAGCCAGACAGATTGAGGTAGAAAGTTCCAGAGGATGGGACAGGGTCTGGAGATGACCTGGAGATGAGCATGGGAGGAGGAGACAAAGGAGCTTGAGAGCAGGAGGTCTTGAGAGGAGGGGAGAGGACGGTTTTGGAGATATTTGGAGACAAGATGGGTGATGTAGAGTTACTGAGTTGTGAATGGCTTTTGTATGTTGTATTTAGTATTTGGAATTTAATTCGCTGGGCGATCAGAAGCCAATGTAGGGATTGGTGGAGAAGGGTGGCAGACACTGAGCAGTTGGTAAGGTAGATGAGTCTGGCAGCAGCTTTCATGATAGAATGAAGAGGGGATAGCCTATGGAAAGGCTTGTGATTGGATTTTTTTTGCAACGTATATTTGCCCACACTCACTAAGCTAAGTGAATGTTCCCTTGCAAAGTGAACATGCTTGCTCCTTTAGTAAAACAACCTTATAGTGTCTGTACAAGATAGAAAAGACTCACGTGCTTTATGAAGAGTTGTGCTAATCGGCTTGGGTCCTCAAGGCACTTTTGTAGCTCACCTAGAAAATAACTGTAGAGGTGGCAGTGTATTAAATCTCAACTTATTAACTGATGAGAACTTGTACATCAACTTTGTTCAACTCAAACACCCAATCAGAATTACAGGAATTTAATAAACTAGAACTTTTCCCTGAAGCTGACTAGGTATTTGGAATGGCTGCGGAAAACCGTTATGTAACTAGTGTAACATAGTTTTATTACCTTTTGACCTTGCCATTAGATCTAACAGGGATTTCCACTTTCTGTTACAGTACGACAATGCTGTTCATTCTGCAGTAGCATTTTCACCCAGTGCAATCCAAGAAAAAGAATTTACTGCTCAAGGTGGACTATAAGCCAGATGACATACACCGGTGCACGCCCCGGCTCGCCTCCGTGGATAATCAATGAAGAAAAAGAAACAGCTGCACTCCAGATGAAGTCAAATTCCAGATTTATTGACTGGACATCCCAACGTGACAATAGTGATAAGGCAGACGCGTTTCACACACTACAATGTGGGCTTAATCATTACCTAATGATTAAGCACACATTGTAGTGTGTGAAACGCGTCTACCTTGTCACTATTGTCACGTTGGGATGTCCAGTAAATAAATCTGGAATTTGACTTCATCTGGAGTGCAGCCGTTTCTTTTTCTTCATTTTCACCCAGTGGACAGGCTGGTCTTAGATAGACATTTTTTTTAAAAAGAGTTTAGGGGGTTGATTTACTAAAGGCAAAGAGACTGTGCCATTTGCAAAGTACAGGTGCTCCAGAGATTGGGAAAATGGGCAGAAGCTCTGCTGACTTCCATCATCCAATCACGTGCAAGCAAAAATGCTGTTTTTTTTTATTTTCCTTGCATGTGATTGGGTATTTTTTGCCAAATTAAGCTTTACCTCATTTACTTAGCTCTGGAGCAACTGCATTTGCAAAGTGCACAGTCTTTTTGTCTTTAGTAAATAAACCCCAAAGTGAGAGAGAGGACAAATTAAAACACAACTCCAGCTAACACATTTTTACACCAGCAAGTCTTTTTTTCTTCTGAAAAATAAATAAATTGGCACAAGGGACATTACTTACCTTCAATGGGATGTGCCCCCTATGCTTCTGTCTTCTATTTCAGTAGTGATCTTCCTCCTCCGATGTACCCACAACCCCAGTCGCCATGATCTTCTAATGGGGCGGGGGTTAACAGAACTAAGGAACTGTCACAGGCTCTCATTAAGAGTGCTCGACTATGCCCGCCCTTTCCACCCAGGTCCTTTATTCATAGAAGCCATACTACAGCTTTTATGAATGAAACAGGATCTATGAATGACAAGGACGGACCTTTCAATCATCTGCTGTCCTCCATTCATTGATCCTGTTTTCTTCATTAAAGCTGTAGTACAGCTTCAATGATAGGAGGAGCTAAGTGAAAAGGGTGGGCATAGTCGAGCTTGCTTGATGAGAGCCTGTGACAGCCCCTTAGTTCTATTAACCCCCGCTGCACCAGAAGATTACTGTAGCAGGGGTGAAGAGGGGCATTAGAGGAGAAAGAATAGTATTAAACCAGAATCACAAGGAACAAATCACACTGAAGGTAAGTAATGTCCCTTGCGCTGATTTTGTATATATTTTTTTTCAGGTAAACTTAAGCTTGAAGCCTTAGAAATAAAAGCATATCGTTGTAAGCACCTCTGCCTGTGCTAATAGTTTTTTTACTGAGTCTGACAACTTGGGCAACTTGGCATGGTAAAAGAAACAGAAACATAAATCGAACTACTGGTAGGATCAACAGGTAATAAAACTATATTATGGGGGTGAGAGAGGGGATAACAACAAAAAACTGCTTTGCGAATGCTATTGACAGACTGTTTCACATACGTTATGTTATTTTAATTTTGCATAAAGTTTAAGTAATCAGTCCCATTATGTGATTCTCTTGAATGAGAGTTACTTTTAATTCCGTTCACCTCCATGTTCTATGAGTTTTCAGTTTAGTATACACACTGGCTTTTAAAGTCTTTAACAAAAACATTATCCTGTGTCAATCATGTGAAGCAATGGCTGAAATTCACCTTTTCAGCAAACAGCCTATGCAGTCCAGGGGCCCATTAGATTTGAAAAGACTATGAAACTTTGTAAAATGTTCTTTATTTGTATTGTTATACCTGTAGGCCATTTGAAATCCCCTACCCACCCACCCAAATGCCTTGTTTCTAGGACGTGAAAACTGTTGGGACACCTACTTCCAGCATTACAGGGAGACCCAAATGGCCTACAGGTATAACAATAAAATAAATGAACATTTTACAAACATGCACATCTTTTTAATACCTACTGGACTGCATAGGCTATTTTCTGGAAAAGGTGAACCTTAAAGGAGGGGGGAAATAAAATAGCAAAAAAAAAAAAACAATATAGCGTATACAATTGCAACACAAATCTTTTTGTAATTGAATGTTATTGAAAATTACCTGTGCTTTTCAATCTGCCGCCACTGTCATTTTCTAAACATGCAATACTATATGGCTACCTGGAGGTGTTCTGTACACAGAATGTGTACTGACCACTCCCAGAAACATAAGAAACATAATTTCCTGCTTGTGTGATTGGCTCACTGATTTTCCCAGAAGTCTGCCTAGGGTACAAGTCAGATTTTTGGCATCCGCTGGAACAAAAATGTCATCTTTGGGGAGATACTCCCAATAGGAATACGTCTAAAGGGATGCAGACCCAGCAGATTTCCTCATTAGTGCTCTGCAGCTGCAACAGCTGAATGATAATTATGAAACCACTCCTATTAGACCCACTCAGCACAGGGGCACAGAGGAACAAACAGGGATTTCTTCTGAATAACAAAAGGTAGGAATCTGCAACAAAGGTTGTTAAAATCCTTGCAATGTACAAAGATCACCCAGAGGGGAATGTTTTTTTCTCAACAAAATGGAGTTACGCTTTAAAGCATTGCTACTCTTAATAATGAATTCCACTGGTCTTAAATGTGATTGAGACAGCACAGCTTTTTGGGAAAAGACATTTAAAGCCGGTGTGTATACTGAACTGAACACCAGTAAAAGTGTCTTCACTTCAAAGGAAGCAAAGAAATGCTGTGAGTACATTTGTGTGCAAAAGGACATGCTGCGATTCCCTTGACATTAGCATGACTGTAAATGGTTTATAAATAATTTGTAATTTTGTAGTTCTACAAGATGCCACTTACTCTTTGTGCCAGTCAAATATCTGGTGTATGTTCCCAAAGACAATTTTGTCTTTTCCCTTCATATCCTCAGGAATTCCTTGAGAACTCATGGTTGCCATGTAACCCTGTGGAAACAGTTGACATGTTCAATGTAATACACTATAGAGTACTAATGTTCAATATGTACCATGTATCGTTCAGAGAATTATAAAGTATTGATGAACAATAAGCATCATAATATGTACAGTGTGCTAACTGACTGGATCTAGCATGGTGATTCCAGTCTGCAGGCTGTGTTACATGTAGCAAATGTAGTAGCAAAGCTAAAACTATCACCTACAAGTCATTAAAGCAGCTCCAAGCAGAGATTTTGTCATATCTGTTGGGGGGGAAAAGGTGATGCTGTTGAGGTTTATGCCACATCTGGATCACTTCTGTATCATGAAAAATATATCCTTTCATTTATGAAAGATAGTGCATGCTCACTGTACTTTTAGCAGGCTGTGGCTATGAGACCTATGGCTGTCCTATAGGGAAGCAGTATAATTACACTTATTACCTATTTGCAGGCAGTGGGGGGCTCAAGGGGCAGCTGCTTTGAGCCCCACAACAACGACTGGGCCCTGGGCAGTTGCCCCTTTTGCCCTGTGTTAAATACGGCCCTGGGCATACCCAAACTGGTATGGACCAAGATAACAAAAGGCTCAGTCCATGAAGCAGCTCCCTACTAAGCACCATAAGTTATGGGTTGTTTATAGGGTATTCAGTTCTAGAATAAATATTTGATTCCCTGCCATTACAAGAAATACATGCAAAAATTGTTAATTTGTAGTGTAGCAATTGCAAATATTTTCAAACAGTTCTTCTTATAGATACCAATATCTGTATGGCTTCTATGCCCACAAATGCAACCCAAAAAAAAAGGGGAGGATTGCCAATGTACTGTGACTGTATTATATTCTATTGTTACATTAAGGGTTTTAGACAATAAAACATTTTCCTGATTTAAAAAAAAAAAAACAGTTCTTCTTTAAAACATATTACATTACATTTATCGTAATCAAACTCTATTTAATCAACCGATTTTAATTAAGTGTTTTCAATTAAAACATGCCTTGTGTAATGGTAAATAAATTAAAATAATGGTTTTGTTTAATTAAACGCGGATGGTCCTTGGTACAGAATAACCACTTGTTCTTCAGTACTTACTGCAAGCGCTTGCAGACAGGTCCAACAGTTTCATCCCTCATTATTTCATGGTACATTTCTATATTTACATTTTATATGATTCTGACATAGGCATTTAGTATCAGAATGTGTTGCGTGAATGGGGGAACACTTTTTCAGACAGTTTTTAAAGAAGCTATGAGAATGGATTAAAAAGACAGTATATGGACAGGTAAAAACATTTTCAGTTTTTCTATGTGATTGTAACTTGGTATAATTATTTATTTCTTTGATTTTATTTATCCTTCCCACACCTGTCCTTAGACCCACCAAAAGTGCATGTTTAGAAGGGGACATCATGTGTTAGGATGCTAAATTAGTGTTTCAGCAATGCAGTTTAGATACCTGTGTTGATGCCCAGTAAACACAAGCTGTTCTTCGGAATCGAGGGCAGGTAAAACACAGGTAAACACTATCATAAAATTCTAAAAATAGATTGTCTTGAGCTATTGAGATTCGCTAACAAAAGATTTTTTACATCAACGTTATCAAGGAAAGCAAGAGAAAAAAAATTAAAGTTGGTGATCCACCTGTTGGCTAGGAATACATAATATTAATTATGCAGGCATGCAGTCAGAAAGTCATTATTGGTTATATTTTTATTGCTTTTCTGGTATATGAACATTTCACAAGGACATATGAGGTGAGGATTGTGCCTGAACATCTTATTTCTGAGTCAATTATCCCAATAACTGTTCTATAAACTAATCTCTATCTTTATAGCCTAAACCTTCACAATAGCCAATACCACACAAGTGTATTAATAAAGTATTTATTGTTCACTGCTCCTCCTTTTAATTAATTAATCTTTAATAATTTAATTTAGGTTATCCAATAAATGGTGTTACTTAAATTAATGTAATTAATTTAAATCACATTGAAAAGATCTGCTTTGAAATTATAGAGTATTTACAGTATTTGTGTTGGATTATGAACTCTGGGCTCTGCAAGGGTTAATGAACTCATACTGACAGTGTTAACTACTTGGGCAAGGTTCACCCCCTTGGTTCAGTTTATTAATGTAGAGTGGGTGCTCCAAACCCTGCCCAGGAAATGTTAGGTGTACTGTGCCTTTGGGCACTTGTGGTGCAGAACGGTTCACTTCAGTGAACCAGGGATCACTGTGGTCTGCATGACCCAAGTGTGCCCAGGAACACTTATTTTAAATGTGAATGCAGACCAATGGAAGAGAGGAGAGGGGGGGGGGGAGGGACAATCAAACTCAGGCAGGGTTCAATTCAACTGTACTCAGTGAGAGTGCACCCTTAAGGCTCGTATACACTTGACAAAAATTGGACGAAATATCCTCTAATTTTTCTCTCTCATGCTCAGCGGTCATAACCGTTTTTAGTTGATAGTGCAGGCATAATGTTCACAAAATTTCTCATCCGATTTCTATTTCTTTTTGGGATGTTTGTACCTAGATTTCCGGGTCGTCAGCAACTTCAGATCATGCGCGGTCTTTCGTATCCGATTTTTCTCGGACGTACTGCATACACATTAAACGAAAATTGGTCATGCTGGAGACGGATGATAAAAATTTTGGTGTTTGTCCCTCTGTTGTTTTTTTCGTTGACAATATCGGCATCGGCTTCTGAAAGTTGTGTACACACTAGCCAAAATTGTACGATTTTACCTCGGACGGGAATTTTCAGCAGATATTCTACTAGTGTGTACCCAGGACCGGACTGGGAATAAAATTCAGCCCTGGAAATAATTTCATACCAGCCCCATAGCATTTTTATACCGACCCAACAGCATAACGCCATTATTTTCTTGTTCATAATAGGGAAAACCATGAGTTTTAAAGTACATTTGAAGAGTGTATTATATATAGATAAGACAGACATGAAAGCACATAGGGCTTTATAAATATAAGAGCAAACTTATTTCCAGGCTCCCTCTCAGAGACTGAAGACACGATAAAAGACAAGAGATGGTCAGAGGCTGCGGACATGTTACAGGAGCTTGTCAGAGGCTACAGACATGTTACAGGAGCTGGTCAGAGGCTACAGACATGTTACAGGAGCTGATCAGAGGCTACAGATATGTTACAGGAGCTGGTCAGAGGCTACAGACATGTTACAGGAGCTGGTCAGGGGCTGTGGACACAGTACAGGAGATGTCAGAGACCACGGACATGATACAGGAGATGGTCAGAGGTTGCAGACATGGTACAGGAGAGGTCATGGGCTGCGGACATTGTACAGGAAATGTCATGGGCTGCGGACATTGTATAGGAGATGTCATGGGCTGCGGAAATGGTACAGGAGATGATCAGAGGTTGCAGACATGGTACAGCAAATGTCATGGGCTGCGGACATGGTACAGGAGAGGTCATGGGCTGCGGACATGGTACAGGAAATATCATGGGCTGCGGACATGGTACAGGAGAGGTCATGGACTGTGGACATGGTACAGGAGATGTCATGGGCTGCGGACATGGTACAGGAGAGGTCATGGACTGCGGACATGGTACAGGAGAGGTCATGGGCTGCGGACATGGTACAGGAGAGGTCATGTGCTGCGGACATGGTACAGGAGAGGTCATGGGCTGTGGACATGGTACAGGAAATGTCATGCGCTGCGGACATGGTACAGGAGAGGTCATGGACTGCAGACATGGTACAGGAGATGTCATGGGCTGCGGACATGGTACAGGAGAGGTCATGGGCTGTGGACATGGTACAGGAGAGGTCATGGGCTGCGGACATGGTACAGGAAATGTCATGGGCTACGGACATGGTACAGGAAATGTCATGGGCTGCGGACATGGTACAGGAAATGTCATGGGCTGCGGACATGGTACAGGAGAGGTCATTGGCTGCGGACATGATACAGGAAATGTCATGGGCTGCGGACATGGTACAGGAGAGGTCATTGGCTGCGGACATGATACAGGAAATTTCATGGGCTGCAGACATGGTACAGGAGATGTCATGGGCTGCGGACATGGTGCAGGAGAGGTCATGGGCTGCGAAAATGGTACAAGAAATGATCAGAGCTTGTGGACATGGTCCAGGAAATGTCATGGGCTGCGGACATGGTACAGGAGAGGTCATGGGCTGTGGACATGGTACAGGAGATGTCATGGGCTGTGGACATGGTACAAGAAATGATCAGAGGTTGCGTACATGGTACAGGAAATGTCATGGGCTGCGGACATGGTACAGGAGAGGTCATGGGCTGTGGACATGGTACAGGAGATGTCATGGGCTGTGGACATGGTACAGGAGATGTCATGGGCTGCGGACATGGTACAGGAGATGTCAGAGGATGTGCGGACATGGTACAGGAGAGGTCATGGGCTGTGGACATGGTACAGGAGATGTCATGGGCTGTGGACATGGTACAGGAGATGATCAGAGGTTTGCGGACATGGTACAGGTTCCTGAGGAGGAGAGGGGGGCAACTAGAACATGTTACACCCTGAATACTGGTGGAGCTACACTCAGATTGAAATTCAGCTGTTCCCTGCTGAACTAGACAAACCTCAATCTATGTGTAGCCAGCTTTACCTTATTCCTTGCTCCTGTAGGCTTCCTCCAGTGCTGTAATTTGTCCCCTTCAGCTTCTATGTAGAGTACTGACTGTGGTCACACCAGGCTCCCCCTCATACTATACAGGGTTAATGTCCCTGCATTGTATGTGATGATGTCAGAGTTTTGTGTGGAGGAAGAGAGCACTGGAGCTGTCTGCAGCATGGAATAAGGTAAAAGAGGCTTTTCTCCCCCTCCCCCTCCCCATACCTACACTGCATGGATGGACTTTTTTTTATACTTTCCTGGAGTTGGCTCTGTTATGTAATTACATTCAGTGCTGTTTATACTTCGATTTTCTAATAGGTTAGGAATATGCTTAGACATCTGAGGTGATACATAGATGTATTCCATATACATACTATAACTTATTATATAAGATGTGTGTGGAATACATCTATGAATCACCTCACATGTCCCAGTATATCCCTAACCTGTTAGAAAGTCTCTCTCTCTGTCTGTCTCAGTAAACCTGCAATGCAGGGCAGGTTTACACACAGCATAGTACAGGGTAGAAGGCAGAGAAGGTCAGGACTCACGGAGAGAAGCTGAAGGCTGCCATCTGTCCTCAGTGTACCCCTCTTTAGCCTAGGGGGTACAGGGATAAGGAGTAATGCTTACCTTCTTCCTGGCTCTTGCAGGCTCTGCTATGTGTGTTTAGGTCCCTGCAGCCTCCTCTTTAAGCTTCTCATGGATGCAGTTGCATGCTCATCCCCTTCACATACAACACAGGGTTAATTGCTCCACAGGGTTAAGTGGGCAGCACTGGTGCCTGTTGGAGCTAGGAATCAGCTTGTTCCTCTGCCCCCTAGACATAATAAACATTTAATCCTTGCAGTGCAGGTGGGGGATATATTTCTTACAATCCCAGAGTTCAGCTTTAAAAAAACAAAACAATGAAATACATTGTAATTCTACAATCTATGACAATAAAAAATGAACATTTTAAGGGGGTTAATATGTTTTATAGGTGCTGCATGTACAAAACTATTATATTCTCTTTAAAACATGGCTGCAGGCACCGGGAGTATGTGTAAATCTGGCAAGATAACTTGTCAATGTGACCCATGGTTTCTAAGTGTGCCACTCAGGCTCGATCACTCTGGGGAGTAATATGGGTGATACTGCACCTGCTGCAGGAGTGCCAGCCAGGGTTAGAGCTCATCCCAGCTCCTGTATGGAAGGAAGAGAGGAAAGATCCCTGGCGCTGCATATCCACAGAGTCCTATGGTGGTAAAGAGAGAAACAACCTCAGCTTGGGCTCGCTGAGGTTGTCAGCTCCCAGGCCACGCCCCCAACTCGGTTTGCTCCGCCCCTGGAGCGCAGCTATTACTGGAGCCCAGGTTTAGGTTGTCTCTCTCATTACCACCATAGGACTCTGTGGATGTGCTGCACAAGGGTTCTTTCCTCTGTTCCTTCAAGTCAACTTGTAAAGTTGGCTCTCAGATGGAAGCAATCTGGGGGCTGTGGGGCTTTCACGCATCTCTGTAAATGCCTGTTTCCACCCTGCACGCACCCCTAGTATGTTTGCCAGGCTCTGCATGCCCAGGTGCCACCAGGTAGAAGAGAGGTTGATCAGCGAACCTCCATTCACTGATCTCCACTTCCTGCTAATGAACTGAAAGCAACATGTAAAATGGCACTTCCATTTCCCGGTGTCACTTTCCCCAGCCACTATGGCTAAAGAAGAAGCTAACGGAGTGCGATCTGCACTTTATTAGCTTCACTGGATGGCAGGTGAGACATCAGGAGTCTTTTAGACTCTTGATGAATCATTAAAGAGAACCCGTTACTATAGAATGATTACATAGGGGACTTTTTGTCCAAAGTACTTAAACACCCCCCTTCCCCCTGCTCTCCCACATGCACACATGTACAAATGCTAATAAACACATTGGGGGGCATCTACGCATGAAAATGTCAATTGCGATCTGATCCAGCGACGTATACGAGAGCAGCGGCTCTCGCCACTGTCACTCTCCTTATTGGGCAGATTGATAGCCTGTGCAAATAGACACAGGCAGGGTGGTTCGGGATTGAGCACATACTGGTGCCCCCATGGAAAGCGGCTTTCCGAAGAGGAGGGGTCTGGAGCGCCAGCAGAAAAAGAGGATCTGGGCTGCTCTGTGCAAAAGCACTGCACAGAGCAGTTAAGTATAGACATGTTTGTTATTTTAATCAAATAAAAAACAAAGGTTTAATAATACTTTACCACTAAACTGATTACCTCTCTGGCTTTTTTTTTTTGAAAATCTTTTTATTCGAGTTTTTCAAGGAAATTAAACAACATACAGAAACATAGTAAAACCGTAGTGGTAATGCAACTGAAGTACATAGAGGTACATATATGAATACACAAAATCAATACTAGTGATAAGACCAACACGGAGAGGTAAGCTCTCGGTACCAGACCGTCTGTAAATCAAGAAAGTACATTCATACGTGCCCAGGGATGGAGGGGAAGGGGGATACTCATGTCACCAGTAGCCTCCAAATTGGCCTACGCCACTGGGAAGAGGGCGCCCCAAACAGGGAACATACTGCGCCCCCCTATTAAACTCTACCCCCTCTCCCATCCACCCCAGGATTCCAACTAGATCACCCATAACATCAAGCAGTAATTAGAGGTCATACCTCTCTGGCTTTTAAAGTGTTGCCTATGGAAAATATAGGGTAATGAAGTTTATCGCCTTTTCACCAGCGCATGCAATTTTAAGCCTTGACATGTTGGGTATCTATTTACTTAGCGCAACCTCATCTTTTATATGTAACAAAAAAACTGATGAATATATTGCATTGAGTGGCCTAAAATTTCTTTAGTGTCTTTTGTATTGAAATCTTGTGTTTCATAAACCCATGTGCTAATAAACTATGAAATAAAAAATCTGAACTACCACTATTTTATTCTCTAGGGTGTTTGCTTTCCGAAAATATATAATGTTTGGGCAGTGAAAGAGTTAAAGTACATTTGTCCTTTAAGCCTAATATACAAAAAAAAAAAAAGGACAGTTAAGGCTTTCTTTAAAAAAGCGATGCTCCATCATCTTGTCATATCACTTAGCCTAATGACAGGTAGCCATTACTGCAATATGATGATCTTATCATTTTCAGGCAGGTCATCAGTAACCAACAGGAGATGACAGTAAAATAAGACCAGATACATATTGCTGTAGAATAATATTGTCCAGTGATTGTTAGACATCCCCTTTGACGCACTGCTGCGTTCTCATAAAACATATTGATGTAATTAGAGTACATATAGTAAGCATCGCATTGATGATATTGCTGTTTTACACTCACAGAGGATAAAAAATGACTTAATGGGAGGCTGAGAGCCATTACGTTATTTGTCATTGCTATTTCAGATGATGATCCCTCATTAATGAACTGGCTTTGATACATCCATGTAGGAGAAGCATCCTCTAATGTCTCGTGTTAAGACTGACCTATCTGATGTGAGCATGGCTTGGGAACAAAGGATCGCCCAATATCTCTTTACCAGCATGAAGATACAAATATCCCAGAGGACCTGAGCTGTATAAGTTCCTCCTCGGTGTTTCTGCACTCCCTCAACTTAAGCAGCACAATTTCCTGCTTGTGTTATATCAGCTGGGTTCTGTTTATTTCTCTTTGTGACGGGTAATAAGTATCCTCACAATGAACTTTTCAGGCAGTAATGAACTCGCTGTATTAAACAAATACATAAATATTAACTGACAAATTGGAGGCCTAAACATAATCGCTATAATAGAAGTAATCTTTCTTTCTCAATATTGCTCTGACATAAAAAAAAAAAAAAACATAATTCTTCTAATTTCTTGTTTTGTTGACCCTTCAGATAATGCTGATTATGGGATTTGCTTTGGTCAAGCAAAGCTATATGTGTAATAAGTAATATAGAGGTGTTATCAACAGAAACTTCTTTCAATTTTTTAAACATGCATTAGAAAATTTACAAACAAATTTTGTGGTTTATTTTTTTTAATGACTGCATAGAATGGCTTACTATATAAACTATGCAACATGTTATAAAACAGCGCTCACTAAATGGCAGACCGCGGCTCATACCCAGACTGAGTGACAGTCCTGTCTGGGCCGCGGCCATACCAATGCCATGGCTAGGTGTCCTCTCCGTGGCCTCCAGCCCGGCCACCGATGTCATCTTCACAGCGGGTGGCTGTTCCTTTAATGAGGGGTGGGCTCCCTCCAGGCTCACCTGCCTTCTGCCTATCCATTATAATGTATGGGGGCTCTCAAAATTTAGGCTCCGTTCACACCATGGCATTCTGGATCGCGGAAGGAATTGCTGCGATTCTGCCCGTGATCCTGAATCGACGCAAAATGCAGGATGGGCTTATGATCCCCGTTACTTTTAATGGCACACTAATCGTGGCATGATTTTTCCGGGATTGACGCCTGACCAATCGCGGTAAAATAGCGCAAACAGAATCGCTGGACGCCTGTCTCCCAAAAGAAGTTCTGATTCTGTTTGCGCGATTGGGGTACCATTAAAAGTAAGAGGGATCACAGGCGGGCCCCGCATTCTGAGGCGATTCGGGATCCCAGGCAGAATTATGGGGATCATGGACTGCAGATAATATTGGGATGCCATGAAGGGGCTCTGCAGCTTACGCATGTATTTGCAAATGTGTGCAAACTAAACTCCTGTTTTTAACGCATACTGTTAGACAGGATAATTTGGTTGGTTCCTGGATGGTTGGTAAGTTGAGATGGGAATTTTCTTTGGTGTTACGTTAAGGGGCCCTGTGTTGTGTTAAAGGGTGCTATGTTGTGTTAAGGGGCCCTTTGTTGTGTAAAGGGGCACTGTGATGTGTATAGGGGCACTGTCATGTGAAGGGAAACTAAGGACACAGTGGGACTGTTGTAAAGGGAGGACTGTGATGTTAAGGGGCACTGCGATGTAAAGAGCACTACAATGTAAAGAGGGCAGTTATGGGAAGAGGACACTGTGGGACTGCTTCAAAAAGGGGACTGTGATGTAAACGGGACTACAATGTGAAAGGTACACTGAAGACAATGGCGTACAGGGGTACCGTGATGTGTTATAGCGTTAATGAGATTCGGACTTCTGCCAGGAGGAAAATTTTGCTAAACAGACCTTCATAAATTTTAATTCAAGACCGCTGTTATAAAACATCACTTTAACATTTTTAAACTTTAAAATATTATAATAAAATTACCCCAAAGCATTAAAAAGTTTCCTTTTTAAAATAGAACTTTGACTAGGCTATGACAGTGCAGGCTGCCGTAAACTCCTTTGTCGGCTCGCAGCTCGGTCTCACAGCTGGAGCCAGCGGCTCGAACACTATACACTGTGTTACTATATAATGTAAGTGTGAAACCATTTATTCAATAAACCTTTTTAAGTATGTTTACCCTATGTGGAGCCTCTCTTTGTCCTCTCCTGAAGATAGGGTAATGTCTAGGATGGGATATCCTTGGAAGATTGGAGGTTTCAACCCTTGAGTGGCAGGTGGAGAGAAGTGGTAGTAAAAACTGATCAGTCAAGAATTGGACTGTTAATGTGGTTATCTCCCAGAAGATTATTATTTTTGCATTGGCGGTGAGTACATATTACTCTTGAAGGTGTAGGTGTTGATTTAACATTTTGAACTATTCAAGCATGGCGCACTTGTGATGAAAAGGACCTTTTAATTGATTTCTGATTATGATACACAAAGACAATTGTAGAGAGAGTACTTAAATGAATCACTTGTGTTAAAAATTTTATTGTTTTATATACAGTATCTCACAAACGTGAGTACACCCCTCACATTTTTGTAAATATTTTATTATATCTTTTCATGTGACAACACTGAAGAAATTACACTTTGCTACAGTGTAAATTTGTCGTCCCCTCAAAACTCAACACACAGCCATTAATGTCTAAACCGCTGGCAACAAAAGTGAGTACACCCCTAAGTTAAAATGTCAAAATTGAGCCCAATTAGCCATTTTCCCTCCCCAGTGTCATGTGACTCGTTAGTGTTACAAGGTCTCAGGTATGAATGGGGTGCAGGTGTGTTAAATTTTGTGTTATCGCTCTCACTCTCTCATACTGCTCACTGGAAGTTCAACATGGCACTTCATGGCAAAGAACTCTCGGAGGATCTGAAAAAAATAATTGTTTATCTACATAAAGATGGCCTAGGCTATAAGAAGTTTGCCAAGACCCTAAAACTGAGCCGCAGCAAGGTGGCCAAGACCATACAGCAGTTTAACAGGACAGTTTCCACTCAGAACAGGCCTCGCCATGGTCAACCAAAGAAGTAGAGTGCACGTGCTCAGCGTCATATCCAGAGGTTGTCTTTGGGAAATAGACGTATGAGTGCTGCCAGCATTGCTGCAGAGGTTGAAGGGGTGGGGGGTCAGCCTGTCAGTGCTCAGACCATACGCCACACATTGCATCAAATTGGTCTGCATGGCTGTCGTCCCAGAAGGAAGCCTCTTCTAAAGATGATACACAAGAAAGCCCGCAAACAGTTTTCTGAAGACAAGCAGACTAAGGACAGGGATTACTGGAACCATGTCCTGTGGTCTGATGAGACCAAGATAAACTTATTTGGTTCAGATGGGGTCAAGCAACCAGGTGAGGAGTACAAAGACAAGTGTGTCTTGCCTACAGTCAAGCATGGTGGTGGGAGTGTCATAGTCTGGTGCTGCATGAGTGCTGCCGGCACTGGGGAGCTATAGTTCATTGAGGGAACCAGGAATGCCAACATGTACTGTGACATACCGAAGCAGAGCATGATCCCCTCCCTTCAGAGATAGGGTCGCATGGCAGTATTCCAACACGATAACGACCCCTAACACACCTTGCTAAAGAAGCTTAGGGTAAAGGTGATCAACTGGCCAAGCATGTCTCCAGACCTAAACTCTATTGAGCATCTGTGGGGCATCCTCAAATGGAAGGTGGAGGAACGCAAGGTCTCTAACATCCACCAGCAACGTGATGTCGTCATGGAGGAGTGGAAGAGGACTCCAGTGGCAACCTGTGAAGCTCTGGTGAACTCCATGCCCAAGAGGGTTAAGGCAGTGCTGGAAAATAATCGTGGCCACACTAAATAGCGACACTTTGGGCCCAATTTGGACATTTTCACTTAGGGGTGTACTCACTTTTGTTGCCAGCGGTTTAGAGATTAATAGCTGTGTGTTGAGTTATTTGAGGGGACAGCAAATTTACACTGTTATACAAGCTGTACGCTCACTACTTTAAATTGTAGTAAAGTGTAATTTCTTTAGTGTTGTCACATGAAAAGATATAATAAAATATTTACAAAAATGGGGGGGGTGTACTCACTTTTGTGAGATACTGTATATAACATTTGGTAGGGCATTGATTTGTGCACTTTTTCTTACATATTTATCCAATTGGGTGATTCACTATTTATTTGAATAACACTTTATGATCTGAAAATACTTGTAATTTGTTGCACTTGTTGAGAAAGAATATTGAGCGGTTTCATGTGACTGCAGCTTAGGGAATAGGTCCAATCTGTGATGCAGACCAGTTTAATCTTTACGGCTATGAGAATATTCCTAACAAACTGTACAAATGCTTTAAAACAAACTCCCACTGGCCTCCGTAGCTGCAGGCACCCTGGAGTAGTTCATCCTCCAGGTTCTGAGAAAAAAAAGATCACTTTTTTTTTCCAATAATTTAGTTTTCTGCCTAATACCAGCAGTTGGAATGCTGCTAGTCTTCCAATCTGTTATAAAAATATGGAGTGGGAGCACAGGAAGAGGGAAGAGAGCAAAATGCTGAGACTTGAAACGTAAAAGACCACTTGATCTCTCGCAAGCTTTTTGAGAATAAATTGCTCAACAGATCCTGCAACTACACTGTCTTAGTCATGTAACAATTAAATATGCCCAAAAATATCTCATTACATTGGGCGTACTTTGTACATCCTGGATATTCTGTATGCTTGGGTACTGTACCAAGCAAAACCACTGGGAATGGTGACAGATTCGCTGTTGCAAGCTATTTAGATTTAGATTTTGATTAGTTTCTAAGGCCCCTTTCACCCAGGCGGAATCTGTCCAAGCGGATCTGTCTGCTCAGCGGGGATCTCTCCGCTGATCCTCAATGAGCAGGCAGATGACAGGTTCATGTTCACTCTGCTATGCAGAGGGGACACAGACACAGCCTGCTGCTCTCTATGGGGCGGTTGGATAGAAACAGACTGCATGTCCGTTTCCATCCAATCGTCATTCAATTCGTCAGACGGATGGCGAATGTATCTTTATCCTTCTGGTTTTTTTTGCAGAGAACACATCGTTTCTCTTTAAGTAACACTGCTTGGTCAAAAATCCATCCCAGCCTGGGACTGGACCAGTGCTGTATCTTGGCCTAGGCCGACAGGGCCCAGGCTAGGGTGGCATTTTGCAGGGGGGCAGCAAAAAAGCTGCACCCCACGTGAAAAAAAAAAACAGCCTTCTTACTGCATAAAAAGGGTCCATGTCGGCTTGTGCTACACTTTTAGTATAGTGCCAGTCTTATGGGGCGAATTGGGCCAGAGGGCAGGGTCCAGGAGGCAAATTAGTCTGGCAGCCCCATAAAGCGGTCACGCTGCTACCTGCCGGTATGATAATAACGGCCGGTGAGGATATTCAGACAGACCGACAGCTGCCGACCACACTTAATACAACTGGCCTGACGGCCGCCAATGCTAATAAGTTTGGCACTGCAGCCTAATGCTCCGCCTTCAATCCTCCCCCCCCCCCCCCCGGTATGGCAGGCATCATTTCAATAATATGATTTAATTTATTTAAACATCCTTGTCCTTGAGCAAGCTTATTGAATTGCATCATATACAATTAAGACTTTTAATTACAGAAAGGGGTGGGTCATATTTAAATTAGGGGGTGCCCAAGTTTAGTCAGGCCTAGGGCAGCACAAAACCTAAATACAGTAATCCCCCGCTACATCGCGGTTCAGTTTTTGCGGTCCCGGTAATTCGCGTTATTTTTTGTAATGTTATTTTACTATATAAATCATTAAAAATGAAAGATTTTTGTGTTTTCCATTGCTCTTGCTATGTCTCTCAGTATCTTTTATGTGTTTAAATGAGTTTCTATTGTTTTAAAAGTGTGTTTAAAGACCTTAAAATGCTTCTACACGTACAGTGACAGTAAAAAAAATCATGCCTACAATGCATTTTAATAGGGTTTTTCTATTTCGCGGAATTTCACTTTTCGCGGCTGGGTCCGGAACGTAACCCCCGCAATGGAGGGGGGTTTACTGTACACCACTGGACTGGACAATGGAGGAGCAGCAGCATTCTGGTAAGGTTATTCATGTCCTCTTTCTGCCTGTTATCTTGTTCGCTGTGTAAAACTGACAGGCCTAAGGAAAGCAAAAAAGCTTTCATTGGTTATAAGTGAAGCCCATCCTTCTCCCATCTGACTGCCAATATGGAGAGAATTACAGGAGGCTGATATAAAGATGGTTTCAAGTATATAAACCTGTACTATTAATGTCCGTTTTCAGCAGATGAATAATTGGTGCATTTTCATTATTTTGGCTAGATACATCCCAAACTTGCTCATCCATATATTTATGGACCTTGCTTTGTTCACTGGTGTGTAGTCATGCTGGAACAAGAAAGGGCCATCCCCAAACTGTTCCCACAAAGTTGGGAGCATGAAATTGTCCAAATAGTCTTGGGTATGCTGACGCCTTAAGAGTTACCTTCACTGGAACTAAAGGGCCATGCCCAACCCCTGAAAAACAACCCCACACCTTAACCCCCCTCCACTAAATGATTTGGACCAGTGCACAAAGCAAGATCCATAAAGATATGAATGAGCGAGTTTGGGGTGGAGGAACTTGACTGGCCTGCACAGAGTCTTCACCTCAACCAGATAGAACACATGAATTAGAGCGGAGACTGCGAGCCAGGCCTTCTCGTCCATTATCAGTGCCTGACCTCAATAATGCCCATCTGGAAGAATAGTCAAACATTCTCATAGACACACTACTGAACCTTGTGGACAGGCTTCCTAGAAGAGTTGAAGCTGTTATAGCTGCAAAGGGTGGGCCAACTCAATATTGAACCCTACAGACTAAGACTAGGATGCCATTAAAGGTTATGTGCGTGTAAAGGCAGGCGTCCCAATACTTTTGAAAATATAGTGTACTTGGGGTTTTAGTTCATTAAAGAATTTTGAGCACATTTTTGCCCAATGTCACTACCTGCACATCAAATTTTTGATAAACTGACACCCTAAGGGCTCTTTCACACGGGCGTTCCATATGTCCGTTTTTCATCCCATCCGATGAAAAACGGACATAATGTATCTCTATGTAAATACGGATGTCAGCGGATGATCATCCGCTGACATCCGTTTTTCGCCCGTTCCGTTCAGTTCAGTTTTTTGGAATGGAAGAGAACCCTATTTTTTTCTTCCGTTCAAAAAACGGAACGGATGCAAAAACGGATGTCAGTGGTGTCATCCACTGACATCCGTATTTACATAGACATACATTATGTCTGTTTTCATCCGCAAACGTGTCCGTTGCAAAAAAAAAAAAAGGACCTGATCGGGCAAAAAAAACTGAACGCCCATGTGAAAGAGCCCTAAAGCTATATAGATAACTGAACAAATTAGAAAAATCAGACAGCAGTCAATTTACTAGTAAGGCTCCATGCACACTGTGCTTAAAAAATGCCCGGTCCCTTGGCAGAATATGCCAATATAGAGCGTTTTTTTTTTTACAAAGTTTAGGAGAGTTTAGCATTTTTTTCTGCCAGTAAGCTCCAATCAGAAATGCAAACCAAAAAGGTTTTTTTTCCTGCCTTTAAGTGCCGGTGTTCCATGAGAATTACCTACCCGTGAGAAAAACCTACCCTCGTCACTTCCGGTTTATGGCAGTGTGTGTAACGTGAGCAGTTACATTAAAACAGCTGTGCTGCACTATGAGTCATCTCCGCTCCTGTCCCGGTCACTACCCTGCTCTCGGCTAGTAAATATAAAAGCGGCGGCGGCTGTATGAAAAGATAAATCACGGAGCCGCCAGCCGCTTTTATATTTACTAGCCAAGATCAGGGAAGTGACCGGGACAGGCGCGGAGATGAGTGATAGTGCAGCACAGCTGTTTAATGTCACCGCCGCGTCGGTAGGTTTTTTTCACGGACACCGAGATCAATTCAGACTAGTGCGCATGCGCACTAGTCTGATCCTCAGCTCTTCCATTAGGTCTCCGGGGCTGTGAGCATACACACTGCTGCGCTGCTCAGCTGTTCCTGGCAGGAAGTGACGTAGGTAGGTTTTTCTCACGGGGTAGGTAATTCTCACGTTACACTGGTTCACATTAGTGCGGATGCGCTGATCGCATGTACCCTTCATTACATGTGATCTGTGCGGATGCACAGTGTCAGTGAGAGTGAGAGAGCAGAGCTGTCAGATCAGAGCTCTGATGTCGGGGATGGGCGGGCTAGATGTGGAGCTCCTCCTCCCTTCCATTCACAGCCAGTCAGCAGGCAGTATCACACTCCTCCCCCGCCCCTCTCCAGCCCGCCACATTTGACTGGGAGCACCAGGGAGATAGATGCAAGAACAAGAAGGTATGGCTACAGTTAGAGCAATGTCACATGTAATGCTGGTGGGCTGCAGTGTGTTTCAGATAGCTGTGTATTCAGGCATTGTGCAGGTTATCGATCAGCCTCCTCTCTCCTTACTCCTTATGTTTTATCTCCCTGGGCTGTACATAGCCTGATACACTGATAGGAAGATGCTGCAGCAACACCAGGAACACATGGCTGTTAACCATTTCAGCTTCAATTCAGCTAGTTTGAGCTGTGTGTGTGCTGCATGGGTTTTTATTTTATTTTTGAAGCATTTACTGTTGGTTCAGGTTAGAAGCTTCACAAACCCATTACCTGTTTACTGAACTCCACTAATCTTGAGCAGTTAACTGTTTGTAAAACAATTTTTATTTTGGAAATTGGATGTGCTGCTGTCTTGTGTCACTTTTACTGACTTGATCCTGCACAGCTGGTTTAAATAGAGTGAAGCAGCCCTGCGATACTATACACTTTTACACCGGGTTCAGCTGTAAACTCAGTCCCTGACCATCTCTTGAATCAACCATGTCTGCAATCTCTGACCATCTCATCTACCATGTCCGCAGCCTCTGACCCCCTCCTGTACCATGTCCGCAGCCTCTGACCCCCCTCCTGTACCATGTCCGCAGCCTCTGACCCACCTCCTGTACCATGTCTGCAGCCTCTGACCCCCCTCCTGTACCATGTCCGCAGCCTCTGACCCCCCTCCTGTACCATGTCCGCAGCCTCTGACCCCCCTCCTTTACCATGTCCGCAGCCTCTGACCCCCCTCCTGTACCCTGTCCGCAGCCTCTGACCCCCCTCCTGTACCATGTCCGCAGCCTCTGACCCACCTCCTGTACCATGTCTGCAGCCTCTGACCCCCCTCCTGTACCATGTGCGCAGCCTCTGACCCTCTCCTGTACCATGTCCGCAGCCTCTGACCCTCTCCTGTACCATGTCCGCAGCCTCTGACCCTCTCCCGTACCATGTCCACAGCCTCTGACCCTCTCCTGTACCATGTCTGCAGCCTCTGACCCCCCTCCTGTATCATGTCCGCAGCCTCTGACCCCCCTCCTGTACCATGTCCGCAGCCTCTGACCCCCCTCCTGTATCATGTCCGCAGCCTTTGACCCCCCTCCTCCTGTACCATGTCCACAGCCTCTGACCCCCCTCCTGTACCATGTCCGCAGCCTCTGACCCCCCTCCTGTACCATGTCCGCAGCCTCTGACCCCCCTCCTGTATCATGTCCGCAGCCTTTGACCCCCCTCCTCCTGTACCATGTCCACAGCCTCTGACCCCCCTCCTGTACCATGTCCGCAGCCTCTGACCCCCCTCCTGTACCATGTCCGCGTGTACCATGTGCACAGCCTCTGACCCTCTCCTGTACCATGTCCGCAGCCTCTGACCCTCTCCTGTACCATGTCCACAGCCTCTGACCCTCTCCTGTACCATGTCCGCAGCCTCTGACCCCCCTCCTGTACCATGTCCGCAGCCTCTGACCCCCCTCCTGTATCATGTCCGCAGCCTCTGACCCCCTCCTGTACCATGTCCGCAGCCTCTGACCCCCTCCTGTACCATGTCCGCAGCCTCTGACCCCCCACCTGTACCATGTCCGCAGCCTCTGACCCCCTCCTGTACCATGTCCGCATTCTCTAACCCCCTTCCTGTACCATGTGTGCAGCCTCTGACCCCCCTCCTGTACCATGTGCGCAGCCTCTGACCCCCCTCCTGTACCATGTCCGCAGCCTCTGAACCCCCTCCTGTACCATGTCTGCAGCCTCTGACCCTCTCCTGTACCATGTCCACAGCCTCTGACCCTCTCCTGTACCATGTCCGCAGCCTTTGACCCTCTCCTGTACCATGTCCGCAGCCTCTGACCCCCCTTCTGTACCATGTCCGCAGCCTCTGACCCCCCTCCTGTACCATGTCCGCAGCCTCTGACCCCCCTCCTGTACCATGTCCGCAGCCTCTGACCCCCCTCCTGTACCATGTCTGCAGCCTCTGACCCCCCTCCTGTACCATGTCTGCAGTCTCTGACCCTCTCCTGTACCATGTCCGCAGCCTCTGACCCTCTCCTGTACCATGTCCGCCGTCTCTGACCATCACTTCTAATGCAAGAACATTTTTGCCCAGGGCCCAATCAATATTAAAGACGGCCCTGTCTGTAACTGTTATTGACCACCTTGGCGCAACTCCAATCAAGAAAAAGCATAGATGGAATTTTTCCGTCCCCCTTTTTTTTTTCTTCACAAAAGAGAAGCTTTGTTGGGGGCAGAGAACAGTTAAAGGACATACAAGTGTGCATGTTTATATGCCATTGGGCAAACAAAAATCTGCCAGACACTGACATGTCTGTCATTTTATATCTGTGGCTATTTTAATGTCTTCATTTATCAAATGATGTGAATAATAGAGCATACCTGGATGCATCACTTTAGAACATGATTTGTAATGTTTCCTCCAAAGCTAGTCTGCTGTAAGTTAATACACATTTGTGCCTGTTAGTAAGTAAGGTAAAGAGCATACAGTATTACCTCTACTATTTGGCCCAAGTCTTCCACATACATCTTCTCAGTTTCTACTAACTCCATTAGAACATACCTGTACAGTGTACAAAAAAATGGAAGAAGTTATTAATATATATATGCTGTATATAAAATCCTGGATAATGTATATGGGATCTTACAATTGTTTACAAGGTCACTTGTTCAGAAAGGAGAGAAATCTTGGATTTTCCCAGGTTTGTAAACAATTTACCACTGGAAGGAGAACAATTAAAAACCCTGCAATCCCTTGGTAACAGAATAGCCTTAAGGACAGATGTGAACTGACTTCTCCAGCACCCCACCACAATAATGAATGCAGCAGTTTGGATGTGTTTTCTACAATACAGTAAAACCTTGGATCGCAAGCATAATTTGTTCCCGGAAGCATGCTTGTAATCCAAAGCACTCGTATACCAAAGCAAATTTCCCCATGAAAAAATCACGGAAACTCAGATAAATCGTTCCAAAACCATTTATTCATAAATCTTTCAGTTTATAGTCCATAAAAAAAAAAAAAAGATTATAGCAATGTGATCGGTTGTGTAACCATAAAATGTCCATCCACAAATGGCGCCTCTACAAGGGGATTAGAAGCAAAATCCAGCAGGAGCTACAGAGTATAAAAGAGAAGAGAGGAGCCTCTAAGTGTAGCAATATGGTTACATTTAATGAAGGTTCAGCATTCAGCAACTCACATGGTTGATGATTAAAAGAGGCACATCTAAATATGAAGGCATCTGGGGTAAAGCTGTCCACATAGACCGTCCTCCCCACCGCTGACAGTTTGCAATCATGACGGGGAAGACTACCCTACAGTAGAGCAATCTGAAAGCGAGGCTTGAAGCGCTCGTGGAGTGCAGCATGGAAGAGATGACGTTGATGGCGACGAGGAGGATGGTCTATGTGAAAAGCCTTACCCTGGATGCCTGCATACTTAGAAGTGCCTGTTTTAATCATCAACCATGTGAGTTGCTAAATATTGTATCTTCATTAACCACTTCTGGACCTGGCCTTTTTATGACACTTGTTGTTTAGATAAAATCATTTTTGTTTGCTAAAAAATTACTTAGAATCACCGAACATTATATATTTTTTTTCAGCAGAGACCCTAGAGAATAAAATGGAGATTGTTGCAATATTTTTTATCACACCGTATTTGCGCAGCATTCTTACAAATGCAATTTTTTTGGAAAAAATAAATTTTTTAAATAAAAAATAAGAAAACAGTAAAGTTAGCCCAATTTTTTTCTATAATGTGAAAGATAATGTTACGCCGAGTAAATAGATACCCAACATGTCATGCTTCAAAATTAGGTACGCTGGTGGCGACAAACATTGGTACTTAAAAATCCTCATAGGCGACATTTTAAAATTTTTTACAGGTTACCAGTTTAGACTTACAGAGCAGGTATAGGGCTCAAATTATTGCTCCCGCTCTAACGATCCCGGCTATACCTCACATGTGTGGTTTGAACACCATTTACATATGTGGGTGCGACTTGTGTATGCGTATGCTTACGGGGACGGAGCGCTTTAATTTTTTCTTTCCCTATTTATTTTATCTTTTATTTTTTATTTTTACACTGTCCTTTTAAAAAAAAATGTTTTTGATCACTTTTATTCCTATTACAAGGAATGTAAACATCCCTTGTAATTGAAATAAGCATGACAGGACCTCTTTAATTTGAGATCTGGGGTCAAAAAGACCTCAAATCTCACACCTACACTAAAAAGTAAAATAAAAGAAGATGATGAAAAAAAATGGGCTCTTTAAAACCGTTCCTAGGAAGCAACGTATGACGTCACTCCAGTCCTCCAAGGCCATAGAGTCGAGTGAGGGCCATCTTACCCTCACTCGACTTCTTGCCTGAGAGGATTGTTTTCCCTGCTACCGACTGCTCCGGTAAATGTGGAAAACGACGGGGAAGCGGCAGAAGGGGGGGGGGGGGACACCTCTCCCACCGACCATAAAGGTGATCCTGCAGCGAATCCACTACTAGGACCACCCTTATGTGAAAGAGGACCGCCCGCCGTTTAGAAAAATACTGGGGTCATGGCAGCTAACTACTTGACATAATAACGTCAAAGTACCAACGTAAAACTGTGACGGGCGGTCCGGAAGTGGTTGAATGTAACCATATTGCTACACTTAGAGGCGCCTCTCTTCTCTTTTATACTCAGTTGTGACATGACGCTACTTGTATATCAAGACATCACTTGTTTATCAAGTCTAAGTTTAAAAAAAAAATGTTGCTTGTTATGCCAAACGCTCTCAAACCAAGTTACTCTCAATCCAAGGTTTTACTGTATTCAGTGATAGGCACCCAGGACTCTTTTACATGTATGTAAATACTTTGAAAAATATGATCCTTTAAATCCATGATTTTCTATTCTAAGGTCTGAACAAAGCATTAGGCTATTAATAACTGTTGTAGACTATATTGTAAAGGACAGCTACTGCAAATTCTAGAAAACAATTTTAACTCAGATTTGTATAACCAATAGGCTCCATGCACACAGGGCGTCATAAAAATGAGCTCCAAAGCTGTTTCTTGACGCCGGGAAACAGCAGCTGTAAAAACGTGCTTTCAGTAGCTTTTTCCATTAGCGTTATTGCACGTTTGGCCACAGTAGCTGTTAGCAGCGTTTTTTCTGCCTCCATTCAAAATCAATGGTTCCCTATGGGAGCCTATTGATTTGAATGGAAGTCGCACCGCAGGTCGGATCAGGGTGATCCGACTTGCGGCGCGACTTGGCTGTGAGAATCTTGAGGGGGAACTCCACGCCAAAATGGGGAAATAAACTGCGTGGGGTTCCCCCCCAGGTTCCAAACCAGGCCCTTTGGGTCTGGTATGGAATTTGAGGGTAACCCCACGCCGAAAAAACGGCGTGGGGTCCCCCCCAAAATCCATACCAGACCCTTATCCGAGCATGCAGCCCAGCAGGCCAGAAAAGGGGAGGGGACGAGCGAGCGGCCCCACCCCCCCTGGACCATACCAGGCCACACGCACTCAACATGGGGGGGTGTGGGTGCGTTGGGGCAGGGGGGGCTCTGCACCCCCCACCTCAAAGCACCTTGCCCCCATGTTGATGAGCCAGGGTTGTGGGGGTCTGCGTGAAGGGGGCTCATCAGAATCTGGAAGCCCCCTTTAACAAGGGGGCCCCCCAGATCCCGGACCCCCTCCCTATGTGAATGGGTATGGGGTACACTGTACCCCTACCCATTCACCCCATAAAAGGCAGTGTGTGTAAGTAACGACAGGAGACGTTTTGGAAAGTTTATTAAAAATCTTCCTCCCGTCTTCTCCCTCTCCGGTCTTCTGCTCTTTTGCTGTCCTCTCTTCTTGTCTTCTCCTCTCCGGTCTTCTGCTCTTTTGCTGTCCGCTCTTCTTGTCTTGTCTTCTCTCCGGTCTTCTGCTCTTTTGCTGTCGGCTCTTCTTCTTCCTCCGGTCCTCCGACGACGACGTCTCCGGCGATTATGCCGGTCTCTGCAGCTTATTATATAGCCATTAGGGGCGTGGCCGCCAGATGACCCTGGTCCGACTTGCGGTGCGACTTCCATTCAAATCAATAGGCTCCCATAGGGAACCATTGATTTTGAATGGAAGAAAAAAAAACTTATAACGTGGCTTAACGCACGTTAAGCAACGTTATTCAGCCTTTAGCAGAGTCAGACGTTTTTACAGCTTGACGCTGCAGCTCCAGAACGCACAGTTCCTGGGTTTTTTTTTGGAGCTGTAAAACGCCTATGCCACTTGGGAGCTCCTAAAAGCTCTATGTGTGCATGAGGCCATAGAATAACATGGATGGGCATTCTGCAGCTGCAAAAAAAAAACGTCTGACGCTGCTAACAGCAGCTCCAAAAACGTCCAGTGTGCATGAGGCCATAAAGTTACGTTACAACAGAAATTGCAGTTTTTAGGCAATTTTACCTTAATTACTAATAGAACACACATTTCCAAGAAAATATATAATTTCAAATTGGTTTAATTTTCATTGGACTAAAAGAGAAATCTGGATGAAATGTTGTTGGTATTAAATAAAACTACATTTAATCATAAACTATTTAGTGACGCTTGTCTAAAATTTTTAGTTTAATCTGCCGTAAATGCACATTTACAAGCTTTTACTGCTGTTTCAAACCTTCATTGCTTATTAAAAGTATTTAAGCAACGCCAGCTGGAGCTACTAATTTTCTGTCACCCACACTACTGAGAGGTTATTTTATTTAAAGCTACACACACACACATACACACACACACACAATACAGTGTCTATGAGCTGTAATGGTGGCACAGCAAAAAATTAAAGCAACTCCACCAAGGTGCAAGGTATACTTAGGAGGTGGAACGCTCCAGTGACATCAGTGCTTTTCCACCTCGCCCTTCCACCAACACAGGGAAAGGCTTCCCATACATTATACAATTTTTTTTGTACAATTTTCCTTTAGATTTACCAATGAAGTCAATCCTAAACACTTTCAATTGGTATGCAATCAGGCAGGCTTTTGCACAACATAGCTGAAAGTAAATCTATAGGAAAATTGAATTATGTAAGGCTAGCTTGACTGGTGGCAAAAGTTACTCTCTGTGTCATGCCAATTAGGTGGTAAGTGGAGCAAATTTTCCATATATGACTGATTGGACATTCTGTAGCCACATACACACCTCCCCCCACTACATAGTTTAAGACTGGAAGTATTTTTTGTACATTCAAGTTTTACCATTTATAAGGGGACTTTCTCTGCTGGACTATGGGGTTTATTTACTAAAACTGGAGAGTGCAAAATCTAGTGCAACTCTGCATGGTAGCCAATCAGCTTTGAACTTCACATGTTCAGTTAATTAAACAAATGAAAAAAATAAAACCAAAACTGGAAGCTGATTGGTTTCTTTCAACAGTTATGTCTTTCTTTGGTTCCTCCACTTCCACTTTAAAGCCACTTTTGTTTTAGGAAATCTCTCATCAATTCCTGTGTTTTTGAAGGGTAACAGATAGAATGAGAAAGGGAGCTAAAATAAAAAAAATCTATTTAAGTGAGAATGATTTAGAACAGTGGTCTCCAAACTGCAGGCCGGGGGCCGGATCTGGAACTTTGCTTGCTTTTATCTGGCCCTTGAGGCATTAGTCCCTACACCACAGGTGTCAAACAAAAGGCCCGGGGGCCCAATGTGGCCCCCCAGGCCATTTCATATGACCCTCGCACTAGGGCTGGGACAAGGGGTGGGCAGGAGGGACGGTTGCCATGGGCGCAATGGTTTATTGAAGGGAAGGGGGGGCGCAGTTTGGCATCCTTGCCCTGGGCGCTGGATGACCTTGGCCCGACACCGATGATGGGGACACTATTTTTCCCATGGATATCAACGATGGGGCATTATTACTCCCCTTAATAGCAATAATGGGGCATCTTTTTCTCCCTCTGTCGTCAAGACATTTTCTACTCTCATTGGCCACAGTGCATCCCCCCTAAAGTTTGAAGAACAGTAAACTGGCCCTTTGTTTAGGAAGTTTGGAAACCCCTGGTTTAGAACCTCTCTAAGGATTTTTTTTTCAGACTTGGTAAATTTGACCCCACCTTCTATATAGATAACAAGATTCAGACAGGACAGAAATAACCCAGGCAACATTTAAAGTTAGTATGAAAAAAACTCCTTAACAGGCTCAAAGAGAACATGTAAAAACTGGTAAAATGTCTAACTATTCCTTTAAAAATATAATTTTCTTACACTCACCTCACCATAAGATTGCTATTCTTGGAGTCCATTAAGAGACAAGAAAAGTCCTAAACCTTCAGGCTACACTGCCACCTACAGGAGGACTGGACACTAGCAAACAAAAAACCGTAGACCAGCCCAGAGTAAACCCCTCCTACTATCAGCTGGCCCCAGTTCTGTAGCAAAGCAATCTCTCAATGAGTTTAGAACAGAAAGCAGAGTGGAAGCAAGGTAGAAATCTCAGCTTGCTTGGGGGGGGGGGGGGTGGAGCTCTGATGCGTGATGACGTGCGTGCCCACGTTGGAGTAGACGGACCGCCACTCGAACCCCCAATACCACCTGATGATCCAGGCAGCCCACACCATTGGGGGAGTATCAGCTGGTGGATGCGTGAAGGGTTAGACACCCGGAACTTAGAGACTTTACTTGCTACTCCTCAGTATTTGGGACTTATTCAAGGATCGACTATAATTTAATAGAACATCAACTTTTAGCCTCCCTTAAGGATGCGATAATTAGATCCATCACACTCTCCAACCACGCCCCAGTGATAGTACAATTAGATCTATCTTTAGTAGTATTTAGAGAAAGGGCTTGGAAACTGAATGACTCGCTCATTCAAGATTCTAAGATAGTTGAGAGAGTAGAGAAGAAGCTGGAGAGTTTCCTAATGATACACCAGAGATCTCACAGTCTACCCTATGGGAGTCACATACAGCTTATATAAGGGTGATATTAATAGGCATTCGGACACAAAGAAAGAGGGAAAAAAAGGAGGATGAATCAGTTACTTAGGGAGATGCACACATTAGAACAATGAACTAGTCCCCAAGGTATTCCAGAGAACCGAGAACTAATTTGAGAAGAGAGTGGAGTTGGCGGCACTCATGGAACAGGAGGCAAAAGGTGCATTTCATATAGTCATGAAAGAAAAATATCAATGGGGGAAATAAACCTGGGAAATGGCTAGCAAAGGCTGTAAGGGAGAAAAAAAATGCATCCTATATCTCTAAGATTAAAAAGGAGAATGGGGAGATAGTGCACTCATCCCCAGATATTGCTCAAGTGTTCCACTCATATTATAGCCAGCTTTATAATGTGAGACAGATAGAGGAAGGTAGGGAGAGAGGAAAGGAAGATTTGGCAACGAGGAAATATCTGCGGGAGCTCAGGCTCCCAAGGCTACCCAGAGGGGAGTTAGAAGATCTAGAGACCCCGATCACATGCAAAGAGGCGAGGTGGGCAATAAAGAATATGGCCTTGGGGAAGAGTCCGGGTCCTGATGGGTACTCGATTCTGTATTATAAAAAGTTTCAAAAAATCCTGAAATTATGCGAAAACTTTAATATAGTGGTAAAGGGGGAGAATTTAAGAGAGGAGTCTTTGCTCACCTACATAACTCTTATTGTGAAGGAGGGGATAAACCCTACAGCACCAACAAGTTATAGACCAATTTCCCTCTTAAACACGGACATAAACATTTTTTGCTAAAATAATAGCAGAAAGAATAATACCCTTATTCCCGAAATGGATACACAGCAATCAGGTGTAATTTGTGTCTGGTCATAAAGGGAAGGGGAATTTCCTTAAGTCACTCCTTTTGATGCACAAAGGGAAAAAAAAGGGGACTTCGGCCATATTGTTGTCTGTAGATGCCGAAAAGGCCTTCGATAGGAATGATTGGGGTTTAATGTTAGAAACTCTGATATACCTAGGTATCAGAGACAGGATGATACGATTAATCTCTGGTATAAGGTGGCCGCATATGCGAGCGATGTACTTTTTTTTATCTCTAACCCTAGACTAACACTTCCAACAGTGCTGGGTTATTAAAATAGGAAGTTTACTTGTAACGCTTATACATGATTATTAATCTGTATAATAAGATTTGAATTTTGATCACTATATGTTTATTGAAACTTGAATAAAATGCTAATATATATATATATATATATATATATATATATATATATATATATATATATTTATATTTATATTTATATTATAAAAAAAAAGAAGTCCCTCAATGGATTCCAAGAAAAAGATTTTACTGTACAAAAAATGTTCTTTCTTGTCCATTGTGGGAGACACAGAAATTCTTAATCCTTCAGGAAAACCAAAAGCAGTCCAGCTACAAGATAGGCAACAGTAAACAAAAGCTAACAGGCCCAGCATAAACAATAGATACTAGGGACCATCTGCAACTGAAAGAATCACCCGAATGTCCTTACGCCTAAAGCTGGCATCAGATGACTCATACACACCCACCTGGCAGAATTGGGAGAGCATGTTACCTGATTACCAGGTGGCAGCCTTACAAACCTGGGAAACTGTTGCCTGATACAGAAAAGAAGAAGAAGAGCTCACAGACCTAGCAAAATGAGCCTTAACTAGAAAGAGGAGAACCTAACCCTTACCGTAAGTTTAAATGATGGCCTGTCTGAGCCATAGAACAGCTGGCAAGAAAAGCAGGGCACCCTCCTAAGGCCCATCTGGAATGACAATATGGGAATCATTGGTTGAGAAACAGACTTGCACTGTCTGAACCACATCCAGACAATGGAAGGCAATTTCCTTTGGATAAAATCCAGCCAGATTAAGGGATGGGAGAATAATGTCCTGGTTAGGGTGAAAGGCAGAGGCTATTCTAGGCAAGAAGGTAGCCCTGGGTCTCAACACAACCTGGTCCCCTATGAAAGACCAAAAAGGGTTCTTTGCCAAATAAGGCCCCCCAGTTCCGACACTCGCCTCAAAGAGGAAATAGCTACAAGGAAAAAAAACTTTGGGGGAGAGAGAGGAATGTCTCCAGTGGGATCAGATGATGGCTTCTGAAGCAGAGAGAACCAGGTTCAGAGTCTATGGGGCCACAGACAGGGGGAAGCACATGGTAACCCCCCTGCACAAAGATCCTAATAAAAGTGTGAGAAGCCAACAGTTTCTGAAACAGAACGAAAAGAATAGTTGGTGGTGAACAAAAAAAATAAAAATGCTGGTCCTGACCCAACTGCAGGGAGGAGGAGATCTGCCCTACAGAGAAATTCCTGGAGTGATAAACTTTGCATGGGAATTTTCCCCAGAGCTTAGTGAATATGGTAAAAGCATTGTGCTGTTACACCAATATGTAAGATATAATATAATGCATAGTTATGGTAATGTCTATATAATTGGTCGTTATACTGGCATCTTGTGGTTATTTCGGTTGTTGCACTTGCCTTTCTGTCTTCCCTTTTGTGTTGCCTCCAGTCCCCTCCCATTGATGATGTATTTCCTGTTCCTGCTTCTTTATAATTGTGGGGATAGAGATTGCCACATCTGTCTAGTCCTTTCATACAATCTGCTCGCATTCGGGAACACATTACCATGTTTTGACCTGCAGATACCATCTTTCAATCATCTGCCACATTTTGCTGTCTGCTATACCTACTGCTTGCAATAAAACCTACGTATATGGAAAGAAACGGTTTCTGGTGAGTTCAGCTATCTGATAACAACTGTCTCCGGTGATGATTATATCTGCTTATACAGGCCAGGAATAGGTCTCAGCAAGGAATAAGTCACTTTTACAACAATTGGAGTCAGAATAAGAATATTTACCAAGAATAATACAAAAGGCAAAAAGAATAGCATTTTTCCTGCTCATTATTGACTATTTGAAGCCAGCAGAGCTTCACCTCATTCCCTAAGATCTGAGGAAATTCCCATGCAATATGCAACTGCCCTTGCAAAGTGAACAATCTATTTACCAGTGGTGGGTCCCTTAGTATCCAAGCTTCAAGAGCCATGCTATTAATGCAAGTGAGCAAGAAGAAGAATTACCTTATTCTAGATCAGGAAATCAGGACACCAAATCCCAACTTTATGATACAAAATTCAAAACAATCGCTTTAGAGACTTTTAACCACTTGCCGACTGCCTAACGCCGATCTACGTCGGCAGTCAGCCCCTCACAGGCAAAGTGACGTAGGGCTACGTCACTAGCTTGTGAGGGTCTAGGGAGCGAGCGCGCGCCCCCGAAGGCGCGCTCCCGCTCCCGCGTGGTCACGGACCCCCCCGCGCGTGTGACCAGCGGACCCGATGTCCGCCGGTCACTCGGCGATCGGCGGGGGAGAGGGAGAATGTCAGGCAGCTTGTGTAAACAAGCTGCCTGTCATTCTCCTCGCTGTAAAGACACTGATCAAACGGATCTAGTATGTAGATCCGTTGATCAGTGTCCTTACAGCTCAAGCCACAGCCAATCACAGTAGAAAGCACGCCCCTAGGGATACACACAGCCCCTCCCTTCCAAATAAAGTTAACCCCTTCACAACCAGTGTATTTTTACAGTAACAGTGCATATGTATAGCACTGATTACTGTAGAAATGTCACTGGTACCCCCAAAAGTGTCACAAATGTCAGTCAAGGGTCCGATCTGTCCGCCCCAATGTCGCAGTACCGCAAAAAAAATCGCAGATCGCCGCCATTACGCGTTAAATAAAAAAACAACAAAAATTACAAAAATCTTTCCCTTTGTTAGTAAACGCGATAACTTTTGCGCAAACCAATCAAAATACGCTTTTTGCGATTTTTTTTACCAAACATATGTAGCATAAAACAAATTGGCCGAAAATTTTAAAAAATTTTGATTTTTACTTTTTTTTTGGGGGAATTTCATATAAAAAAATGTGAAAAATATTGTTATTTTTGCAAAATTGACGCTCTTTTTTTGTTTATAGCGCGTGATCAAAAAATCGCACAGGTGATCAAATACCACCAAAAGAAAGCTCTGTTTGTGGGAAAAAAAGGACGTCAAATTCGTTTAGGTACAGCGTCGCACGACCGCGCAATTGTCCGTTAAAGTCACGCAGTGCCGAATCGCAAAATACCCCCTGGTCAGGAAGGGGGTAAAATCTTCCGGGGCTTAAGTGGTTAAAGTGTCATTATTCTAGAAAAAAAACACATTTTATCAAACATCCTAAATTTACGGGATCCACAAATGCTCAGATGGGAAAGATGAATATTTGTTCTACCCATATGTATGTCTTGTACCATCTGCCACATAGGTTTATAAATTCTTTTGTTGACATAAGCCATTTCTCTTTCAGAAAGCACCAATACCTGTTAGTAGAATGATGGCACTGCTTTACGCATTTCTCAGGCATCAGTGTGCTTCCTCAGACAGTATAAGAGAGTATAGGTCAAACTGTATACGTGTGGTACCAAATGCATACACTATTGGTGTCACAGGGGACTCTAGGGGATATTATAAGTCAATATCAGACTCTTTCTACTTGCAAGTTCAACTTAAGTGTCTTGTATCATGTTTAGGAAAAATCACTACCAAAGTTGGACTAAGGAGGATGGAGTGATACTAGTAAGGGGAACAAACTTAGATTTCCACAGTTTCATGGAATGGTGAAAGGTACACTGAATACTAGAAGTTTGACAAAATATGATTTTCAGAGATATTTGTAAAACAATAGTTATTTTATATTGCAATAGTTATTATAGTTATTCTAATGGTTATGCATCTATGATTCTACAATAATGACATCTTAAAAGTCCCCAAAGCAACTGTTTAAGAAGCAGGATGGCAAATCGGCCCTTTGGACAGTCATCTGCTAGAAGTCTTACCAGAAGTCATACAACATCTGCTTAGGCCAACAAGGATTTGTGAGCCTGGTTCACAGTGTCAACCTAATCAATCTGTCCACAAACAGGACTTTTTTTATAATGATAAAACATGTGGAGGTCTGGAGTAAAATTGAAAAAGAGAACTGCCTCAAAAGAGCCTACCATGAGTCCCAAGTTGGGATTAAAGTAACAGGAATATAGAAGTAAAGGGACATTTCTTGATGGTCAGAGCAGCACTTTGCAATCTGCTCCTTAGGCTCCTACCACCAGTAACATCCTTATTAAGAACATTTAGGGCTGGTCCGGGAGGCATTGTGCCACAAAGGGAATGCGTAAAAAACATAGCTTATTTGTCCAGCACATTAGCCGATTTGCCCTATGCATATGCACCAACAGGAAACTTACGTGAGAGAGAAGGAGAGAGGCTTCCAGCAAGCCATTACAGATAAGATTCAATGCCACAGCCATCCTCTCCATGTGTCCACAAGTGGGTCAATTGAATTTCAGGTTAGATCCCTTTTAAGAGCTTTTGTCCAGTCAAAAATGGTCTGGCAAAGTAATATCACAGTCAGAGTTGAGATACAATTAACAAGATATGGCAGGATCCACAGAGGGAATTGACCACTTCTCATTGAAATCCTCATCAAATGGATTCAAAGCCTTAATGCAAACATTATATAAAAACAATTGAAAAGGCAGATGGAAAGGAAAAACCCAAGGTTAGAAACAGCACCAGAAGAAGCAACAACGAGATGTTCTTCTTTCAATCGGGTGAGCACAGCAAAAAAGGGGCCAGATTCAACAAATAACTAGATCATGCATGACAGTAGTAACAACCTCAGGTGAGGAAGCAAAGAACCCAGATACACCCAACAGAGCTAAGAGGGACTCCAAAGACAGGAAAGACTTTAAAATTAGAAGACAAGACTCCAGGCTGCAGACGTCGGCACCCTCAATTGGTGTGATGCAAGCAGCCCCTGACTTGACAGTGCATGAGCTAAAAGCACCCGTTACAGTGGTATTGTATAGACAATATATTAGCTTAGGGTAAAAGACTAGGACTCAATATTTTTTAAACCCAGACAGCTGGTAACAGGCGAGGGTCAATGACCAAAGGTCACTTTCAGGTTAACCTCTCAATGTCCAGTCCAGAGGGCCCTGGATGCAGTACAGTCCAAAAACCGGGTTCAGAATGGTTTCACCAGACAGCTGCTAATCTTACAACTATACAACCCAAACGTTCACTCTATCGGGAATTGTAGGCGTGCCACTCTCAGATGGGGAAACTCCAAATACTAAAAGCAAAAAAGAAAGGAGGCCCAAACACCTAGTGCATTACCTTTCGACATAAAATGTATTATAATGCCAAAAACATACTCGCCCCTGTGCTAGAACCGTTGACGCGTTTCGGGAGACACTCTCCCTTCCTCAGAGCTCTTCATGTTTGTGAGTATGTTTTTGGCATTATAATACATTTTCAATAGCTGTCGAAGGGTAATGCATTAGGTGTTTGCGCCTCCTTTCTTTTTAGCTGCTAATCTCATTCGAAACCTCCAGCAGTAATGTAGAGAAGAGTCTTGATTGTAGAGTAAAAATGGAGAAGAAAAAAATGCTAGAAAAAAACATTACAGGTTAATATTTACAACAGCAGAAATTAAGAAAAGTCATCCATCCTCTTAGCACTTAATTTCTTTGGCAGTGTTTAATCTTTCTGTAGGTGACAGTAAACCCAAAGGTTTAAGACTTCCTGTGTCCTTAAGTGCCGGTTTATACTATAGCGATGTCAGACATCGCATGTGATTCGCACTGCACTCCTTTGCAAATCAAATGTGATGTCTGTGCAATGTGAATTCAGCCATACAGATTGTATGGCTGAATTCACATCACATTCGGACCAAAGTCATGCAGGACCCTTTTTTTGGTCCGCACCAGAATTGGATTGCATGGGTGTTCACACCTATGCGATCCGATTCCTGTCCGAATTTACAGTTCGCACTGCGAGATGCAAACTAATCTGGGGGTGTCATTAACTTTGTATTGACACCCCTAGCAGTACACATATGGCAGTTTGAACTGCCTGCGAGTTGGGTGTGATGCGGGAACCCGCAGTGGATTTACAGGGTTCCCGCATCGCACCAGTGTGAACCGTCACTTATTGGATAGGAAAGCAATGCACAAATGCAAAAAATCGCCATGCCATATGTTTCCAGTCAGAAATCAAATTTATAAATCATAACCTTTTGTTTAATAAATGTAGATACTGTAGATCCTATATACCATGAATTATATGTACTTACACGAAGAGTTTACTGGCATGGGCAAAGCACTGATTCCTGTAATGTTAAACCCCATTCCTTTTACTTAAAATAGATATAGTACATGAATGTCATCACTTGCTGGATTAATGAGTAATGTTTTGCTGAAGAGACACCACCCATTAAACATAAACAGCTCAGTAATCACTGCAAGCAGACTCTAGCCATGCTTTAAATCAAAGTTAGGAGCTGATAATGTAGGAAGCTGCTACTGATTGGTCACATCCCCCGGAATGCACTTCTATTGTCAGGTGCTGGAGAAAGCCTTCTTACAAGTCTATGTTTCTTTTCCTCTGGACTTATCAGTGGGTCAGCATTTCCCTCACCACAGACTTTATCATCAATGAACTTAGCCATATCTCCAATGGCCCAGCATTCCTATCATCAAAGGCATTTCTGAAACCACAAGTCCCTTACCCACTTAACTTAACTTTATACAGCAGCTGTACATGCAGGCACGGTTCCACTGCTTTAATCAGACAGATCAATTTTTTTTATCTGACAAGCACATTACCATGCATATTCAGACAGCCCAAATATGCACATATACAGTATCTCACAAAAGTGAGTGCACCCCTCACATTTTTGTACATATTTTAATATATCTTTTCATGTGACAACAATGAAGAAATGACACTTTGCTTCAATTTATAGTAGTGAGTGTACAGATTGTATAAAATGTGCTGTCCCCTCAAAAAGCTCAACACACAGTCATTAATGTCTAAACTGCTGGCAACAAAAGTGAGTACACCCCTAAGTGAAAATGTCCAAATTGGGCCCAATTAGCAATTTTCCCTCCCTGGAGTCATGTGACTCCTTAGTGTTACAAGGTCTCAGGTGTGAATGGGGAGCAGGTGTGTTAAATTTGACGTTATCGCTCTCACTCTCTCATACTGGTCACTGGAAGTTCAATATGGCAACACATGGCAAAGAACTCTTTGAGGGTGTGAAAAAAAGAATTGTTGCTCTACATGAAGATGGCCTTGGCTATCAGAAGATTGCCAAGACCCTGAAACTGAGCTTCAGCATGGTGACCAAGACCATACAGTGATTTAACAGGACAGGTTCCACTCAGAACAGGCCTTGCCACGGTCAACCAAAGAAGTTAAGTGCACGTGCTCAGCATCATATCCAGAGGTTGTCTTTGGAAAATAGACATATGAGTGCTGCCAGTATTGCTGCAGAGGTTGAAGGGGTGGGGGGTCAGCCTGTCAGTGCTCAGACCATACGCCGCACACTGCATCAAATTGGTCTGCATGGCTGTCGTCCCACAAGGAAGCCTCTTCTGAAGATGAGGCACAAGAAAGCCCGCAAACAGTTTGCTGTAGACAAGCAGATTAAGGACATGGATTACTGGAACCATGTCCTGTGGTCTGATGAGACCAAGATAAACATATTTGGTTCAGATGGTGTCAAGCATGTATGGCGGCAACCAAGTGAGGAGTACAAAGACAAGTGTGTCGTGCCTACAGTCAAGCATGGAGGTGGGAGTGTCATGGTCTTGGGTGGCATGAGTGCTGCTGGCACTGGGGAGCTACAGTTCATTGAGGGAACAATGAATGCCAACGTATACTGTTACATACTAAAAGCCACAGGGCAGTATTCCAACATGATAACGACCCCAAACACACCTTTACGACGACCACTGCCTTGCTAAAGAAGCTGAGGGTAAAGGTGATGGATTGGCCAAGCATGTCTCCAGACCTAAACCCTATTGAGCATCTGTTGGGACATCCTCAAATGGAAAGTGGAGGAGCGCAAGGTCTCTACCATCCATCAGCTCCGTGATGTCGCCATGGAGGAGTGGAAGAGGACTCCAGTTGCAACCTGTGAAGCTCTGGTGAACTCCACGCCCAAGAGGTTTAAGGCAGTCCTGGAAAATAATGGCGGCCACACAAAATATTGACACTTTGGGCCCAACTTGTACATTTTAACTTAGGGGTGTACTCACTTTCGTTTCCAGCGGTTTAGACATTAATGGCTGTGTGTTGAGTTATTTTGAGGGGACAGCAAATTTACACTGTTTGTACATGCTGTACACTCACTACTTTACATTGTAGTAAAGTGTAATTTCTTCAGTGTTGTCACATGAAAAGATATAATAAAATATTTACAAAAAAATGTGAGGGGTGTACTCATTTTTGTGAGATACTGTATATATATATATATATATATATATATATATATATTACAGTACATACCAGTATATACCAACACAAAGTGGCACATAATTGTAAAGTGCAAGGAAAATGATACATGGTTTTCCAACATTTTTACAAATAAATATCTGAAAAGTGTGGCGTGCATTTGTATTCAGCCCCCTATACTCTGATACCCCTAACTAAAATCTAGTTGAACCTATTGCCTTCGATAGAGATTCCATCTGTGTGCAATTTAATCCCAGTATAAATATAGCTGTTCTGTGAAGCCGTCAGAGGTTTGTTGGTGAACATTAGTGAATAAATAGCACCATGAAGGCCAAGGAACACACCAGACAGGTCAGAAATAAGGTTGTGAAGACGTTTAAAGTAGGGTTAGGTTATAGAAAAATATCCTAAGCTTTGAACATCGCACAGGGCACCATTCAATCCATCACATAGCTTCAAACTGTCCCTGATTTCGAGGGACTGTCCCTGATTCCGAACAAAGTCCCCCTGTCCCTCTTTCCTCCTCATTTGTCCCTCATTTTGATCTGATCTATAGAGATGTATATGAAATGCACTTTTTATCTATCAAAAAGTGTTTCCAAGTGCTAATTCTTTTATCCAGTTTCTAAATTGCTGCATTTGTGACATTCATAAGCCAATATAAAGGAATAGTAGTGGGGGGGAAAAAAAAAACTTGTTGGTTTACCAAATATTTTTTTTTGTATAATTCTCCCTTAAGGGGGTGTGGCAGGGGGTGTGTCCTATGCCTACATACTTTTGCTAATAGGTGTCCCTCATTCCCATCTCAAAAAGTTGGAAGGTATGCCATCATCTGAAATTGGAAAGAGTATGGCACAACTGCAAACCTACCAAGACATGGCCGTCCACCTAAACTGACAGGCCGGGCAAGGACAGCATTAATCAGAGAATCATCCAAGAAGACTATGGAGGAGCTGCAGAGATCCACAGCTCAGGTGGGAGAATGTGTCCACAGGACAACTATTAGTCGTGCACTCCACAAATCTGGCCTTTATGGAAGAGTGACAGGAAGAAAGCCATTGTTGATGGAAACCCATAGGAAGTCCCATTTGCAGTTTCCGAAAAGCCATGTGTGGGAAACAGCAAACGTGTGGAAGAAGGTATTCTGGTCAGATGAGACCAAAATTGAACTTTTCGGCCTAAAAGCAAAATGTGTGGCAGAAAACTAACACTGCACATCATCGTGAACATACCATGGTGAAACATGGTGGTGGCAGCATCATGTTGTGGGGATGCTTTTTTCAGCAGGTATAGGGAAGCTGATCAGAGTTGATGGGAAGATGGATAGAGCCAAATACAGGGCAATCTTAGAAGAAAACCTGTTAGAGTCTGCAAAAGATGTCACCTTCCAGTAGGACAACAACCCTAAACATATAGCCAGAGCTACAATGGAATGGGTTAAAACAAAACATATGTTTATGTGTTAGAATGACCCAGTCAAAGTCCAGACCTAAATCCAATTGAGAATCTGTGGCAAGATTTAAAAATTACTGCTCACAGACCCTCCAATCTGAGAGAGCTTGAGCTATTTCCCAAAGAAGAAAGGGCACAGATTTTACTCTCCAGATGTGCAAAGCTGTTAGAGACATACCCAAAGACACTTGCAGCTGTAATTGAAGTGAAAGGTGGTTCCACAAAGTATTGATTTAGGGGGGCTGAATACAAACGCACGCCACACTTTTCACATATGTATTTGTAAAAAATGTTCAAAACCATTCATCATTCTCCTTCCACTTAACAATTATGTACCACTTTGTGTTGGTCTATCACAAAAAAAATCCAATAAATACATTTACATTTTTTGTTGTAACATGACAAAATGTGGAAAATTTCAAGAGGTAGGAATACTTCTTTAAGGCACTGTATACCTATTATGAGAGGAGAGGCAAGTGAATGTTAGGGTTTAAAAACGGCTTATACCTATAAGGGTAATCAACTAATTTGGGCAAATCAAATGACAATCATGTCATATTATTGACCTACTTTACTACTAGAAACTCACCCAGATGTATTAGGTGTTATTAGTATTACTAGAAGAAAGATGAGTAAAGGCCCATTCCCCATAAGCCCCAAAAAGGACTCACTTACATACTCTTTTCTAAGGCACTCTTCCTTTCTTCTTCTGTTTCTTCAGGGGAATAGGAGGAAACAACAGACGTTTCAGAAGTTATAGACTCTTTCTTTCTGGAGTCTGGGAGGTAGGGTGTGTGCGGATCCTGAAAAAAAAAAAAATAAATAATCCATCTTCTATAGACAAAACCATATTTGTCTTTTTTATGAATTAATTAATTGCTGTGATTAACAGAAGTAGAAAGAGCTGGCATGCGTTTCATGTCTAGAGAACAGAGGGCCTGGGTGGTAACCTCTTAACCACTCTACTACCGCTCACGGTAATACTACTGCGGCAGAGTGGCTCGTTCCCGTCCAGTCACGTAGTATTAACGTGACTGGACTCCTCCCCTTCTGGGCGGCGCTTGCGCGCCGCCGGAGGCTCGCTCCCGCTGTTTTCATTCACAGCGGGAGTCGGGCCAGGGGAGGAGCAGCGGCGATCGCCGCTGCTCTTACCCGATCGTCGGGGATCGAGTCTGGAGATTACACACAGCGGGCGGATCTCCATAGTGACAGGGAGTGACAGATCGGACTGTTCAGCATAGCTGGACATCCGATCTGTCCATGAATCACATAGTCACCTCCCCCCCTACACGTCAGTAAGCACCAGGCATACATTAACCCCTCCCTCTCCAATAAAATTAACCCCTTCCCTGCCAGTGTCATTTTTACAGTAACAGTGCATATATATAGCACTGATTACTGCAGTAATGTCACTGGTACCCCCAAAAGTGTCAAAAATGTCAGTCAGGGGTCCGGTCTGTCCGCCGCAATGTCGCAGTCCCGCAAAAAAAATCGCAGATCGCCGCCATTACGCGTTAAAAAAAAAACACCAAAAATGACAGAAATCTTTCCCTTTGTTAGTAAACACAATAACTTTTGCGCAAACCAATCAAAATACGCTTATTGCGATTTTTTTTACCAAACATATGTAGCATAAAACAAATTGGCCAAAAACTTTTAAAAAAATTGGTTTTTACATCTTTTTTGGGGGGAATTTCATATAAAAAAATGTGAAAAATATTGTTATTTTTTCAAAATAAACGCTCTTTTTTTGTTTATAGCGCAAAAAGTAAAAATCGCACAGGTGATCAAATACCACCAAAAGAAAGCTCTGTTTGTGGGAGAAAAAGGACGTAAATTTCGTTTGGGTACGGCGTCGCACGACCGCGCAATTGTCAGTTGAAGTCGCACAGCGCCGAATCGCAAAAAGTGGCCTGGACGGAAGACAGCAAAATCCTCCGGTTGTAAAGTGGTTAATATATACCAGTGGCAAAGCAGCTGAGATGCCAGAGGTTCCAACCACTACCCAGCCCACAACCCCCTTGGGATGCAGAAATGGTTTTGGTTTGCTTATTTAAGAATACTTCTCTCTTACTGTAGAAATTGAAGAATCACAATGGTCAGAAGACACCCACAAGATCAAAAGTTTGCTGTTTTGAGGAAGGTATCGGCATTTCTGGTGGAAATTTACCAGACTTGTATAAAGTACTCGAAATTTCTACTTGAGTAAAAGTACAAGTGCTCGATCAAAAAGTGACTTGAGTAGAAGTGGAAGTGCTCGCAGAAAAAGTTACTTAAGTAGAAGTACTAAAGTATTCAACATTTTTTTTACTTAAGTATTGCAAGTAGTTTTTTCAAAAAATTTGCTACTTAAGTACTAAAAGTAAAAAGTACCAGTAGTTTTGAAAAAAAAATTCTACTCAAGTACTGAAAGTAGAAGTACAAGTACTGTGTTATGTAGTTATTAAAGAAAGAAGTCAAAAGTTTGAACATCATATTGGTTTTTATTATTTCAAATGATTTATTCAAATGATTAACCTGTGTTTGTTAGTAGTTTCTTGATGCACTTTAAGCGCTGTAGCACCATTTATTTGTTTGTTTCATATTTTCTTTTTATTGGAAAGATTTGGTATAGCAGCTTTTATTATACACAGCCTTTATTTTCGTATGCGCTGATTTACAAATGACATTATACACATTTTTTTTAGCTTTATGCAACCTGCCATCTACTGTTCTGGCAGTGGTAATTTTTTTAAAAGTAACGAGTAACTATGCAGCACAAAAAAAAAATACTTGAGTAGAAGTATCGAAATCATCGAAAAAATGTAGTGAAGTAAAAGTAGAAGTAGGAGAAAAAAATTCTACTCTAGGAAAGTACAGATACCGCATTTCGGTACTTAAGTACAGTACTTAAGTAGTTCTACTTCGTTACTATACATCTCTGAAATTTACTAAAGAGTATTTCCAAACAAAATAGTGTCAATCCAGTGAAAAGGCTTATGTAGGCCGATAATGGCTGTTTAGAGTTCAGAAGAAATGTTGCAAATAGCAGTACAGAGCCAGCAGAGTATAAGAACCTTCCTTACTTCTACATAATCAAGAGACCCACTTTGGTTTCCAGTTGTGTCAATAATAAGGTCATGATTTGCATGATTTGCAGGCATAGTTCCAAAACAAATTTACACACACCCACAATAACATGACTGATTCAATATGGAAATATGATACTTCCTGGTGATCTGTTACCTCCATTTATTCTTGTGACCCCCAAATCCTTAGTGTAAATAAGAGTCAATGACAGTAATAATATAACTGGACCCTTTAGAGCAGGGGTATTGAATTGAAATTCATGGAGGTCCGGTCACAAAAATGTTACTACAACAAAGGTCCTAATTACATGTTTGTGTGATGATTTAGATCCTTCACATCATAGCCCCCTCCTCTTATATCTCAATTCTATTCTTCAAACTGTATCCTCAGTTCCCCCTACATATCATAATTTCCCATTTTACATCACAACCCCACACTTCACACCATTACCTCTTCATAGAAGTGTTCTCTGCCCCCCTTTACATCGTCCCCCCATCCCTTACACAGTAGACTTCTGAACTCCCCCTCACATCATACCTCCGCTTATTCACAGCAGTATCTTCAACCCCCCTCCCATCTATGGCCCCACATCCCCCCCACAGTACTGTCCCCTGCCCCATTCACATCATCCCCCTACAGTAATATTCTCCTTTGCCCTCTTTACCCCCATCCTCCACAGTAATGTCCTTCTCTGCCCACCTTTACCAACTCCCTCCACAGTAATGTTCTCCTTTACCCCTTCACAGTCTCTCTACTATAGCTATCCTGCATCCCCCCTGACTGTTGGCTGTTTGGCGATTATACCTATCAGTTGTTAGTTTCACCGGTTATCTAAGACAACCTAATAAATGCAGCAAGAAGAAAAGGTGTTCTGACAAGGTGGACCCTGCAGTGAGTTAGGGTCCTTTCACACGGGCGTTCCGTATGTCCGTTTTTCATCCCATCCGTTTGCGGATGAAAAACGGACATAATGTATCTCTATGTAAATACGGATGTCAGCGGATGATCATCCGCTGACATCCGTTTTTTGTCAGTTCCGTTCAGTTCCGTTTTTTTGAACAGAAGAGAACCCTATTTTTTCTTCCGTTCAAAAAACGTAACGGACGCAAAAACGGATGTCAGTGGTGTCATCCGCAGACATTCGTATTTACATAGACATGCATTATGTCAGTTTTTCATCCACAAACGGATGGGATGAAAAACGGACATACGGACCGGATGACACAAGTGTCATCCGTGTCCGTTTCAAAAAAAAAAAAAAAAAGGAACTGATCGGGCAAATAAAACTGAACGCCCGTGTGAAAGGAGCCTTAAGCAGGAATGACTTCCACTTATTTCAAGACTTGGTTTATTCTGATGCAGGATAAGATGACCATACACTAGTAGAATTTTGTTTGTGGTTTTTTTTTTTTTTTTAGAAACATTTGTTCCATTTTCTAGTGGTTAGTAGGGTCAAATTATCAGTCATTTCCAACTGCAATGATGAGAAAATTAGAAGTAGCAGGATGGGAATGTTTTCTCGAATGAACAAATTTCAAACAGTGCATGTAGTTTTTGTTCAGAAAATGACATCCATTGCAAAATCAAATGTTAAAAGGAAACTAAATTTTGAAGTATATTTAAATTATATTTTTGCTTGTTCAAAAACCTACTAGTGTTTGGCCAGCTAAACATCTGCCCCTGACTGGAGAACGTCAAAGAGGTACTCACACCAGAATGATCAGCATACCTATTTCCTAGGAGCTAGGAAATAATGGATGCAATAATGGACTGACATCTAAATAAGCCCTTAGAAACCAACTAAAATATGTTAGGCAGTTTGTGTTTGTTTTGTGAATTCACGCAAACTTGGTGATCACTAGAGATGGCCTTGCGGTTCGCGGCGAACTTTGCTTGTTCGCAAATTCGCAAAAAGTCGGACTTTTGCCGATGTTCTCGATTATGTCCGCGCCGCCATTTTCTTTTTCATTCAGAAGAACTTTGACCCATGACACAGCCGTCAGGTGGAACAGGACAGCCAATTGAAACATTCCAGCACATGGACAGTCCCCCTACCCTATAAATAGACCCGATCTGGCGGCCATTTCACATTCCGCTTTCTGCCAGTGTAGGGAGAGGTCTGCTGTGCTCATGAGGGAGAATTTGCTAGACACATATAGTGCTGTGAAGATCCACAAAAGTCCTTTCCAGGGCTGGTATTTCGGTATAGGCCTTCTACAGTCTCTTTTGAGGTTAGGGACAGGTATCCAGTGGTTGCTTTAGGGGCAGTTAGAGATCGGCTGCAGTCACAAATCGCTCTGTCAATGTCCACAAAAGTCCTTTCCAGGGCTGGTATTTCGGTATAGGTCTAGTATCTTTTGAGCTTAGGGAGAGGTATCCTGTGGTTGCTATAGGGGCAGTTAGAGATCGGCTGCAGTCACACACAAATCGCTAATTTTGATCTCACACAAATCGCTATGTCAATGTCCACAAAAGTCATTTAAGGTGCTCCAATATCGTTTTAGGGTCTATTACAGTGTCTTTACTATAGGGGCCAGGTATCCTGCGGTTGCTTTAGGGGCAGTTAGAGATCGGCTGCAGTCACACACAAATCGCTAATTTTGATCTCACACACACAAATCGCTATGTCAATGTCCACAAAAGTCATTTAAAATGCTCCAATGTCGTTTTAAGGTCTATTACAGTCTCTTTACTATAGGGGCCAGGTATCCTGTGGTTGTCACCGATGTGTGAATGGACCCAATATGTATTAGACAATGTATTTACCGGCTGCTGTCAGTTCTGGCTGATTTATGAAAAAAAAAATATTTATTTTTTGCTGTAAAGAAAAAAAAAATAAAATTTAGGGCAACTTTTTCAATTGCAATACTTCTGTTATGACATTGTCCATGTGCTGGGACTATTTGTGCACAGCTAGTACGTCTTTTGTGGCTGCAAATATGACCTAAAGGTTTTCAAAGTTCGCCTCCCATTAAAGTCAATTGGGCCCGCCGCGAACTCGCGGTTCGCGGACTTTTGAGAAGATTTGCGGCGGACGTTCGCGAACCGCTCTGGCCGATGTTCGTCCATCACTAGTGATCACTGTTAAAAAAAAAAGCGGTGAATTAAATAGGGTGTTCATCTGTCCTTTGTTTGACAATCCCTTACTAATTAGTCTTAAAAATAGAGCAAATTGTATTTTAAGACTCACGTACCACTGA